>NC_056662.1:64629264-65254264 GCF_018350195.1 Panthera tigris
GCCTCAAATTGTATCTACAATTTTCATATATAAAATCTGGCATTCAATCAAAGGATTACCACGCACACCATGAGATAAAACCAACTGACCAAAACCAAGGAGTACGACAGACTTTAGAACAGACTCACACATGATACGGATATTGGAGTTATCAGGCATGACTTTAACTATGATTAATATGTTCTAGAAAATATAGGACAAAAGGGAGACTTTTACCAGAGAACTAGAATCAATGATAATGAAAAGAGAGAATCAAATGTAAATTCTCAAATGGATACACATAAATTGCTGAAATTAAAACGTTCAATAGGAATTAAAAAATGAATAGACAAGAAGAGGATTAGTTAACTAAAAGACACATCATCATTAAAAGAGATCCTGAGTGGAGAGAGGAAAGAAGGATGGTTTCATGGGTGTATGCAAATGTTAACATTTATCAAATTGCACATTAATAATGTACTTTATTGAATGCCAATTATTTCTTAATGGAGGTATATCATCTATAATGGAGTAAAAATTAAAGTGGCATCAGATTTATTTTCAGTAAAATCATTTTCTAGACTAGGGCAATACTTGGGGCACCTGTTCTGATAGCACGGAGCCTGCTTGAGACTCTCCCTCTCACTGCCTCTCCCCCTGCTTGCCTGCACATGCACCTTCTCTTTCTCTCTCACAATAAACAAATAAACTTAAAAAAAAAAAAAAGATTTAGAATAGAGCAATACTTTAAAAGTCCTCAGAAGAAAGAATTACCTTTGTTCTAGAAATCTATCTAGCTCAGCTAAACTTGCAATCAAGTAATTAAATAGATCAATGGCTATTTTCAGACATGTAAGTCTCAAGGTATTTGTATCCCATGCATATTTTCTAAGAAACAAAACAACCTAAGAATGTATTCAAGTTAAACAAAAAAAAGTATGAGAAAGACTGAAGCTTCAAGAAAATGATGTGTACCTATGAGTGTGATAAAAAAAAAAAAAATTCCCAGGTGACAAATAAGGAGCAAGCTTTGAAAGGACCAAGCCCCAGCTGGACCCCAGCAAGCTACCTTCAAAGAAGAAAGTAGATTTTTATCAAGAAGTTAGTATAGTGAAAAAGATGTACTTTTTAATGTTATGGTAAATGTAATACTGTGTATGTTAGAAATAATGCATATATTGATAAGGAAAAAAGGCAATTAAAAGCCTGGAAGGGGCACTCTACAGAAAATGTGAAGCAATTAAAATATAGCATACTTTTCTCCCAGTATAAGAAAGATAATTCACTTGACATGATACTTGGAACATTCTCCCTAAAGAGTTAGTGGCATATGGGAATGCAAGCTGGTGCAGCCACTCTGGAAAACAGTATGGAGGTTCCTCACAAAACTAAAAATAGAACTACCCTACGACCCAGCAATTGTACTTCTAGGCATTTATCCAAGGGATACAGGTGTGCTGTTTCGAAGGGACACATGCACCCCCATGTTTATAGCAGCACTATCAACAAGAGCCAAAGTATGGAAAGAGCCCAAATGTCCATTGATGGATGAATGGATAAAGAAAATGTGGTATATATGTACAATGGAGTATTACTCGGCAATCAAAAAGAATGAAATCTTGCCATTTGCAACTACGTGGATGGAACTGGAGGGTATTTTGCTAAGTGAAATTAGTCAGAGAAAGAAAAAAACCATATAACTTCACTCATATGAGGATTTTAAGAGACAAAACAGATGATCATAAGGGAAGGGAAAGAAAAATAATATAAAAACGGGGAGGGGGACAAAACAGAAGAGACTCATAAATATGGAGAACAAACTGAGGGTTACTGGAGGGGCTGTGGGAGGGGGGATGCACTAAATAGGTAAGAGGCACTAAGGAATCTACTCCTGAAATCATTGTTGCACTATATACTAATTTGGATGTAAATTTTAAAAAATAAAAAATAAAATAAAAAAAAAGAGTGGCATAGAATTATGTTTCCTTTTCTGAGGGTCCATTGATACTATTTTACTCTGTAGTTCACAACATTTAGAGTCCTAAAAATTCAACTGACTGCTATTTTTTCTAGGTTTTAGAATACACTTACAAACAAACGAACGAACCCAAAACAAAACAAAAAACAAAAACAAAACACCCAGACACTTCACTGCAGTTACAAAGAATACAAATGCCTTAAATCTCAGAGCTGTGAAAATACTGGGATGCTAGCAGATGTGGCAGAGTAACATAGAAAATAGAAAAAAGAAATGAAAAATTGAGGAAAAAGGGGTCAGAATTGCAGATATCTTTATTTTCTTACTTTACAAAGCAGTGAATCAAAATATATATAGTCTAAATTGGACAGGAAATATATTAAAGTTGAAAAAACAGCCAGTAGAAGAAATAAATTAATAATAAAACTATCAGCCTCATGTTTTAAGATGGAAGAATAAAGAAATCTCTGACTCTGTTATGGACTGAATGTTTGTGTCCCCCACCCGATTCATATGTTCACGCCCATTCCTCCGGTGCAATGGAATTAGCAGATAGGGTCTTTGGGAGGAAATTGGGGTGAGTGGAAGCCCCATAAATGCAGTAACTGCCCCCGTAAGAGTTAGAGGTTGCTTCCTCTCTCTGCTCTCTACCATGCAAGAACCTAGTGAGAAGTCAGCTGTCTGCAGACTCGAAGAAGGCTCTCACGGGAACCCAACCATGACCTCAGACTTCTAGCCTCCAGAACTGTGCGAATAAATTTCTGATATTTATAAGTCACCTAGTTTATGGCATATTGTTACAGCAGCTGGAGCTAAGACAGAACCTGTTTTTCTAAAACCAATCAGAAATAACAAGGATACAAATGAAATAAAAAGTCTGTCTAGGAGGAATGGGGCAACACTTATAACCCGAACCTTATTATTTATAAAGAAAGGCTGCCAAGTACAGTGAAAATTAGGTCAAAGAAAGGGTGCCAAGAGACGACACCCATGGCTGCAGATCTCAAGCAGAGTCAACAAGGCACAGTTTTCCAAGTTAGTAGCATACCCTGAGAAGCAGAAGCAATAGTTGCTTGTCTAAAAGAAGGCTGAGGTTTGCAAACCGGTTCTAGAATTCTCCATGACTCCCTTTGAAACCACACAGACATGACATTTTTGCAGGAAAAATTTCTGAAAGTAGGGAAACTAAGGTGAATGGATGGCATTGCAACTACCAATTCTACTCAATTAATATTTTGTAAAGGCTCTCCCCCAGTTCACCTCTCTGCACTGCACACCTGCTGAGTTCTGTGGCTCGAGTTATGCAGATTTTTGTGTTAACCCCCTCCCCCCCCCCCCCCATCAACTTCGTAGGTATTCAAAACGGTTGGTGCTGATCTGGCTGCATTTCAGGGATGAGACAAGCTCAGGGTCTCCATGCTGCTTGCCATCTTGAATTCTCCTATAAAGGCTCAACCCACACTCACAATACATTCCACTAGACCTTATATATGTAGGGCTTTATTGTAAGTTAGGACTTGTTAGCCCAGAGGTTGTTCAAAGCCTCTGACACCTCTCTCACATTTTCTTTCCCCATATAGGTGGTTCTGAAAGAACTCTGCATCCAACAATGAGAGTGACATAAAAGGAACTACGTATGGTTTCACAACCATATGAATATGTTAAAAAATATCAAAGTGTACACTTTAAATCAGTAGATTATATTATATGTGAATTATATTTCAATAAAGCTTTTTTTAAAAAGGGACTAGGAGACAAAACCATTGCAGGAAAGAAGACAAAAGAAATAAGAAAACAGATTCAACATATGTCAGAAAATGTATCATGGAATAGCTGAAAATTGTGACTAAGTAACTTCTTATGTATTCAAAGAACTTAGTGAAGTTCTTTGAAAAACTTCAAGTGAAAAAGTGGCCTCCATGAATCAAGAGTTCAAAGCACAGATAAAGGACTGAAGGAAGAAATGATAAGACAACATCGGAAAAGATAAAATTAACCTGAATGAGCCTAGGAAAGATGTAGAAAAGTAATGACACACAGAAATGGAAACTGCAGAAAGAATGAGATATCGTTGAAAACAAGCTAAAGAAATGGAAGACAGGCTTAAGGAAGCTGAGTCACATTTTAAAAAGTCAAGTAACATTTTAAGAACGTGAAGAACATTTTTTAAAACTCAAAAAGAAAAAAAAAGAATTTTATAGAATTATAGGAAAAACTCATATACATAAAGGTTAATGCTCAAGTACACATTCAGAAGACAGCAGAACAATCAGCACACGAAACACATTCACAGTATAATTCAAGAAGATTTTCTGAAATAAAAAATTTGACTCTATATATTTAAACAGGCGCACCATCTTCCAGGAAGAACAAAGATTAATCAGCACTAGAACATGCCCTAATAAAGTTACTGGACTTCAAAGATACGATCATTCAGACAGAAAACCAAATGACCTCAAGGGGAAGAGACAGAAATCAGGCTGCTTCATACCTCCTTATTTATTTTTAACGTTTACTTATTTTTGAGACAGAGAGGCAGGGTCTGCTCAGCACAGAGCCTACTGCCAGGCTCGAACTTACGAACCATGAGACCATGACCTGAGCTGAAATCAAGTCGTATGCCTAACCCACTGAGCCGCCCAGGCACCCTGAGAAATCAGGCTTCTTTAAAGCAGCATTCAACATTGTAGAAATTCACTGTCTTCAAAATTCTAAGGGATACTATGACCCAAGAATTTTATTTCCAGCCAAAGTATAGTTCAAGCATAAAGGCAACATGCAGATGACTTAAAACACACAAATACTTACAGAACACAAATCCTAGGGATCTTTCTTGAAAAAAACCACTAAAAATAGCCTCTGTCAATTGAAAGGCAAATGGAGAATGAAAATGATTACGTGTCCAATTCAGCAAGTTAGAAAAAGAACAACAGCAATCTGAAGAACAAAAGCAAGAAGATACTAGTAAAGACAAAAACAATTAAAGAATTAGGAAAGAGAAGAACTATAGAACAAATAAACATGTCCTAGAGAATGTTCTTAAATAAAAACAAAAAGGTAAAGATTTAGGAAAGCTGGTCAAACAATATAAATAATAAAGAAAGAAGCACGTATATAAATATGAAAAAATGAGTACATAGAAATAAGCATACTTAGGAAATTGAATCATAAGAGAATACATTGTTCAGCTTTATGCAAATATATATAATACATAATTAGGAAAATACAAATTATTAAAATTGACCCCAGAAAAGGAAGAAAATGCAATAGATCAATTTTCAGAAAATTTTGTGAGTGAATTCTAGCAAATCTTTAAGAAATATGTAACTCTAATATTATTTAAATGGTTCTAGACTATAAAAAGGAACAATTCCAAAATCTTTTTACCAATTCAGCATAATACTGAGATAGTCCCAATCCCTAAACATTGCAACTAAAATATCAGCCAACTGACTCTAACATGATTAAGTCAAACTCATACCCAAAATGCAAAGATGGATCAATATTATCTATTATTGTAATGCAACTTAAATATATATCAAAAAAAGAGAAATACTATATGAACATTCCTGTAGATGCTGAAAGGGCATCTGAAAAAAACCCTATCATAAAATAGTAATAGATGAATAGCTTCTTAGCATGAAAAAGTATATATATCATTTCAAAGGCTAGAAACTACATAGTGAAACACTGAGCCCCATTAAAATCAGAAACAAAACAAGGATGTACATTACCAGTATTGTTTAACTTTAGCTACTAGCTGATGTTATTAAAGAAAAGAAATAAAATATATAAAATCAGAAAGGAAAAGGAAGAAAACATTAGTAGATAGGATGATGCTACGGCAGAAAATTCAGAAAAATCAACTTAAAAAAAATCATTATTACCAAGAGTAAGATAATTTAGTCAGGTAGCTGAGCATAAAATTAAAACACAATTAATAGTTCTCCAATATCTGAATGGTTATTTAGAAAATATAACAAAAAATACCCAAGTTACAAAAACAAGAAACATTATAGAATACCTAGGAGTAAATCTAAGAAATGTACAAGATTCACATGAAGAAAATGTGGAAACATTATGAAAGGTCATCTAAAAATATTTTAATAAATAGACATATTCTTATAGAGATGATGGAATATGATGGCAATCCTTTATAAATACATATATAAATTGAACTTTCTCAAGAAAAATATTAATACCATTACTTTGGGAATCAAGTGAGGAAAGAGTAATGAGGGAGGAATAGCTCTATCAGACACTAAAAGGTATTATAAACATTATAGTAATTAAAAGTTTGGTATCAGCACAAGAACAGAAAGATCTATGGAACAAAATAGATAGCTAGAAATAGATGCAAATAAATATTGGGATTAGTTTCTGATAAAGTTGACATTTCAAACTAGTGGGCTAAAATGACATATTTAATGAAGAGGATAAGAGAGTAGCCTTCTGGAAAATATGAAATTGGATTCTCTCTTTCACTTACACCAAATTAAATTCCAGATAGATTAAATATTTAAAAGAAAAAATAAACATAAAGGTAACAGAAATGACACATTTGATTTTATAAAAATTTTTGTTTTCTTTATGGCAAAATTATCCAATTATATTTTTCATTTCCGAGTATTCATTTAGTTTATCACACCTACTTGATCACTTAAAAAATATTCTCCTTCAAATGAGTTGTGTTCAACCTCTTCTCTCACTAAAAGATATTAAATACACTTATTTTATAATCTGTGTCTAATAATTCTAATATGTGAAGGGTTTGTCTCATTCAGCTGTTTTTTCCTGCTGCTTCTTATAGTTACTTGTTTGTTTGCTTTAAAATTTTTGATTATGGTGTCATATTCCTTGAACTTTTCTGAGAGAATTCTCCTACAGAGAAGACTTGCATTCACTCCTGCAGATGCCAAGGGGCACAGTCATTTAAAAAAAATTCTTAGCTTGAGGATTTTGAGATCACTCCAGTAGTATGAAATCAGCAGTGCTAAGCAGCATTTTTACTATTTTTGATAGTTTGTATTTTTCTTCTTTTCTTTAGTTCTAAGTATTTTCTAATTTTCACTTTGATTTCTTCGATTGATATGTTATTTAGAAGTATTTTTAAACTTCCAAACATTTGCCATTTTTATTATTATTTTTTGCTACCCCCAACTACCTCTATGAGCACTCTGCAAGCAAATCTTTTTTTTTTAATGTTTATTATTTTTATTTATTTTTGAGAGAGAGAGAAGAGGACAGAAAGGGAAAAATCCCAAGTGGGCTCCTCACTGTCAGTGTAGAGCCAGACACAGGGCTCGAACCCATGAGCCGTTGAGATCTTGACCTGAGCCAAAGTCGGATGCTTAACAGACTGAGCCACCCAGGTGCCCTTGCAAGTAAATATCACTACTATCTTATTCAGGCCTTGGTTACCTCTTGCTTGTACTGGAAAAACCACTACACATGATCTATGCCTTTACACTTAGGGGAGAGTGCTTTTTATTCTTTGTGTATTTTTAAAAATACTGTATGTAGTGGTTTGTCTAATCCTCATCTTACAAAATTATTCCAGAGGACAATTCACAGACAAAACCTAGGAGGGATATCAGTGATAAATTGAATCACCTAGCTTCACCTGAAACAATAGAGCCCATTGAATTAGGGCAGTCAAACGTGCTTCCTCTGAGGACACAGAATTGATTTGTTTAATTTCTGAAAGGTCATCTGCCCTGGGAACGGGAAAGGGGATTCTGCATTCTCTTCCATGGTTTGTAACCTCATCCCTGACAGCTGCAGGGACACGTGCAAGAAGAAGAATCTCTCCTTCTCCTCCTCCCCCCCCCCCACCCCCCTCCTTCCTGGCATTCACACATAACTGTGTGGCAATTTACTTTTATCACCATGGCCTGCAATGGGCTTTACTTGCTAGGCATCATGTTCTCCACAGAGGATTGCCATGGGAAAGTCTCTCATTCTGAGCCCCCTCAAATAACCAGACCAGGCATTTTTCCCATCTTGGGTTCATCCTTGGATTGCTATCAGTTCATCAACAAGTACTAATGAGTGTACTTATGCATCTGGACTGAATCAGTGTCTATTCTCACTGACTTAGACATTCCCAGTTTGAGAAGGCAAAATACAAGGCAACAGACTTAAAATAAAGCCAAACTCATTGGCTTCCCATGAACTTGTATTTAAAAAAATTTTTTTTTTCAACGTTTTTTATTTATTTTTGGGACAGAGAGAGACAGAGCATGAACGGGGGAGGGGCAGAGAGAGAGGGAGACACAGAATCGGAAACAGGCTCCAGGCTCTGAGCCATCAGCCCAGAGCCTGACGCGGGGCTCGAACTCACGGACCGCGAGATCGTGACCTGGCTGAAGTCGGACGCTTAATCACTGCGCCACCCAGGCGCCCCAGCCCATGAACTTGTATTTTAATTGCTACAACTGCTTCCTAACATACCTCCTGGACTTCTATCCCTAGCACCACCCCCAATGCACTTTCACATGTCTGTCAGAGCAACTGTCCTCAAATAATGCTGCATATCCCCTTTCCCCACTAAAAATCTTCAGTGGATCCTCTTTCCTTAGAAAATCAGGTACAAATGAAGAGAACCAGGAATGGTGGATAAAAAGGTTAATATAATAAACTCTGTATAATGCTTTCCTCTCTTTTATCAGGTTTTTAATTAACATAAAATTATGTAGTCATGGTTATATCAATGTATTATTGTTGGGTTTGTAACATACATAGATGTAACAATAATATAACAATAATAAAAATTTTAAAAAGGGGGGAGGGAATAGAGTTATATAGGGTTGATGTTTCTGTATCTCACTGGGAATAAGTTACTATAAATGTTACTATATTTATAAATATAAATATATATAAATATAACTACTATAAAAGTAGGTTGATACCTATCATCTTATCTGGTAAGCCTATTGAAACACTAAGAAAATGACTCCAGACAAAGATCACAATTGAAGAAAACTACAGATCAACATCTGTTATGAATACAGATGCAAAAAATTCTCAACAAAAAACTAGCAAACCAAATCCAATAATATATAAAAAGATTAATTCACTGTGTAAGTTTGCTATGCTAGAGTTGCCCAAACAAAGTTTCACAATGTGAATGGTTTAAACAACAAAAATTGACTACCTCCCAGTTCTGGAAGCTAGAAGTCTGAGGTCAATGTATTGGCAGGATTGGTTCATTCTGAGGGTGCTAGGGAAGACTGTTCCAGGCCTCTCCTACTTTCTGGTAGTTTCTAGGTTTGTAGCAGTATAACTTCAGTCTTCATATGACATTCTACCTGTGTGCATGTCTGTGTCCAAATTTCTCCTTTTTATAAGGACCTGAGTCAATCAGATCAGGGTCCACCTCAATCCAGAATGACCGAATCTTAACTAATTACATCTTCTACAGCCCTCTCTGCAAATAAGGTCACATTCTGAGATACTGGAGGTTAGGACTTCAACATATGAATTTGGGAGGGGGGGGCTCATTCAACCCATAACAAAAACCATGACCAAAAGGAATTTATCCCAGGAATGAAAGATTGGTTTAACATTCAAAAATTAATTAATGTAATATACCATACTAATAGAATAAAGGACAAAACTCACATGCTCATCTTAATAGATTCAGAAAAAGAAGTTGAAAAAATTCAATACCCCTACATGATAAAAACACTAAAAAACTAGGAATAGAAGGGAACTCCCTTAACTTGATAAAGGGTATGTACAGAAAATGCACAGCTAAATCATACTTAACAATGAAAGACTGAACACCTTCTCTTTAAGAGCAGGAACAAGACAAAAATATCCACTCTCACCACTTCCGTTCAACAATGTACTGGAGGCTCTAGTCAGAAAAATTACGCAAGAAAATTAGATAAAAGAAATTCAGAGTGGAAATAAAGAAGTAAAACTATCTCATTCACAGAGATAGCATGATCTTATATATGGAAAACCCTAAGGAATCCACTAAAAAACTATTAAAAGTAGTGAGTTCAGTAAGTTTGCAGGACATAAATCAGTATAAAATAATCAACTGTATTTCTATACACTGCAGCCAACATTCAAAAAATTAACATAAGAAAGCAATTCCATTTACAACTGCATCAAAAAGAATAAAATACTTAGGAATAAACTTAACAAAAGAAGTGTAAAACTTAAACTTTGAAAATAGCAAAACTTTGTTGAAAGACATTAAAGACATAAGTAAGTGGAAAGACATCCCATGTTCATGGATTGAAAGACTTAATATTGTTAAGATGGCAATACTCCCCAAAATGGTTCAGATTCAATGCAATCCCTATCAAAATCTCAACTGGCTTCTTTTCAGAAATTAACACGCTGATCCTAAAATCCACATGCAAATGAAAGAGATCTAGAATAGCCAAAACAATCTTGAAAAAGAATAGAGTTGGAAGACTCACATGTCATGTCAAAATTATTACAAAGATACTGTACTCATGACTGGATAGTACTGCATAAGTACAGTTATAAAGACCAATGGAATAGAATTTACCTACCTGTTTTTAGTATAGAACCCATAAGTCTATGGTCAATTGATTACTGACAAGCGTACCAAGATAATTAAATGAGGAAAGAACTATCTTTTAACAAATAATGCCAGGACATTAAAACAAAATCAATTGGAGCTCTACCTCATTTCATATACAAAAAAATTCAAAATGGATCAAAGACCTAAATGTAAGAACTAAAATTATTAAACTCTTAGAAGAAAACAAATGTGTAAATCTTCATGACCTTGAATTATGCAATGTTCTCTTAAATATGACACCAAAAGCACAGGAAACAAAAGAAAAAATAAATTCAACATGTTATCAAAAATTTTGCTTTTCAAAGGACACTATGAAAAAAAGTTAAAACCCCACAGAACTGAAGAAAGTTTTTATAAATCATCTATCTGATAAGGGGCTTACATAGAGAATATATAAAGAACTCCTAAAAATGTAGAAGAATAATCTAATTCAAAAGTGGTCAGAGAGCCTGAATAGACATTTCTTCAAAGAAAATATACAAACAGCCAATAAGCACATGAAAAAATGCTCAATATTATTATTTATGAAGGAAATGCAATTTAAAACCACACTGTGAAACAACTTCACATCCACTAAAATGGCTGTAATAAAAAATACAGATGAATAACAAGTGGTGAGGAGGATGTAGAAAAACAGGGTTTCTTGTTGGAGTAATGAAAATGTTCTAAAGTTCACTGTGATGGTTGCATAACTCTATGAAAATCATTGCTTTGTGCTCTTTATTTAAATGGTGAACTGGGGCGCCTGGGTGGCTCAGTCAGTTGGGTGTCCGACTTCAGCTCAGGTCATGATCTCACGGTTCGTGGGTTCAAGCCCCACATCAGGCTCTGTGCTAACAGCTTGGAGCCTGAAGCCTGCTTCAGATTCTGTGTCTCCCTCTCTCTCTGCCCCTCCCCGGCTTTTTTCTCTGTGTGTGTGTCTCTATCTCTCTCAAGAATGAAAAAACATAAAAAGAAATTTTTAAAAATGGTGAATGATATCTCAATAAAGCTGTTAGCAAAACCCAAACTCAAACAAGACCAAGGTAAAGTTTCTGGAGGCAAATTTGTGATTGCAGACTATTTTCTTTGGTCCTGGCTCTATTCACTGGGGCCAGCAGACAGTATTAGTGAAGAGTTGGCCAAAGCCCAAAGGAACTCTCTTCATCTGTGCTTTGCCTTGAGCAATTTATTTTTAAATAACCCTTTGTCAAATTAGACATACACAGTCTGGTTTTGCATATCCTCTCCTAGGGTTTTTGATGTTTTTATCTTGGGGATGGGGTGGAGTATGGAGGGTATGTTTTCCTCTTTGAAAAATGTGATGGGTTAAGGGCCAATTAATTGTCAGTTTTAGTTTTCTTGGCCCCTGACTCATGTCCATTTTCAACTCCAACAGCTTCCAGTATCAATCATACAGGAGCCAAACTCTCTATGAGGCACAGAGATCTCCCCACTGCTCTGAATTTCTAATTTTCTTTCTTTAGTGGAAGTGCAGTCTCTGCTCAGTGTTCTTAGAGGTGCAGGTGGGAGGGAAGTAATCTAAGGGAACCTTGTAAATAATGAACAAATAGGTTCATAGGCTTTTCAGCACCTAGGTTACCCAGTGCTGCCATACATTATGAGGCCAGGGATGGGTAGATGCTGGGGTTGGTTTGCTGGAGAGTTGGCTAAGCAGCTGGGTGAGAGTTGAGCTCTACAAGTACAGAATAGGAGCAAGGGATAACTGGGGGGAAAAGGAGGGAAGGTGGGCATTCATGAGCTAGTGGATCACAGAAACAGTTAGTTTGGAAGAAGCTCAATTCTAATGCTCCAGAGGCTGTACTGGACTTGTTTATGCTCCCAGATTCACCCAGCCTCAATAGGTGACCCCTACTCTCATCCTCAGCCAGAGGCTGAGCACTGCAGTTAGTGCTGCTTACTGGAGAAGTGGGGATAAGGACTAGAATTCAGTGTGGCCTCTATCACATTTGTTGCAGTGAGACTCAAAGTAGCTCCAACACAAAGGCTGACCCAACCATACCTACCTCCTTAGCAATTGTCCACAGAAGGCAACCTAGAAGCATGGGGGAGTCCATGCCTGGTAGGATGAACTGTGACCAGTGTGAAACAGGAGACAGGAAGGAGAAAGCAGATAAACTCCTCCTCTTTCCTACCTTCCTTCCACCCTCTTAACATCTGAGCCACCATCATTCCATATAACTTCTTCAAAGACAACCTGGCCTCTAAGAAGCTGGCAGGGTTTTCTTATGAGGCTGTATGCACATCTCGTTTTGCCCTCTCACTACCTGGACTCATTTTCCCCTTTCCCTTGCTCTTCCTGCCCTGGAATTGTAAACCCCAATAGAACATGAGTACATAAGCTTTTTTCTCATGCTGTTTTCTAGAAAACCTAATGCAGAGTTAATGCAGAGACCAAGGCCAACCACTGTATCCGGAGGAATCAAGGTAAACAATGGACAACTCAGGTCTGGTGAAGCTGGAGTCAAAATCTGAGGATGTAAGGAATGAATAAAAAGGGGGGAAGGTTCCAATATCATGGATAGCGATGGGAATTCAAGGTTGGTGTCCTGGTGGAGTTTCCAATCGACAGAGGAAGATATTAGTTAAATGCTATTATCACATACATAAATGTATAGTCATAAACTGTGTGTAGGAAGTGAAGGGAAGTTGCATCACATGGTGCAAGGAGAGCCTACAAAAGTGAACTTGATTTAGTCTGGGAGTTCAGTAAGTCTTTTCTGAGAAAATGCCATCTGGGGTGACATCCAAAGGGGTGGGGGTGAGAACAAAGGGAGGCTGCTCCGGGCAAGAGGAATGACAGGACACCTACACAGGCTCTGTGGTGAGGGGGAGCATGCTCAGTTCAGGAGAGCAGAAATGATTTCTCCACAGAGAAAGATGCCTCCCAGCCTTGGTTTTCATACTTAAAAAAAAATTTTTTTTGAAAGAGAGAGAGCACAAGCAAGGGAGGGACAAAGGGTGAGATAGAGAATCCTAAGCAGGCTCCACGCCCAGTGTGGAGCCCGATGTGGGGCTCGACCTCACAACTGTGAGATCATGACCTGAGCTGAACTCAAGAGTTGGGCACTTAATCGACTGAGCCACCCAGGCGCCCCTCAGTTTTCACACTTAAAAAAAAAATCTCAACCCACAATAAAGAATGTATTTTACATCTTAACCTAGTATCAATACAAATATACAGACAGACATACCAAAATGGAAGTTTCATTACATGATCTTTATCTTTATGGGGTTTTCCATAATAGCTGTGAACAATGAAACGTGTGTATACTTGGAAAGAGTACTAGCACTAGAACAATGTGCCACGGTGTTCACCACAGAACTGTTCGCAGTGATTTACATACATACGATGAAACATATCAAGGTAGATACGTAGGTACTAACATGGAAAGATGTACGTACTACATTATAAAAAGGTATAGTGTATATAATCTCACCCTGATTTGTTAAAAATATTTATATATGAAGAAGTCTATGTACAGAATAACAGTTGAGAAAAAATATAAACTAGAAAAGGTGGCTACTCCTCAAATTACAGGGGATTTTTGTTTTTCACCAGCTTTTGTATTTCATTATTTGCACTTTTGACAATATTTGTATTACTCTTTCAATTGGGAAAAATAATGAAAATAAAGTTAAAAGAAAATGACCAAAATACCTTCAGATGTTCCTTGAGGGTGCCATTATAGGTGAAGTGAGGTTGTTGGTTTACCAGAAATTCAGTGGTTTTGGTTACCCAAGTAGCAAATTATACCAAATTTGACTCAGCTGGCATATTAAGTTTTAGCTTCATGGAATCATTTTTAACCTTGTGAAGCAAAGAACTTGAACAAACCTTAGGTGTGACTTTCACTGGTGCCACTCTCTTCTTCATGGCCAAGAGATTCAAACCTGGGAAGCAGGTGGGTAAATGTCATCAAGTGATCAAAGAACCATGGCTGGGACTGGAGAAAGACATCCAAAGGCGAGTTGCTCTCTTGGGGAGAACCTCCCCAGTTACTGTGCGCTTGGCTATAAGGAGGTGGAAAGTTCATCAGAAGTGGGAAGCTTTCAGTAGCAGGCTTTTGTCCATCTATTACTTGACTGCTTTTGCAAAATACTACAACAAATCTGGAGACTTACATTTGGCCTCATTACTTAGATAAAACAAGACTCTCAAAACTTGAGACAAAACAATGCTGGGCTATTCCACTGCTCTCCCTCCCTCACCCATCTCTCCCTTCAACACTGCATCTCTAACTTTAGATTTTTCTGCTAGGATTGACCTGTCACATGAGATGGACTATATAGCTGTAACAAATTCTCCAGTACATGAGAGGTTTCCCCACAGTATTTAGATTGATAATTTATTTCCTCTCTTCTTGGATAGACGTTTCTCCTTAAAAATACTGGGGAGGAGGGGGATTATAATCCTTGTTTAGATTCTTGAGATGAGCTAAGAGAATAGCGAATCTTTTCGGGGGTGACATTTAATTTCTAAAAAGGTAATTTTTAGTGCTGACAGGACCAGAGTCTGCTTATCCTACTCTGCCTCTAAATAATAAACTCAGCCTCCACGCACAGAATCATCCTCACCATATAAAATGAGTGAGTGGGAAGAAATCTATATCTTTCTTCCTGTGGAACAGACTGCTTTGGCAATGAGCCCAGTCATTCTGAAGTTCTCCATGATCTGTTATTTAAATCCAACTCATTATGACTGATTTCAGGCAGGAAGCCAAAATGACAAGACTGACTAAATACGTATTTTTGTTTTTTCCATTCTGTCCCTTCTTTCCATCTCTAGTTTTAACACAAGTGCTAACTCCGAGGTCAGGATTAGAGGTATAGACACCTCAACATGAGCACTCCATTAATGCAAAACCAAGTATTCCAAAGGGTCTTTTGGCTGCAAATGAGATGGGATGACACCATATTCTGAAGTAGATAGCAGCCAGGCTTAACTCCAAACCGCCCATGATATTTAACTTAAAATATTCTGTGCCGCAGTTTAAATTCCAACTCCCCATGGCTGCAGACATCCTCAAAAGATATCATATTCATCTTTTGTCTCCAGTACCTGGCATGGGATCTCATGGAGGTATCCAATAAATGTCTTCTAAATGGAACTTTTAGGTCTATAGGCCCATGTTCTATTTTTTCTTGCATTCTACAACCATGACTGTTCAATCACTTCTTAAAGCTCTTTCTTCTATGTTTGCTTATAGTTCTTTTACAATTTTATCTGGGTTTAACCCATCTGGAATTTATTTTTGTGTACAGCATGTCAATATGATTTTGCCTCAATATGAAATGCCACTTTTAACACACACTAAATCTCCAATGATTTTGTTTTTGTTTTTTTAAAGTAGGCTTCACACCCAGGGAGGAGCCCAATGTGGGCTTTGAACTTATGGTTCTGAGATCAAGACCTAAGCTGAGATCAAGAGTTAGCTGCCTAATGGATTGACCCATCCAGGTCCCCCAAATCCCCACTGATTTTGAATTGGTTATTCTACCGTTTTGTTTATCTCCTGTGCTATTACCATACTGTTTAAATTATGGCAGCTCTTGACTATATTTTATATCTGGAAGGACAAATTCCCTCATATTATTCCCTCATATTATTCTTTTAAGGTATTGTTTTGAATTTTTTTTACATATTCTTCCAAATAAGTTTAGTATTTTTTAATTAAACTGTAAAAAAAAAAATTTTTTTTTTAAATTTTTGAGAGAAAGAGAGGGGCAGACAGAGAGGGAGAAAGAGAATCCCAGGCAGGCTCTGCGCCATCAGCACAGAGCCCACTGTGGGGCTCAAACTCACAAACTGTGAGATCATGACCTGAGGTGAAATCAAAAGTCGGATGCTCAACCAACTCAGCCACCTGGCGCCCTGAAATAAGTTTAATTTTTAGCTTAAGTTTAAATACACATACAAGCAAAAGCAAAGCTGATTAGAATAACTAGATTTCTGCCAAAAGTAGACATATATAATAATTTTTGGAGGACTCATTTTTCTACAATACCATGTCTTCCAATCCAGGAACACGGTATGCCTTCATGCTTTCTGCTTTTATTTTATATTCATTAGTAAAGCTTTACACATTTTGTTCACACTGATCTTGTACATTGTAAGATTATTTCTAGATATTTTACAGTGTGTTGTTGTAATAAATGGGAACTGTTTATTCCATCATATTGTCTAACATGAGTAAGGAAAACTGGATTTTAGAGAACATTTTATATTCAACTATTTTTATTAAACTCTTTTATTAGGTATGTACTCATCCAATCAACATTTATTGAGTACCTGTCACATGCTGGTATTAAATATAGGGTATTTAAGTACGGCACAACACAGATATATATTATGGAATATACTTTGCTCTAAACCTTCCCCTGCCCCCTCAATAGCTTAAATGAATAAAACTTTTATTTTTCTCACCTAACGTGAAGTCCAGAGTAGGCAGTTCAGGACTGTTGTGTGACTCTACAATGCCAAGATGGATTCAGGAACTTTCTATCTTTCTGTCCAGCAGTCGCTATTGAGTGTTTGTCACTGTCTGACCTCCAGCACTTCCGGCATTCTGTCTGCACTCCAAGCAGGAAGGAGGGCAAGGGTACCGGATAAGAAAAGTATGATAGCTGGTCCTGACAACCACTGTTTCTAGCCTTTCTAGAATCCCACCCCATGACTTTTGCCTACACTCACTGGCCAGAACTACACCACATAGCCACATCCGTGTCCATTAGTCACATTATCGCTCCCCTCAAATCAGAATTCTTTTAGTAAGGAAGAGGGGGAGAATTCTGAATAGGTATCTAGGCAGGCCCTGCCATGACAAGACAAATTCCTGCCCTTAGGGAGATGTTCAAAGAATTTATACCCACTGGTAATCTTATTCAGTTTGGGGCTGTTAGTACAGTTTTATGCTGCCGATTACCAACTGACACTTCCAGCCCAGCTCTCTTCCCTGAACTTCAGAAAGAGCCTGAAAGAGCCAACTGCTTATTTGGCATCTCCACTTAGATGTCTAGTAAGGATCTCAAACTCAACTGTTCCAAAATAAAGTCCTTCACCCAAACCATCCAACACAGTCTTCTCCATGTCAGTAGATAACAATTTCATCCTTCTGGTTGCTTAGGCCAAAAACCATCCTAGATTCCAGTCTGTCTTACATCTGATATCCAATACACCAGGAAATCCTGTTTGGCTCTGTGTTCATCTTCCAAATATATCCAGAATCCCACCACTCCTCACCATTTCTACCACTAACATTCTTGTCCAAGCCACCATTATTTTATGCCTGCATTACTGTGACAGCCTCCTAAAATCATTATCCACATAGATAATTCTTCCTGAAGGTTCAATTCCCTGACTTCCTCTTTTTAATATTTATTTTGAGAGAGAGAGTGCGTGAGAGTGAGCAGGGGAGGTGCAGAGAGAGAGCGTGAGCAAGCGAGAGAGCAAGCGAGAGAGAATCTCAAGCAGGCTCCATACTGCCAGCACAGAGCCCAGTGAGGGGCTTGAACTCACAAACCATGACCTGAGCTGAAATCAAGAGTTGGCTGCTTAATCCACTAGTCACTCAGGAGCCCCTTGACTTTCTTTCTAATGATCTTATCCTTGGTCTTCTACCGCTGCTACCTATTCCTGTGATCATCCCCTCCCCTTTTTATAATTACCAAGCACTGCAACCCTGAAAGCTGTAACTTCAAAGTTAAGCTTCCCACTGCTGATGGCCACTCTTTCGCCCATTATGTCCTCTGTTACCTCCACTCTAACATTCCTCCAACTCCATCAGGACCTACAATCATTAATTCTGTGCTTTTTCACTGCCCCTCATTTTCCCATTACACTCTTTCTTAAGGAGTTTAAATTCCATGGTCAACAATTTCTTTGTCCACATTCCCTCAACTTCCTTGCTCTTCTCTCCATTTTACTCACTTGGCAAACTCCCAAACCTGATTAGATCCACCTCACCACCTGTGCCCATCCAGCTGATGTGGTGGAAGAAAATTATATAAGCAAGTGCACTGATCTTCCATTTGCCTGACCCTTAACCTGCAGTGGAACATTTAACATTGACTGGAAGTCACACTCTATTTCCCTAGGCTTTTCACTCTTTTCATCCTTTTCTTTCCTTTTCCTTTCTTCTCACACCTCCAACTCTCTTTACCCCTGATCTTCAGGCTCCTATGATGACCTTCCTTTTTATTTCAATGAGAGAAATAGAAGTGACCCAAGGAGACCTTCTATGAGCTTCCATCATCACGTCCTCCTCCCTATGTCTGGGCCCATGCAATCTTCTCTCTTGTTAAGATGGACACACTGTTTGTATTCCTATTTCAGACCAGTCACTGTGTACTAGATCCCACCCAGTCTCATCTACTCAAGGGTATCATTCCAGCGATTCCTCTCGGTCTCCCATCTCAAATTTTCCTGTTTTACTAGCTCATTTCCATTTGTACATATTATTATTTCTTCTTAAAAAAATACAAAAACTCTCTCTGGACTCCATTTTCCCCTGCCAACCACGATATGATTTCTCTTCTCGCTTGACAGCCAAACCTCCTGAACAAATTGTCTATATTCAAAATCCCCAATCTAACTCCTCCCACTATTTACCAATCCCATCAGGCTCTCACCCCTACCATTTATCAGAAACAACTCTTGTTAAGGTCAGCAAAATATCTATCTAGTTAACTTCTGGACACCTTTCACATTTCAGTGAAACCCCTCTGAAACATTTTTTGACATTTCTGACTAAGTAAACCACTCTATTACATGCTAGCTATCATATTGCTTATCCTCAATGTAACTTTATATTTGCATGTGATTTCTCAATTAAAGATTCTTTTTTCCTCAATAGACTCTAAGCTCCATAAGGGCAGGGATAAGGTCTATTTTCCCATCATAACTGTATGGTCAGTGTCAGGAGGCCACCGATAAATTTTGGGAGAATTAATGCTTTATTACAATCATGCCCATTTTAAACTTGGGAAAAGGAGGCCCAGAGAAGTAAAGATACCAGCTCAAAGTCACATTGTGGATTATCAGTAGTATAGGGACTAGGATTAGTTGAACATACTGACCACCAAGCGCCATGCTACTTTCTAGGGGTACATGATGAATGAGACATGCCCCACTTTTCCCAGTGTAGGCCTTATAGAGCTTCCACCATGTTTGGGCTGGAAAGGACCAGCCACGCAACCCAGTTCAATATCAAGCTCTTCTTGTGTCTACAAAGGCTTAGCTACCAGGTCAACAGAGATGCTTCAAATGCTCTCGTTCCTGCATTTAAAGTGGCCAAGGAGAGGACCTCTTCCCCAAAAGCATCTGTTTGACCATATATGGTGATAGATGTTAACCAGATTTATTATGGCAATCATTTTGAAATATATGCAAATATCAAATCATGTTGTACACCTGAAACTAATATGATGTTATATGCCAATTATGCTTCAATTTAAAAAAAAAAAGCATTTTTTTTTAAATTACATTGCAGGCTTCAGAATAAGACTCTTTGGGTGCATATCACTCATCACTGATCTACAAATTATGAACCAGGAAGAACACTGGAAGGAGTAGGAAGGTCAACTTAAAGTACAACATTAAGATCCATTGTCTCTTAAAGACCAGTAACAGAGAGAAAAGCATTTCAGAAATGAAACTGTCAGGAAAACAGGCCTTCAGTTATACAACTTTTAAGGGACCTACTGCCTTAAAAAAAATCTACGTACAACAGTTGGAAGACTGCATATTTTGAGACTGGCAAACTACCAGGCAGAACTATCAATAAATGCAGTCCAATTTACCACTTTGTAAGGGACTGTATTACTAAGGTGATCATATGACTTATTATGCACAATGGGACAGTTTGGGAATAAAAAAGAAGCACTATGAAAAATCATACCAGGACAAATGAGTATTTACTAGGACTGTTCCAGGCAATAAGCGCAGGACTGGTTACCCTCTTTAGGAACCATCTTCCACTCATTACACATGGAGAAAACCAGGTATTCATTCAGTCATGCAAATGACTCCATTAAGCAAATCAGCCAGAGCAGCCAGAATGGACAAAACACCAGTCTAGTATGGGCTCTATTTAAACAATTTTGACCCTGAATGGGCATGCTAATACTCACCATCTCCACTGAACAAAAACAGAGTTAAGAGTCACTTGCTTTATCTACTTGTTTTTCTTGCCCCTTCATACCTGATCTATAGTCAGTCTTTAGGAAGGCCATTTCTTCCCCCCTTTGAAGTTTAATCTGAATGCTTAAGAAAGAATATATACCCTTCTGTGCTAAGCAAAGTCAAACCGAATGCCATCCTTCCAATTTCCAGAGGCTTCCCATATGTGCCACATCTTTAATCAAGATGTACTCCTAGGTCATTCACTGAGTTAACATAACAAAAACAAGATCACCAGCCACAGAACTTTATTGTAGGGGTCGATACATATATCCTTCTCAGAAATGTTTTGAGCCATTCACTTGATGGTTATGAACACATCAGGATCTAATTGGCCTATTTTTTATTTACTTGGCAAGAGAAAATCATGAATCAAGTCCAAAAGACCTGATTTAAAAAAATCTGTAAAAAAGGGAGGGCGAAACACTGCCCATCCTTCTATGTCAAGAAACATCGTACAATTCAGATGAAGAAAGCAATTCCATACAAGTCCAGCAAGGCAAGCTGGCAAGTAGAAATGAAACAATTTGTTATACAAAATGCAAAAGGAGTCTAAGATGAAGTACAAAAAATAAGATTTGGATCAAAAAATCATTACTAAGTAAAGACCATAAGGATGTCTATTAGTTGTTTTCTTTAAGGGGAAAAGAAATTGAGCTGTTACTTTTCTATTTATTCAGAAAGAAAAATAAGGAAAGCGTTTGAAAAATACTTCTGATATTGAGTGAATTCTTTCTCACCTGCTACCTAGAATTCACAAACATCTGACTTATTCTTGCCCACCTGTAGAAATGAGGAAATAAAATCAGTATTTGACTTTTAGTACGACACTCACAACACCCGAATGAGGTCCAGAGTAATCCTAGATCGGGGGATGTCAATGTTGAGTACTTGGACTTCCACTCTTTCTCCAGGGCCCAGTCCAAGACTCCTTCTCTTCTTTGTTTTAGAAAGTTTTGCTTCTGTTACATTTCGTATGGGAATCAGCCCTGATCTCCCCACTCCTATATCTACAAAAATTCCAAACAGAGTGGCATTCTCGACTTTGCCTGTGAGAACTGTCCCAACCTGCAGGTCTTCCAAGCAGACTATGCTTCTCTTGAAATCAGGTTTATCAAAATCTACAAGGAAACAGGAAAAAAAGACAGTGTAAATAGTAGGTCCTGTACCTCCTAGACACAATATGCATTAGTAAATAAGTATTTACCACGTGTCAGTTACATGCTGGACCAGGAGTAAGCATTGAGAGGGGCCACGAAAGAAGCTGAAACCCAGGCCTGCCTTCAGGGAAAATGTATCTCAGCTGGAGAAGCAGCATTCGCATAGTAGGAACGGTCAGGAGAATTTACCTGAACACTTTTTTCCCTCCAAACTCTATCTTGCTAACATGCAAACATTAGCAGTACACACAAGGACCGAGAAGAATAGACGGTCTTGTGTTCCTTTTTATGAGGAGGTGATAGGAAAACATCTTTGTTCAATGAATACACAAGGCCAAATGACAAACACTGAGAAAAGTAAGATCTTCCCTGACAGAAGATGGGGAGTTTTCCCCCCAGTTCCTGAATTCTCAAACTGGTTACAGGTGGTAGAAAGTATGTCAACATTTGGTCAAGTGTAGATGAAATTAAAATGCTCTCCTCTCTCATTTCCCTCTATGAATCTGGGATTCAGGAATCAATTTCCCTCCATTTTGAATATATTTACCCAATCAAAAACTTAATAGATTCTTGACTATCTATAGCTCGGAAACTCAGATCGGCCAGTACCTAATCTTCTTTCTCCTCCTTCAATTCAACTCATCAAACATATATCAGCTCCTGTCCACACACTCTGCTGGGTGCTAGAGCTACAAAGATGAAGACACACAGATCTCTGCTCTCAAGTTCCTCACAGCCCTCTTTTCTTGTTCGCCCCGGTGTATGTGTACAGTGTTTGTTAACACCGTCCTCCCAAAAAGTGGGTATTAAGCGTGCCAAGGAATCATGGCTCTAGTAAAAACAAAACAAAAACAACAACAGAGGTTTCATGAGGGAGAAGGGTAGAAATAAAAGTCTAAGTGGGACTCTGGGGTTATCTGTGGATTCCATTTTCCCATGCTCTTCTTGGCCCCCTTTCCTAGGATTACTGAATGTTGATTCTAATAACAAAGAACATTCTATGCTTGGATCTCCTTTTACCAAGGCCTCATTTTCCCTCCACCCATCCCACTTCCTTTTCCTCCACAGCTGTTGGCTTGATCCTGATTACTTGTTAAAGCTATCCTTTACAGTTGTACTAACAACTGGCCACCTCTTGGTTCCCCTCCCCCAGTCCAACCATCCTGAAATCAAGTTTGTTTTTCTTTTTTTAATTTACCTTTTGCCTGTAAAACAAAAAAGCCCTCTTTAAACCTCAAATCTCATTTTCCTCATAAAAAAGGAATATGCAAAAATGAATTGATTCTTTAGATTTTCCCCTGACACCGAAGCAGTGGATTCCAGAAGCAAGAAACCTGTTGTAATATTACACTGGGCAGCGACTGTATCAAAGCAAAGTGAAACTGAGTCATTGATCAGGATCAGAGGTAGGATGGTCTTGAGGTCTCACAGGCGTTGTTTTTATGCTTGGAAATTCTTTTTTCTTACAGAGGTTCAGCTGCCACAGATTCCCCAAGGGTTCCTGATCAGCTGCTTAGTTTAATTTTGCATGGAAAATCAGAGTCAGGAACTACTTAACATGTTCCTGAAGACAGCCTGGGCCACTGAGAAATCAGAAAATCCTCCATGTACCAGGCAAACATTAACACTTTGATGGCCAAGCCTACATAGTCAGTCTCCTGTCACTGGGCTGCTTCTGACAAACCCAATTATAGGAACTAACTAGCAACCAGAGTGTTAACAGAAATAGAACTGATCACGCCACTGAGAAAATAGAAGACGGGATGGGTACAGGGAAAGAATGTGGCATCAAGGAAGGGAATATTTTTGAGAAGACAGAGAAAAGAAAAAATGTAACATTTATAAATACTGTAATGAGGAAATATCCAACATACTAACTGCCTCTTCTCAAGTATGACTGTTTGCCTTCCCTCTTGGGGATATTTTTAGTATTAAAATAAAAGTTTTCAGACATTTTGAGAATTGTGACTTACACTAGGGCAAAGGTCAATTCCAAAGTGAGTTTAAAAGAGACTTATTTGAAATTTCACTTGTCACACTGATAAAACACTACAGTAACTGGTAAGCTTGGTCCAGAGCCCAGGTTTTCTGCTCACTAAGGGCATGACAAGGTGAGGACCTCTACTTAGCAGCTGGTTGTTTAATTGAACCATATAATCTGAATGTCGATCTTTGCTCTTAGTCTACAATGTAACTAGGATAATGGAGCAATCGACACCAAGACAGAAAAATGAAGACGGAGAAGAAAACCCAGTACAGGAGGCCTGCAGCTAGAGAGAGAATAGTTCCCAGTCTTCTATATGTGGTGGCCCTAGGCATACCAGCCTCGTATCCCACCAGGTTTGAGAACTGCTGCTCTTCCTGGTATCCTGCTAAACAACAGAGAATTCACATACAAGGACATCAGGACTCCAAATGAAGGTGGATCTGTCTACTGAAACATCCACTTTGGACGGACCACCCTGGGGTCTCCTACATTTTTGTCATACATCTTACTGTGTATTTTTTCTCTAACTTAAAAAAAAAAAAAGTAATTTCTGACTTACAGAAAAGTTGAGGGAATAGTATAACTCACTGGGTGAGTTTTTCTTCTTTTTTAAGTTTATTTATTTTTTAGTAAGCTCTATACCCAATGTGGGGCTTGAACTCACAACCCTGAGATCAGGAGTCACTTGCTTTTCCGACTGAGCCAGCCAGGCACCCCTTATTGGGTGTGTTTTTAAACTCCTTTAAACCTTTTCAAAGAAGCATGTCTAACCCCCTCAACAGAGCCTAACTCAGACTGAAAAGAGTCAGGCCCTAAACATGGTGTCATAAAACTGGTTATGATACAAGTACAGATTCATTTAAATCTGTGCTTCCTATTCAAACTTCTTTAGGAAGTAGGTCACTTGATCCCTTAATTCTTTTTCATCGGGTCATTGCTCTCAACAACTATGGCTGTTCCCTCACCATCTACCTATGCTGAAAACTGAGAGCACTTTTAATTAGAAGGAAAATCAACAGAGAGATAGTATCTTATTTGTTCAGTGTGTTCGCTGACACAGAATCCAGTAACCTGGAAGGCTGTAATTTAGGAAGAAGATTCACTTTTTAGTTTATGAACTGAATGCCTCACCTTGGACTTCTGGCTCCTACGAGATAACAGCTTACAAAAGGATTATGAAAAATGTGTGCCTCCATGCACACAGCAGCCAGTGTGTGATGCATTTAAGTCTAGTGTGATGGAAAATAAGCATGGGATAAGGAGTGGGAAGACAGGGCTTCTAGCTTTGGCTCTGGATACTAACTACCTGCAATGACTTTGAAGAAAGGTCACTGTGCTTTAGTTTCCACACGTACAGAATGGAGAATAATATCCGTTTTTGCTTATGGCAGAGGTTTGTTGTGAGGGCCACGGGAGATAACGTGAGCTATACAAGTAAAAGGTGCTGTTATTCACATTTAATTATTTACCTGTTCGAAAGTCAAAGCTCTCAGGCTGGCTGAGACCATCTATGATGACCTGTAAGGTGTGAACTGTTGTTTGCAAACTTTCTGCAATTTTCTCTATGCCCTCCTTTTCAAGGAACGAATTTATTTTTTGCTCCATTTCAGGCTTTCCAATCTCATACAGCGTCCCTCTGATGAATGACAAAAACCTGCAGGGACAAAAAAAGCCCAACACTTATTAATAGTATTACTTATTTTCCAAATATTACTTATTTTTCAAAGAGGTCACCCTAAAATTCATTCATGTCAGATCCATGTACCATTAATCAACCAATCAATCAGTCTTGATTGAGTATCTATTATGTGTCCCGTGCTATGATGAATGATCTATCTTGGAAAAAAAAAAAGAGGAGGCGATAAATTTAGGTTCTTGTGCTGTTTCCCAATGAAGCACCTGCTCAAAATCAGGATCAGAAACACTTTACAGTGTAATGTTCATTAGTGTTTAGTGTCATATATATTTTCTAAGTAAGGATACCTCAGTTTACCTCATGTTTCCTAAATTTGAGTTAGGAACACTTATTTGAATTTAAATTCGCTAACAGGCAAACAAGAACTGATGCTATCAAAATCCAGCAAAATATCCAGTAAGAACTGCCAGCTTTTGACAAATGAATTATTCTTTTCATATGCCATATCACTGCTTTTTACTTTTGTGGCCCCAGGACAGCAGTGTTACCTGTACAGGTATACTGTCAGCCTACGAATTCTCAAATCTCATCGCCAGTCAAGCTTCACACGGAATAGATTATATCAAGTATATTAAGTATTGAGTCCACAGAAAAAATATGGGAGGAGATATCAAAAAGAAAAAATAACTTTCTTACAAAATGGAAGGGGTATAGGCAAGTAAGATCTCAATTACATCATCTTAAGATGAATATTATCGTCATATGCTGTATAAATTGTAGTTGCAATATTTACAAAATAAAAATACCTGTCTTTCTCAATTTCCCTTTGCTATGTTTAGCATTCCCTTATTTGCTGCCTCTCAATTACTTAGCTTCCGAGTTCAGTAATAATTAAGAAAAAAGCAAAGGGTTAAGGAATTACCCCCTTCAGTTTCATCTGAATATTGGGCCGTAGCTAACTTTCTTGACAGTTCTTGGCTGGGTATTTTTCAACATCATTAAGTTCCATTTCCTATGATTAATGGCACTTTAAAAATGTCAACACAGTAATCAGACAGATAGTGATACTAATGCCCTCAAATCCTTTCCTCTAAGGATGTTTCTGGAACACAAGAAGGGAAAAAAAAAAACTGTTGGAGGCTTGTCTATAATCAGAATTGGGATGTATCCCATTTGGCAGGGTGCTGCATTATCACAAAAGGAATGCTTGTCATTTCCAGTCTCGTTCTGCATTGTTGTGTTCAACCAGAAAAGCCTCTTCAGTGATCATGTGGTACTGATCATCTGGCACCTGGTGGAGAAAGCTCTCTCATCTCTCACTGAGGGCATCTCTTTGGGCCCAAATGTGCCATCTTTCTATATTCCCATGGCTATATTTTTGTTGAAAAACAGATAGATTCCCCAAAATCCAACTAATTCTCTAGAGAGTAGATCTTGGTGAATGGTCTAATGAAAGACCAAAAAATTGGTGCTTGGTCGCTGTCCAAGCTGGTGGCCAGTGAGACCTACACTGTAAGTGTGTGTGTCCATGGCTTCTCCAGCCCACCAGAGAGGTAGCCGGTATCTGCTGGTGCTGTTGGACAGGCAGTAGCACATAAGGGCCCTGGTGACAGGGAACAGCTGCTGAAGCTGACTGATGGGACAGCTGACCTATGACAACTTCTGCCCACAGCCAACTTTTGTGCACAACTTTCTAAATGATGCATATGCCCTGCTGAGCAGGCTTCCCCGGTATTTATCCTCTTGGCTTGATTGGTCTGTAACTAGTTATTTAGTAGAACATCTTTCAAATCCTCAAGATTCTGGCTTATAATCACCATTAAGATGCCAAAGCAGATTCATGGGCTGTAAATCTATAACTTTGAATGGCATTTTATAATTAATAAAAGTAACTAAATGGCAGAAAATTTCCAAAGCACTGTACAAGTCTTGGCCTCAATAACAAAAACACTGGCTTAGGAGGCTGCTTGGAGTCTTAAGGTTGTGTGTGTGTGTGTGTGTGTGCATGTGTGTGTGTACATGCGCGTGCCCATGCGTGTGAGACTAAACTGCTTCCAAAGCCACTTCCATATAAAGAATTCTGTTTATAGTGGTTGCAGATGTAAAAAGAAAATTAGTCTGTTTAACCTGGGTGCATATTTCATATATCATTTTCATTCTCACACCAGAAGCCCGAGGGCACTGGTAACTGAAATCAATAAAAAAGTACCAAATTGTGCTCCTGGCTAATGTTTCGTATTGATCAATCCTATTTTTAAATGACTATGGAACAAAGTCAAATGCTACTTTATTTTGACAACTTTCTTAAAGTTACAACAGGGTTGATGAAAAAGGAAAAATAGCAAACAAAAGGGGGAGAGGGAGTGTAAAATGAACTGGGAATATAGCATTCAGACTGATTGCTCCCCTCCTGGATTTCAAATACATTCAACTGTAAATGATAGGAAACAATGTTTTACAGTTGGTAATCATTCAATAAATATGTGTTCTTTAAATAGCCTAAGAAAAATTTATTCTACATATTCTGAATTTTCACCCTGGAGTTGAATGTGGTAAGTAACATGTAATACAAAGTTTCATTTTAGAACTGGATAGGCTAAGTAATACTCAATACAAAGTACTTTCTGCCTCAAAAATACCATATAAAAACACACTGCCTTTTATGAAGCTTGGAACACAGAAAGGAGGTGAACGTGTACTAACAAGTAAGTGCCAGGAATTACGCAAGTGCTCGATCGATGTCCTCATTTAATCCTGACAATAATCCTAAAGGCTAAGTGTCCTATCACACAGAAAAGGAAAACTAAGGTTCAGGGAAGTTAAATAATTTGCCCAAGGCCACACAGCCATTTTCACTGACTGGAGTTTCATGCCATACACATCAGCGTGTTTCTAACTGCAGTCATGTCAAAATAAGGGCTATATATAAAACATAATACTTCTGGTAACATTTCACCAACATGATTTAATGGCAGATTAGTTTTACACATGAGACAGCTAATACTGATAAATCCCACACAGAAATTATTACATACATGCATTTATGTAGACAATTCTCTCAAACGTGAATGAGTTATTAAAGTCACAGTGTCATTTTCTCCACTGTCTTTGGAAGGCTTTTCAGTTTGCTAAGGACTGCCGTCAGAGCTGCTGTTTTTATTTAATATGAAATTTCATCCATCTTACTTAAGTAAGAAAGTAGCATAAATGCAACAAATAAGCACATCATGTTCTTTTAGCGCACATCTGCACAAAGTTAAAACACAGACCTTGCAGCAGAGATGATGCTTGTTTTTCAAGCAGAATGCTTATATAACCTAAAATCGCTGATATTTGCAACAGAAACTTGTTACATACTCAAGGGTTTTCCTCTCACAGAGTTAATCTTTGCAAGATTTTCCCCCAAAGAATAAGAAATTCTTGAGACTCGTAAGACTTCAGATATATCAGTTCAGTTCGGGAGCCGGGGACTGGCGTTGTGGCATTAAAGCACCAAGGCACTCCACGGAGCACAGGAGAACCATGGTGATGCAAGTCGGTTGCTTTAAAAACAACTTGCTCTTAGCAACAGGCTCCTAGCCTGTGTGTGGGCCCAACACACAGGCTTCGCAATTTCGCAAAGAGCCAGGCTGCAAGGGCTGAGGGCCTGAAGTCGTCTGTCCACTCTCAACATTTCCAAGAGACTTTCGTACTGGTTTATTTTTATCCATTCGTTTGACTCAGTTGCAATTTTATCAGTAAACAAAACATAAAATGCAAGAGCACGGTCATTTTGTAAGTGAGTAGGTACAGACAAAGCAGGTCGTGATTTGTAATTCAGGGAGATGTTCAGTGATTTAAAAGGAGAGCTTGTACTCTAGGAGAAAGCCCGACATTCTAACTATGATTGCAGAGTAAGTGGTGGGACACAAATGAAAGTTCAGAAATAATTTTTTATGCCAATACCACAGGTTCTATGTGTATTTTCAAATGTACTGCTCTTAATATTAAAGACCAACTATAAGTTCCACTGTGGCAGAAAAGAAAGACCCGGGACTCCTTTCACACTACCTACAGGAGCTGCATCTACACAGGTGGGCACACAGCAGTACACGCTTAGTTCAGCTTGGAGGGAGGGTGCTGGCTTTATCGCATCTGCTGTGTCAGCAGCCATGTCAAAGGGGCAGCAATGTGAGTTGCACCTTAATCATTAATCGTCTAACCTCTGTGTTAAACTGAGACACTGAACTGGGCCAAAATCCTTAAAACTCTTTGCTGGTGCAAAATCCATGAGTAATGGTAAATTCAAGTAGAGTGCGTTCAGGGAGAGGCCCACAGAATCTACTGTATTGGAGAAGCTGGTAGGTAACTGAAGATAACCCTTCAGTGGTTTTTCTTAGCATGTGATCAACCAGAGAAACTTACCGCAAGCAATTTTTTCACAAGAACTTACAGCCAACTGGCTTCTGAGGCCTGCAGATAAACTTTTAAAAAATGTAACCCTTTCAAGAAAGGATACAGGAATTGCTCTGAAAGCCCTTACGGACTTTTATCTAAGAGTAGAGTTTTAAATGGTATGGGGCTATCCAGGAGGCAGCCAGGGGCATCTTCGGCGGCACTGGCTTGGTATCAGTTGGCGTGTCTTTGGAGCACCTCTTGCATCTGAACAAACCCTGCATCTGAACACCCCCCTGCATCTATGAGTGGCAGAAATAAAAACAAAAAACAAGAGCAATTGAAAAGGAGCTGTCATAGACTAAGAAGCAGTTTGTCTTCCAAAAGACTTGGTTTAGAAGCATCACACTATTACCTGCTTCTAACTTCTGAAGAACTTCAAATGTTTCCTTCTTTTTCAAAGATCTGGTATACATGCATAGAAACTGGACATGGCATGCACACTGCATTAACTGTCTGTAGAGAACATATCCTTAGAAAGCTGTTTTATTTTATTTTAGCAATTTAGTAGAGGGAATTAGCTTTATAAAAAAAATGCCAGTGTGCTTACACAGTTGCATCAAACAAAACATCTACGATCAGTGAAATAATAAATAACCAATGCCACAAAGAATAAGTAGTATTGGTTTTTATGTGGCTTTTCCTATTTCAGAACCACTTGCTAGGTTATGGTATACTGTGTGATGATAATATAATTAAAACTGTAATTTTAAAAATGTATATACATATACATCCAAATGGGTATGAGTAGATAAAAATGGGAAGGCATCATGCACTGAAATGATGTAATCACATCATTTCTAAAATCTGTTTTAGGAGCTGCCTTAGAAATAAACTTATAAGTGACAAAGGGAAATTAGTTTTCTTACATTTTTTAAAACAACAACACCTCCTCTCGAATAAAAAGAACCAGAGAAAACCCCAACAATCCTATATTACTCAGCTTGATCATCCTCTTTCCATGGAGTCTGGTTGCTTTAAACACACACACACACACACACACACACACACACACACACACAGCTCTTCAAAGGAATGTGACAAAATGCTAAAGCATTTTGAAGCATCTGAAAAATAATTTAGAGAAGCATATTCAGCTTTTTTCACTAAGTATTTATTTACTGTGGAAGAAGACTATGAAAGACGGTGACAGAGCCTCTGCCTCGGATGAGCTTACTAAGTCTAATTTTAAGCAAAGACAATATGTCAGAATAAATAATCTTCCACTTCCACCTGGTCTTCTAGAAGCAGGAAGTAGGATTTTACCTGCAGATAAACACACTTTGAAAGTGCTCAGTAAAGATGATTTCATTGAACTCTCTCAAAAATTTATTGTGGATATAGATTTGCAGACAAGAGAATCAAAACTCTGATAGATTAAGTGATGTGCCCCAAGTCACACATCGGAGACCGCAAGGATGTAGGTAAGGAAAAAGCTCTCATATATCACCTCTTCATTAACACTCCTTAACCCTTTAGTTTGGGGAATATTCAATGCAGACAGAAGATTTAGATCACGGCTAAACTTTGGCACCCAAGGACCACTGCCTGGGAACAATTTATTATTTTTTTTTTCAAACCAAATTCAAAAGGAAAAAGTTTGGCTCTTTTTGAGTTACTCAGTAAAAGTTGGACAAAATTAAGTTAGTGGTTTCAAAGGCTGTACACTCTCTACAGCTCAAAAACACTGTGTTTAGAATTCATATAATTTAATTTACTGGCTGTAAAGCCATAATGTGGATTAGTGCCTATGAATATTTGAAAGAAGAGAGCAAATAAAAAAAGTAGTCCTCAAAAACATATAGGCTAGTGATGGCAGAGCTGAAATTAAATAGCTCCGGCACTACTAGGAGATAAAGCTCAGGTATTAGGGTAAGGCCTTTCCTCCTTGAGAAAACAGCCTTTTTACTATGAATTTGGTACTGCCAAAGAATCCTCCTTTCAAGGAATTTGAAAATGCTAAACATCTGTCATTTCCATAAAACCCCTAGCTGTCCTCTGAATGGGCAGAGCCATTTTTATTCCATTTAGAGAGTGTGCAATTGAGGTGAAAGTAATTTGCTTCTGGTCCCACAGAGAGTTAGAAGACAGGCTAAAGTTAAAATCCATAGTGAGACTGGGGACAGGAAAGGGAGGAGGGAGACAGTGGGAGACTAGATCGATACCCTACTGAATTTCAGGCTCCAGACTGAGTGATCTAAGCCTGAAGAAGAGGAGAGAAGGAGAGGGCCGATACTTTGGAGATGAGAGAGACTGAAGCAAACGCAATGTTGTGGCTGGCTGGCAAGTCCCTGCCACTCCTCCTCCACTGGGTGCTAACAGGCTGATCCAACAACGCAGCACAGAAACCACAGCATTTTCTTTAGTCCCAAGACCCAGAGTTAATGTTAATTAGCAATGTTAAATGACCCAAATTATCGCCAGATCACATGGTAGAACAATTTCTTCCTGGGAGACCAATATTTATAAACCACATCCCCCTTTTCTTTTATAAAAGGCTCAGCTTGACAGCCCCTCCTCAATCACAACAAAAATAACAGCAATAAGGGGCAACTGGCTGGCTCAGCTGTAAGAGCATGTGCCTCTTGATCTTGGGGTCATGGGTTTGAGCCCCACGTTGGGTTGTAGAGATTACCTAAATAAATAAATACATAAACTTAGAGAAAACAGCAATAATAATTAGAGCAACAACAATAGCTTCCTCTGCCCCAGGGGCTAAGAATTCTAGATATATTAACTCATGTAATCCCATGAGACAGGTACTATGCTTTTCCTCACTGAACAGACAAGGACACTGAGGTATGGGGAGATTAAATCACTTTCCCAGATCAAACAGGCATGGTGTGAACCCAGGTAGTCTGGTACTGTACCGCTTCCAGACAGAGCTAGGGGACAGTCAGGTACTGTCTCAGATTCCTCAAGTTCCCAGTTCCCTCCACCAGACTTGCCTGAAACAGGGTGTGTCAGGACAGCGAGCAGGGCATGAGACATGACAGTCCCTTCCTAAGAGCCCACAGCCTGGTCATCTGGTTGTCAAATGGGCAGATGCTCTTTGACCGGCTCTTTTGTGAAGGCCCTTTCAAAAATGTGATAAATGTTACTTCCTGGGAATTACGATCTGATGTTTGGGGGTTTTAACTACCAAAAAGAAGAAAAAAGAAAAGAAAACCTAAAATCACTTTTATAACCTGCCCACTTACCTTAATAGTTTAGGCTTGGCCACCCTCTTATGAGGCTGTGTATCTCTCTGAAGAGGCAGTCACAGCTCCACAGGAACTAACGTAGGGTAACCGGCTGGGTAACACACATGCTAACACATCACTTGTCACAAGTCAGCAACGATTCTGTCTTAATTTTCACGTCCCAAAGCTGCCAACTCTTGTGAGGCAAGCCCAGAAAAATGCACCTTTCAAATGTGCAAATAATTTCTTACATCTGTTTACCTAATCTTCACTTTTTTTTTTTTTTTTTCACGGCATTTATTTGTTGTTGGGTTTCTTTTCAGGCAACTTTCCCCACAAAGAGACATGTTTTTATCATTGCAGAAGTGAGCTGGCATGCGAACGCAGAAGCAAGCTGCGGTGAAGTTTAGATGTGAGGAGGTGTGTGAGTGTGTGAGCTCAGGAAAGTTACAAATCACCTCAAGTCCTGCGCCTTCTGGGTTGCTCACAGTCAAAGCTAAGTATGTCACATCTGTAAACCTCACTGCTCTAATGCTGCTGTTTGTTGTTCTGTTTCGTTTTAAAATAACAATCTAAACTCCCTGCACTACAGCTGCTCGTTAGCCAAAAACTTAGCTCTTGCTGGGCAGAGAGCTAAGTTTGGGAAGAATGTGATGAAGCCTCTGAAAATCATTCCAAAAGAGCAGTTCTGAGATGCTAAATCCTTGAATAGGAATGGGAAAGAAACCGAGTCTAAGATGTGCTCACTCGTTAAAGGTCTTCAGTATGGGCCACTTGTCACTGTCTGGGTTGACTTACTGTAGCTCCGTGCCAGGGACAAGGAAGGACCTCTACGGGGCCTCCCCAAACCCTAGTCCCCAACTGTTTTTGGGCCAGAAACACTCATTGGGATCCATTTATCCATTTATCTCATCACAGAATCCTGTGTATCTGTTGGCTTAATTCTACTTTTGTTTTTACCCCCTAGCTTTATTAAGACATAATTGACATAAAACACTATACAAATTTAAGGTATACAACCAGTTGACTTGACACTTACATAACTGCAAAATGATTACCATCGTGGCAACTCCATCAGGTCACATAATCACCATTTCTTTCTTTTTTTTTTTTTCTTACTTAGGTATTTACTTCTTTTTTAGAGAGAGAGAGTGTGTGCAAGCAGGGGACGGGCAGAGGGAGAGAGAGACAATCTTAAGCAGGCTCCATGATTAACACAGAGCCCAATGTAGGGCTCGATTCCACAACCCTGGGATCATGACCTCAGCCGAAATCAAGAGCTGGACAACTCAACCAACTGAGCCACCCAGGAGACCCTTATCATTTCTTTTTTTGTGGTAAGAACATTTGAGATCTACTCACTTACCAACTTTCAAGTACATAATACAGTACTGTTAGGTATAATCACCGTGCTGTATATTAGATCTTCAGGACTTACTCATAACTGAAAGTCTGTACCCTTTTACCAACTGTTGGTCTTAAAAACCTGATACAGGTTTTTAGTAAATTAAGAATACACATCACTGGGCTTTTATATAGAAGATATCCTCGCCCTCCCCAAGTAAATATTTTGTCAAGTTACATGATCACTCTTGTCCCTGACCTGGATTTTAAATGGATAGTCGTCTACTCTCTGAAAACATACTTTCAGCATTGATTGTAAGGGCCAGGAATAGGTGCTTCGGCAGTAATAAAGGAAATGATAGTGCTAGTACGGCACAGTACAGCCACTGACACAAATCATTCCTTGATACACATTTGCCTAGTCCATCAGAATGGTGCTGCGTGTGTGTTCCTGCTATGCAGGCTACTAACCACCTCCAGAAACTAGTCTTTTAAAATGTCTCCCTAATGGCCAAAATGGAAATGACAATTAAATACCAGCCAATACTTTATCGACATGAGCGCCACGTGACAGTCTTGACATTAAATTTCCTGGAATTTTTTTCAAGCTAAATTCAGAACATCACAACTTTCAAGGTTAACTATCTGCAGTGAATCAAATTCTCAATGCAGGACATTCTCTGGGACAGTGCCAGGTCTCACGGTGACATGTACAAATCAGCATAATGCGCAGCACAAAGCTCTACCTCCTAATACCTTATTCAAGAAAAAGGAGAAATCAGATGCTTGTCTTTGGCTCTCTTGACCAACCAAAATGGTAAGGCAAAAAAGAAGAGGCATGGGGTTGTGGCAACCCCTAAATAGGTTGTTTCTGGACTTCATTCTACTCATAGTACGGCAGAAATTTTCCTCATGACCCATTATCACCAACACAACGAAATCACTCACACATGAGGACAGTGTGACAATTTCTGGTTGATGACAGAAAATGGTAAGTAATCTTTCACAGTCTCTCTTCTTTTCTAGTCTGTAAAATCTAGGAAGGTTCTGGACACAATGCTCTGTGAAGGCGTGGGATTCAACTTGGGGAGGTCTGAAAACACCTTCAATCCATAAGGGACTCTGAAATGTCACTCAACTTGTGGGATAGGCAATTGCAGAAAGGATGCTCTAGATGTTCTATCAATAATTTGGCTTATGCAACTGCATTGACCTCAGCCACTTTAGATGAGAGAAAAAATATCTGGAGTGAAGTAAAGCTAGACATTTCATTCATTTCATTTTTAGCCAAAATAGGATAAAACTTACAAATAACCGTAACGCAGGGCAATAATTAGTAAGTGGCCTTTGTGAAGTACAGAAGTTGTATACAGGAGAAAGAGCTCGTTTCCAGAGAGGAGTATCCTTCTAAGATTTCATACAGGAGGTGACATTTGGGCTAGGTCTTTAAGAATTTCAACCAGTAGAATGTGGAAAAGAGATGTTTAAAGCGTTGGGACAAGAAAATATAGCTCAGTCAGGTTTGGGGAATAGCTAATAGTTCAATACAAATAATAAACATTCATTGAGTATCTCCCTCATTATCAGGCACTTTAGAAACATCATCTTGTTGACTTCAGAGCAATCTTATGAGGTTGGTGTATTATTATTCCCACTTTTTAAGGTACACAGAGTCTCAGGTAGGTGAAGCAATCTGCCTAAACTAACAGAACTCAGCTTACAGAACCAAGATATGAACCAGATCTATGACACTTCAAACCCTAAGCTTTTAACTAGCTCCAAAGCCTGATCTCTTAACTGGGTTACAATTAAAAAGCTGGTTTGGAACCTGATTTAAGTGGAACCATATATTTAAATATAATCATACATACATCCATAACGATCATTCGGATTAAGGATATCATATCCTTAAAGATGGTATGTGTTTAGCACAGAAAAGTACCAAGATGTGTATATGTGTTTCCTAAGGAAAGGAAAAAGAAATGAGTAGCTGGAATACGCTGGATTTGACTGTTATTCTCTATCATCACATGGCTGAAATTAGACTCTGCCTTTCCTCTGGAGAAAACATTACCTCCTCCATTAAAGGAAACTTGGCCTATTTATTTTATTAAGGGATCTGTAGGAAATGAATTCTTCACATAGAGTCTGCAGGATTTTATGCTGCTCTGCTGCAGATATGTTTCCTGAATATTGCATTAAAAGAATTCCCTTCCGTTATGTTTTTCAGAATGAGGGCCTGTGCATTTCAAAAGAAGCAACTTGATAGTGACCGAATTTGGTATCTTCTCATGTTAGGAGAGGAACAGGGTGTAGAGCAGGAATAGCATATTCATCCCAGAAATATACCCACCTCTACTAGAAGATATTTTTAAGTAACAGAGAGAGAGTAAGGAATAATGCAAGGCTTTTGGGAAATGTCAATGAAAAAAACACAGAGAATCCCTATTACAGATTTAAGTGGAACAGGGGATTAAGAAACCTACTATTGCTACAGATCGATCTTCCTTCAGTAATCCTTTGAAGCCATTCTGTTCTAAATCTCTTTTACTTGTTTCAGGGCCTTTTTCACATTTACTCCATTAAATCCTACTTCACTGAAAGATTCAAAAATACCTTTGAATCCCCTTCCTTAGATGTCTTCATATCTTTACTCATCCTAATCCATACTTCCCTAAGCTACTGCTCCATCTGGTGATTCTGTTCCTCTCCCCACCCTCACTCCTCACAGGCTGCTAAGGACTCTTGACCTCTCCACCTTGTATAGTTGTCTCACCTCTAAAGGTAGGGGTTAGGGATGGGGAGTGAGCTAAATGAATAAGGCATGTTAGCTTTATAAAATTTTATGACTGGCTCTGGTATCTTTCATGTCTCTACTACTTACTCTTCTTGTTTTGGCCACAGATGTGTTATCGCTGCAGTCTCTTCATTCTACGCTCCCTAAAAGCTAAAAGCAGCAACCACCTTTTATCTTACCTCTTCCTGGACTTCCATCACATGGCTCCTTCTTTTCACTGCCAAACTTCTCAGAAGAATTACCTGCTTCTAATTCTTACCGCTTGCTTTTCCCCAGTCTCTTACACATTGGCTTCTTTCCCTGACACTCTACTAAAGTTAATTTCCCATCTAATGACCCCCTGACTGTGACATCCTTAAACCACTTACCCATTCTGCCATATGTGACACCATCAACTTACTGACCTTCTTTCATGATGTTTGTTTTCATATTCTATCTTCTCTGACTTCTCTCCCTCCTCTGGCCCTCTAAATGTAGATATTCTTCAAGTGTTTGACCTTAGCCACCTTCTCCTCTTGTTCTACATGCTTCCTTGGATGAGTGCCTCTGCTCACATGACTCCTTATCTCTTGCCTCTCCACTGATAATTCCAATCCTATGTGTCATCATGTCTAGTCCAGGCCCTTTTCCTAAACTCTAGCTCTACCTTTCCTTTTGCTTGCAAGAGAGGTTCTCATGAATATTTTAGCAACTCAAACTCAACGTATCTAAAGCTGAAATTTGTATCCTCCTTTCTCCCTCTCTTTATATCTCTTACCTCCCATCCGCCCTCACCAGCCCCGCACAAAAACAACAAATACAAAGGCTTGGTCCTCCTCTCTTGTTGCATAATGAATGTTAATGGCACTACTTCTTTCCACTAACCGAGGCTCGTATTCACAGAATTATTCATTCATTAAACATATACCTTCTGAGTGCCTGCTGTATTCCAGGGTACTGTTCTGCAATCTTGGAATACATTCAAAGATTCCTGCTCTCAGGGAGACTGATCGTATATAACCAGCATAATATATAAGCTGTAAAGTATGATAAAGGTGATAAGTGCTGTAGGAAAAAGAGAAAGAACAGAGTAACGGGGCTCAGAATTACCAGGCTTATGGGTAAGGGCTTCCAGATTTAAGTAGGGTAGTCAGGGTCAGTCTTGTTGACAAGGTGGCATGTGAGCAAAGTCTTGGTGAGGTAAAGGAGGTAAAGTAGTTAGCTGTGCAGATATCTGGAGGAAAAGTGTTCCAGGAAGAGGGTCGACCAGACAGTGTAAAGGTCCTAATGTGGGAGCAGGCTTGGCATGTTCAAGGAATAGCAAGGAGGCCAGCATGGCTAGAGTAGAACGGGCAAGGGAGGGAAAAATAGGAAACTGGTCAAAAAGGCATTGGAAGGCATAGGGACTTGGCCTTAATTCTAAGTGAAACTGAGACCAGGGTTTTATGCTGAAGAGTGACACACTCTGATTTACATGTTGAAAGAATCTAGTTGTCTGTCATGCTTAGACTATCCAGATAGATGCTCAGTGGTAGAAGCAGAGAAACCTGTTAGACTAAATGCAGTAATCCAGGTGGAGATGATGGTGACTGAGACAAAGATGACAGCACAAGAGTTGATGAAAAGTGGTCAGACCTTGGGTATATTTTAAAAGGACAACGAATGGGGAGCCTGGATGGCTCGGTTGGTTAAGCGTCCAAGTCTTGATCTCAGCTCAGGTCTTGAACTCAGGGTCACGAGTTCAAACCCCGCGTTGGGCTCCACACTGGGTGTGGAGTCTGCTTAAAAAAATAAATAAAAAAAATTTAAAAATAATAAAAGGACAGCCAATACTGTTGTCTGACAGACTGGATGAAGGGTATAAAAGACAGTAACTGGATATAAATGGCAAAAATAACATGAACATCAGAGACACTGGAGGAGGAAGTGGAAACTGTTACTGGAGGGAACGAGGAAAAGAGCAGTTGAAGAACTAACCAAACTTTGGTCACCCCTGTGGTTGTTTCTTCCTTTCTCATGGATTTAAGGACCTGCATAAATACATGGGTCTTGGGGCGCCTGGGTGGCGCAGTCGGTTAAGCGTCCGACTTCAGCCAGGTCAGGATCTCGCGGTCCGTGAGTTCGAGCCCCGCGTCAGGCTCTGGGCTGATGGCTCAGAGCCTGGAGCCTGTTTCCGATTCTGTGTCTCCCTCTCTCTCTGCCCCTCCCCCGTTCATGCTCTGTCTCTCTCTGTCCCAAAAATAAATTAAAAACGTTGAAAAAAAAAAAATTTAAAAAAAAATACATGGGTCTTAAATTAATATCCTCAGCCCAGTCCGCTCTTCCAAACTCCAGATTCGTGCATCCAACTCCCTGCTTGATGCCTCAAACCGGACATGCTTTAAACCCAGTTCCTGGTCTTTCCCCCAAACCTGGCTCCAACCATGGTCTTCCTCATCTCAGATAGAGCAGTTCATCCTCTCAGTTTCTCAATCCAAATGGCCTCAAGTCATCTTGCCCTTACAAGACAATCCCCTTGGGCAATGACCTCTCAGTCCGGTGAACACCTTTGTGCTTCACAAAGGGCATTGACTGCTGACCTCTGTTATGATTATTTGTGAGTAAGTTTTATTCTACTTTGGTAGGTTCCCTGAAAGCATGAAGTGCCTCCATTCATTTTCATATTCTTCAGGCCCTACCACAATGCTCTGTACATTCCAAACAATAAATAAAATCATCAATACAATTCATAGAGTAAAAAACCAAAACCACAAAGAATATGAAAAAAGTATAGGAAATACTGTATTGATCTTAGAGATCAGTTATATTAAGAGAATATCAATTTGCATAAAAGCAAAAAGAAGCTAAACATCCATATTTCAAAAACAAAATAGCATTGTAAGGAGATAAAAAAGGTAAACAAACTAGAAAACACACAACAAATCACTTCAATATTTAACAGAGAATCCCTACATGTAAATAAAACTGGTAAAATAAAACTTTTAAAAAGTAATATAAATAATAAAAATAGCTTAAAAATAGACTTTTTAAAGAACCACTAAATGACTAAGTTAGGTTAAAAAGTATCACGATTTCTAAATATTATGTGAGAAAGAATACCATAAATACAGAAGTAAAAAGACTTAACAGCTTCATATCTTGGTGTATATCTGGGAGTGACATTATGGTAGGGGGGGCATGAAAGCCAATTATTACATTCCTACCGGTTTTCTGATGTAACTAAAAATGAACTTTACTGCAGTCGAACTTACTTTTACAGAACTGAGGTCAAACCAATGATGACCTACCCATAAGCTTTATGAGCTTTCCTTCCCTGGGAAGATCCTTGTGTAACACTATATGAAAGTACGAGCTACGTATGTTGAGTGACGTCTATACTAAGTATGTTTGAGAGCCAGAAATGACTATCATCGTTCCAAGGTGGATAATGGGGATGGTAAGCTTAATCAGATAAATTACTAGTTCTGCTGCCAGATTTTAAAGGTCCGGAGTTGAACTTCATGTAGAAAACAACTTCCCATGAAATAGTCTACAAGTATCCTCCTTCTGAGAGACAAGGTTACTCCCAAAGGAAGCATAGAGACGGGTAGGGCTGGTAGGGCTTTTATGCTCCACATGCAGACAGTGGCCCATGTGAAAACTGGCAGAAAAGTCCTGCTTAAAAGGAGAAATTCAAGATTTCTCCAGCTTCAACACTGCTGGTGGCATTACAAATTGGTATGTTACTTGGCAACATATATCAAGAGCCACATAAACTCTCAAACCCTTTGGCAGAGTAATTCCACTTCTAGGAATCCATCCATCATGAGGAACCACTGCTATTACCAAATTATACTTCAATCATGTGATGGAATATTACCCAGCTTTTTAAAAAGAGAGATAGGCAGAAATAAAATAAAAAATTGTGCTTATGTTAGAAGGCAAGCTGAAAAATTTATAAACTATATTAGAACTATATTAGGAAAACAAACAAAAATATACATTATTAAAAAGACACTGAGCTGCATATAACAAAATGCTGACTTAGTACCCATGAAGATGTCAGCTGTTGCAAGAAGTGTATACAATCATGTGCAGTACACATGCATCTTCTCAAACAACAAACACTTAAAACACAATTACTATAATATGAGACCACACACAATTACTATAACATGAGACCACACTTTCTTTTAATATCAAAAAAACGAGAACCATGTTCTAAGACTGAGAACAGGACAAGGAAGTCCACTCTCACCACTCCTATTCAACACAGTCCTAAAGGTCCCAGCCATTGCAATGGGCAAGAAAAGGAAAAAGCATTAAGATTAAAAAAGAGGAAGTAACGCTTCCATCTATTTGCTAGTAACATAATTGTTTATGTAGGAAAACTTAAAGAACCTACAAACACCTACTAGAACTAGTATGTGAACTTATTAGCAAGGCTGCAGGATACATAGTTGCTATGAAAAATTAATTGTATTTTTACATATTAGCAAAAATTAGCAACAAATTCAAAAACTTCCATTTATAAGTTGGAAAACATAAAATACATGCAAGATAAGACCTGTACAGTGGAAATTTTAAAACACTGCTGCGAGAAATGAAAGACCAAAATAAGTGAAAAGATGTGATAAATTCATGGTGAAAAGACTCAGTATTATGAAGACATCAACTATTCCTAAATTCACCTACAGACTCCATGTAATCCCAATCATAACTCAATCATTTCTAATGAAACTTGATAAGCTCACTATAAAATGTACAGGAAAATACAAATCATCTATGATATTCAGAGTAGTATTTAAAAAAAATTAGAGGACTAACACTCTCATACTTCAAAACTTAGCATAAAGCTATAGAGACCAATATAGTATGGTACTGACCAACAGATCAATGAAACAAGAAGAGAGCCAGAAAGAGACCCACACTTACACAGTCACTTGGTTTGCAACAAAGCCACCAAAGCAACGGGTAAAAAACAAAGTTGTGTTGTTGTTTTTCAAACTTGGTGCCAAAATAACTGAATGTTCATAATGGACAAAAGAAAACGAACCTTGATCCTTACTTCAAATCATACATGAATTGTTATTTCAGATGCATCACAGACCTAAAAGCTTTTGGAAGAAAACACTGAAAAATGTTTTGAGGTAGCAAAAGTTTCTCAGACGGGACACAGAAAGCAATAACTATAAAAGGAAAATATCAATATATTAGACATCATCGAAATTTAAAACTTCTGCTCATCAACAGACACCAATAAGAAAATAAAGAGGTAAACGACAACCCAGGACAAAACATATATTCACAAAAGACTAATACCCAGAATACATTTAAAAAATTCCCACAACCCAATAATAAAAAGGTAAACAACTCAATTAGAAAATGGTTAAATGATATGAACAGTTTCCAAAAGAAGGTACGTCAATGGCTAATAAGCCCACAAGAAAGTACTCAATGTCATCAGAGAAATGCAAATCAAAACCACAAAGAGATTCTACCACACACATAAGAGAATGGCTAAAATGAAAAAGACTAACATCAAATGATGATAACGGTGCACAGTAACCAGAACTCTTATATATTGTTAATGGGAGTGCAAAATGGCATTGGCTACAAGTTTCTAAGAATACTAAAACATTCACCTACCTTATGGAGCCAGAAAATCCTCTCCTAAGTATTTTTCCAAGAAAAATGGAAGCAAATGTCAACAACAAAAACTGTATAAGAATATTCATAGCAGCTTTCCTCATAATAGCCCAAAATTGGAAATAGTAAAGGTATTTCAATAAGGAGAATAAACTGTGGTACATTCATACGACGAAATATTAGCAATAAAGAGAAACAGGCCACTCAAACTTGTTACAACATGGATAAAAATCTCTAAACTTTAGGCTGAGAGAAGGCTTACACAAGAGTACAATTGTATGGCACCATTTATAAGAAGTTCTAGAAGAGGCAAAGTAACCTTTGGCAGAAAAAGACAGAACATGCAGTTAGCTCCAGGAGGCTTGGACAGGGATTGTCCAGGATGGGGAAAGGTTTTAGGATGATGGCAAGGTTTTTTTTGTTTGTTTGTTTGTTTGATCTCGAGAGGAGTTTGGGTTATACACATATAAGTATTTGCCAAAAACTCAGCTAATATACACTTAAAATTTAATCGTACGTGAATTTTACCTCAAAGGAAAAAATGTTGTTAATAATCAGAATTCTGGTTAATGATATGCATACTGAAGTATTAGTTGAAAGTGTACTGATGTCTGCAATTTTCTTTGAAATACATAAAATAAGAAGGACTGAGGAACAAATAGATGGACAGGTAAGTGGAAAAACAGGCATAATAAAATGTTAATGATAAAATCTAGGTGTGGGTATACAGGAATTCACTGTAAACTTTGTTTTTTCAATTTTATGCTTAAATTTTTCCATGACAAAATGCTGGGGGAAAAACAGGTACCACTGTTTTGATGTTGACAGAATATTATTTTTCACTTCTTCTTTTTCCCCTATTTTCTAAGTTCTCTACATGTGGTATATAATGTATAATTTCAAACATCTTTTAAAAAAGAAAACAATTTCCATTTACTAAAATAATCAAATATAAATTTTTCAAAACAAGTTAAAAATCTCACTTCAGATTCAATGAACGTTAAAATACTATCTTAAAACCTACTGTTATTTAACTCACTAAAAGCCTTAAACTATTTAGTGTTGTAGCGAGACAGTTTCTGCACTAATTAAAAATTTTTAAACTAATTCAATGTGGTGCTAATTTTTTTTTTCTTTTAATGCCTAGCATTAAATCTTTCCATGTACTCAAAAACCTCCGCCATATCATTCTGTGGAATGTATGCTCATTAAAAGTACATCATTTCTTAGACTTTGTAATAACCTAGCTGGGCAATACTTATTAGAAATCTGAGAGTTGGCTGTTTACTTCCAAAAGGGCTTTATCTTTAGATAAGCACAAGCTTTAAGCCAGGTGCTAGTCATTTGTGTCTTGTTAATTTCCAAAACAAACAGAGGAGAGTGCCATGCAATTTCCATTACACACACTTCACCATTAGTACCAGGGTTTATTAGCTTGACACTGCTCCAGGAATAATGGTTTCATTCCTCACTGAAATAAAATAATGTGTCACATAACTCAGCAATGCGGAACTTCTGAAAAATGTTGTCATGTTAAATATGGCCATATTTTTTAAGTCTCCATTATGCCAAAACAAAGGTCGTTTGCTGTAGAGAACTCACTCTGGACACGGAGAATTCTCACATGGACCTCAGACTTACCTCATCGCTATGTCATACGATTCCGGGTGAATACAAGTTTGGTCCAAAGGATTTGGCTTCAGTACAACATTTACTGCAGTTTTGCTCTTCTTCTTGCCCTGCTTCTCATTTGTGACCTCAACACCTGCTGAAGATGTCACAGCAACTCCCTGAATTTGGCCCGCAGATTCGGTTTGCTGACTACTATCACCATTGAAAGAGGCAAGGAGTAGGAGGGAAGGGAAAATTGGGAAGAAAAGAAAAGTCTTTAAAATGTGCTTATTTTTCTGCCACACAAATACGCACAAACAGCACCCACATTCTGACCATTCCCTTCATAGAAATTAACACATATTTGCTTAAACATTGTTAACAGAGTTTCCTGTTACTTAAAGCCAAAAATATTCCTCACTGATTTAGCCTGTAAAAGTATCATTCTAGGAGAGAACAGAGAAAACCGCAGAGAAATAAATTAAATAAAAAGGAAAGGGAGAAGGAGAAAGAGAAAACAATTTCCCAGAACTGAAGAAAAATACAAGTTCCCAAATTAAGAGAACCCACTGATTACAGAATAGGATGAATGGGAAAAGACTCAGATTTGACATACTGTGGGGCAACTTTAGAATAGGACTTAAGAATCAAGAAAGAAAAATAAAACAGAATACTTCCCAAGGAACTAGAATCAGACTGGCATCAGATTACTCCCTGATAAACAGCAGATGCTAGAATGCAGTGAACTGGTATCTTAAAAGTTCTGAGAGAAAATGATTTTGAATCGAGAATCATATACTTCGCCAAACTAGCATTCAGAGAGGAGGGCAAATGACAATTGTTTTCAGACATGTAAGGATTGAAGTAGAACCCATATAATATATATACTCTCTCTGAAAAGAATTTAAGAATACATTCCAGCAAAAACAACAAATTCAAGAAGAGTGATCATGTGGGCTACAAGAAACAGTGATGAGCACAGAAACTATAAAATCTTGCTACGTTAAAAAACTGCTCATGAATAATGTAAAAAATATATGTATAGGGGCACCTGGGAGGCTTAGTCAGTTAAGCCTCTGCTTCTTGATTTGGGCTCTGCGCTGACAGCATGGAGCCTGCTTGGGATTCTCTGTCTCCCTCTCTTACTGCCCATCTCCTGCTCACACACTCTCTCTCCCTTCCTCAAAATAAATAAATATAAATATAAATATAAATATATAAATATACTTATTTATAAATATATAAATATATAATATATAAACATATGTATTTAAATATATAAATATATGTATATTTATAAATATATAAATAAATATATTATATATATATATATATATATATATATATATATATATATATATATATATATATATATAGGATAGTCTGAAACTAAAATCCCAAGTCATCTCATCATGGAACATACAGCTGAAGGAAAGAGGCTGGGAAGAGTCCTAAGGTGCTAGTCTTTTCCGGGAGGACAGAGACACCTATTAACTGCAGAGGCCAGTCCAAATCACACTTAAGGATAATCACCAGAGAAACACAAACAACTTGAAATCACTAAGGGGAGATAAAAACGAGGTGGAAAAATAAGGAAAACTTGTTAGCTGAGAAATCCAACAAACAGCATGAGAGAAAATCAGAAAGCATGATGAAGAGAAAATATACGATAGATGAAGTCCAAAATATCAATAAATGTAGTAAATGTGAATGTATTAATTAAAATTGGATAAACCCATGAAATCTATCAATCTACAAGAGTTGTAACAAAAATTAAATGTCATAGAAAGTTTGAAAATAAAAAAATACCAAGCATACTGAAAAGGCAAGTGTAGCAACATAGCTAGCAAACAAAATAGATTTCAATGCACAAAACACTCAATGACATAGCAACAGTCCATTTCGAACAAAGGTATGAGTTATCAAGAAGATGTAACAGTCATGAAACTTCAAGTACTTCATTATCAGTTGAAAAAATATAAGGCTTTAAAAATAACTCAAATGTTCATCAATAGGATACTGATTAGATTAAGCTATGGTTTCCCCCACAAACTAAATACTATGCAGACACCATAAATAATGATCTATATCGATATGTAATATGTGGAAAGAAAACCAAGATGTATTACTGAAACAAATAAAGCAAGTTGCAAATAGTTGCATAGCACAATCCTTTTTTTTTTTTTTTTTCTAAAGAGCATGCAAACAGGGGAGAGGGGCACAGGGAGGGAGAGAGCGAGAGAGGGAGAGGGAGAGTGAGAGCGAGAGAGCAAGAGAGAATCTTAAGTAGGCTCCACGCTCAGAGCAGCACCCACAACCCTGGGATCATGACCTGAGCTAAAATCAAGAGTTGGATGCTCAACCCAGTGAGCCACCCAGACGCCCCTGAATTTTTAAATAATAAACATACAAGTTGATAGAAGTATAAATTTACTTTCAGGAAGCAATATATAAGAAACTATTTGAAGTCAGAAGCTGAGGTACTCTTTCCTTTTCATTTATTTTTTATACTGTTCTAACTAAGTGTTCAAAAAACATATAAACTAAGAAACATGGGATTATTTTATCCTCCGTTGTTTTTCATTTCTGGCTTCTGGGTTTTGTGGTCTACTCAGAAAAGGCCTTCTGCCACTCCAATCCTCTGCAAAGTTTACCCATGTTGTCTCCTGGTACTTTTGCAGTTTCACTTCTTCTTTTTAAGTCTGTGATCCATCTGGGATTTATTTGGGTATAAGGTATGAGGTGCAACTACAGTTTCCCCTACACATATCAAATTCCTGCCAGCTGTCATAATACCAGTGTTTGAAACTCCACCTTTATCATAAACTAAATTCTGTCTATATTTTGGTGAATTGCAGACTTTATTCTCATCTATTTCTACATCAAAACCAGTTATGAAACTATAACTGTATATTGTTAATATTATTATTATCAGTGGGGCTGGTTTTCCATTATTATTATTATCATTATTACTGTCCAGTGGGTCTGGTTTTCCCTTATTAGTCTTTGCCAGACTAAAGATTATTCTTCCATATTACTTTTATTACAATTTTTTATTAAAAAAATTTTTTTAATGTTTACTTATTTTTGAGAGAGAGACAGAGCACAAGCAGGGGAGGGGCACAGAGAGAGGAAGACACAGAATCCGAAGCAGGTTCCATGCTCTGAGCACAGAGCCCAAGGTGAGGCTCAAACTCACAAACTGCGAGATCATGACCTGAGCTGAAGTCGGCCACTTAACTGACTGAGCCTCCCAGGCGCCCCTTTATTATAATTTTGTCAAAAGAAAAACATAATAGAAACGAATATAGACAGGTAGTCCCAAAGTAGCAAGTACATAAAAACTATTCTTTCATGATTACAAAATGCGAAGTTTACCCAAATTCTTTGCTTTTGTGCTAGCAGGATTAGAAATTAAGAGCAAGAATTTAGCTCTCAATCTACACAACTGACAATTATGCTTTGGTCAGGGAGGAGGGTGTGGGGAGGCCCAAGTATACTTAGGGAAACAGCTGTCAATATGAAGTGGCTGTTGTGAAGTCCTCTTTGTCACCTCTTCTTGTACCGGTCCTTCCCACTTGTGATGCTCCAATCCCATTGGCCTTAGTTTCATTTCCCGAATACACCAAATTTGGTCGTGCCTTAGGACCTTGCACACATCCCGCATGCTCTTCCTATAATGCTTTCCTTCTAATCCCTGTGTGGTTAGCTCCTTCATTTCATTCAAAATTCAGCTCAAATAACTTTTCAATGAATAACTCATTGAAAGCAGTTGTACCGCTCCCCAAGACAGTGTCGTATCACTCTGTTTTAATGTGTATAATATTTACTACATCTGAAACTATTTATTTTACTAGTTTATTTATTGTTTGCCTCGTGTTAAAATTTAACTTCACGAGAACATGGAATTTGTTGATTTGTTCACTGCTGGATTCCCAGTGCCGAGCAAAGATTAGAGTCAACATATACTGAAGGACTGAACAAATGGACACCTAGGATTTAGGCCAGTGAGCAGGATGGGCAACAGTAACAGAGAAGGTTGGTAACAGAACCCAAAGCGCACACTTTAATAATCACCTGCAAAATGTTCTAATATAATCCTGGTTGATTCTGATGAAGCCAGCACACTGTTGGAAAGATTTTGGACCCAGCCCTTTCACTTTTTTTAGCTGTTCTCGGTTGACAAAGGGTCCATTTTTCTCTCGCCATTCAATAATATTTTTGGCTCGGTTGGCATTGAGTCCTGCAATATGCCTAAAAAAATAAACAAAATGAATAATGTGGTAGATACAATAGTTCTAAGAATAATCAAAGAAAAGATCTCATCTGGAAAGTCAACGATATGCATCATAAAAACCATTGCAATTACATACTGTCATATGGCTCTAAGTTAAGTAAATCCAAAGGGGAGTTAAATAAAAAAGACAAAGGGGAAAGAGTTGTCCAAGAGGAGGCAAGGACAACACAATGCAAAATAATGACAAAACCAGCAGCTGTCATAAAGATGCTGGTAAACTGATGGACACTGGGAAAAGAAAAGAAAAGAATTGTTCCCCACAGTAATTCTATACTATTCATGTTCCTCGTGTTTCTGAATCAAGTAATAATTCTGCCTTTTCCTGCTTAGTTTACAAAGTGAGTTAGGAGCAAAAGTTACAATAGCTTCAGCTGTGTTGTAGTACCCTGTTTTTTTTTTAATCAGCCTATTCTCATTAACATAAAGCCTTAAACTATAGAAAGTCATGACTGTCCTGGTTAGTTTAAAAATATAAAAACTCTATCATTAAGTAGTTTGCTTGGTGCTAACTTTAAAAATTACTATTTAAGAGATTCTTAATTCTATTACTGAATTTTATACATGAAATTATGGACTGTTTGTAGCTGTGGTAGAAAGTCAACACCTTTAAATGTAAGGGATATTTTCTGCTATACTAATCTCAAAGCAAAGAAGTCTAGATCTTTTACAGAGGTCCAGAATTTCATGCTGCATCAGCAGACTTGTGTAATAAATGCCAAACTATGAACGGAAAAAAGCAGCTCTTCTATAACCACACTAAAAAGGGTATATAAGACATGATTATAGTACGATAAAGATTTTGATATGTGACTTGCAGATTCCAGGTAAAAATATGGTAACCATACTTTGAACCCTCAGAATTTATCTTCTGGTTATTGCCAGCTTTGACAGATGTATGCAAGAGACTGAACTAGTGAAAAATATCTACTCTCATGTGGTGGGAAATAGCTCTTTTCCATGTTAACCTTATTTAAGTTCTATTAGCAACACTAATGCACTCAATGGTTACCATATGCTCTTCACTTTAGATTTGCAGTATTAAAAAGGATAATGTGAATTGTTATAAGTCTTTTTTTGAACGATGTCTTCCCCTCAAACTGATTACCTAGAGCAAGGTAGGAACTCAGAGGTTTTTTATACTTGACAACTTCATACATGTGTCTCCTTACGTTAGCTCAGTTTGAACTGAACAGCCAGTTAAACTGAAGATTCTGTATTCTTCAGCCACAGACCTCTCGTCTCACCTCAACAAAACTTCAGAACAGATGTTAATATCCACTCCCACAAAGCTGACACATTCTTCTACAACACTGTCCAGTGTTGCCTTGAGCAAAGTCTGAGATACGTCATGCTAAAAAGACAAAGATCAAAAGTCAACCAAAAGTGAAAGCAAGACAGGCAGGTTTTGGCCTACTCCATTATATACCTGTGTCACCGGCAGCTGGCTGAGACACAACGTAGTACATTTTTTCACTTTTCTTAAACACACTGTGAGCATGTAACTGAGCTGAACTTAAGGAATCTATGTTTTCTTACCCTCTAAATCACTCATATACCTAACCTCAATAGAACAGCACCAGTAAGTTTCCCTTTCCCAGAATTCTGCCCGAACAGTAGTTCTCAAACTTTAGCATGGTATCAAAATCACCCGTAGGGCTTGTTAAAACACAGGCTGACTCAGTGGGTCTGGGGTGGGGCCTGAGAATCTGCATGCGAATAAGCCCCCAGGTGGTGCTGCCGCTGTTGCTTCCAGGAACACACTTGGAGACCTACTGGTCTCCATCATTCACACGCTGCCTGGTGGTGTTACCTTCACTCACATGTGCATTGTTCCTTAGTTCCTCTTAGGAGAAGACAGCGTAAATTATCGTAGGAAGCAGTACACTAATACACAAGAAGTGTGACAGTAAATCAAACTCTGTTTCATCACAGTGAAGATATTATTGCTTATCAAAGGCACTGTTAGTTGACGTACCACTAAGAAAGAAACCTGCTAAATCATGACACGATGCTTGAAAATTTTACTTTTTTAAATACTGAAAGAATTCTTTTAGACTTATTAGGAAGTTCTTAAATCATCTATTATGCACAGATAAAAAGGAAAATATAAGCAATCTAAACTGGTTAAGGTATTTCTAAAATTTCTTCACATTCAGCATTCAACTCTTCTGAACCACTTTTTTACTCGGAGCCTTAGATGTCCAAATTTCTCCATTCAGTATTGCCCTTGAACTCTTAAGATCCCAGGTCATGGAGCATTTCCTGAAACAGTTATACTCCATAGTCTCTGAGAGTTTCTTTAAAGCTTCTGATGCTCATTCTGTAAGCTGTGGTAGTAGTTCTACCTTAATCTGAACAGAAAGTATCAACAGAAGAGATTTTGGACAGCAACAAAACTCCTATTCTTTCCTTAAAGATCCTTAAGTGTTTTATTGTTCAATAGCTTGCTGACTAAAACAGCGAAGGGCCTGCAGTTCAGTCATGGCTCCAAGATTAATAATCAAGTTCGCACAGAAACTACACCACGATATGCCCCGGGGCCAACAGCAACCATAGGACACCATTAATTTTTTTTTTTAATTTTTTTGGGACACCATTAATTGTTAAGCATCCTGATTTCAGAGATGTTAAAATGTAAGAAAATGTGCATCTTAGTATTTATGAAACACAGTATTTGAAGGTAAATATTTGTTGGCTAACTGAAGCCAGATTACCACAATGAGTACCTCCTAATACACTTGATGTTATTCATAATTCTAAACTTAAAGGTACTCTAGTTGTTGTTCCCAGATGTGAAACTATAGGTCAGCATCCTTCCCCATTTGTCTCAAGAAAACAAGGTTAAGTTTGATAACCTTAAACTCTTACAAAGACCATAGAGTAAATAGAGTCCTTAAGGATTGTAATTACACTATTATCTTTTAGTAATAGAAGTTTTTGTTCTGGAAGACTGAAGGGTGCAGGAGTATTCTCATATTTCAGAGATAACCTAGTTATCTAGGCCACAGCTAAAAACTACAGACATAATTTTAAAAGTCCTAATAAGCAAACATAATCATGAAAAGGATCATAAAGAAAAACCTAAGACCCTGCTAAGAACCTGATTACTTTTGAGGCACAACTTTTAAGAAGCTGGAGAGTCTTCTTGGCCTAAGTAGATGAGAAACAGCAAAATGAAAAGGGACAGTTTAAAAATGAGAAGGTAGGAGATGGCAGACAACGTAGCAGCAAGCACCATGACAGGGACAAGAAAAGTATCTGAGGAAAGAGACAAAACTATAAGCAAATAGGAAAAACTAAAAGTCATAGTTGCGAGCCATTAGAATAAAGGCAAACAACCCCACATATGTCAAACCACACCAGATGCTTGGTAAGTAGTCCCTGTAGCTGGACGGTCTTGGTTGCCTAACCTCTAGTCTCCAACCCTCTTTTCCTCCTTCCAAACAGAAATGTGACTGTGTTCCATGCATCCACCCCATCCCTGGAAGACCATATGATTTGGGGAGACTGGCCTCACTGCAGCAGATGATAATAACCGTAAAATCAATGGTTTTCAAGCTGAGGGTTGTGATCAATTAGAGGGTCATAAAGTTAATTTGGTGGCTGGCCAGCAGCACAGAAAAGTCAAGACAGAAATAACCCACACAGAGCATGTTGCACATATTCAACATGGAATAAACAGTATAATCAATAATGCAACCAGGTGAGGGTACCACGTGAGAGGGATACATAAATTGGCCAGGAACATGGACAATTTCAATTTCAATGTTCCTGGTTGTCTCATTAGATCTTTTAATAAATGACTGTCACAGATTGACGGAAAGGTTAAAGAGTAACTTTACAAGTTTATGAAGCAGAGTATCAAAGAAAGTATGAGAAGTTTATCATCTATTGGCAAAGTTCTGATTCTTTCAACCAAGTTTAGTTACAAACTTTCACTGTATTTTTCAGAAAGGATGTTACTGAGTGTAACACTTTTTGAATTATCAGCAATTGTAATATTTTAACTAAGTTAGCTCAAGTTGACCTTAAGCACCATAAACTCTGAGGAAAAAGAAAAGCAATGAAGCAAGCTCAACTACCAGATTTGGAAGTGTTAACAGTGACAAAAATGAGAGAAAATGCTGACTCCTCCATTCAACTGGACTTGAGGCACATTTTAAATAGAAAAAAAAAAAACAAACAAACCCTGTAAGACTTTAAAATAAACTTAAAAATGATTTTACAAATACACAAAACAATAAAAATGATCGACCCCAGATGGCATTGTTGGTAACAATGCGTTTGTAGATGACAGTATAAAACCTGCAAAATTAAAAACCAAACAAAAACACTGGGAACATCCCTACCAAAATGGCTAAGATGCAAAAGATGGAAAATACCAAGTACTGGTAAGGATGTGAAGCCAATGGAATGCTCAAAACACCAACATGATAAATGCCTTTTAGGTCACGTATGCAAGGCAAGGGAAGGCAGTTTTATGGCAGATTTATTTTGTATGGTTTAAGTATAAATTCACATAAAACCGAATCACATATATATACACAATATAAAAATGCATTCTTGTTCAATACAAATTAAACTAGATAAGGGGCGCCTGGTGGCTCAGTCGGTTGAACGTCCGACTTCAGCTCAGGTCATGATCTCACGGCTTGTGAGTTCGAGCCCCACATCAGGCCCTGTGCTGACAGCTCAGAGCCTGGAAACTGCTTCTGATTCTGTGTCTTCTTCTCTCTGTCCCTTCCCCACTTGTGCTCTGTCTCTCTCTGTCTCTCAAAAATAAATAAATGTATATAAAAAATTTAAAAACAAATTAAACTAGATAAACTGCAAAGCAATAAAAAATGGACAAGTTCCTAGAAACACAGAAATTGCCAAAAATGGGCTCAAGAAGAAACAAGAAAATCTGAACAGACTTAAAGCAAGAGATTCAATCAGTAATCAAAAATCTCCCAACAAAGAAAAGCCCAGGACCAGACAGCTTGATGAATTCTACCAAACATTAAAAAAGAATTAACACTAATCCTTTTCAAACTCTTCTAGAAAACAGAAGAGAGGAGAACCCTTCCTAACTCATTCTATGAGGCCAGCATTACTCTGAAGTCAAAGCCAAACAAAGATAACATCAGTAAAGAAAACTATAGACCAATATTCCTTGTGAAGATAGATGCAAACATCCTCAACAAAATACTAGCAAACAAAACCCAACAGTATATTAGAAGGATTAAACACATGATATACATAGGATGCATTCAGTATATGTGGACTCAAGAACCACATACGTATTTTTTTTCAGGTGAAAAATACTTTCTCTTGGCATTTTTAAACTTTAAAAATTTTGAAGTGATCTCAAAATCAGAGGATAACATGCAAGGAATTTCCTTAGCTTTCCCTCAAATAAGTACCTCAGTGTATATTTGCAAACAACAAAGACACTGTCTTACATACCACCATAGAATAATCAAAATCAGAAAAGTTATCACCGATGTACTATTATCTAATGTAGAGCCCATACTCAAATTTCATCAACTCCCCCAATTGTACTTACAGTATTTTTCCTCCCCATCCAGAATTCAATCCAGCATCACACACTACACTTAGTTGTCTTATGTTTCTATATTCTGTGCTAGGCAGCTTCCAAGATGGTTCTCACTGATCCAACTCCTGGTATGCAGGTACTTTGCAGCCTGTCTCCTTGAGTGTAGAACTCACTCAGGAGTCTTATCTGCATGAATTATCACTAAGATTATTTTACCACTCAGTGACCTAGTTATGTGAAAAAGTATCTTCAATTTTTTTAAATTATGTCCTTTTAAAATATTTATTTATTTATTTTGAGAGAGAGAGAGAGAGAGAGAGAGAGAGTGAGTCAGAGAGTCAGAGACAGAGAGTGCAAGCAGGGGAGGGGCAGAGAAAGAGAATCCCACAGCGCAAAGCCCGACGCGGGGCTCAATCCCATGAACTGTGATATCAAGACCTGAGCAGAAATCAAGAGTCAGATGCTCAACCAACTGAGCCACCCAAGTGCTCCATATTTTCAATTTTGATTCAATCAGGATTTAAAATAGTAGACTTAATAGTGTACCATATATGCTCATTGTCCTCATTTATTCCAGACTGGAACAAATTCATGAACATTATACCTATACACTGAATTAAATCTTCCTATTTTTTTTGTATTTGAGGGTTAAAAAACCTTGTATTTAATTATAAAGAAAAATGGTATTTAACTTTATCATAGGTATAAGGGTATTACTTTGAGAAGCTTTTATTTTGAATTATGTTTAATTGTGTAAGACGTATACATATACACATACATGTGTGATAGGTATCTTGGTTATGGTCTAAAATGTACTTCCTACTGTGTATCACGATCAAAGGGTATGAAAAATAATGGTCTAAGCCAGTCATGGTGGTCCCATTCCATTTATTCCATGATGGCAAATGAAATACAAGGGTAAATCTGCTAAGGGCTTTAGAATAAGCCTTCTTTACTAAGAGGTTAAAGACTAACTTAAATAAAGACCCTTGTATATAGAGCCTTATGAAGAGCTGGATCTTTTCTTCTTTTCATTCAAATAGGACTACTGGAGCCAGGGTAAGCACTGTATCATGTGATTGGGACAAGCTTGAGGACAAAGCTGACTCCGTGAGGATGGCAGGTGGCACACATGGCTGGAATGTAGTTCTTCATGATACTCTTGAGACTTTATATTAACCAGTTCTGAACTCACCACTACTCTGACCTTATTGTAATGAAATTTCTCTACTATTTAATAAAGAATAATAAATTTACTTATTGTTCAAGTCATGTGGAATTGGGATCTCTGATGTTTTTCTAACGGATGTTATTGTATCAAGGGGCTCAAGGTCTAGTGGGAAGGTTTGAGACAACAAAAACAGCAACCAATAACTTTACTACCAAAAACCCTTGAGATTTTACTGTCAGGCATTGTTATAAGGCTTTACAATATTATCTAATTTAATCCTTACAACTGTACAAAATTTGCATGTAATATAATGTGGCATCTTCACACGTTAAGAATTTATTCTAAGGAAATAGAAAGATATGTGCAAAGATAGGACGTGTGTGTACGCACAATCTAAAAATACACTCAGATGGGACTGATACAAATAAATTATAGTCACCAATGTGAACTATTATGAAGTCACTAAAACATGTAAATTAGAGCAGCTATTTACCAAAACACCCTGTAAGATAACTTATGGAGTTCAAATATTTTTTAATTCCTCTAGTAGGGAGACTTACGTTAGAAAATTTTCTGCAAGAATTGCTGTGACCTATACTCCTGGGTTTGGCCTACATTCTTCCCCAACTTTTTGCTTAGGAAAAGTATTAAAAAATAAACACTGTTTTCTAAAAGTACAAATCACCTACCTTTAGGGGAGGAAATAATGAACGAAGTTCCATACTGTCCCACAATAATATCTGTGGCAGTAAAGCAGAGGCATTGATTCTGTCATTCTAAAAACGTTTTCTAAGCGACTGTTATGCACCAGGCACTGGGCTGGCTGTGCTGGGTGTTGTGAGTACAGGAAAAAACATATGAAGTCCATGCCTTTAAGAAGCCCAGTTGACATCTGTGAAAAGCTGAGATGAGGCACACACCCCTACTGGCAGTCATGAGTAGAAGAGCAGGAGGACCCCAGGACTGGCTATGCTAATGGTCAAGGCCTTGATGCCAGAAAAATGAATTACTCCATTTTTTAAAAAATTATCTAACTGAATTGTTGGATAAGTTACTTGAATTGTAGAAACAGTCTGTTTCAAATTCTAAGAAATATTGTTTGGGCCATTACATTTTTACCTAAAATTTATGAGATTTTAGGAATATAAGCACTCATTCATGCCAGTCAGCTTTTTTGAGGTCAGAATCCACGTTTTTATTATTACTCCACCACAAACTTCTGAAGAATTGCTGATCCAAACTGCTCTTTTTTTTTTTTTTTTGTCCTGAAGCACTAAAATTATCTCACAACTATTTTTAAAAAGTCCTTCCAGATGAAACCTTGTCTGTGGACTATAACTTTTACAGCAGTGAAACTGCACTTCGCATATTCCATATTAAACTTTAAATTTATTCCCAAGTTGTTTTCCCTATAATATTCTTGAGTATTTTCTTTATAAATTAATCACTCACTCATGGTTCTTCTTACCTCTTACTATCATCAAAATACAAAATGCAATTAGGAATTAAAGACGCAAAAAAGCTTTACAGGGAAAGTCTAGTCAATCACATAAAGCAAGGTGACTTCCTCATCTTGCATTGACTTTTCTTTGACATGTGACAGTTTTAAGAAGTCATCTAGGGGAGTGGGTACTGATGACCCATGAAAGGCAGAACTGATAGAAGAATGGAGACATTTCAGAAAATAGAATATGTGCTTAAGAGTAGCTCCTTCTCTACTTCTTCAAAGCCAGTATACAGTATATTCCCTTTCAAGACTAAGACAACGGTCAGCACCATAGAAATACTGTATTTAATCTTCTAAAAACCTACGTGTTCTAGCTCTACTAGATCAGAGATATTTATATGTAATGAGACAAATGCTCTTGATAAAAGCCTTTAAAATATTTCTTCATAAACGCATTCTTTTAAGAAAAAATAGTTTGAACACTAACAGCATATTTTTATTTTTAAATGAACAAATTATACAGTGAACAATTCATTATGCTTATGGGACTCTGGGAATTAAGACGGCAAAGGGCATCAGTCTTTCAGTACTGGAGGGACTTTTTTCCAGACCTGGAAACATGAAGTATGGCCAGTGGTCATAAGAGGGGGAAAAACAACACAGGAAGAGATTATCTTTGTAAATCCTCCTCCCTTAAAAAAATCACATGGAAGGTATGCTGAAGACTCCTTTATTGCTAACTCAGTATTTAGGCACCCAGTTTAGTTTGCATTAACTTACGCTATTTAACAGAAACCAATTTATTCAAGCCAACTTGACAGAAAGATCCCTGGGGCAACTGTCTTCCTTGTCCTGCACAAGACAAATGGAAACTAATTTTTAGAACCCAACCTTCTACCCTGACTCTAGGGCTAGAGTAGCCCCACTCTTAAGGCATGGATCTTCTGGGGGTTCTCAGAGGAGTGCCTACAGTTCTTCCAGTGACGTCTTCCCACTATGGATGGCTAGAACCCCTGTGTTTCCAGGGCAATGTATAACCTCTGGAATCTCCACTCAGCTCCCAAAGCCTCGGCAGCTTTTCTATGTTAGGCCTATGGAGTCTGTGCCTACATGTGTGCACATTAATATCTGGTTAAAGATATTTTGAAAAAAAGCAAGACTTCTACTTTTTTTTTTTATGAAATTTATTGTCAAATTGGTTTCCATATAACACCCAGTGCTCATCCCAACAGGTGCCCTCCTCAATGCCCTTCACCCACTTTCCCCTCCCTCCCACCCCCCATCAACCTTTAGTTTATTCTCAGTTAAGACTTCTCCTTTATTTACAATCGAGTAATTTGTACCAGAGTATTTTTCCCACCATAAACAACTAGAAAGCCAGGCATAATATATCTAATTTTAGATGTTAGACAATAAGCAATGCAGGTCTATGATTCTAGAGAGAGGAGAGCTACATGAGATGAGTCCCATAGCTGCCCATGATCTGTCTGACTTTGGAGACTGTGGCACGGGGAAGTGGCTAGCAGAGCACAGCCATCTCACTGAGCTGGGGAAGCAAAGATTAGAGTTCTGGCCAGCTGAAGTAACTGGACTTTTAAGAGTGGGATACCAGAGAGAACGGAGCTTTAAAGAGTAGAACTCCAGAAATTTGTATGACACTCTGAAAGTATTTAGCCAAATACTAAGCTGCATATACCCAGGGCACCAGGACAAGACTCTATAAGACAAGTTAGAAAACAGCTGCCTGGGAGTTTTGGACTATACAGAGACTTCTGAAAATGCACAGAGCTGGGAGACACAGAATGTCCCTATCAGCCAACAGTGGAGAAACCTCAATGAACACCCAGATACTCCAATAACACTCTAGAATGGACAGGCCTTAGAAGTGGGGCTATTGTATCCATTAATCAGTTGATGGACATTTAGGCTCTTTCCATAATTTGGCTCTTGTTGAAAGTGCTGCTATAAACATTGGGGTACAAGTGCCCCTATGCATCAGCACTCCTGTATCCTTTGGGATGAGCACTGGGTGTTGTATGGAAACCAATTTGACAATAAATTTCATATAAAAAAAAAGTGGAGCTATTGTAGTTCTAGAGTAGGGGGTGACTCTACACCCATCCTAACAAAGTTTATTAAGTAATCCTTGTCCAGATAAATTCACTGGTGTATTCTACGAAACATTTGAGGGAGAAATTATACCAATTCTCTACAATCCCCTCCAGAAAACAGCAGATTTATTTATACAGACCTTACTTGAATTACGATGGCGTTACATCCCGATATGCCTACCGAAAGTTGAAAATATCACTAGGTCAAAAGTGCATTGAATCCACCTAACCTACTGAACATGATAGCTTAGCCCAGCCTACCTTAAACATGTTCAGAACACTTACATTAGCCTACAGCTGGGCAAAATCATCTAACACAAAAACTGTTTTATAATAAAGTGTTAAATATCTCCTGTAATTCATTAAATACTGTCCTGAAAGTGAAAAACAGAATGTCTGTATGGGTACAGAATGGTTGTAAGCCTTGTTGTTTACCCTCAGGCTCATGTGGCTAACTGGGAGCTGTGCTTGCTACAGCTGCCCAGTATCACGAGAGCATCATACCCCATGTTGCTAGCTCAGGAAGAGATGAAAACTCAAAATTCCAAGTACGGTTTCTACGGAATGTGTATTGCTTTCACACCATCTTAAAGTTGAAAAATCCTAAGTGAAACCACCACAAATAGGGGACTATCTGTCACGACACAAAAGCAACCAAGATGTTCTGCAGGAGGTAAATGGATAAACTGGCACATCCAGCCAATGGAATATTAATCACTGCTAAGGAGAAATGTGCCATCAAGCCCTGGTAAGATTCGGAGGAACCTTAAATGCATATTACTATGTGAAAGAAGCCAATCTAAAAAGGCTACACATTATATGGTTCTACCTCTATCGAATTATGGAAAATGAAAAACTATGGAGATAATACAAAGACCAGTGATTATCAGGAAAAGAGGGAGGAATCAGCACAGCATAGAGGATTTTTAGGGTAGTAAAACTGCTTTGTATACTATAATGGTGGATACATGTCACTAAACAGTTGTCAAGACCCACAGAATGTATTATACCAAAAGAGAATCTTCATATAAACTGTGGACTTTGGGCGATATTAATGTGTCAATTGTAATAAATGTACCATTCTGGTGCAGGAAGTTGACAGGAAGATAGTGCATATGTGGGGACAAAGAGGATATGAAAACTGTCTTTCCATTCAATTTTGCTATGAATCTAAAAACTGTTCTAGAAATAAAGTTTTTAAAAAGTTTGAAGTTTATTACAAAAAACCCACAACACTCCTCATAAGATTCAATCTGATGTGACAGAAAATTAACTGATTGCTGGAATAAAATTCAATACTATTTAAAAGAAGACAACAGAATTTGTAATCTCAACATCATCACAATGTCCACCATACAATAAAAAAATAACTAGACAAAGAAGCAGGCAAATATGCCCCATAACAGAATGGGCATGGAGAACCATCAATAAATAGAAACCAACCTTGGATAAACCCAGATATTGAAAACAGTAGACAGGAACTTTCACTCATGCAAAGGAAATATGGTCATAAATGAATAGATATGAAATAGCAGAAGATAAATGGAAACTATAAATAACAAAATGGAAATTCTAGACCTGAGAACATAGTATCTGAAATGAAAAACTTACTGGACGGGTTTAACAGCAGACTGGAGAAAAGCAGAAAAAAGGGAGATCAACAGAAATCATTCTGTCTGAAGAACAGAGATAAAGTAGAGCCTTCACAGCCTGTGTGACAATATCAAAACATTTAAATAGGTGTAATTGAAAAGAAGAGAGAATTTGAAAAAGTCATGACCAAAATTCCCAAAATATTTTGAAAAACTTAATGTATACAACAGAGAAGCTCAGTGAAGAATCTTACGAAGGATAAATATTAAGAAAGCCACATCTATGGATATGATAGTCAAACTACAGGAAAATAAAGAGAGAGAAAATTATAAAAGCAGACAGAAAGAAAGGACACATTGCATATGAGGAACAACAGGAGAAATGGCTAACTTCTTATCAGAAACAACAGAGGCCAGAGATGAAGAAATGACATCTTTAAAGTGCTGCATTCTCTTATGTGGATCCTGAGAAACTTAACAGAAACCCATGGGGGAGGGGAAGGGAAAAAAAAAAAAAAAAGAGGTTAGAGTGGGAGAGAGCCAAAGCATAAGAGACTGTTAAAAAACTGAGAACAAACTGAGGGTTGATGGGGGGTGGGAGGGAGGGGAGGGTGGGTGATGGGTATTGAGGGGGGCACCTTTTGGGATGAGCACTGGGTGTTGTATGGAAACCAATTTGACAATAAATTTCATATATTAAAAAAAAAATAAAATAAATTAAAAAAATTAAAAATAAGCATAAAAAAAATAAAAAAAAATAAAGTGCTGCATTAAAAAATAAGACTCAAAGTTAAAAACACCAAATTCTGTATCTTTCAAAGAAGGAAAAATAAAGGCACTTTAAGGTAGATGAGAACTCACTGCCAGCAGATTAGCACTATAAAAAATGTTAAAGGGAATTCTTCAGACTAAGGAAAATTGATACCAGATGGTAAATATGATAAATATATAATTATGTTCTAATTTTATTTAAAAGACATACGACCATTCAAAGCAAAAATTACAGAATAGTTTGGGATATATATATGAAAATAATCACACAAAGAATGAAGGGTAGTGAGGTGGTATAATATTAACTCTCAGCAGACTATGAAAAGAATATAAATTATAATCACTAGAGTGACCACCAAAAAAAAAAAAAAAAAAAGCCAAGAAGTACAGATGAAAAGTTACTAAAAGAGTTAAAACAGAAAACTAAAAATTATTTCATTTTCTGTTAAAATAAAGCAGAAAAGGAAGAAAGGATAGAAAACAGATGGGATATATAGAAAACAAATAGCAAAATTGTAAATTTTAATTCAATCATATTAGTACACTAAATGTTAATGAAGTAAATGTTTCTATTAAAAGGCAAAGATTGTCAATTAACAAGAGACATACAGTAAATTATAAACAAATTGGTTGGAGGTAAAATGATCGAAACAAATATACTATGCAAATATTAAGACTACGAAGACTAGAGTGGATATATTAATATTAGACAAAAAAGACTTCAACACAAAATGCTTATTACCTAATTACAGAGCTTCAAAATACCTGTAGCAATTCAATTGTTAATTGTTTTTACCTAAGAGAAAAAAAATTTTTTTTCATCTAAGGGAAAATTTTAAATATGTTCTCCCAAACCTTGTACAAAATATTTATGGCAGTTTTATTGACTAATAAGAAAAAACAGAAAACCCCCCAAACTAGGAATAGCCCAGGTGTCCATTAATAAGAGAATGGGTTAAAAATGTAGTTATGTTCATATTATGGAATACTATTCTGCACTAAAAAGAACTACCGATACATCCAAAAACATGGATGAATCTCACACATGTTAAGCTGACTGGAAGAACTCGGGTGCAACAGACTATACATTATATGATTCCATTTATGTAAAATTCTAAAACAGACAAAACTAATCTATGGTGAAAACATACGTGTTCTGAGTGTGAGAAGGGACAGTTGTAAATTTTCTGGGATGAGAGGAAAGTTCTACATCTTGATATGCATGGATTACACATGTCAAAACTTATTGCACTGTATCACTTTGCCCTTTTTTGTTTGTAGATTATATCTTAAAAGAAAAGAAAAAAGAATGGTAAATAAATAAAAATACCTAAGTTTCTGAATCATTAAGCTGGGAACAGTGATGCCCTTAACTACAGCTCAGTCTCAGGATTCATAGCTCTGGAACAGATGGCTGGGATACAACATATAGACCACTTCTGGTTTTTGTTCTTTGGAATCCGATGGTAGATGTTCTTCCCAGATATCTCACCTCCTGAACCTAAAAGGTAATTCTTTTTTGTACAAAGTAATTTGCAAATCCAGAATCATTCTCAGCACAGCTTCAGTAGACCGCATAGGAACTTAGTTAATGACAAATGCACTCAGTTAGATGGCACAGACTGGCTAGTTAGCCGCTTGTTAGTTCTCATTAAGAACTATCTCATTGAGATCCTGCCCTAAAAAGTTATCATGATGATTAAAAAATTTAAACATAATGTGTAACTTCTTTATGAAGTATGAAGCTAAAAAATGAGTCTTTGCTATCATACTAGTTCAGTGTTAAAATTCTAATCTAGTTTGGCTTTCATTTTGTCTTCTAGTAGGTGCTCTTATGTCCCCTAGTGGATACGGGTCGATATGGTAGAAGAAAGATAAGGGCAATACTAGCTAAGTAAAGGTCCATAAATCCTAAATGCCTGCCTTGCCCACATGCTTTTCCAAAGCAATGCCTCATACCACCCAATTCACCACAAAAAAAGAAAAACATTAACACATCTGAACTGGACCACACCTATCTGCCCCATGTGTGGTCAAATATAGGACCTGGACTAAAACATAATCCTAGTTTATGACACATGCATGAACAAATGCATACCAATTAGCTAGACATTTTGACCTGACATAATACAAAGAAGTCGGCATTTCCACTGTAAATCTCTGTTTATAAGATTTATAGCTTAGTCATAAAAGCAGACTTAAGAAAAATGTAGGGTACAAACATTTAGCCATGAGAGAGAAATTTCCCTTTTAATAAATTAAAAGTAACACAGTGTGTAGAAAATCTGATCTGAAACTTCTGTGTGTGTGAATGTGCACGTGAGAGAGAGAGAGAGAGAAAAAGAGATCCTTGTGCATAGAAATTTTGACAGTCTACTATTTAAATTATTAGGTGGGGACAGGGGGTAGAGATAAAAGGAGGATATAATGTAAAGTAATAAAAAATGTTGTTTCCTCCCCAAATTGTAAAAACTAGGTTCCCTGTCCATATTTCCAGTAATAAGCATTAAGGATACATTTTGTCTCCCCAAATTCACATACATATACTCATATGTGGCCACACATACAGCCATATATGAAACATCTTCCGGTCCATTAAAACTGTGGACAGTACATTTTTCCCAATTACACCTGAGGCTGACAACACCAGCACAGAATCCATATTCATGTACTTCCACAGGTGAAGCATTAATATAGTAAGGCAAGGTTCCCTTTTGTTTGCCTCTGTCCCCTGCCTCTGTATGGCTCAGCCTAGGAGCTCCACAGAATCTGAAACAATTATTCCGCACCTAGCTTTCTGTAGTGGGAGTGAAGACAGGGTTCCCAAACTCCATCCTCTACATCACTTTTATCCCCAGGTCCTTTTTTATTTTTATCTAGAGTATTTATCATCTACTACACACGGGTTTGTTGTGTGTGTGTGTGTGTGTTTGTGTGTTTAAAATATATAAATTTATATTTATATTTCATTCACTTCTATATCCTGGCACACAATAGGTGCTCAATCCTACTACTGTTTTAGTTTGCATTTCCTTGAGCACTGGTTTAGTTGAGGATCTCTTTGTGTGTTTGCTAGCCAGTTAGACTTTCCTCTGTATTCCCACTTCCTAACACTATGCTCCTTAGCACATGGTGCAGACTCAATAAATTACAACTTAAAGGCATAAAGGAAGGAACAATCAAGAGCCAATTTCTGGCAGTTTTGCTTTTGGATTCTTCTTGATGAAGCTGGGAATTTGGTTTAAGAAAAAGAGTTGCCTTAAAATAAAAGGAGATGCCAGTGACTAGAGATTGTTTAAGGGCATTACAGCACTACAACCCACATTCATATTATGGGAAAACTGTCCTAGCAAGCACCAATCAACAGCACGCTCAGGTGAAATCCGAAAATGAAATCTGAGATGCCCTAACATGGCATGTTAAGGCTAACCATGGTCACAGGGTCTCTCATTCCAAGCCACCAAATCCTCTGGTGAACAGTTTCTGGTATGTTTCTAGGTCAAAAACAGTTCTTGTTAACTCATAGACTAATCTCTGAGGCTATTAATTAGAAAAGCTTAAGTCTTTCTTCTCTTGGCAACTGAATTAAACTTACGCTTCTGCCATTTTGAACATAAGCTAAAGTACAGCATCCTGTCACACAATAAAAGAAGACCAAGGAAGCTAAGAGATTTGACCTAGAATGTAAAAAAATCTTTACAAAGTCCTGACTTGCCAGCTCTCAGGTCAAGATTTCTGAGACTCATTCATAGGACTCCATTTACCATGGACGATCTCATCACCAGGATGAATAAAAATGGACTTAGGCACCTTTACCAGAAAGGAAGGTCAAAGAGCAAACTTTGATACAGGTACATAACCTTGATATCGCTAATAGGTTTGGGGACAAAATAACTTTTTTTTAGGTTTATTTATATTTTGGAGAGAGAGAGGGGGGGACAGAGTGTGAACAGGGGAGGAGCAGAGAGAGAGCTCCCTCTCTCTCTGAATTCGAATTCACAGAATTCGAAGTAGGCTCCAGGCTCTGTGCTGTCAGCACAGGGCCCAATGCGGGGCTTGAACTCATGAACTGTGACATCATGACCTGAGCCGAAGTCAGACGCTTAACTGACTGAGCCACCCAGGCACCCTGGGGACAAAATACTTTTGATATGAAAATATGTTATATTTACACACAATTGTTTCGTTAAGACTCAATGTAGTATTTTCCCAAGATATCTCTGTCACTGCAGAATTGGGCAGAATCAAGCCCATTTGATCCATAGAATAACTGGGCCATGGACAAGGGTTAGGTCATAGAGTTAAAGAAAATACAAATTGGAGAATTCCAGAATTTAGAAGAGGGATACAGATGTTACTAAGGAAAGAATTCTAGGATATAAGAACTAAACACTGGTCCTTATAGGATCAGCTACACAAGCAGGTAAGAGCACAAATAATTCATGGTATTCATTTCTCAAACCACTAAGAGGAATACTCTGATGGAGTACATCTCAGAACTGACAATTTTAAATAAATTTGACTTTTAAAGTGAATTAGAAATTTACTTCCACTTTATATGAAAGCTTTCTTCTTTATGTCCCTTCCCTTTTATAATATTCTAACAAAACTTCTTTCTTTCCCTTTGAAGCAGGGGTGTCTCTTGGTTCATAAGAGATGGTTTATAAATAACACCTACTATTTTGAACAGAAAATTTCAAGAGGCAACCCAATTCCGTCATTCCAACTGGAAGAAGTAGTAAGTTTCACTCTTTTTAAAAGTCACATTGATCCAGGTCACACTTAACTTTATCATTAATTACTGTGGCAGACAGACCCCAAGGAGATCCTCCAGAGAGATTCACCTCCTGGTGATCACTCCTTGTATAATCCCCTCACCTTGAGTGTGAGCTTCCAAGCAGTGGAATATGACAGAGGTGACAGGATGCCACTCTTTTGATCAAGTTACCTAACAGGGGAAACGTGATTTTCCTAATTTCTTGATGAAGTAAGCAGTCATATTGAAGAAGCCCATGTGGCAAGGAACTGTGGGTGGCCTCTAGAACCTGAAAGTGGTCTCTAGCCAGCAGCCAGCAAAAAGCTGAAGCCCTCAATCATACAACTGGGAAATGAATTCTGCCAACAACCTGAATGAGCTTGAAAGTGAAGCTTAGAAGTGCCTTGAATGGACTCAAAAGCAAGCAAATAAAAAACAAACTTTCTAATGCTTATAAAAACCTATTCACTTATTCATTCAATGAGTGTTATAAATTATTTGAGTGTCTGCTTTGTATTTGGCCTTGTTCTAATTAATAAGATTACAGCAGCAAACAGGATGAAAACTTAAGTAAACAAATAAAAATTATAATTATAATGTGATAAATGCTATAAAGGAAATAGGGTAACATGATAGTCACAGAGAATGGAGGTGGCTACGTGAATGATTTGGGATTGACTCTTTGAAGAAATACAGTAAAACAGACACTTAAAGAATGAGAAGGAGCCAGCCATGCAAAGAGCCAGAGAAAGAACATTCTAGGCTGAAAAAACAAACGCAAAAGCCCTAAGAAGGGAATTGTGCTAAATGTTCACAAAACTGAAAGGAGGCAGTGTGGCTGGGACATAATGGGCAAAAGGAAAAGTGGTCAGAGATAAAGCAGACAAGGGTCTGACAGGTCCCATGGCAAGGAGTCTGAATTTTATTCTTTTTACAGTGGGGACAGAGACAGGATCTAACACACATTTGCAAAAAAGCATGCTGTATAAAATGGACTGAAAACAGACAGAAGTGGAAACAGGGAGTCCTGGTAAGAGGCTTTTTCAGTGTACCTAGACTGTGGTCTAGAGTCAGGAGGTTGGAGTGGAAAAAAGGAGAAGCAGTCAATTTTGGGAGATGATGAAGCAAAAGAAAGGATCAAGGATTTTAATAAAAATAAATTTTTAATGAGGATAGCTTTGTGGCTCTACTAACTGGGTGGATGGTGATGTCATTAATCGAAAATAGGGAAAGATGGCAGAGATTCACTTAATGGTTTCCATCTTAAATCTGGGGAAGGTAGGGAGAGTTAGCAGACAAAGGCCAAGAGTTCTTTTCTAGACAAGTCTATTTATTAGACTTCCAAACTGAAAAGTCAGGTTGGCAGCTAAATATATGGGATCTGGAGCTCAAGGGAGAGATGTAAGGGGAAGCATTCCAGGTATGAACATAATAAACATCTAAAACCTGGGGAGGGAGGCAAAGTGTAGGGAAAGGTTCGAGCAGCAACAAGGGACAGAGGTGGAAGTGTGCACTGTAAGCAGCTATAAAAATGAAAAACTGAATACAATTCTTTTGCAGTTGCTATTTGCAAATAATTCTGAAATTCATCTAAAAACTACACTGGTTTATACTGAGTGTTCCCTCCAGAATCCTTTTTATGAACACCTAGTAATTTTCATTGGATGAGACACTTAACCTTTAATGATAGATATTCCATAAGTAAATGATCATGACAGGACTGAATTGTCAAGTGAGAATTCATAATTTGGTTCGGGTGTTACCACCATGAAGGGGCAAAATACAAAGGGCTGCAGAGAAGCTATATACTAAGCTGTCAAAGTTCTTCAAGTTCCTTGTACAAGAAAATCCATTTTTTTAGTAATAACACCAGAAAATATTTATATTGGGTGTTAATAAATGTCTGGAATTTTATACTGCTAACTTAATTCATCTTCACACCCCTGTGGTTGTTATTATTGTTGTATAATTAGCTCCATTTTGCCTAAGAGTAAAGAGGCACAGAGCAGTTAAGCAAGTTGCCCAAGGTCACACTGCCAGGGTGTAGCTGAATGCAATGGGTCTATTGCTGGAGCCCAAGCTTTTGAACACAATGCCATTCTCTGTTTCTCAGAAGTGAAGTGGTATCATTTGATCTAGCGATGCTAATTCCAGCTCTCTTGCTTGGGTTGCAAAGAAAACCCACTGACTTTACCTATTTTTTTTTTTTTTTATGGGAAAGTTTTGTAACAACCAGGAACAAATTTTTTGTTTACAAGGTAATATTTTCTATTCATTCATAAGGCTTACCATAACTAAAAATATTCTGACAAAATAGGTATGCTTTTAAAATTCTGTACCACATTGTTCTTATTACAAATCTGATGTAAATGGTGACAGTGTCTATGTAATGACAAAAAAAAAAAAGAAAAGAAAAGAAAAGAAAAGAAAAGAAAAGAAAGAAAAAAAAGGAGATTTGTGAAGAAAGTACAGTCCTTGTTTTGACAGGGTACTAGTCTTTTCTCTTATAAAACTATAATTTACTTTCTCCTGTTCCTTTTCCCTCTAATTTTTCTATCCTTCTGTCAATAAGAAAAATCAATTACGGCATTTTGACACACTGAAAATAATTATGATTTGCCACCTAACCAGCTCAGCTATGAATGACAGATACTTTTTCTTTTTCTCAAGGGAAACTTGACTGCTTTGAGACATTTCCATTTCTGGGTTTTTGTTTGTTTTTATTTATTTTGAGAGAGAGAGAGAGAGAGAGAGAGAGCGCGCGCGCACGAGAGAGAGCGCACAAACACGAACCAGTGGGAGAGGGGCAGAGAGAGAGAAAGATAGGTGCAGAGGATCCAAAGTTGGCTCTGTACTGACAGCAGACAGCCTGATGCAGGGCTCGAACTCAGGAACCATGAGATCATGACCTAAGTCAAAGTCAGGCACTTAACTAACTGAACCACCCAGGTGCCCCGGGACATTTTCATTTATGGTTGGTTCCTTCACAGCAGCAGAACAGTAAGTATGGAGGTTAGGACATAAGTATGTTCATGTCAGAGTCAGAAGAAAAGGAGTTATGTCCCTTCTATTGGTGGTTTTCCTTCTTTCTCCTTTTGGGTAACTATCAGTCCTGATAAGTTCTAAACAATTACATTTTTTTAAATGTAAAAAGCAAATTATTTCATGGCTACCTCCCTTTTTTAGGCAAATAGTACAAGAGAAAAGAATGATGGCCAAAGGTCTTCAGGACCTATGCTCCCGTTTCTCCTAAGTTAAGTAAATTCCCATATTAGACTATATTCCAATAGAAGGCCTTCTATTACAATAACTTCTCAAAACTTTTAGGACTGGAAAGTCTTACAGGAGGTCATAGTATAACCTTTCAATTCACAGATGAGAACATCTGTACACAGATATTGGCTACAGTGATTGAAGTTAGGACTGTCTTCATGTGCTCTTATACCTTCTACCATGAACAAGGAATACAACCCAAGTTTTCTCAGTTTGGTTTTTCTATAGCTGCATTTCAAAAGACAACAAATTTTCCTTTATTCACCAAACATCTGAGGACACAAAAGAAGGCAAAGTCAAAAATTACTAACTGCAGGGAACCTGGGTGGCTCAGTCAGTTGAGCATCTGACTTCAGCTCAGGTCACAATCTCCTGGTTCATGAGCCCCCACATCAGGCTCACTGCTGTCAGTGCAGAGCGTGCTTTGGATCCTCTCTCCCCATCTCTGCCTCTCCCCTGCCTGTGTTCTCTCTCTCTCCAAAATGAATAAACGTTTTAAAAAAAAATTACTAACTGCAATACAGTATGATGAAGTACAATGGTTCCCAAATGTCAGTTCATGACAAACTTTTTAGTGGTCAATTGCAAAATGAGAAAAAGAACAATGTCAAAGTTTTTCGACGAGATGAATTTATTCAATTTAAAGAACTGTCCTGTACTATATAATTATGACACTCCTGCTATTTTGGTACTAAAACAGTCCTTTAATTTTTCCCTGTTATGTGGGGGGAAAAAAATCTCAGAAATATATCACTCTCCATAACCCTACTATATTAGCTATCTACTGCTGTGTAACAAAATACCCCAAAATCTAGCAGCTTAAAACAACAAACATTTATTATCTCAGTTTCTATGGGTCAGGAATCCAGGAGCAGGTTAGCTGGATGGTTCTAGCTCTCATGAGGCTGCAGTCAAATTGTCAGCTGGGGCTGAAATCATCTGAAGATCTGAGTGGGTTGAAAAATCTTTTTCCAAGATGGCTCACTCGCATCATGGTTGGCTGATGGCCTGAGCTCCTCAAATGCTGTTGGCCACAGGCCTCAGGTCCTCTCCATATAGGTCTCTCCTAGGGCTGCTCACGACATGGAAGTTGGCTTCCCTCCAGTGAGTGATCCAAGAGAATGAAAGCATCCAAGACAGAACCACAATGACTTTTGTAACTTAATCTCAGAAGGGACATGCCATTACTTCTGTCATTGTCTACTGGTCACAAAGACCAGTACAATGTGGGAAGGGACTATATCAGAGTGTTAATACCACAAGGTAGGGATTACTTTAAACCATTTTGGAGACTGGCTACCAGGACCACATTTATTTATTTTTTTTTTTTAAGTTATTTTACTAGACCACAAAATCAAATCTGAAAACTTTTGCAATAGAAAGGACATAAAAGTTAAAAGATTACTCTTCTAGTTACTGAAAAATTAAGTCACTTGATTTTCTTGCCTAGGTTTCTTTAGAAAATAAGGGGGTTGGATTTGATAGTTTCTTAAATACTTTCCAGTGCTAACACACTACAATTCTACACTAGGGATGATGATGATGGTGATGATGATGATTAAGATGACAATGAAGACAAATTTGATAACTTGCCCAGGTTCACTAGGCTAATAAATGATGAAGCCAAAATTTGAACTCAGGAAATTCGACTGTATAGCCTATGCTACATATCTTAACCCTTGGAAATAAATGAAAATGAAAGACAGTGAGAAACACTAAACAAGTTAAGTAACATCTTGCTACCTTACTCTCTCATCCACTGCAAAAGGGAGAAAACAATCTCATTCCATCCTTACTAAGTATCTCATAAATACTAATTAGCTATTTTATTATAACTTACTTAGGACAACGTAATATAAGGGCCCACTTCAAGAAACCTGTCTTCATAACAACTTGTAATATAATAATGCTTTCTGTAATATGAAATTTCCATTGTAAAATGAACATGCTTGCTATATTGTTAGGGTATCACCTCCAGATGACTTTGGTAAAAAATACCCATAGTCAAGGAAAGCTTCTATGCAGGCTTGGAGAGGGGGAGGGGGGTGGTGGTAGTAATTTTTAATTTTTAATCTTGGTATTTTTCTCTCCTTTTTCTTTCTTCTTCTTCCTAAGCACTACTTTTAATTTCCCTTGAAAACTTTATAATAGCTGACTTTTTAATAAATCATTTTTCGTTAATGTTTTTTAAGAAAATATGACAATCACTACGCAGATAAACAAAAGACCATACTATAATGGTTTAATATTATTTATCCTTCTCTTTAAAAAAATACATATACATACACATTTATGCTCATTGGCATCATATTCATGATAGTTTCAATTATGTTTTTTCTAGATGTCTTCTGAATGTACTTCTTCGTCCCCCAAATATTAATACTCTTTTTCACCAAAATTAGAAACCACTGAGCGAACGCCATTGGTATCAATAACAAGGAAAATCTGTGACTGTGGCTGCTCAGTGCTCAGTAAAGGCAATCTTCTGGCATGAAACAAGGCCAGAAGTCAGTTAAAAAGAATGATGCAAAATTTCTTAAAAACCTCGCCAGAGAATGAACATGAAAAATAGAGGGCAAAATAACATTGTCAAATTTGCTTTCCATTTTAGAACTCAAGGCAAGACAAAAGTCACCTTGGGAATAGTAGACAATGTTTCCATTGCTTTTCACTAATATGGCAGAAAAAAATTAATGTTTCAGGCATTCAAGAGTGACAATTGTCTTTCAGACAGTTGGAAAGGACTTGAAAAAAACATTTGTTGGAATAAATGGAATGTGCCTTGGCTTCTGTGGTCAAAATTTCTGGGACTCAGCTGAAACAAGATTCTGGCTTAAGACTTATATGGTTTTCATCACCCTATAAACATTAACATTATTGATGCAGATCTGTCGCTTGAAATATTTTACCCATATCCTCCACTGCAAGGAATTTTCTTTTTACCCATTCATCTCTAGTGACAAATTTGTGGCACTTACAAATTTAAAAGGCTGTCAAAATCTAATAATGAAACCTTGGGGGGAGTCATATGGGGGCACAGATCAGAAAGAACCAAAATTAATTTCAGAGGATTTACTACATAGGTTAGGGGTCACCATAAGGTGAATTTCACTCTACAATGTGAAATCTACAGAAGCAATACCTTCCCAGAAGCAAAGAAGTGGTAGAAAAGGAAGTAGTGCTAGTCAAGGCATGGAACAAAGTGAGAAACTCGTTACAGAAAGCAATGCATAGACAGCATAGAAAACCACATGTCGTCAGTGACTTGAAACCATGCCATACTTGTTTTAATAATGGCTAGTTCTAAAAATCAGATATACTTTTCAACCATTGATAGCTCACCTGGGAAACTATCCATCTTAACAGGAATTGAATTTAAAGGCTTGAGTTCTACAAATCTTCCCTAGAAAGTGTAACAAAAATAGAAAGATAATTTAAAAAGACAAAAAGGCTGGGACTTTCCCCCCTGCCTAAACCTCCATGGTACCTGGTACTAGAGAAAGTCCAGTGGCTAGGAACATGTGTTCCTCAAGGCCTTAGTCTAGGTGTCTTGAGGAAGGAAAGTCAGAAGGAAGAGGCTGCAGGCTGGTACATCACGCAGAGGACACAGATGAGGAAGGCGCTCATGAACCAGGCGGAACCTCTGGAGAAGCTCTGGCCTGGGGTACGCCAGAGACCATACTGGAATAAGACCTGGGGCATTCATTCTGAGTCAGACTATAAAACAGTTGCCTTCTGTGAGAGGTAAAAATTAACGTGCCAGGACTCTCGGCAGGCTGATTTCACATAAAAAGGAGATGGTTCAGGACAGCACACCATGGAAAAAGGAGCCCGGTGCGTAAGACAATCAATCCTGATAGAAATCTGAGGTGGGGAATCAGGTCGCTACTTCATAAATGCTCCTAATGTTGGAACCGCAAGTCCAGAGACCACAGTCCTTTCTACCATGCCAGGGATGGGCTGGTGGTCTCCCAACTACACATGCTGAGAGAGAAGAACAGGAGTGTAGACAAAAAACTCTGCCACACCCTGCCACGACTGAGTCTTTCTAGCCCTTACTCACACCAGGGGAGAGGCGAATCCTTCCCTCACCTTTAAAGCTAAAATCTCACAGACCTAAGGATTGGAAATCCTTTACTCTTGCCTGAGTTCTCAAGTCTGAGGTCTGGCCGTTTGCAATTCTTCTGTACAGTGCCCAGATGCAGAAGGCCGGAAGGCAACAGACACTGCTCAGAAGGTCTGGTGAGCGTGCTGGTCAGATCGTTAAGACTGCTTGCTGCACCCCCTGTTTTAGTTTCCTAGGGCTGTCGCGACAAATTGCCTTACACTAGGTAGCTTAAAACAACAGAAATGTACTCTCTCACAGCTGTGGAGCCTAGAAGTCCACCATCTCTGAGCGAGAACCCGCTCCACTGCACTCTCCTAGCTTTTGGTACTGTTGGCAGTCCTTGGTATTCCTTGGCTTCCACTTATATTCACTCCAATCCCTATCTCATCTTCTCATAGTGTTCTTTTCTCTGTGTGTGTGTTTTCTCATACAGACACCAGTCATTGGATTAGGGTGAGCCCTAATCCAGTATGGCTTTATTTTAATTATATCTATAAAGACCCTATTTCCAGGTAAGACCATGTTCTGAGGATGTGGGTAGCTATGAATTTGGGGGGCACATTAGTCAACCCAGTATACCTCCAAATTCACCACAAGCAGCATCCAAAACATTTATTCCACCTATACAGCAAATATTTATTTTACCTTCCCTCACCAAAGAGGAAAAAAAATGTAGGATTCTTCACTAAGGAAACTAAAAAGGCCCCAGGGAAAAAGTCTTCTGAAATGTGGCATGTAGACATTGCCCAGTTAAAGAACGGACACCTCTCCTCAAGAGATCACAATAAAGCAAACTACTTGCATATAGCAAAGCTCCACCTGGCCTCATACGGCCATATTCTTAAATAGGAAGAGATCACCATGGCTCTCTTAAAAACTGAAAAAGTCTCCATTTCAAGGAATATCAAGAAAACAGAAGAACAAAACAAACAAAAAAAGTAGGAGAAACAGATAGAGGGGGAAATCCCTCTGGTTTGCATTCTTAGGAAAATAAAATGTTGTAGCTAAAAATAAAAACAAACAAGAAATAATACCATAAGAAAGGAATTATAGATCAAGAGATCATTTTTTAGAAATTAAAGTTAAGATTGAGGAGGGCACCTGTTGGGATGAGCACTGGGTGTTGTATGGAAACCAATTTGACAATAAATTTCATATTAAAAAAAAAGATTACCAAAATGATATATTCAAAATAAAATGATTAGAAGGTAAAGTTGAGGGCTGGCCCAGCACAACAATGACAAAATTCAAAGGCTGAAAATTTCAGAAAAGAGAGACAGATTCCACCTAAGATGGTCCTTATCTACCTTAGCAAAGTTAGAGAAAACACAGGACAATAAATCAAATGCATAGCACAAGGTATTTTAATAGAGCCAAATGACATCTTCAGATTATAAAAGATACAAGTGTCTAGCCCAAGGAATGAAAAGAGACAAGCACCTAGGCATATAAAGGAAAATGGAAAAACAACAACAACAACAACAACAAAACTTCCAGGGATGTGAAAAACAGGTCCCCCTCAAAGGAATGAGAATCGGATCACCACCAATACCACTGCATGATATAAAGTGATAGAATGGAAGCAACAAAATCTTGGAGGGAAAATTATTTTCAACCTACAATTCTGCACCCAGGGAAACTATTATTCAAGTGTGAGAGTCAAATGCCTTTACCTCTTACACACCTCCAAACAGTTATCTATCAATGGTAGGGTTTTACTTACTGCTTTTTCCTCTTTTCAAACCTTCCACGTACTACTAGTGTAATAAATGCTTTGTGTTTGCTGAATGAAGGAGAGTTTAAAGCAGAGGTCACTTCTTTTTTTCCTTTTCCCATCACTTGTAAACAATTTGAAAATGGCATGTCACAGTTCCTAAATGGGATTCAGAGATCAGAGTCACGTGACTTAACCCTCATGAGATTATTAAAAACTTTGGAAAGCATTATTTTGTTCTATATAAACCAATTTTCTCCCTCTACACAGAATCCCCAAATTGGTCTCTTTCGTCAAAAGAAAACCAAATGGTAAAACAAAGCATATATGTGAAATAATAGGCATTAGGTATACAGAGGTATGAAAGCTATGTACCAAAGTATTTACCAGAGAGCCTTGTTTTTAGTTAGATACTTACGACATGGGTATGTAATGTTCCTGAATATGCTACGTAACAGGGACTGAACATATAAGAATTGCATATTTGAAATCAACATAATTTTATATTAAGAAACAGGTATTCAATTCTTTAGTATAGAAAATGACATTTATACCAAGTTTTCATTGTAAATGCCAGTATTTCCTCTCTATATCTTAACATACAGTGTACAGTTACAAACTAAAAATGAAGTAACATGGTTTATTGTTTAACAGAAGTATAAAGAATACTACCAAAACCCTTTTCTCCTTTCATTTGTGACATGCATAAACAAGAATGGCAACTGTAACCAAGTCCTCTCTTCAATAACATAAGCAGCATGGTTACAGATGCCCAGCGATGCTCAATTATATTAATTATGCATACAACTTAACTATTAAGAGCACAGACTTTGAATCAAAGTAGACTTAGCTTCAAATCTTGGCTCTACTATTAACAGATTTTTAACCTTGTGAGCTTCAGTTGTTTCCTCGATAAAATGGAAGAAGAGATACTGCCTGGCCTAACAATATGGTGAAGATTAGATTACATGGTTAATCTAAGTTTTATTATAAGCCTGGCACAGAATAAGGGCTCAACAAATGCTAACTGCTATGATCAACATCACCACCACCACCACCACCACCATTCTCATCTGTTGGGCAGGCAAAACAAAACCCCAAAACTGGAATGGATCATTCTACTATTGAGAGAAGTATTCAGCATTAGGCACAGACCCTATACAAATACAATATATGCATCTCAGAGGCCTGGGAGGTTACACAAATCAGGCCAGGAATATGACGGAGATGGGTAAGGGCTGGTGGTTCACGGGTGGTGTGTCCTTTCCAATCAAACTTAAAAATTATTTTAAAATTCCAGTGCTAGCTAAATGAAATCCTCTGCTGGTGGAATATGGCCCATAGGTAACTGGTTTTCACTGCCTGAACTAAAACCATTATTTAAGCTCTCAAGCTGCCCCTTAGAAAGATACCAGAAAACAGGATTCTAAGATTCCAATGTGTTGCTATGATTTTTTTCTAGGCTTCTCATTTTAATAAATCTTTTTTTCCCCCACAGAATAAGAGTTACATGTTTTAATTACAGCAAATTAGGAAAGTGTGCAGGTGCACAAAGGAGAAGAAAATGACACATACAATCTTATCACTGGGGAGCAACTGATCTTAATGTTTAGGGATTTTCCTTTTTCCTTCAACTTTTCCTAGGCATATTTTTCTTTTTGTAATACAAATACAAACCCAAGTTTTTGACTGAATATATGGACGTTTGATTTAAGATTCTTTGGAAACTTAACATTAAATAATTGTAGCTTATTCAGTTATATGGACACACTTCAGTAATCCAAAGTCTTTTTAAAAATCGAACATTTTCCTTTGCTTTCTCAGTATTTAATTATAGGTAATACTGTAAGAATATGTTTATGCATAAAATTTAAAAGTTAACTTACTTCTTTAGGACATAATCGCACCCCCCCCCCAAGAATTGGTCAAAATGAAAAAGGACATTTTAAAGTCCCTTGATAGATATTGTCCATCTGAACACTGAAATAGTTACATCAGTAACTAATCCCACAGAAAGATTAAGGAATGCCTTTTGGCTATCTGTTTGCCAACTATGAATCTATGGTATGTCTAACACATATGTTAAATTAAGATTCTGAAACTACTCCTTACACATCATCAAAAGAAATTAAAGTCCAGGGAAACATTAAAATTATCATCCTAGCAATATTTTCAACCAACATCAACCCTGAATTTCTTTTTGTTTCAGAAGTATAGGAATAAAAATTAAAACACCGCATCTTACTTACATCAACATTGTCACAGAGCCTACTGTAGAGCTCTAGCTCCCGCCGGGATGTGCTATGGAACCTAAAGTCTATCTACCTAAGAGTAAAGCAGTAGCAATTCGCCAGCTACAGTTAATACAAACTGTATAATCATACCTGAGTCACCTATTTCAATGAAACTTGGAGGGGTAAAGCTGATCACTTCATAAAAGTGATCAGGGTCTTTAGTAATTAACGGTCTCAGTTCTCTAGGACAGGTGAAACCAGGTATCATGGTCAGGTTTAAGAGCCCCATATAACAAAACAAATAGTGCCCCAAAATCTGGAAGTGAAACCAGAGTTTTACATTTCCTAACAGGATAGCATGGGACCATACACACACCTAAACGCCAACAACAAAACAAAACAAAACAAAACAAAACAAAACAAAACAAAACAAAACAAAACAAAACAAAAAAAACACAAAGGACTAGGATACTAAATTTTCTTACTCATCTCATGAGACTATTATACGGAAATCAAGTACAAGAACAGCGAGGCATTTGAAAAATTAAACGTCATTATCACTAGATGTTATAAATTGGTACATGTGGAAGCACTAATTATCAGTTAAGTTTAATATGAAGATACTGAATTCAAAGTTCCTTAAGGGCAGGGATCACGTTCTTTGTGATTCCCATGGTTTATAGCACATTTGCTTTGAAATTGAGGGTATAATTATTTATTGAGTAAATGAATAAATAATATTAATAAACTATATTTGATTAGTATTGTATGCAAAATGGCTTTCAAAATATTTTCACAGAACCATTGAATCTGTAAGTCCTGGTAGGAACATGTTTCCAAACATTTTATATCCTCTATGCTGGAAGAAAACAATTATAATATTCCTAATTTTTTTGTGCTTTATAACATTAATTGTGAAATAAGTTCCTCTCAGCACCGTATCTTAAAATAAAGCACTGCCCTTGTTCATTAGATGTTCAAGGGGGGAAGTAAGAGAATGAATATATATGCCAATTAAAGCAATTATAGAACAGAAAGATGTTGGGATGAATATCCATCACGTTAGTTTTAGAACACATAAGAAGCATCAGAGTTTTGGAGGAAAAAAAAAAAAGGCAAAACTGCCCTATCTTGGCTGAGTAGCACTATTAAATTCAGATGCAGGGTTCTATTTAGTTTGGACAGGTCCCAGCCACAGAACAAAGTCAGTCTGTCTTAGTACCATAACTGAATTCTACAAGTTAACAGCTTTTCATGAAAAGCTGCCATTTCAAAATGTCAATCAAATCTGAGCATAAGTGGGAACTCCTGCAGAAATAACCAGCTGCAGGTTTGAAAAACATTTTTCACTGAAAGTGGAAACACAAAAGATGTTTGAACGGGATCTCTTTTCATTCCTGTAACAGTAGACGGCCATTTTCACAACATCAAGGACAGAAAACAGAGGGCAAAATTGCAAATAATGTCTTGAAAGGGCTATTTGCAGGAGTGATGACTGATTCAAGTTACAAATGACAGAATTATTGGCAAATGGGAACTCATTAATATGAAATTGTTTGTTTCTCATTAACTGATCACAGTCTCAGACTATTCTTTTAATTGCACTTGAATGATTATACAATACAGAATGAAATGTAGCCTCAAGTTTTGACATTTACTTTCAACTTCTTTACAGAAATTGATAATGGTATCACCTGTCTTTATGAGTGTGGGGGAGGTCACCAATTATAGTTTATAATCAAATTTTAAAAAACATTATTTCACTTTTAGAATGTCAAAGACAGTAAAAATACCACGAGATCTCGCACCTTTCTTCCAAGAAAAAAATCCCTTCTAAGCAATGCTATAATAAGGTGAAACTACATAAGGGTAGCAAATATGATGTACTGTATGTGGAAAGGAGCTAGTACTTACTCAGGAACATGCACGTCAGAAAGTAAGACTCTGTAGAAGACCTGTCAGCACACTAGATTTTCAGAGGCATAAAGCAGCATACAGATTGACCAGAAAATAGCTTTTAAAAACTGTTGCACAATGGAAAGAGAGTGATGCAACACAAATGCCCTACAAACATTTTCTTTTTACATCACACACTTCCACAAATTATTTTTTTTCCCACTCATTGACAGCTAATAGGAGAATTTAATGTTCATAGAAATGATGACTCCTCTGAACACCAATGCAGTTGTCTGTGCAGGAGAGAGGATATTAACACTGATTTTCTTTTGTAGAAATGGTAGGGAAAGTCAAAACTGTAGTTTAAAAAGTACTACCTATACCATACATAAGGTTCTATTAGAATTTTCTGGGCTCCCAAGATTAACCAAATTTTATGTATTTGGAAGATTTGGAGAACCTGTTTGAGCTTTGTTTATATACTTATTATACCCCATATTGTTGACACTTAAATATGAAAACAAACAGGTGGTATTTAGAAATTAGACTCCAACTCCCAAATAAATGCTACAAACTATTTAAACCAAGAAGTGTTTTCATACTGGTATGACATAATTCAGGGATGCGAGAATCTGCTGTCTTATGTCTTTTTAAGTTCAACTTCCCTCATTTTCAGAAATTTAGTCTCTCTCTGTTTTGCTGACACAAAAACTGAAACACATCTCTCCCAAATGCAGATTTAATTTTAGTAGGTATGGTCTAATTAACATACTTAACTCTAGCCCAAATTGTGATTCTCTGGTTTCACACACCTATATCTACCTGGGAATTTCTCTTGGGCTTATAATCAACAACAGCAAAGACTCAAAATAAGCACCTAATACCATTCGTATATAAAATTAAGTAAGCAGAGATATAATAAGTCTCACTAATCTCCCTTAATCTTTTCAAAAGAGCCACAATTCAAGGTCAGCTATATACACCAATCACATTCTCCATTACAGAGAAATAGTCTTCATTCTAATGTGAGTAAATGAATTCAGTTTTAATATGTGCTTCCAAATACGGGACAGTGAAGCCTTGGCGCAACAGCATCTTCTGCTCTACTTTAAGAACTTTTCATTTAGTGCTATAGCATTCATAGAGGTTCCTAAGAGAATACCCAATATTTAGTTCCAAATGCTTTTAATTCTTGCATTTGAACAGCTGTATGAAGTGGCAGAGCTTCTTAAAAAAGTTGGTGGGAGAGGGGGGCATGAGTTGGTTACCAGTTGTCACCCAAAGATAACAGTTACTTTTATGGGGGTATTACAAATGCAAATGGTTAATGCGGTATAAATTGTATACTAGATTTTAGTTAGAATGTCTAAAGCTATCACACAAGGCATTCATCTGTGTTCCCTGTTTATGGGAATGAAATATGTAGTCATTTGAAGTCCACAATATGTATACTGTGTTTGTAATAACTGTAGATTTTACAAGCACATTATTCTTTCCATTAGGATTAAAACCTCACCGAATAGCAATTTGTGAAAGAATTCTAGCAGGGCCCGGAGCCCAGAACTCTGACCTCTGATGAGATGCTTGGCAGCAACAAACTCTGGGTCTAGGCAAAACATCTGGTTTGAGTTAGACTTCCTGAAAAAATAGCCCCTGTACTGGGGAAACTGGTATTCACTCAGCTTTGTATATATACTTTGACTGACTTCAACACTGCTATAGGAGAAAAAAAAAAAAAAAGAGAGAGAGAGAGAGAGAGAGAGAGAAAGAAAGAAGAAAGACTCCACTAGAATACTTGTCAATCACAATAGACTCTTTGGTGGCCCCTCTAGAATGAAACTCTCTTATTAGCTAGAATAGTCTTTCTATCTTCCTTCCTTATTTCCACGTTATATCATATAGAGTGTATAGTAACTTCAAGATAAGTTAAAAATAAGTCCAAGTTTGCTATTAGCAAACACAATACATTACTTTTCTTTTAATCACTCCAGGGGAGAATCACCAGTTATTTTTAACTTCATTCTGTTTACATATATGGAGGGAAAAAAAATAAAACAACACTGTGAGGATTCCTATAAATTTGGTAAATATTAAAACTAAAACAAATTAAATAGCTTCTAACTAGTGTTATTTCTAAAAATGATAAACGTAGTAGCAATGTTTATGGGTAAGAAGTTCTTGGAGTTTCTGCAAATTTAATAAAAATCAAATCCAAAAATGATTCCTCTAGTGTGTGTGTGTGTGTGTGTGTGTGTGTGTGTGTGTGTGTGTGTTACAGACAAAAATCTTCTGGGTTAATATGCAAACACGACACAACAACTTGGAGACGGGACATTACTTAAAGGTTCTCCTGCCACTTTCATCTTCTGATTAGCAGGTTTAGTAGGACAAATGAGGAAATCCATCCACTGCAATTAACATAAGTCTCTAGGTTATTTAAACCCATCAAAAGGGGACATTAAATTATTCCGCATTCTTATATATACACAGAGTCTTTTGAAGCAGGGTTCTTATATATCAGACTGAAGACAATCCAAAACGATGAATGGTGCTTGCAAAAGAAAAGGGCAATATCTAGGTAAGCTGTTTACTATAGCCAAAAGGATGTAATATAATATTGTATATAAAATTAAAAGAAGCATAAAAACAGGATATTCCCATGTAGTACTCTCTGCCTTGACTACCATTTTCTTTGAGTTTCTAGTAAAAGCAAAAATGTAACCCAACCTATCCCACGTCAATGTGTAAGATTAAGGTTGAATGGGATGTGATTGGGAGCATGGTTCAGTTTGAAGGATCTGGAAAAGTTCTGTAAACCTCAGGTGGTGGTAAATTGCCATTTTACCTTTCTATACATCCCTTTAATTTAAGTATCACTTTCGTGAATAGAACTACAAACTCATTTAAGTTTAATCTTCTGACAGAGCAGTGTGGAACAGAACATAATAGCTGCACATCTCATTAAGTACAAGTTTGCTTTTCTACTAGTGGCATTGCTAAGGACTCTACTGAACAATTAACAGGTTATAAGACATCAATGTCACTCTCCAACAGGTATCAGCCATCGGCAAAACCCACTTCCACCATACTTTAGGGAGCTATTATTTATGCTCTGCTTACAGATTAAAAATAAAATCTTATTGACCAAACCCAAGCCAGCATGTGTTCAAAGTTCCTCAGAATCCTCCTGACACACACACACTTGTTTGTCGACTTGTCACAAATAGCACAAATAGTTTTTAACATCTGTCACAACTATCATTCAGCGGATTATAAGCTTTGTACTATCTCCATATGATACACTTTTTAAAAAGAGCACTCATTTCTACCACAAAGTCTTGTTAGTTCCATTCTAATTGAATCCACAAAATAATCATGGAAAGTGAAAGATTTTGCTTCTCTTAACACTGTTTCTTGAATCCATAATTCTTATAAATTTTAACATAACGTGCATTTGCCAGCTTTGAGTAAAGTACCACGTCGCTGAAACTCAGCCCTTCTTTTCTCCACACTCTTGCAACCTTTTTGTGTACGCGCCCCACATACAACCCTCTACACTTCTTAGCTCAATAGAAAAATAAATGTTTCTCTAAAAGGTGTTCATTTTGATACAAAATAAAAGTCAATAAAGGACATGACAAATTCTTCCCATTTAAATGTAATATTTTGAGAGAGTATATTATAAAATGCAATGCAGATTTATACCAGCAAATGCCTACCGGCACACGTTTACTTTTCTATCTCAAAACAAGGATAAACTAATCCTGTTGTATTCATTTCTGAAAGAAGGCAAAGGCATTTTTGTTAGAAGCTGTGTGAGAATGCACTCAGGATTATCATACATATTTATAGGTAATCGCACTGTAGGTATATGATGAGCGGCTTAGAAAGTTTTTAGAATAATGATTGCCTAAAATGCCTACATAAATTATTTTTGAAAGACTGCTTTCCCTTAAACCTGACTGCCTAACACTCTGTGTCTGAGTCAGAGCATAAGCATAAATGTATATGACTTGACACGTGCGATGGTTTAATTTTAATTATCATTTAAAGTTAATTATCATAACTCTGAAGGCCACTCAGAGAAACCCTTTGAAGCACAGGGAAGGGGACTCCTCTGTCATCCTCCTTATGAAAGAAGTAGCAAGTAAAACACTTTTCTTCTTCATGCAGCTTTGGAATGTACATAGCTCACTCCTTGAGTACAGATCAAAAAAACTAACTGTAACAATGAATAAAATAATAAAAAATAACAGTGGTGATTTTGTATTATAGTAGTACCTTTACACTGGAATTAAACAGCAGATTTTCTTTCCAAAAGGCATAAAGAGCATTTCACTGCTAACCCCCTGCATTTTTGAAAGCTGTGGCCACAAAGGCACCTTTATAAAATAAGCCCCCACTTGTTAAAACTGTAACATTGCCACCATCACTAGAGTTTCACCTTAGTGACTTAAATAAATATAAATAAAGTAATAAACACTATATGTTTTATAGAGTTCTATGAACCAGAAAAAAAAAATCACCTTACAAAATAACCTCCTGGCAAATGCAAAAGAAAAGCTAAATTTGGTTTGCTCATATTTTCTGAGTTCCCAGAATATAAGAAGCAGCTAGGGGAAACCTAACTTATTTAACTGAAAGACTTTTGCTTATTTCATTTTCCACATTAGCCTTTATGGAAAGCAAAGGAAAAAAAAGTATTAAACAGGAAAGAATCAGAGAAAGGCAGTCATTAAAATAAAAAATATGTAGGGGGTTAAAACAAAATATCTTTCATAGTCTATGTTTTAAGATGACTTTGAAGAAAATCCGTCTACTGACTGATGTCGGACACCGAAAATAAGCTCTGTAAGAATCAGATATGATGGCTGATACTCTAGGCGGTAAAACGTCCAGCAAGTAAGCTACCTGCTTCGCTTCCCTAGCAATTAAGTGATGGTAAAACACCATGCTGCTGCTGTCTGGTGGTTGTTGTATAAACTGTTTTACCCAGAATTGAGGAACAGAAAATACTAATGACTACTATTGTTTCAGACTTGTTAATATACTAATGGAGATTTTGTAAGGTTTGAATGTAATTCTCCAGTCACCTGGATGATAGCAATAACAACAACACTTATTTTAAATGACTCCAAATTATATACAGTTGAGTCAATTTTAATTTGTTTTCATTTAAGGTCTTCTAAAGTTGAGGCCAGCATGCTGAAGAAAAATATTAAACTATGTATAACCCTGTGTCAACATATGATGCTACTGGGAATGGTAAGTGAATTAATTTTCCAAGGAAAATTAATTACTTATGACTTACAGTTGTAAAAGCAAACAACGTAACTCTGGATTAGGGCACATTTAATTTCTGTTTGTAGGAGCGATTAAATTAATTTCATATAATTCATGGTATGTAATGGAAAGCAGAACAAAAATGAAATTCTAGACAATGACTGACATAGAAAAATGTATATATTTATGAACCTGATCCAAAAATAAAGGTCATGGATATTAATCACTGGATAATAAAACAGCATTTTTAATGGCCCTGTAACAATGGATTTTTAGCATAGTTTTTAAGAAAACTTCTCCAAACAGAAATGTCTAATGGAGAAACAAAATAGAAAACTGTAATTACATCCTATAACATCTCTAAATCTCCTTCATCCCCCCCCCCCCAAAAAAAAACAGGCAGTTGGAATAAAGGATTTGCACTTCTTTTATTTATAACAATAATTTTTGTCCACATAGATTCGGGGGAGCTAAAACTCAATATACCATTAAGTGATTTTCTTAAAATTACAACTAAATTATCTTCCTAACACCCAAATAGTAAAGTGCTTCTAAAATGGATCATCTGTGATTCATTTGACTGAATTATGCACCTGAATACTGCTAAGACAACAGATTTCGGCTAACTAACGGATCCTAAGAATATATGCACAGCTGTACAAAGGAAAATATTCATTTTTTTACTCCATCAATCCTACCTGTCCCGATTAAGCTAGACATAATCTTTTAATTTTGGATTCCAACTTCATGGCACAGTCCAGGTGTTAAAATCAAGAATTAAATCTTGCCCTGATAGTAACTCCGATGAGTTTCAAGTAGCTATATGAAATGTCATTCTCATGATGTATTAAAAACACACACGAAATCAGAACATTTCATATTCTGGTAATAATCCTAAGTACTGACTATCCCTGGCCACCTGGTGGAAATCATTGTTAGACAAATTCCCACTGACGTTTGGGAGCATGGACTATGAGAGAGTAAGCATTTTGACATATTCTTTTAAAGGAAAGTAAAATATTTCTATGACTTTTGCTTTTAGGAAAGAATAGATGTGGGCTTCTGATGAAAGATACAGCATGAACCTTTAAAAAGATAGAAACAAAAACTATACACACGCAAAATATACATTTCCCCTCAAAATTTTACTTTTTACAAATTTTGAAGTATTCCCTTTTCCTGGTCACACCTTCTATCAAGAAGAGCACTTAGTATTCCCATATTATTTTATCTTTCAAGATAAATATTTATACAGGAAAAAATTAATTTATGTAACATTGCCTTTGAGACCGAAGAGAGAAAATTACTAAAAATATTCTAAATTCCATTATAATTTTAGACCTATTAAAGGAAGGAGAAGTTGTTACATTACTTTGGAATCTATGAAAATTAAAATTTGTGGAACTATAGTCTTCAAAAGGGATTTTTTTTTTTTTGAAGTAACGGTACTATGAGAAGACTATGGACAGAAACTTTCATTCCAAAAGAAGCTGTGACTTAAGCACGATTAGGAAATGTTTTTGCTCTATTTTGAAGAGTAAAACTAAATGGAGCAATGGAAACGTCACCTTTCTGGCTTCTTTTCCTAAAACACAGGTTATCCTTATTTCAAAAAGGACCTCACTCAGCATAACCCAGACTGAAAAAGGGGTCTGTTTATAAAACTGTCCTAGATAGGTTCTCTTTAGGGTAGGAGGCACATCCAGCTTTGGTTCAACTAGTAAAGCTACCCAGGGGGCTGAAACATCACCTTGGACTCTCAGAGAACTGAAACTTGACTTTATTTCCTTTCATTTCTGGCTTCAACATCAGAACAGGATTTTGAAAAGACAGAAAAAAGAAGAGAATGGATGGGAGAACGAAACCATGTCCTTCTAGATCAGAACGAAATCAATCCTGCCACCCACATCTGTGCTGCTTAACTACACTCGTGAGAAGAACACTGAACGCTTTTCGGAATGGCAATAGAGTCTACGAGATGGACGGGCAAGACTTACGGTGACACTCCCTCCTTAGAAAACACACACACACACACACACACACACACACACACACACACACACACACACAACACCCTCTACATTCCCTTGAGTTCGAAATGAATTTCATAAGTCTCTTCAGGCATCTTTCTTTTATTACAGCCCACATTCATATTTCAGTAGAACAACTACAAGGGAGTCACTAATTTTTTATCTAAACTATGACGTTTTGGCAAACGTTATATAACCAACTATAAATCCACAACAAGCCTCAAATACTAAAGAGCTGGTAATTATATGATGAGAAACAGCTTGATTATGGGAGAGGCAAGGCGGGCTGTCAACAAACAAACAGCTGTTTCTTATTGACAACCCATAACTAGATCGTGCATCCCAACAAACTAAGGAGTTTGTTTCTGTTGTTGCTGTTGTGTTTGTTTTTAACTATTCCACCCCCTTCCCCTCCCACGTCCAAAATACTGAGTCGATTTAAACATTAGATGCAAACCACAACAGAAGAATCGGATACACAAGGATAACAAGTAAAGCACTACAGACTTATAAAAAAAATTCTGTACGTAATAACTAACAGAAGTTTAAAGTGTACTTTCCAATTCAACTTCAAATGGCTATCTTTCCCTGTGCAACACGTCCTGTCATTACTATTTATAAGAGGCAGCTCCGGCAATGGGCCTGTTTCCTCATTCTTGGATTATGACCCAGCAATGCTGCCACTCTGATCCTTTGTTCTGGAAGCTTTCTCCGTAGCTTCTTCCATCCTCCCTTTTAGCAGCAGGGAATGAGCATGCTTAGATCTGCCAGTGTGAACTCTAAGGTCCATTGTAACTTGAAACTAAATGATTCTAGGAATACTTGATAAGCTTAGCGTATGAATCAATAATGGGAATAAAAAGAACCTTAACATCACAGGTTAAAAAAAAAATCCACAAACGTAAATGGAATCTTTATTTGATGTCCTTGTCATATGAAATAAAATCACTTTCACATTTGCACCTTCAGGCACTTTCATGTACTTTTTGTGTGTGAGGTTTTTTTTTTTTTTTTAATACATATACATTATTTCCTTTTAACACCCTTTCAGAAAGCATATAGGTAACCTTATTTTATTTTCCAACAAGCCACGAAGAAGTAAAATTACTTTCCCAAAGTCACACAGCAAATGTAGCTAAACCAAGGTAAGATCACAGTTCCTTTTGCTGGTCCCCTGTGTTCTTTCCACTGAACCACAATGAAATGAGTTGGGAGGCCAGTGAAAATGTTCACGCAATTTCAGTGGTAGGCAGGTTCCCTATCCATATAGAAGCTTTACCTCTCTGGGAAATTTTGATTAAACACACCCTGCATTATAACTACCCAATACAAGGAGGAGTATATGTCAATGGGCATACTTAATGCATCCCAGGTATGACTAACAAGTATTTTAATCTAGAATCCAACTTTCCTTTGCAAACTTAATGATAAACAGAGGATTTCTCCACAAGAAGATAGCTCCTATCTCTCTCACAACCACAGGGTTCCATTTTATTTAAAATCATGCTCTTACCATCTAGCAGATTGGGCTGGATATCTTCTGTATTCTGCTGCCATCAGTGGGTCTGTGCTCGGTTAATGCTACTCTGGGAACATGCCCGTAAATTTGTATTTTGAAAAATTCAAAGTTGCTTAAATTTGTCAACACATATCTGAGTAGGTTTCAAATCGTAAACGAGGGTAGACTCACTTTTTTAAAAGCCTGGTTGTATTTCACACCATATGAAGGGAGGGGCCCCGAGAAAAGGGACTAGGGAACAAACTACCTCTTCAAAAAACAGCTCACAGGAGGTTGGAAGGGAGATGAGGAAAGAGGCACATAAGCAAAAGGACTCAGCAGGAGAAAATGCTGAGGAAGGCAGAGAAAAATGGAGGGCATGCTTGGAATTAAGGTTTCTCCATTAGCCATGCTTTTAAAATAACTGTTACGCTCTGTGTGTGTTTGTGATGGGCATTTAGGAGGGGAAGGCAGGGTAACAGACTTTTTAAAGCCAATTCTCAAGAATAATTTTAAAATTTCAATCTTTTAAAAAGTAACCAAACCGTTGTGAAGATAAATCCACTTTGAGCCCAGTAAAAGCTAGCTGACATGGTATCAAACGTAATGTCTCTGGGAATGTCCAAAACATAGTTTCATTCTCCTAGTGAGGAAGTCTCAAAAGTTTGAGAGCCCCAACCAACGTCACTAAAATGAAGTTTTGCCTACAAGCCAATTCCTTTTAAAATTAAATGTCTATCCCAGTCTGGGGCCGTGGATGATCATGGCTAATCACCGGGGCTGGAGCAGTCTCAGAGTGGACACATTCTCACCAGGACTGACTGCTCATGATGACTGAGTAATAACCTAACCAGGGGTGCAAGTGCCCCCTCTCAGTCTACCCTGTTTACATAAACCACAGGCCTGGACCTCCCTCCTCTACACTCTGTCTTGAAACTACACAAATAATGTTTCTCCTGGTCTTTACCAACTCTCCGGGGAAGTGCTATGAGGGAATGACATAATTTTTAGAGCAAATTGAGGACTCTGAAAAAATGTGGTGTGCCACTGCAAAGCAGCAGAAATAAAATAGAAAACTGATGGTCATCCATGGTCTTTCATGGAACCATGTAATATCCCAAATATAAAATGCTTTAATGAATTCTTATCAGTTAAAGGCCTTACTGATTTCCAAGACTTTGTTTGTGAATGGTTGGTACGTGGCACATCTGGAAAATGAAGGGGGTCTTTCAAAAATATTGCCAGGAAGATGACCTATTTTCCACTCTTTCTCTAGGCAGGTTCACATCATCACATGCTGTTTATGGCATAACTCCACAGAAAACAAACTTTTCTTGATCTTGAAATGGCTGTTTATGAGTATATAACAAGTGCTTTATACCTTGTGTGCTCATTAGATGGACAGATCTTCTTTTGATTCCATTCTTTTTTTTTTTTTAAGTTTATTTATTTATTTTGAGACAGAGCACAAGCAGGAGAGGGGCAGAGAGAGGGACAAAGAGAGAGAGTGACAGAGAGCGAGAGAGTGAGAGAGAGAGAGAGAGAGAGAGAGAGAATCCCAAGCAGGCTCCACACTGTGAGTGCACAGCCCGGAGTAGGGCTCAAACTCACGAACCATGAGATCATGACCTGAGATGAAACCAATAGTCGGATGCTTAACCAACTGAGTGACCCAGGCATCCCGTGATTCCATTCTATACTATGTGTGCCTCTATGTGGCATTACATCCTCACCTCTTCCCACAGCCAAGCCCCACTTCAGAACAGACATTTGTCAGAGACTACTCTGCATGAGAATGATTTCCTTTCCACTATAGTATTCCGAAACAGCACGTTTCTAAACACATCCTACAAAAGGGAAGGACAATAGGTTCCTCACTTTCCCTTAATTCACATCTGATACCAGGTAGTTATCCTCATTGGCTGCAGGTTTGTAATACTGATTTACTTTATGAAGTCCTCCTATGAGGTATATATGGGTTGGAAACCATAAAGATGCTACCAACTTCCCTAATGCTCTTAACACATGGATCTCTTCTTTTATTTTTTCCCCTTAACTTGCTGGCAAGTTAAGTTGATTTAGATCATTCATATTCAGTAAATGCCCAAAATAAAATGAAGGAAAAAAAAATTAAGTTTAAGATTGGACAGAAACATTACAGGAAAAAGGGGGGGGGAAGGGGGGAACCATTTTGTAGATAAACTTCATGCTCTGGCGTTGAAAGTTATGGTCCACAAATCAAAAAGCAGTCATTTCTACAGAGCGAGGCTTTTCCACCGTTCTCTCAGTGAATCACACTGTGGTTAGCTGAAAGTGCTGTTCACATAATAAATTAACCACCTCATTTCCTTCATCACCAAAATATACATAGCACCCCCATACAGATTTGTTTTAATAAACGTAATAAAGCAAGCCCAGAGGTTATGGCTGTTATGACATAATCACACCTCTGAGATTTGAAAACACTCACTTGCACATCATGCCTCAAAAAGTCTTTGCAAGCCCCCCTCCAACAAAACCTAACTGCACTCATACCGTCTGGCCCCATTTATCCCAAATAAATAATGAAACAAAAGCCGTGTATATGTCCAGAAAAAATTCTCGCTTTCAATTATACATTTGAAAGGGAAATACATCTTTTTAATAATACTATACGATAAACAGCTTGGGAGCCTGATCTGGATTATTAAAGAAAATACATCACCAGAGTTAGCAGTGCACAGAGAAAGCAGCCAACTAGCCTACCCAAAACCAAAGATCCCTTCTAAAGTTGGTTGTTCAACAAGACAAATGACACATGACATTTCTCTCTGTGGAACTAAGAAAACAATCTTCATTCTATACAAATGCAGGCAAATTAACTTTTCTTACCTGTAATGATATTTGAAGGTCTTGAGAGCAACCCCTCCCCCCAAAAACTTCTCATCAGTATAATTTTTCCTCCATACAGACTTTTCCCCTTAGAATTCCTTTCCGTGATCACCAGAAAGAAAGCCACTGTTATACAACCATCCACAATATAAGAGAGATCTCGAGGAGAAATGTGCTGTGAGTGAATCCATGCCATAATTTAATGAGGCCATCTTTCTTGTCTCTGCATCACATTATTATCACTTTGCCGGCAGGGTTCATTTCTTTCCTATGCATTTAAGGCATTCTGTCACAATGCCTTCCCCTTGAATTTAAAATATAATATAATCTTACAAGTAATTAAATTTACATCTGTGCTATTCTTTTTTTTAACCTGTGATATTCTTAAAGACCATGATCAACACCTACCCCAAGACACACACATAATGAGTTCATTAATATTCTTTAAAAATATTAGATATCAGGTATTCAGAATATAGTTTTTAAATTCTCAGAAGTGGCCCCCCCCAATATTTATACATTTTATATCTCTTCCTGATTGCTATAATTACCTAACACAATCTTATATTTGGACTTTCAAGAATCCTTTCTAATATGAACATTACTGTATTATACAGATAGTAGTTTCTTCCACTAAGAATTACATCCAAGATTCTCTTTTAGTATGCCAGTTATCCACACATAATTATGTATTCAGCAAAACAGAACGTATTATCTATTTGAATGTCAGAATTAAACACTTTTGGAATAATCTTATTCCACCATTTTTAGTCTGTAGACTGCCCATCCGCACACAATCAATATCAGACCTAACCAGTATACCAAAACTTCCTCAGGGCCCTGTGGCAGCACAGATAAAATTGTTAAGAAGTTTCATAAACTTACATTTTAGGAGATCATTTCACTTTGAAGACTCTATTTCAATGAATCCCACTGCAACAAAACTTTTTCTATGATAAAGATATAGACTGACTGGCAGATTTTGTCACAAAGAACACTCCTCTGTGAGTGCTCCGCCTGATATCTGGGAGAATTATCTCCACAGAGAACAGAATATGCATTATAGAGCGAGAAAGGAAGGAAGCAACAGGTGTTGAAGTGGAGAACTCCCGTTCTTCCAGCCATAGCAGGCCTTCTTCACTTTCTGGTCATTCTCACTGCAACCACTTGGCTATGCTAATGCTCTCTGCTCTGAAATTCTCACTTTGCCTGAATAGGACTCATTAGAAAAAATACTAGTAACTCACATTTCACCTTTACCCAACAAAAACTTTAAGTGAGAGGCTACAAAATTTTATGGTGTGTTCACAACAGAGTTGAAAAGTACAATGAAAGAGCAACCGTACTGATACTCCGCCATTCACTCAGCAAATACTTATTGTGTATCTACTGTGTGCCAGGCCCTGGGAGCTGTAGATATAAAGGTGGAAATACCCTGTCCTCATATAAGGGTTTGTCCTCCATTAGAAGAGACAGACAGTAAACAAAATAATACAATGATTCCAGAAATTAAAAAATCAGCTGTTTTTTTTTTTTTTCTTTTTCCTGGGGGGAAGAAGGGGTATTGAACAGTAGGCTCCTAGCTCACAGAAAAATAAAACTATCCAGGTAGGGGAGCTACCCCTCCCAGTCCTGCTCTCTTCCACCTCTTCCCAGCCACCTGCCACCGTGGGGGCTTCTCTCTTCTGAACTCTTGCCCATTCCCTTCCCTTAGGGAAGTGATAGGTGCCATCTCCTCAGGCCTCCTCCAGCTTCTGCCTCTCCAGCATCTTCAACTTCTCCCTTTCTACTTCTACCTCCTTCCTATCAACAGTTAAGCACATTCAAATCCCGACCTCCTTAAAAACCTCTCTTCGTTAGAGATCTGTATACACATGTCTCTACGTGCTCATCTTCCATTCAGCTTTCAATATTTCATCTGACTTTTGCTTCTACTACTCCAATGAAATTCTTGGCCACCAACATTTTTTTTTAATTAAATGTGAAAGATACATTTTCAATTTTTATCCTACCTTTATCTTTGCAGTGTTTTACCATGTTGATTTCTGCTTCTCCAAATTCTCATATCCCTTAGATATTGGCGTGTCCTGATCTTCCTCTTTCATTACATACACTGTAATGTGCATTCCTGGAAATCTTGTTAAAATCAGATTCTGATTCAACAGGCCTGGGCTGGGGCCCAAGCGGCTTTCAGTAGGGTCTCTTGCTACTCAAGATGTAATCCTCAGACCAACAGCATTGGTATCACCTGGGAGTTTATTAGAAACACAGAATCTCATACCCCACCCCTAGACCAACTGAACCAGAATCTGCATTTTAACAAGACTCCAAAAGGTTTTTTTAATGCACTTTCAAGCTTGACATTGCCCCACCACCAGAATTTATAATTCTATAAACCTGGGAAGTAGGTGTAAGAAGATGCACTTTTAACAAGTTCTCAGGTGATATTGATGCTGCTGGTCTCTAAGAACCAACAGTTCTCAACTTGGTCTACATTAGAATCACCTGCAGAACTTTAAAATGTTTGTTAATGTCTGGGCCCAACACCCAGACCAATTAAACAAAAATCTATGAGGATGTGGCCTAGGCTAGTTATTTTTATTTTTTTTTAAATGTTTATTTATTTTTGATGGGGGGGGGAGAGAGAGAGAGAGAGAGAGAGAGAGACAGAATCAGAAGCAGGCTCCAGGCTCTGAGCTGTCAGCACAGAGCCCAATGCGGGGCTCGAACCCACAGACCGCGAGATCATGACCTGAGCTGAAGTCGGATGTTCAACTGACTGAGCCACCCAGATGCCCCAGGCTAGTTATTTTTAAAAGCTCCCCTGCTTGAGACACCTGGGTGGCTCGGTTGGTTAAGCGTTTGCCTTCAGCTCAGGTCAAGATCTCACAATTCATGAGTTTGAGCCCCACATCAGGCTCTGTGCTGACAGCCTAGAGCCTGCTTCAAATTCTCTTTTCTTTCTTTCTCTCAAATAAATAAACATTAAAACAAAAATAGAAGCTCCCCTGCTTGATCTTAAAGTTCCTAATTTGGATAATTTAGGAGTGTGTTGGGGGAGTAGCTAGCAGTGAAAAGAAACTAGTACATATGAATGCTAGTCATATTATGGCACCATTATTATAACTTACTAACAATTCCTTAAACATTGATTCTACCTAACTCTGCCCTGTAAATAAGCACTAGAAAGATGATCACCCACAGTTTTGTCCTATGCTTTATCTCTGAAATGACCATTTCAAATAATAGGACCAACAAACAATATTTAATTCTTAAAATTTACAGAAGAAAAATTCAAATTTGTGAAATGAGAAAAAATTTAAAGATAGTGTTAGAACTTTGCATTAAAGAGCACTTGGTGAGTTCTTTATAGATTTTGGATACTAGCCCTTTGTCTGATATGTCATTTGCAAGTATCTCGGCCAACAGGCACATAAAAAGATGCTCAACGTCACTCCTCATCAGGGAAATACAAATCAAAACCACACTCAGATACCACCTCACGCCAGTCAGAGTGGCTAAAATGAAGAAATCAGGAGACTATAGATGCTGGCGAGGATGTGGGGAAATGGGAACCTTCTTGCACTGTTGGTGGGAATGCAAACTGGTGCAGCCGCTCTGGAAAACAGTGTGGAGGTTCCTCAAAAAATTAAAAATAGATCTACCCTATGACCCAGCAATAGCACTGCTAGGAATTTACCCAAGGGATACAGGAGTGCTGATGCATAGGGGCACTTGTACCCCAATGTTTATAGCAGCACTTTCAACAATAGCCAAGTTATGGAAAGAGCCTAAATGTCCATCAACTGATGAATGGATAAAGAAGTTGTGGTTTATATACACAATGGAATACTACTTGGCAATGAGAAAGAATGAAATATGGCCTTCTGTAGCAACGTGGATGGAACTGGAGAGTGTTATGCTAAGTGAAATAAGTCATACACAGAAAGACAGATTGCATATGTTTTCACTCTTATATGGATCCTGAGAAACTTAACAGAAGACCATGGGGAGGGGAAGGGAAAAACAAAAAACAAAAAACAAAAAACAAAAAACAGGGAGGGAGCCAAACCATAAAAAACTCTTAAAAACGGAGAATAAACTGAGGGTTGATGGGGGGTGGGTGATGGGCACTGAGGAGGGCACTTGTTGGAATGAGCATTGGGTGTTGTATGGAAACCAATTTGACAATAAATTTCATATTTAAAAAATAAAAAAATTAAAAAAAAGTATTTGGTGCAAAATTAGGGACTTAAAGATGAAAATTTCAAGGAATATTATCAAGAGAAATTCAACTTAATAACAAATGTGGGTTTTTTTCTCATTTTCACTGAAAATTGAAAGTAGCTGTTTTTTCCTGACTCTTTAAAACTTCATTGTCACACACACACACATACACAAATGTAAGGAAGAAATTAAAACCAACTGGAACCAACTGCAATTCCCATTCCATGCCCATCCAAGGTAATCACAATTGTAAATTCCAGTGCTTATTTCTATATTCTTACTATAGATACTGGTATTCACAAATAGTATGCAGTATTACTTTTCATATTTAAAATTTTTATACCAATCCTATAGTAATGTACATACTTATGAAGTTTATCCATATTAATACCAATAGCTCTAATTGGGTCATCTCCACTCCTGTATAATATTCCACTGTCTCAGTATAGTCTAGTTTATTTTCCTGTTATCCAGTTGTTGGACATACTGTTTCCAAATTTTCACTGCTATAAATAGTATTTCATTGAATTTCTTATACATGTCTTCCTGTGCAAATTTCAGAAAATTCTCAAGGCTATGTATATCTAGCAACAGAATTGTTGACCTGAAAAGAATCCCCATCACCAGCTTTATTAATATCCAATTGCTCTCCAAAGAGGTTGTACCAGTTTATACTCCTACAAGTTATATACAAAATTCCCAATACTCCACATAGTTGCTAACATCCAAACTGTCAGACTAAGTTTCGACAACCTGACAGGTTTCCTATACTGGCTTTAGTTTGCATTTTCCCAATTACTAGTGAAAGTGATCATTTAAAAAATATTTGTGTCTGTGCGCGTGTGTGTCTGTGTGTGTGTCTGCTTTTGTCAACTGCCTGTTCATATGCCTTGCCTATTTTTCTGATGAACTGTTGTCTTTTTTCCTCTTGATTTGAAGATCTTTATATGTATTCTGGGTCCTTTACAGATTATATGTGTTGCAAATAACGTTCTCCCTGTCTGTGGATTTTCTATATACTGTGTTATGATCCAGAGATGTTTTAGATTCCAATGCAGTAAAATGTATTAATCTTTTCCTTTACTGTAGTACTTTTAATGTCATGTGTAATTTTTTTCAATCATCCTAAACAATTACTAGTTTTAAACACCGTGAAAACAGCTTAATGTTTTAGAAATCCTACCACCTTGTGCTGATGTATGAAAACTAAAAGGTGAACTTGAGTAGAAACTGAAATTGATCTCGTTTCATTGTCCAAGGTCAATGATATACAAAGAGTAAGCAAACAAAAGATAAAGGAAATTAGATATTTCATTGTTAATAATTTAAGGCATTATTGATAACAGTTTCTTCAAATCATACTAACATTTCACATTTCATTTAAAGATAAGTATGGTGTTATACTAGGGTGTGTGTACATATACAAGACTTATTACATTGTCGGGAATTTCTAAGAATCTGAGAAAACTGAAGCTAATACTTCAATGAAAAGATGCATAATTCATCCTGAAGTGAAAAAAATACCCAAAAAAAGACATTTTAAAACTAAGTTTAAGGAATAATTACCAAATTGTAATACATGAGTTTATTCATACTCCCAAAGTCAATTACTTGTTTTTGTTCAGTTACACAAATAGTTCAGTTATGGTCACAAATGAATGAAATATCTAAAGTGCAAGGCTAAGTTTGACTTTCATTTACAATACCAGATAAAACAGATTTAGATAACAGGCCATTAGCTGGGACTTACAGTTAAGGGACAAGATTGTAAAAACATTTTGGCAAGGAACTCATCTACGTAAGTGATGCTTGATTTTTAGCACAAATTTCCTCCATGTTTTACTTCTTACTTTATCTATTTCAAAATACTGCTTTAGTGTAGGGAGCGAAAATCCAGGTAAAAGTCATCTAAGTGAACATCCACTCTACTCTTTCCTATATCCCACTCTACAATAACAAATAATTAAGGGATTAATATGTTTAAAAGGATTTGGGCAAACAATATGATATTACCTTTTACAGGTATTTTGCAGGCATAATATTATTACCTTTTACAGATCTAAACTAAAACATTTCATAATCCATGTTACCTATAAAACAGTTTTAACAGGGGCGCCTGGGTGGCGCAGTCGGTTAAGCGTCCGACTTCAGCCAGGTCACGATCTCGAGGTCTGTGAGTTCGAGCCCCGCATCAGGCTCTGGGCTGATGGCTCAGAGCCTGGAGCCTGTTTCCGATTCTGTGTCTCCCTCTCTCTCTGCCCCTCCCCCGTTCATGCTCTGTCTCTCTCTGTCCCAAAAATAAATAAAAAACGTTGAAAAAAAAATTTAAAAAATAAAAAAAATTAAAAAAAAATAAAACAGTTTTAACAGAGTAATATCACTACTGAAGAGTTGCTTTTTTGTTTTTACCTAGAACTGATCCCACAGTGGGGCAGTAGGGAAATAAAATACAAATTCCCACCTTTGAAGTTCTACCATGAAAAATTTCAGCTGGGAAGATGATTTTCCTTTCACAGTGACTTCTCCATTATCCATAATATTAAGGAATAAAAATGGCCTGGATATAGAAAATCCACTAAGGGTTCCAAAAACTCATTTTGGAACACCACTTCATTCTCTAAAATCATCAAATGATCTAACAGAGAGGCACGAAAGGAGGAAGAGGGCTGTTTTGTCTTTCCTACTTTACTGTACATGTTCATTAACAAATTGAGGTGTTAATGAGCAAAAAAGTATCTAAAACACGGTCCAGAGAAGAAATAAAGAACAAGTAAATCCAACTTACTTAAGCTGTGCTCTCAGGATATGAAAAGGCCAAGCTAAACCACACTCTCTATGTCCCACAGAACTCAACAGAGCCAACCCTGCATCATCCTGCTCTCACCCTAGAGTGTTTGCTTGGGAGTAACACCAAGCCACTTTCCAGCAAAGTCTTTAGGGGTCAGTTAGGGATATGTTGTCATTCAACCACACTGGCGGCCTCTCTCTCCAGAAATTATGACAGGCATGTGTTTTTAAAATCAGGTCTCCCTATTTTCTAAGACAAGGATTGGAATGCTGCCTTTAACATTTTTAGCTGTTATTAAACCAAAAGCATTTTAGTTTCTATTGAAATAATAATATAGCTTCTATTATTTCATCTAAGTATTTAACATTCTTTCTTTGAATAGCTTTCATTTTTAAAATCAACAATGTTTGTCTAGCTACTTATATTTTAAATCAGAATAAATTCAAGTATTAAATTTATACTCAAAGCATCTAGAGGTCCCAACTGAAAAGAAATTCAGTCCCACTCTGGTTATATTGGAAGTCTATTGTGTCAAGGCTTAAAAATTAAGTGGACCATTGGTTGGGATATGGATATGGATATATATTTTACAACAATTTCTTCCTAATACATATTCCGTATAGAAAGTCTGAATGAAAGTAAAACAGAAAATAAAACCTCCTAATCACACCAACAAAAATATAAATATCAGTCACCAACCAGTTTTTTTTTCTTCAGTGTAAATGCATATCTATGTATTCCAAACAGAAATTGGCTTTATTCTGTATCAATTTTATTGCAATTTTAAAATATTATGTCAAGAACAACTTCTCATGTCATTAAATCCTCCTTGAAAGCCTGTATTAACGGTTGTACAATATTTCAATTGGTGGATATATTATTCTATTGTAGTTGCTTCCAATAATTTTGCTATAATAGCAAACGTGTATAAATATTATCAGCAAGTTTTTTTAATGTTTATTTATTTATTTTGAGAGAGAGAGAGCACAAGCAGGGGAAGGGCAGAGAGAGAGGGAGAGAATCCCAAGCAGGCTCTACGATGCCAGCACAGAGCCCAATGTGGGGCTCAAACTCACGAACTGTGAGATCATAACCTGAGCTGAAGTCAAAGGTCAGATGCTTAACTGACTGAGCCACCCAGGAGCCTCTGCAGTTCTTTTTTTTTTTTAATGTTTATTTATTTTTGAGAGCGTGCATGCACACGCTAACCAGAAGGGGAGAGGCAGAGAGAGGGAGTAAGAGAATCCCAAGCAGGCTCCATGATGTATGTGCAGAGCCTGACATGAGGCTCAATATCAGGAACCAAAAAATCTTGACCTGAGCTGAAATCAAGAGTTGGAACCCACTAAACCACCCAGGCACCCTTATCAGCAGTTCTTAACATGGCCTTGGAAGAGATCCCTAAAAGGGGAACTACCAGGTCAATGGGATGCATTCTTTAAAAGTGCGTCTTGATAGGTATTACTTGCTAGAAATAACAATTTATACTTCCACCAGCAGTGTATGTGAATGATCATTTCACTGTAGCCTTCTCACCTGCACAGATGTTTATCATTTTATTACAACTTTACTCAATTGTCAGATTGAAATGATATCCTCTTGTTTAATTTGGGCTTCTTTGATTAAGAGAAACATTTTTTTAAGTTTATTTATTTATTTTGAGAGAGAGTGAGTGACCAAGGGAAGGGCAGAGAGAGAGGGAAAGAGAGAATCACAAGCAGCCTCCACGGTATCAGCACAGAGCCTAATGTGAGGCTAGATCCCAAGACCATGAGATTATGACCTGAGTGGTAACCAAGAGTTGGTCGCTTAACAGACTGAGCCACCCAGGTGCCCTGTTAAAGAGAAATTTTTATTTCATCTATGATGAATGGTGTCTAAATGTTCTTTACATATTTTATGTAAAGGTTTTATGTAAAATAATATACAATTGTATGCAAATCAACAAGAACAAAACCTTAATAATAAAATATGTAGTTATCATATGTACATATATATTTGTGGCAAATAATTTCCCTAGTTCATTATCTAGCTTTAAATTTATGTGTTAAATGACCTAGCAGACATACTCCTAGGTATGTATCTAAAAGAAATGAAAATACACATCATAAAAATTTGTACAGAATGTTCATAATAGCATTACTCATAATAGCCAAAAAATGGAAATATCCCAAATTTCTATCACATGATGAATTAATAGACAAAATGTGGTACTATACACATACAATGGAATACCATTTGCCCATAAAAAAGAATGAAGTGGGGCACCTGGGTGGCTCAGCCAGTTAAGCATCCGACTCTGGATTTCGGTTCAGGTCATGATCTCACAGTTTAGGAGTTTAAGCCCTGCATCTGGCTCTGCACTGAGAGTGCAAAGCCTGCTTGAGATTCTCTCTCCCCCTCCCCTCTCTGCCCCTCCCATGCTTGTGCTTGCTCTTTCTCTTTTCCAAAATAAATAAATAAACTTAAAACAAAAAAGAAAAAAATGAAGTAATGACTTGTGCCACAGCATGGATGAACTTGAAAATATTATGCTAAATGAAAGAAGCCAGTCACCAAAAGCCACATACTGTATGATTCTATTTGTATGAAATATCCAAAACAGACATATCTATAAAAACAAAACAGATTAGTAATTGCCTGGGGCAGGGAAGGAGGGGGCAGTGGAGAGTCATTGCTAACGGTCACCAGGCTTCCTTTTAGGGTGATGAAAATGCTCAAAAATTAGATAGCAATAATAGTTTCATAACCCATTGAATATATAGAAATTCACTGACTTGTACATTTTAAATAGGTGAACTTATGTATGTATGTATGGTATGTGATCATATCTTAATAAAGCTGCTTTTAAAATTTTATGTGTTAATATACTGTAGTCTATTAAGACTTACCAAAAAAGTATATTTGTCTCTTACTCTAACTCTAGAAGTTTTTAATACTGCATATGTTTTGAAGCTATGTTGTTAGGTAACATAGAATGTTCAGGGCAATTACATCTTTTTGGGAAACTGTATCTGTTATTAATATGAAATATCCCTTTTTGACCTCGTTAATGCATTTTCCCTTAAATTCTATTTCATCTGATACTAGCAGAACTATGACTTGCTTTTTCATTTGTGTGGAATATTTTTCTCCACATTTCTAATTTCAAGGTTACTTTTTTCTTTAGAACTATCTCACACAGACATACAGCTAAGAGCTGTGTTTTATTTTTAAAAGTCTGGGATTCTACTACAAGGGGAATTCAACCCATTCACCTTTACCTATTACCTATACTTATTCCTGTCATCACATACTTTATTTATTTACTATACTTCCTTGTTTTCTCCGCCTTCGGTTGGAATGATTAACTTCTAATTTTTTAGTCTCATGATTTACATTAAATGTCCTATTTGCGGTTATTCTTCATACATTTCAGATTATGCTTCTCTAAACAAGTGTAGAGCTAATCTATATCTTAATCGTCTTCCTGAGAAAGAATCCTAATACTTCACTTCTTTTTCTTCTGCCTCCCATTTTAAGCTGACATATTTAAAGATGAACATCATAGATCAGAAACTATGAGGCTCAACATTTTACTGCACATGTGTGTACTGTAAAGCTCTCCACTGTTTCTTTACCTCAATACTGTGTCTTCATGACATGCCTTTCCCTTCTTTGGTCCCTACTCCCCCCTTTTCGGGCTCAGGAGTACTTCCATAAATAATTCTTTCAAAGAAGATCTGTAACAATCCAAAAAGGTAAATCACTGTAGGTCCAAAAATGTTTTTATTTTCTGCTCCCACTGAATTGCTGATTTGTCTGAATATAGAATTATGGGCTCAAATAAAATTTTTCCCACAACTTCAAAACTACTGCATTTTATCTTGTATGACTTGTTTTTCCCTGTAATAGGACTGCTTCTTCTCTTTGGAAGTGAATTGTGTGCTCTCTGGAAGCTTTTAGTCAGTTCCTCCTTTATCACTAGCATTCTGTAATTTCATATGAAGGTGTCTGAGTGTAGGTCTTCAGTTATTCTTTTATTCAGTACTCACTGGGCTTTTTAAAGACTTGTCTGTCATCAGTCTGGAGAAATTTCCTCCTATCATTTCTGTGAGTTTAACTCTCTTCCATTGTCTTTATTTGAATTTTCTGGAAGATGAATGTTGAAGCTTTAAAATGGCCTCAAAACAAAACAAAAATAGAAAAAATAAAAATAAAATGGCCTCTATATATGACTTTTTGTTCATACTGTCCATCTTTCTCAGTTTAAGACTGCATTCTGAAGAATCTCTTAGCTCGATCTTTCAATTCATTAATTTCTTTCTAGCTGTGTCCACTTTATTCCATTTGTGTTGTTTTTTTTTTTTTGTATCTTGACAAGCGTATTTCTTTTTTCTTTTTAACATTTTTTATTTTATTTTTGGGACAGAGAGAGACAGAGCATGAACGGGGGAGGGGCAGAGAGAGAGGAGACACAGAATCGGAAACAGGCTCCAGGCTCTGAGCTATCAGCCCAGAGCCTGACGCGGGGCTCGAACTCACAGACCGCGAGATCGTGACCTGGCTGAAGTCGGATGCTTAACCGACTGCGCCACCCAGGCGCCCCGACAAGCGTATTTCTTAATGCTAAGATTGGTTTAATTCATTCTATCCTAGGTTTGTTTTATACATACAATAACCTCTCTTACCTCTCTGAATATTAATTTTAGTTATTTCAAAGTCTATTGCCTATTCATGGTTTGTTATTTTTTGCTTATTACATTTGGTGCTTCTTTTTGCTAAGATAGGTTTCCCTCAAATGTTTAGTGATTCTTAGTAGCAAAGTCATTTCAGAGTCTCCATTTGTCTGTGTGTGCTGTTTTTGTTTACCATCTCACGAACCGCGAGATCAAGCCCCACCGTTAACGCAGAGCCTGCTTGGGATTCTCTCTCCCACCCCTTTCTCTGTCCCTCCCCTGCTTGCTCTAACTCTTTCTCTCTTTCTTTGATGCCAGTAGCTTATTAGCCTACCTGGGTTATCTAGCATCTGGTGATAACGTAGGGAATGTGAGATATGATGCCTGGTGTCAGGCATATGTCAGGAGTTTGTCTTCCCAGCATGAGGCTCCTTGAGCTTCCTGACAATCAGAGGCTACCTGAGGGATCTCCCAGCCTCTCTGTGGCCTCTGGGTTATACCCAGTGCTTCCGCTTGGATTCGTGGTATATGGAGGAAGGGCGTCAGTATGGGACTGGTCACTCTGTATGCATTTCCTTATCTAATACTACAGGCCTCCTCCCCACTACTTGAACATGACTGGTTTGAGAACACTATTGATCTGTATATTTTGAGCTATCGCTCCATCAGGTTTTATTTGTCCATGGATTTGCTTCCTCATGCTTAAGAGCTTTCAGGAATTCCTGAAATTCCCATCCACCAACCCTTTCTTCTTTTCCCATGCTATCAATTTATTCATGTAAATACATGTTTATATGGATACCAATAAACATGTTCACCTTCTCTGTCATCTTATGGAAGGTCGAACTGTGGATATGACAGTGGTAGTGGTCGTGTAGTTAAAGGATATCATAAGATATGACAGTTTACCATCTTGATCACTTTCTCAGTGTCATTATTTGCTGAGAAGCATGTATTCCAATGTTAACATGACCATTCCTCTAAATCTCAGACTTGTATATACAACTTCTATTTGCCATCTCTTGAATTTCTTACAGGCATCTCAAACTTAACGCATCCAAAATTGAATTACTCATCTTACCCCCACCAAATCTGTTCTAGTCAGGTGTCATTCACAAACCAGGACCCTTGGAGCAAATTCTGGACAATTCCCTTTCCTCCAATTATTACCAAGTAGTCCCTGCAAGAGATTTAACTTCTTTCCATGTCTACTGCTATTAACTTTGTCCAAGCCACATCATCTCTCACCTGAGCTATATAAGTCTCTGAACTGGTCTTAACTGCTTCTCCTCTTCCCTTCTAAGGCATTCTCCCCAGATTAGCCAGAGCCAATGTTTAAAAATACAAATCTGATCATATCATTCCCTTGCATAAAGCTCTACCATTACTTCTCACTGCTATTGGAATGAATTCCAAACTCTTTCATGTTAAATGCTATATATCTGAAGAATCTGGAGGCTAGGTCTCTGCTATTTATTAAAGACTTTTTTGATGCCAATAGCTTATTAGCCTGCCTGGGTTCTATAAGCTTGACTGTTCTTTGTTCTACTACCTTGCTGAGGCATTCCACAACTTCATCTTGAACTAATATAGCCACAATTCCTCTTAACTACAATGCCTATATAATAAAATTGCTTAGTTGTACTCTTTAGACATTAGGCATTTCTATCTATCTAAAGCTAGGTCTGTCCTTTCAGCAACAATCCTTCCCAAATGAACAAGTCAAAGGTCTAGGTGCTTCTTAGTCTAACTTGCTATAAAATGGGAATACTCTGAGGCACCTGGGTGGCTCAGTCGGTTAAGCCTCCAACTCTTGATTTCAACTCAGGTCATGATCTCACAGTTCCTTGGATCAAGTTCTACTGTCAGCAGAGAGCCTGCTTGGAATTCTCTCTCTCCCCCTTTCTCTGCCCCTCCCCTGCTTGCTCCAGCTTACTCGCTCTTTCTCTCTCTCTCATAATAAACAAACGTTAAGAAAAATGGGGGGCACCTGGGTGGCTCAGTCGGTTAAGCATCTGACTCTCGGTTTCAGCTCAAGTCATGATCTCACGGTTTTGTGAGTTCAAGCCCCATATAGGGCTCCAAGCTAACAGTGCAGAGCCTACTTGGGATTCTCTGTCTTCCTCTCTTTCTCTCTCTCTCTCGCTCTCTCTCGCTCTCTCTGCCCCTCCCCCACTTATGCTATCTCTGTCTCTCTCAAAATAAGTAAATAAACTTAAAAAAATGTTGAAAGAAAGAAAAGAAAAGAAAAGAAAAATGGGAATACTCCCAGAGGGCACCTAGCTGGCCCAGTCAATAAAATGGGAAAACTCCCAGTTAAGTCTAGTATATTAGTTCAGGCTTTGCCAATGTGTGATTCTGAGTAAAAATCCTAACTACTGCAGGGCACAGCTTCCTTTTCTGTCAAATAATTTCTAAAATCTCTTCCATTTCTAGTGGTCACAGATTCCGTGCTCTAATACATTTCCTTAGAGAAAAGTATAGAACGTATCATTCAGCTCCCATGGCAATTACACAGAAGATAACATTGATTTCAGGTTTAGAAAAGACTTGCATTGAAGAGAAAAATAATTCAACTCAAGGTTTCTAAAGATAAGCTACCATGGATTCACTCTGCGAAGATTTAGTGTCGGCCTTGATTGCCCAATGAACACATACGACCTCAAGAACTGAAAATACAGTAAAAACAAGAAGCACCACTACCACGACTGCTACACAGTAACAATTGAAAGGCTTTAGCTCATCCTGGGTAATGGCCAAAAATTAATTATAATAATCAAATAGGGACATAAAAAAGAAAGAAGGCACAGTAAGTACCAAAGGCTTCTTCCTCAAAGATCAATAAAGATCAATATTTCATACTGGTTTACACAAAGAGCCAACATAGTCACCTTGCTTCATATCCTCTCCTGTTTTATAATAATGGTAAAAGGAGAGACTCTCTGGATTAAGTTACTAGTTGGAGCTAATGTTTTAATAATCTTTAAATCGGACTACAGTCAATTCTAAATCTTGATCCAAACCATAAACACCAGAAAAAAAATTCCCTCCTTCCCTAATAACATAACTCCTAACTACCTTCCCATAAACTGTAAAACCTTTGGAAGTAGGAATCTATTTCCACTGACACCTAATTACGATGCCAAGTTTGCATACTATTGATGGGTTTCATAAAGTAAATGACCCACACTGCTTTACCTGGTACATTCCGACTCCAATGTGCTTCGGCTCAATTTTCACCAGCTCAGCTAATGGGTCTTGTACACGCCTTGCTATGGAAACTGAAAAAACAGAAAATAAGTATGGCTTAATGTGAAAAGCAGTATCCAGATAATTACTTATGTTACTTCCTCATAATGCAAGTATTTAATTCCTTCCCTCTTCTCCCACACAAGGAGACCAGCAATTTAAGTTTCAAAGTATCTTTTTTTTTTTTTTCACACAAAAACAGTAAAGGCAAAATTTCAGGATTAATTTTGTTACCAGAATCCCTAGGCATTTCTGAGCACAAACAGGTTGAAAGGGTTATACATTTGGAAAAACATAGAAAACAGTTACAATGCGTACACAATTATCTGTTCATTCTTTGAAACAGCATAGTAGGGCACCTCACGCTTTAACAAACAAGTATATATATATATTTGTTTTACTTTTAAATAATCCTGATTATGACATACATTTGCACATCAAATATGTTACTAGGACAAGATCCTGATAATGATGAGTAACTGACGGAATCATATTTTACTGCAACCAGAGATCACGTCAGTTGCTTGTTGAACACACTTGTACTGCCTTAAATACGATTGCAAGATTGACTGTGATCCGAGTCTCAAATGCTTGACTCTTAACACATTCACAGTTCTAAATCACAACCCTTTCTTGAACATCACAATCCATGTTCAAGAGATTTGAGTTAGCTTCAAACACTCCTTTATCTGTTGTCATGGTTTTATACTTGGTCATCATTTATTGTCTTTTTTTTTTTTTTTTTACAAAATGTTAACAAAATTTCATATCTAACTTAGATTAAAAGATAGATTTAGCTGGAGAAAAGAAATGTAATATGAATATTAAGGATGCCTCCAAAGACAGCTCTTTTTTTTTTTTCTTTTCCCCAGTAATATAGTTACATTGGGTCCTTACCTACAAACAGCTTTCCTCTAAATTCAAGAAAGCTAGTCAGTGTCATCTACTTACACAGACAGTTGGATGAAATACAAACTCAGTTAGTGAAAACATGAAGGCCATCAGAGGAGATCCCATGCCTGTTCTTGTGTTAAACTGTTCAAGGTCTGGCAACAGAAGCCACCTCATGCAAGGGACTATCATGTTCTCTTGTCACTGATTTGTACCATCTCCTCACCAGAGATAAGACCTACTCTGAGCATCAAGTTCACTGCATGGTCACTCAAGTCTTTTTCATATCTTTATTATTACTTCTAACATACAGTGATAATGGCAGCTTACAAAGCTAGCAGACAGCGATAAGCTGGTGTCATATAATCTGCCTATTTCCCCACCAAAGAGATGGGGACTCCAAGGCCTTCACATACACTTTCTTTTCAAACCTCACAAAAGGTTAATAATGAGTGCAAGCACTGCAGGTTACAGGGGAAATGCCTCCCCCCAGTAATCACATGTATAATTACACAGTAAGAATAGATGCCACCAGGGAAACATCTCATAGTCTCTGAAAGCAAGCAGCATTCCTTTATTCTAGCCAATAAGACTGATTTTCAAACACATACATAGTCAAAATACTTTCAGATTTAAAACAAAAAACAAACAAACAAGAACCCACAACAGTAAACCAAGTGAAAAAATACAAGCATCAGAACATTCATTGCAGGAAGGCAATATTAGAAATAAAAAAAAAAAAAGATATTAAATAAGTAAATCTCTCAAATCTACCCCTTCAGGAAAACCCACATTATGAAAATCTATACTTAGAAACTGGTTAGACAGTTGTATAAGTTGTTAAGTGTGAGCAGATTTCCATATTTTAAAAAGTTTTTAAATACACAAAAGGGTTTTATCTTATTTTCGACCTGGTTCCTAACTGGTTCACTGCTAGCATCTCCTCTGTTCATCCTGATATTGCTAAATGCAGCAACAATAAACTGGACATGACAGTTCTCCAGTACGTCCTAAGAGCCTCTGGAATTACAGTGTCCCCAATACACAACCTCTACATAGATCCTAATATTTCCAGAATTGGTGTTTTGCTTTCAGATGCTATTCATTCTACCGAGCAACTCACTCTACAGAGCAACTCACTCTACAGAGCATAAAAACCCAAGCATGGGAGAGATGGGAGACAAGAGGAAAATGACCATTGTTCATTTGAAGGATGTTCATTGTTCTTGAAGGAGGTAACTTAAACATTGTTTGAAGTAGCACTGGAAAGTTGTATGTCCAGGCTTTCAAAAGAAGATGGTGCTGTCAGGGTACACAAGAAAGAAGTTATTTAATTAACAGTAATGCCTACCCGTAGGTTAAGAATGATCAGGCTGACAACAGATTCCTGAAGGTAAGAGACAGATAGGTAGCTCAGGCAAAGGGAATTATATAAAGTGCTGATAAAGAGAATGAAGAGAAAGGAAGAGTCATGGCCCAAAGGTTGGGGACACATTCACATTGTGAGATAGAGAAGAAAAGGTTGACACAGTGAAAGAGACAGAGAATAAACAGGGAGGAAAGTATAGCAGTAGATAGAAAACAAAATTCTAGAAAATGTTTAACACAGAGTTACCATATGTCCCCCAATTTTTACTCGTAGGTGGTATACACTCAAGAAAAGTGAAAACATATGTCTACATAAAATGTTATTCATGAATGTTCATAGCAGCATCATTTATAACAGCCAAAAAAGTGAAAGCAACCCAAATATCTATCAACAGATGAACGAATGAACAAAATGTGATATACTCATACAATAGAAAGTTATTTGGCAATGGGAAGGAATGAAGTGCTGATACATGCTACAGCGTGAATGAACCTTGAAAATATTATGCTAAAGTGGAAGAAGCCATGTACAAAAGACCACATGTTGTAATGATTCCATTTATATGAAATGTTGGCAATAGGCAAATCCATACAGACAGAAAGTAGATTCGTATTTATCAGAGGCTGGGGGGAAGAGGGCAAGGGGGACTGTTGCTAATGGGTGCTGGGTTTCTATTTGGGATGAAACTGTTCTACAGTTAGATAGAGGTGATGGTCACACAATTCTGACTGTACTAAAACATACTGACTTATCCACTTTAAAAGGGCAAATTTGAGGCTGTGTAAGTTATATGTCAATGAAGTGGTTATGTATTTTTATTTTTTTTAGGTTTATTTATTTTGAGAGAGAGAGAAAAAGCACAAGTGGGGGAGGAAAAGACAGAGAGGGAGAGAGAGAGAGAATCCTAAGCAGGCTTTGCCCTGCCAGAGCAGAACCCGACGTGGGGCTTGAACTCATGAATCATGGGATCATGACCTGAGCTGAAATCAAGTCAGATGCTTAGTCAACTGAGCCACCCAGGCACCCCTATATTTTTTTAAATGTAGTATATCCAAACATATGCCAAATACTATTTTGCCCACATGATGTCAATATATCCCTATATCACTGTTACTATTCACCATTGTTCAGGAAATCCTAGTCAACGCAACTGGACAAGAAAAGGAAGGTATAATTACTGAAGAGATAGAAACTAGATGATGATGATGATGATGACGATGATTTGCAGATGGTGACTGACTACCTAGAAAACCCAAGCAAGTCAACTGAAAAAATATCAAAACTAGCAACATTTCAACTGGCTGGTTTTAAAAGACACCCAGACAATAACTAAGCAGTACCATATGCCATCAACAACCAATAAGAAAATACCATGGAGGACAATCCATTTACTGTGTTGTATATTGCCTGCGAGTAATAAAAATAAAGTGTACAGGGGCCCCTGGATGGCTCAGTCGGTTAAACATCCAACTTTGACTCACGGTTTGTGAGTTTGAGCCCCACATCGGGCTCTGTGTCTGACAGCTCAGAGCCTGGAGCCTGCTTCTTTGTCTCCCCCTCTCTCCGCCCCTCCCCTGCTCACGCTCTGTGTCTCTCTGTCTCTCAATAATAAATAAATGTTAAAAAATTTTTTTTAAGTGTACAGAATGTAGATAAAAGTGCCAATTTAACAGAAAGAAGTTCACTTTATATTCTAGAGATTTTAAAATATTAATTAAATGGCTCTAAAATTTATATGGAAAAAAAGAAATGCATAAGAAAAGCGCCATTAAGGGGCATCTTGGTGGCTCGGTTGGTTAAGCATCTGACTTCAGCTCAGGTCATGATCTCCTAGTTCTGAGTTCAAGCCGTGCATCAGTCTCTGTGCTGACAGCTCGGAGCCTGGAGCCTGCTTCCAATTCTGTGTGTGTGTGTGTGTCTCTGTCTCTGTCTCTCTGTCTCTCTGTCTGCCCCTCCCGCGCGCGCGTGTCTGTTGTGTGTGTTTGTGTGTGTGTGTGTGTGTGTGTGTGTGTGCGCGCGCGTGCGCTCTCAAAAATAAATTAAAAAAAATTAAGAAAAATGCCATTAAAAGAAGATTAAAGCAAATCACGTCATAAGCCACAGTAATTGAGAGCTTCTTGCATTGTGGCACATTAGACAGACCAATGAAAAGATGACAAAAAGGATACACAGGAATTTAGTCTTTAATATATGGTAACTTGTTAAATGGGAAAAATGTAACTCGATGTGTAAAGGGAGACAACTCAACTGCTACTAAGACAAAAGTTAAGCATTAGAGGAAAAAATTCTGTTAGTTACACCAAAAAGAGTGGCAGGGAGCACAGACTGAGTGCTAAAGGTAAGCAACCAGAGCTTCGGCATGTGGTTAGGCAGGATGTACAGTGTACAACCTGCACCACTGTATGTAGCACCCTTGAAAGCACTGTTTCCCTCTCCTTCATAATATACCTTCTATCTGAAGGATAAAAAGGTACGGGTTTTGGTCTTCAGTTCTATGAAATATCTAGAATCTTAAAGCTTCTAAAGCAAATAAACTTCCTGCTTAAAAGACTGTAATAACTGTATTCTCCTAAATCTGCCTTATTCTGGGGGTGCCTGGGTGGCTTGGTTGGTTGAGTATCCAATTCTTGATTTTGGTTCAGGTCATGATCTCAAGGTTAGTGAGATTTAAAAAAATTTGCCTTATTCTGTTATCTAAAAATATGACATATTCTGTTATCTAAGAATATCAAAGTGGAAGTTTTTATTTCTAAAGTCCAACACTCACCTCATTTTAAATTTCCCCTTGCCATCAGACAGCAACAGAGGAAGGTAAGTAAAATTTCCCAGTGCTGTCTTTTTTCATTCAACAACTCCAAATAAGAATTTTTTCATTATAAAGCTTATTAATGATCTTGATCCCCTAATTAATAACTACATTTCTGAACAAGAAGTTGACAAATCTGTTGACCTGATAAAAATATTCTTTATCTTGATTGTGGTGTCAGTGGTTGTGGTTACCCGACTAGTTTAAGCTTTTCAAAATGCATAGACAAATTCAAAAATTCACCTAAAAAGGGTGAATTTTATTTTATGTAAAGTTTAAATGAATGAAATATCTTTCATTTCTCTAAGGATGTAAAAGTTTTTCTTCTTTTTCTAAAGTCTTTATTTCACCTAAGTGGCTTCTGTACTGTCCCCTCCCCCCCCCCAACTATCTTTAACAGTGTAAGTTTCCTTAAATGACAGGTGACCCTTGACTGTCCATCAGGAAGAGGGTACCAAAAAGCTGCCTCTAAGTGCTTTGCCTAAATGTGAAGTTTATCAGCTGTGGGCTTCATTATATGGTGATTTGGCCCATTTCTGTTTGTGCCTCTGATCTCAGTTCTTTAGGTATTTTCTCTTGTCTAGGTGTCAGAATTCCCCTATCTCCTGCATGGAGGACTTAGTGCTCTCCAAGATCTCTACATCAGCATGTAAGTAATTATTTAATCCCTTCTTCAGTAGGTATCCCAACTCTCATGTATAACCTGTGTCCTCCAGTATACAGACTTTCTGTTTAGCCCTCTCCAGAGAAACAAATCTCCGGTCTTCTGCAAAGGTGAAAGAACAATCACTTAACTGTGTGGAATGGAAGGTCTTTTTTTTTTTTAATTGAAGTGAAATTACGTAACATAGAATTAACCAATGAGTACAATTCAGTGGCATTTTTTATACTTACACTGTTGTACAAACCACCACCTCTATCAAGCTCCAAAACAGTTTCAACGCCCCCCAAAGAAAACCCTGTACCCATTAAGCAGTCCCTCTTCATTTTCCCCTCTTCTCAGGGCCCGATGACAACCAATCAGCTTTCTGCTTTTATAGCTCAGCCTATTTTGTACATTTCATATAAATGCAACCATACAATATGTGGCGTTTCGTGTTGGCTTCTTCTACTCAGCATGTTTCCAAGGTTCATCCATGTTGTGGCACATGTCAGTACTTCTTTTCTATGGCTAAAAATAATATCCCATTGTATGGATATACCACATTTTGTTTATCCATTCAGCCACAGATGGACTTTGGGTTGTTCCCAGCTTTGGGCTATTGTGAATAGTGCTGCTATAAGCACAGTGTACAAGTATTTTGTTTGAGTCTTTGTTTTCAACTTTGAGTATACACCTAGGAGTGGAATTGCTGGGTTTAACTTGGTCTAATTGCCCTTTAAACAAAACTTTCAATCAATCCTCTTACTTTAGACCCACCCACTGCCCTCACAAGATACTTCTAAAGGTAACCTGGTGAATTTCCTGAACCTATAAGGGTTCCATGCCCATTTCAGGTTAGTTCTCTGTTTTCTACATGCTCTCTTAGTATTCAACTCTCTCAAGTTGGCTACCTTACTTCTTATTCAGTCATCTGCTTTCTAGCTTCAAAATGATTGCTGCTGTTCTTTCCTCTCCATCCTCCTTGTCCTGAGTTTCTGCCTTCTTTCTGTCATGTTACTGTCATTTTGGTGGGAGTTCAGAAAGGAGTAAAGGAATAACAGGTATACTCAATCTTCTTTTTTAAGTCAGAAATCTATAATAAACATTTTAATATCACCTACCTACTATTCTATCTATCCAATTGAAATGCCTCTCATGTATGATGAACTTATTATGGGAGACTATAAGCATATATAAGGATAACCTCTGCTTTCAATAAGCTGACAAACAGGTCAGAAGATGTAGTGATCGGAAGGTCATCTTACGTTATGTTTAACACTGTATGAATGTTAAGGTTCTGTTACGTTCAGACAGAGTAAACTTACAGAGGGTTAAAAAGTAAAACCCACACCCATAGGTAGCACAGGTCTCAAATGAAGTATAAAGTCATCCCTGGCATCAGTCACTAAGAAAGAGAAGGACCTCTGGTCAGAAATCAGGAATTGAAAAGGTGGTGGCCCTAGAAAACCAAGAATGGAGACTCCAAGCTTCTTTCAGTATTTGCCTTCAGGACCACTCCTGGAAGACTCAGTATGTCTAGGTAGATTTTTTGAGTTGATATGGATCAAACATAGTCACTGCCATATGAGAGCAAGCTGAATCACAGAAGGAAGGCATACCTGCGGTGAATCACACACTGAAGACACAGCCAGCATTTGGAATCTGAGTAAGTAGGACCATAGAATGATTCCCCTTTTTATTATCTCCTATTTTCAGAGAGTCTTGTTGGGATGTTGTAATCCTGTCTCACCCACAACACTGTGACAATTACACACCCACACAGGCCAGTGGTGAAGAGGAAACAGCAGCCCCCGTAGCAGTGGGAGGTCTGAGAGACTGCCACCCCCCAGACGATATTTCTCTCAAACGTTCTGTTAGAAGATTATCTTTCAGTGCCACCAACTTGGAAGGTTTTGAATTTTATTATTTAAGAAAGAAAAGTATCCTTTTATTATAGAAGTACATATATATACACTTATTCGTTATGTGGCCTCTTTAAGCCTTGGTTTCCTCATCTGTAAAGTGGGAATAATAAATGTCTCAAAGGGCAATTATGAGACTAAGACAAAATAATCCGGGTAATGCATTTACCACAATGTTTCACATATATTAAGTGCTTAAAAAAGATTAGTATTAGCAGTTCCCAATATGATTACTATATCTCCTCCTCTGACCGAGCACATGGCAAGGAGACAAAGCCCACACTGAACTGCTGTGACAGGGAGAAGTTTCACAGAAGGATCAAAATTTTGAGCTGGGATCTGAGTTTGAGAAGATGACCATGTTAGACAGGGGACTGTATCATGGAGCAAACAATCAAAGGGAAACTACAAGCTCTTTTGGATGTAAGTAGGCTTTTAGCCTCAGATTAACGCAAAAAATTTCAAATATGTATCTCCAGGTACATATTTCAAGAATAGCCAATGAAACTTGAAGAATAGCCAATGAAATTTTAAGTTAAAATTTTTTTCAAAAGTCCCTTTCTAACAAAGTCTAAATTTCCAGCTATTACACAGAAAAATGTTCTGACCAGAGTTAACATTTTCCTTATAATACAAATTATTTTCACAGGACATATCAAACTATCTTAATTTCTTCACACACAAGATTTTAACTATTCCACAAAACAGAAACCAAAGCAACTTAATGTGACTAAACTCAAAGCAGGCTGTTTTAAACATTAAATGAAACCGCATTAGCAAGACAAGAGAAACTGGTCATCTGACAAATATTTAGCAATAAACTATGCGTGTTTAATTTGCAATATAAATATATTTAGGTTAATATATTAATTTTGCCAATAAAAAGCTATAATAAATAATATTTTATAGTAATAATATGAGATCTTAGAGTATCTTATTAATTTTATTATTAACTTTCAAGCATTTAATTTTACTAAAGGGATTTTGGGCTAATTTCTAGTATTCTTCCTCTTCTGTTCCATAATTCTAATTATCCTAATCAACCACTTTCTTCCTAACATGCCAATTCTTACATATATATCTTCTAAATGATTTTGGGTAAATATTTTGCTTGCTTAAAACATAAGTCCAAAGTATCACAATCACATGCTTTTGTGATGGTTCGTAGTTTCTTACCTGCACTTCTCAAATTAGGGTCCAGCCCCGGCATCTCTTTGTTAGCTTCAGGGCTGACACTGTAGATTGATGCCCCTGCTTCACTGACGATACTGAGAAGAAACAAAAGGGGGAATATAATTTTCCAAACTTTCTGCCTGGTCGAAGAAAATAAATGAGTAAGACTGGGTATTATAAGAAAAAAAAACAAAACAAAACACCTGTTCTCTTTTTATTTCAGTGGTACCTATAGCATTTAATTTTTCATAAACATAAGTGATCAAGTAATGTTTGTGTTCTGCACAGAGGAAATACAGAGGTTTATTATTTTTTAGGTTTATTTATTTTTTGAGAGAGAGAGAGAGACAGAGAGAGAGTGAGCGAGCAGGGGAAAGGCAGAGAGAAGGGGAAAGAGAGACTCCAAAGCAGGTGCCAAGCTGTCAGCGCAGAGCCCAATGCAGGGCTCGAATCCACAAACCATGAGATGGTGAGCTGAGTCAAAAAGCAAGAGTTAGATGCTTAACTGAGTAACCCAGGTGCCCCAGAAATACACAGGTTTAAATACATAATGAATTCATTCAGTTGTTTCCTGTCCATAGTAATCAAATAGATTATAGAAAAACACAATGGATACTCTCCCCTGATGCCAACTTCAAATTTCCAGAATACACTGAAATTCTCTTTATAATCCACTGTTGACTGATACTTAATGACTCCCAACTGAGTTAACCATTCTAAAGCATCATGGAAAGCACATACACATGTGTGTGGATATGTACATATATGGATATATACAAAAACCACTGCGATAGACACTTCCATTATTATTACTCAATTATAATCAACAACCGCAATGTGAACAGGAAGGGGATCAGATGGGATATTATCCCACATCTTTTCAGGAGAATCTAAAATCATCCTTCAGTAAACTTGAAGCCTTTGACTTCAGGCAGTTGGTCAAACCATTTCATTTCAGCATCTATTTAATCAAAGCATCCCATACATCATCCTCTTCCTTTCTTCTTTGCCTCCAAACACTTCATACACCACTCTTCTGCAGCTGACCTGTTTATGGTGGTTGACATCACTACAGTTCATTCAACATTTTTAAAATTAGAGGCATTTTTTTATGACAAAACACGCAAAGAAACATCATCTACCCTTAGAATTTACAAGACCTATACCTCTCTGCCATGCCATCTAGGCATTAAGACTCAAAAGCAGAAGCATATTAGCACTTAATTTTTAATCCACTATTAGAAACTTCTTCCCTTCTCTGTTCCTCAATATTTACTTCAATTATGAGACAAGTTTAGTGGATACCTTTTAACATATTGTCCCCTTTTAAGAGCTGAACACTGATAAAGAAAAGTGTGAAAAAGTTAGTTTGCTACCCCTTGTGTTTCAAGAACTCTTGACTGAACTTTGACAACAATTAAAAACCACCAAGATTTGAGAAGATTATTTTGGGGAATATGAAGATTTATATTTTTTTGCAACCAAGTCTATTGTCCTAAATTTCATAATAGGAAAAATGAACACGCTGCGATTGAAAAGCAAAGCTGTTTATTACTACCATCAGGATACAAAAGGAGGTAACTGAGTGCGTATTACAAAATTTGCTTTAACAGATAAGTAATATGCCCAAGGTCGTTTGGAAGGTCAACTACTGAGGAAGATTTGAACCCTAATCTGCTTGAAACCCAAGAATGAGCTCTTAACCAGCAGAAAGAAGCACAAATAACTTCTGAATAGTTTTACAACCCCTCATTAAAATGAAAACCCATATTTTTGTACTAAACAATACATGTAATAATATCTTTTTAAAGAAGAACCATTTTCTTAAATAATGGATCCATAGGAGCACATTTCTCTCTTTCAATGCCTTCACTTCCAATCAAAAGGTAAAATGGGTTTTGTTTTCTGTGTCTAACATAGAACCTAAAGCATGGAGAAGGTCAAATATGTTCTATGATTTCAGAGATGGACTTTAAAATAAAAAGGTAATTGTGCTTTTTCTTCAATATAAGAGTTACGATTCTGCTTATCTTCTACTATGTAATGATCAAGGAGAAAATGTAATGTCAAATAAAGCTTGAAGTGAAGAAAACTCTTAGTGTGGCATAATAGGATGTTAAAACCAACATACTAGAAGGGATTTTTCAGTTCCATCATAGTGGTACTTCCTTACCTGGGGCCCTTGGTCTTCTAGGCAAGGAAAAACAGGATTAATAAAAACTGTACACAAAATATTTGTGTTTATCCATTTTTTCTAGGAAAAGGGATTATAGTTTTCACTGATTACTTAAAGAAATCCACAACCCCAAAAGAGGTTAGGAAGCACCATCACAGTATAAGAATATTCAGTCACTAGTCATGGAAAATCTGGTTTCAAACACAAATCAGCAGTCTAACAAAGTTTTGTTTTGTTTTGTTTTTCCTAAAAAAACCTAGAGCATCCATGAAGTGCAGGCTGGACCTATTATTAAGGAAAAAGAATACTTTTTAAAATTTCACCACAAATTTATTTTCTATCATTTCAAGAAGGCTCCAAAATTACCACTATTAAGTAAAGGAGACTGAAGTGGTAAATACAAATTCCAATTAAGTGTGGCCTTTAGCAACTTGGTACCTGAGAATTTTCTGGGTGATTCACTGTCTCTTGGAAGGTATAATTCTCAGTAGACTGAGGGAAACTGTTGCAAAGAAAAACACTCAGATAATAAATATTCCTCCAAATACCACACTGCCACTTCTTTTAAACAGAGGAATACAAAACAGATGTGACACACTGCACCAAAAGATTTTAGATTAACATTAATATTAAATCAATACAAAATGTAGTAAATTTCATATGCTTTAGTTATTACATAGCATGGGTCCAATAAACAGTTCAGTACTAAGCACAGATCAGAATGCTCCAATAATCTAAATGAACAGAAAAACCTCAACACTGACTTCTTCAATATAAAACATTGAAGGACCTAAGAAGTGTATGTGGCAAGAATTAAATGAAACAAATCAAGCTGGGAGTGGTGATGATTTTTTCCAGGAGAAGCTGAGAAGAACAAAAGTTATAATGACCCCACCCCCATTCTGTTCACTCCTATTTGGATTTCAAGGATAGACATTCAGAGAGCATGCTAGATTTTATAAGCCACTTTCTGTGTATTCCAAGTTTCCCAATAAATTATTGGAAAAGGACTCCAATTATCTCCAATATATTTTGAAAAAAGCAAAAAGGAACTTTACATAAAATTCAGACAGCTCCTGATTTAATAAATATTATATTCCATAAAACAAATTTCTCTCAGGTGTAAAGAAACTGGACTCATAATCTTAGCAATTTGATTACTTTCTTTATTTTGCCATAAAGCAGACAAGACTTTGAGCAGAACTTATTATTTGGGGGGAATTTAAATGAGAGAATTGTAAATGAACTAAGGGTTCAATATTATTACAGTGCTCTGAAGTTCCTTCAATGAAATTGCTGGTACATGTAAATACCTAAATATATATATACATATGGCAAATATCTCAAGTGTTAAAAATATGAAAGTACATTTCAGGAGCTACCACACTGGACTCACATTTTACCAGATATATATGTTACTGTAATAATGCTCTGTAATTAAATAGGCATTTTTAAAAACACCTAATCAAACTCAGCATGATTTTAGGGTCTCTTTTATTTAAAAATATACAAACCATACACTCAAAACTAAAAACTGAAATGCCCACAACACAGATGCATTTACTCTTAAATTCATTTTTTAAAATTTTAATAAAAACTCTTTAAGTTAAAAATGCTAAATTTTGTTATCTCAAGTAAAATTCAATATTACATAAATCTGACCATTTATCAATATAATTTTATTTTTTTTAAAGCTAGGCTTAAACTACAGAATTTGTAAGTATCTTCTGCCAAAAGAGATTGTATGTTGATGAATCTTTTAAAACCCAGTTCTCAAGTAGTTTTCTTAGAGTGACTATTCATTCTGACAATAAGAAAATGGCAATTTTCTTTTACGAAATTGAGATGGGGGGGTGGGGATTCCTTTCATGAGACAGGGGAACTAGCCATTTGTTTTTTTAAGTTATTAGGCTAATAGTTTTCACATTCATTTACAAGGTTACATGATGTCTCCTCTCTTCTCCCCATTTCCCAAATATGAAAATAGCTTTGTTTTCTCTTATTTTAAATCACATGCCTCCTCATGTTAACAGGAGAATTTAATTCAAAGGTAATCTACTTAAATGAAAATGCAGTTATTTAGGAAGATATCAAAATCAGCCAGGATATATTGCTTAAATTAACAAAAACTGATGTGTTTTTAATTCTTTTCAAAAGTACATTGGAATTCCTCAAACCTTACTGTTAGCTAACAGTTTTCATATCTTCCTTCTGCCCAACAAAAAAATAATAATAATACACACTAACTACTACGTTAAATGCACAGCTTATTTCACTACAGTTTTTAAAAATAATTGATCTAAAAATTCTTCTTCCAAATTTTCAGACTGAGAAACATTCATATGGAGAGAGAGTAAATGCTTTGAGCTAAGCTCCGCAACAAGTAATACACAGTACTAAAAAAGTTAGGCAACACAGACCTGGATTCTGTGCTCTGCACACAAGATAACCTGTTCTAAAGTATGAAAGGACGGCTGTTGTCCTTTAGGGATAGGAAACAAGGCCCAAACCAAAACCCCGTGAACACAAGGCACTCTAGGATTTAATGGTTAAAGTACAAAGTTTATTTCTAGGACAATATCAAAGCAATTTTAAGTTCCTATATTTAGTGATGAACTGTCATTTCAGGGAGTTTCAAATGAGCAATGTCTAGTCACTTTAAAAACTAGGGTAACCTGGTGATGATAAGGAAGTAAGGAAACAAGCAAAATCATAAACTGTTAAAGAGGTTTAAGCTGTAGAACTCTTCTGGATGGTATCCTGAAAATATAAATCAGAAGTTAAAAAAATATGCATCCTTTCTGAATCAGTTATTATATTTTTAAGAATTTATACAAAAGATATTTAAAAATACACAAAAAATGAACAAGTGCTATTTGTCAGAGCATAGCTTTAATGGAAAGAAACTGAAAACCAAAACCCCTATCATTAGAGGGTTCATTAAATGAAAAGCTATACTGTCACTAAAAATTAGTTGCCAAAAACTAAGTGAAAAAAAAAAAAGGTTATAAGACTAAAACATGAGGGGTATTTGGGTGGTTCAGTCAATTGAGCTTCTGACTCGATTTTGGCTCAGATCATGATCTGGCAGTTTGTGAGGTTGAGACCCTGCAACAGGCTCTGCCTAGTTGGGATTCTCTCTACCTCTCTCTTTGCCCCTTCCCAGCTCATATGCTCTCTCTCTCTCAAAATAAATACATAAACTTAAAAAAAAAAAAAAAAAAAGGCTATAAGACCAATCTAATATTTTCAAATTTACCTAAATTTTTACATAAAAAGAAAAAAAGATTTATGTGATGTTAAAAGTGCTTAAATGAGTTACTCCTTTAATTGCATTCTTGTTTTTTTTTTAATTTTTCTTCAATAGCCATGTAGTATTTGTAAACAGAAAAAGTTTAAAATTTAAGTTTAAAATAACAATTCCTAATTGCCACAAAAGATGGTGTCACATAGCACCCAACATTCTCTTTTATTCTACCAAACTTTCTTGTACAGTTATTAAAGTTATTTTGAATTTAATATGGGTAAACATATCATTTGTTACAAATAACTTCCACACGTGGCTTCTAGATCTCAAACAATAAGTTTTATGACATTGCCATAACAAAAGAAAGCTGGAGCAGAAAGAACAAGTTCTCAATTTATACACACAGGCTAGATAAGAAACAAATGTATGATGAAAAGTTTTACTAGAAATTACATATTTCATATATCCTTAAGTTTTACTCAGTCCTTGGCCTCTGAATCCACTTCCCAAGTTATCCTTCATGATCACCAAGGAACAATCAGTTCACTACCCACAGCGTACCAGAAGCAAGGTGACACGCTAGCGTGCCAGGAAAGCAGGGTGCGTGGAAAAAAAAAAAAACAAAAACCGCTAAAAACAATATGGTGAAAGAGAAAAAGAAAACACACAAGCTCAAGATTTCAATAGCGCCAAAGAAGTTCACCTTCAGATATGTAACACTAGCACCATCTGGTGGATGACTCGTTAGAAACAATTCAATTGCTAGTTTTAAAAAAGAGAGAAAGAAAAGAAAAAAACATAATTCCAAGCCTTCTTTCAAAATCTGAGCATTTTCCAAAGAGAATAAGCCTGGCAAAGGTACAGTAATCACACAGAGGACCCATCATAATCCCGGGAGAACTTCAAATGTCTACCAAAGGTGGGTATGTACTCTCAGATGGACATCCTATCATACCTTACCCACACAGCAAGATTTCAACAGTACAGAATTCCCTTGGCTACCTTTCCTTCAGTGCTCCATACATAGATATAAAGAACACTTTGCAGCCACAGAGAAAAAAAAAAAAAAAAGGAAGACCCAAATTAGCAACTATGGAGCAGAACTTTAATTTGGAGTTTGAGCTTCCTCAGAGCACCAGCTACCTATCCTTCCAGGCTCTAAACAAACCAACGGTTAGTTTTGATGCTATTTAGTATCAGAGGTCTATGTTCACAAGGATGCTATGTCTCTACAGTGGACCACTGTGTCAAAATATTACGTTGAAATCCCTGGTACTACTGGCAGTAGGACATTCAATGCCAGAGATGCCAAAAATCACTGGTATCTTCAAATGCTATTATAGGGGAAAGCAAATTAACAAACTGAAAGACAAAAAGGATGCAGAGCTTGTCTCCCATTTGGTTTGTCTCTTTTTAATGTTTATTTATTTTTTGAGAGAGACAAAGACAGAGCACCAGTGAGGGAAGGGGACAGAGAGGGAGATACAGAATCTGAAGAAGGCTCCAGGCTGAGCTGTCAGCTCAGAGCCGACACAGGCTCAAACTTATGAATGTGAGATTATGGCCTGAGCCACAGTCAGACGTCCAACTGACTAAGCCACCCAGGTGCCCCTAGTCTCCCATTTGTAGGCTGGGTCCCTCAAGTGAGGTAGAAGCTACTCCTGACCAAGAATGGCTTGGTCTCCACTACTCTCCACTACTCTCCACAGTAAGCATCCCTTTTATTCTCTCTCTCCCTTCCCTTCACTGTCTGCTTTCTCTTTTAAAAATCCCTTCTTTATTTCTTTTTCCCCATCTACGTTTGAGATCAACATGAAGTTGTCACAAGTACTGCATGGTACCACGAAGGGAGCTCAAGAAAAAGCTGCCACAGGAGCAACCACAAGGCCTGGAGCCTACGTGATGTCAGACTAAGCAAAAGGACAGGGCCTCCTGACTCCAAGACAAGAAAATCCGGCCCAAAGAGAGGAGCATTAACTGCAGAGGAAACTGTCGTCTGCAGCAGTACTGGAAACATTCCACGTTCACTACTGATAAGACACAAAAATAATAATGACCTGATTTTACAGTGAAAATGTCCTTTGGTCAACATTTTGAAATGTGTTGATTTAAAGAACATGATGTCAACCTATCTGCCGAGTCCCCTACCCCCATACATCAAAAAGTATGCTTCTTCTGATTCTTACATTTAACTCCAAAATCATTCATTGACTCAATGTGTACTTACTCATATAATAAACCAATTATCTGCATTTGTTTATTCTTTTTCAAACATAATGCTATTCAGATATAAATTTGAGAGTTGCACAGAGAACTGTGTAGAATTTTCTTACAAAGGGAAAAGTTTGCTTCATTAACTCATCTTTTCACCTTTTCTAGTTTATCTATGGGAGTTTATCCACTAGTAAATATGAGTTCAGATTGCTAGAGCACAGACTTTTTAGAATGAAACTTACTGCAAAATATTTTATTCCTTTATTATCCACCCAATAACAGAAGTCAGGGGCAGCTTGGGTGGCTCAGTCAGTTAAGTGTCTGACTCTGATTTAGGCTCAGGTCATGATCTCATGGTTGTGAGATCGAGCTCCCACGTCAGGCTCCACGTTGGGTGAGAAGCCTGCTTAAGATTCTCTCTCTCCCTCTCCCTCTGCCCCTCTCCAGCTCTCTCTCTCTCTCTCTCTAAAAAAACAAAAACAAAACAAAGCAAAACAAAACCCAAAGAACCCAGAATCGGAATTACCAACTTAGAAGATATACTATTCTAATATTTGTCAGTAATAGTAAGTGTTCAATAATGCAATACTAATTATTAAAAGTTTTAAGAAAGAACAATAACAAAAAAGGGGAGAAGCAAAGGAAATGAGACAATGAAAAGTAAAATAATAACAATAATTAAAAGGACACAGACCTACTTTGCCAACAACTTGTAGCCCAGTTCCTTCTACCCACAGAATAAAGTTTTGGTAACAGCAATGGTTTGTGTTACATTCCCTAATACTCTTCTAAATAATACCATTGACAATCTCAGTGAATTTCACTAATGACACACATTGATCAATTTTCATACCCATCCCCCCCCTCCCCCGCCGCTGCCCAATCCCTGTTAAGGGAGACCCTATCTAGGAACATCATCTTACACATTCACCAGCTAGCAGCCTGCAAGTTGGATTACCAAGCCCAATTCTGGAGCAGCCTCTACCGTCAGAATTTCTTTTGGCCACCCGGATAATGCCAGGGAGAAACAAAAGAAAAAGAAAAAAAAAAAATCAAACCTGAACACACAGGCCATGAATAAATAAGACCACTACTCCAGATCAACCACTTTTCTAATCATGGTTTTTAAAGATACACTGAACAGATGGAAGGAGAGAATGAATTTCAGTTCAGCTGACTGCTCCATTTACTTCTTTATCTATAGTCAGATCTTTACTTTTTTGGGATCACTGCACATTTCTGGCTCTGCTGTATTATACTGTGTAAATATTTAGGAGAAATAATTCCCTTCAAGGATCTAAATTTCCACTGTCGTTATGGCAAATGAACCTGTTTATGCTATGTTTGTTAAGTAACAGCAAGCCTAAAAGTACACAGGAATTTACTAACATATGTGGTACACAAACATCACAATCATAAAGCTTCTCGTGGGGACATAGCAAGAACATGAAAGGCCAGTTTATTTTTATTCCCACTGCCCTGTAATTTTCTTTAGCTCTACTACAACAGTTCTTAATTCAAACCTTCCCTGCAGTTACAGGAACAGGGTAGTCTGAATGTACACACACCATACTCCAAACTATCATCTCATTTGACCTTCCTTGATTCTAGAACAAAGGTTCTCAAACACGATCCTGCATCAGAATGTGCTGCAGGCTATTAAACCTTAGCTCCCTGGGCCCCACCCCCAGAGTTTCTGCTCCCCTGAGGCCAAGAATTTGCATTACTAACAAATTATCTGGTGGTGCTGGCACTGCTAGGCCTAGGACCACACTTTTCATTTTACAGCTTTACTGTGGTATAATTCACAGTTCACAAAATTCACCCATCTTAAAGTGTATAATTCAATGACTTTTAGTAATGTTACACAAGCATCATCAAAATCCAATTTCAGAACACTTTCATCCCCAAATGACAGTGTGTGCCCATTTACAGTTTTCATTCCCACCTCCAGCCCCAGGTATCCATTTTCTATTCACTTCATCTGGACATGTGTCATAAATGTTATCATAAAATATATGGTCTTCTGAGTCTGGCTTCTTCACTTATGAGATTTTTGAGATTCTTCCATGTTGTAGCATCAGTGTTTTCTTTTTAGTGCTGAACAGTATTCCATTGTTCTAGGTACACCACATTTTATTTATCTTTTCACCAGTTGATGGACTTTGGGGTTGGTTCCAATTTTCTGGTATTAAGAATAATGCGGCAGGGGGGCGCCTGGGTGGCTCGGTCGGTTAAGCCTCCGACTTCAGCTCAGGTCACGATCTCACGGTCCGTGAGTTCGAGCCCCGCGTCGGGCTCTGGGCTGATGGCTCAGAGCCTGGAGCCTGCTTCCGATTCTTTGTCTCCCTCTCTCTCTGTCCCTCCCCCGTTCATGCTCTGTCTCTCTCTGTCTCAAAAACAAATAAACGTTAAAAAAAAAATTAAAAAAAAAAAAAAAAAAGAATAATGCGGCAGGGAGCCTAGGTGGCTCAGTCGGTTAAACATCTGACTCTTGATTTCAGCTCAGGTCATGATCTCACTGTTTTTGAGATCAAGCCCCCTTGTTGTGCTGCTGGCACAGAGATTCTCTCTCAGAAAAACAAACAAAATAAAAAACAAAACAAAAACATTAAAAAAAAAAAAAAGAATAAGTCTTTATGTTGGACACACATTTCATTTGGACAGATTCCCAGAAGTGGAAATGCTGAAGTATAAGTTTATGCCTAATTTTAAAAGAAACTGTCTAGGTGCAACTAACGAGGGCTCCAATTTATTCATTTCCTTGATGATCCTTGTTATTGTCTGCCTTTTTGACTAAAGCTATTCTAGTAGTTATGTGGTATCTTTTTACTTGTAGTTTAATTCATATATCTTTAATTAATAATGGTGCTGTGCATTTATTCAACGTATTTGTTGGCCTTCCCTAATCTTCTTTAGGAAATACCTATTCAAATCTGTTGCCCATTAATTGGCTTGTCTCCTTGTTATTGAATCAGAAGTGTTCTTTATGCATTATAAATACAAGTCCTTTATCAGACACGTGACTTGCATACATTTTCTTCCAAATTTTGGCTTGTCCTGTCATTTTCTTAATGGTCTTTTGAAACACAACGGTTTTTAATTTTGATGAAGTCTAGGGCTATACTTTGAGAACCACTGTTCTAAAGCCTCAAAAATTCAAAAGAAATAAAAAACCCTTCAAAAATGTGAAAGCTTAGTGGTTTCCCATCTACATCAGCAAATATGTAAACGTCACTCACATCCACTTTTCTGTTTTGTTTTGTTTTAGCAAAGCCTATCACAACTATCATCCTAAATATATTTACTGTTTTTAGGAGGAAAAGAGAATTTGGAACTAATTGGCTTTAACATATTATGGGGTGAATATATTCAGCTGCAAATGGGCCTGAGATATCAACTGGGAACAATGGAAGGAATGCTAGCACTACACAATATGAACTTCTGAGCCAGTATTTTCAAAATTATTAATCAGTCCTATGGCTTTTAACACCATGCTTAAAGATGTAAGAAATATATCAACTCTACAAATTAATGGGAACAAAGATAAATCGTGCGCCATGGTAGAGATTATCGAGACAAGAGCATTCCCTGAAAGATACATTTATCTTGATATTTTTGTCTGATTTTATTAGCCTTCCTCACTTAAGGGCCTTTTAAGATAATTCATATATCATTACAACTTTTCCTTTGTTGAAAAGCTATTGAACCTTAAATCAAGAGGAGCCAAAGATGGCAACCAAAGTTTTAATCTTGTCTAGAACTATAACTTGCAAGTGTATGAAACATACTTCAAGAATATATAGGGTAGGTTTAATTCATGTAGAAGCAGTAGTAAGATTAGTAGTTTCTAAGGTGAAACCCAAAACACTATATGTTTATCCCTTGATGATTACCCAAAAAGTAAATCATAAGATTAAGAAGTTTATATGAACATTGTTTCTATAACCATGACCTGAGATACATATTCTGTGACCTTATGGAAAAACCCTAAAAATAGGAAGGATCCAGTTAAAAGATAAAGAAAATCCATCTGCAGCACGAGTCCCGTATATAATTCAAGTTAACCTAGAATGTAAAGCAGGAAGCTTTGATTACTGTAAGACTACCAGGCTTCCACTAAAATGTTTGCAAATATTTCTGTTCCAATGCATGGATACTGTTGATTAACACAGAAGTCATTAGTCCTCACTGCCTTCCAATTGCTGGAGACAGATTTTATATTTCTACTAATTTCCATACATTACACTACAAGGAACAAGCCTATTGGCCAATATTCACTCTCCCTTTTCCACTTAGCCACTTAAGGCCACTAAATAGAAGCTGTCCAAAGAGATGCCAGAAGATATAGTTTCACAGGTGATCCATGGCTTCTCAACACGGTCTCAACAATCCCAATAACTTCACTTTTAGTCATCTTCTCATCCACCCCATTTACGTTTTTTGTTGGTGGTGGTGGTGGTGGTGGTTTTTTTCAATTAAATAACTCGAGTCAGTGGAAAACTCCTAAATTATAACAAGTTAGGGTATCACCATCTTTGTGATGTTACTGGGCTTGTGATCCAACATAAATATCAAGATATGAGAAACAGAAGAGTTTACATAATAGCACACAGCCAATTATGATTTAGCCACAAAACTGAAGGGTAAGAATAAGCAAAATATAATAGCTTTTTAAGCTTTCATTTTATACCAGAGTTCAGCTCCTTTCCTCAATCATTTAGATACCAGTTACTACAAGGAACAAACTCAACAGGTTAGCACTTCTGTCTTATTCACCAGTCTTTCCTCTGGATGGCTCAAGGCAGAAAAAAACAGAAGCAGCAAGGACCTCAAGTAAGATGTCTTACTCCTGGCCATTGAAGATTTGACAGTCATTAGTGTGTGCATGTGTATGGCAATACGGTCATAAAAGCAGCTCGTCCTTGAAAATATGCAATTTCTTAGTGAGGTTCTTAATAAAAATGAGGAATACAGAGGAGTACTCTGCCCTAACCTTCACCATTTATCCAGTGAAATCCATAAAGTAAACACTAAAACCTTTACTTATACAAATAGCAAATGGGTATCACACCAAATAGGTATGAAGGAGAATAAGAGCACATAAACAAGCACACACAAATCTACATAAACCCCATGTGCTTTCCAAAGCTAACAGAGCTGCATACTTCAGCAATTCATCCATGGAACAAATGCCCTCATCTGATTCCTGAGAAAGGAAAGAACGATCAGTTATATCTGTCTTCATCTTGTCTGAAAATCTTGACATCTTTCAGCAAGTAAAAGTTCCAAATGGCAGGTGTCAGAAGGCCTTAGCCTCACATGTGGTGCTAGAAGGCAGGAAAAGCAGCAACAGCGTGTGGTCATGTCACAGCCACACAGAAGCTGCCTAGAGAGCACATTCTGAAAAGAGCAAACCTCAGACGTGGTTAAATCAATCTGGTGCCAGATGCCACTATCGGAACAAAGCCTCGCTGCCAAAGATTAGCTGCCCGGAGAAACACTGAACTTCAAGATTCTCACAAAAGGGAAAATAGCTGAGTGCAATGGTACCTATCCCTATCCTGTCTGTCTGATAATTTGGTCAAACTAGCCCCTTCCATGCAGAGAAGAAAATGGCTATAGTATGCTTTGCTTAGTCTAAACATGGGCATTATTTTCACAAGGGCCCTTTCAGTTATTCTAAAGTAATAATGTACATCTCCTGCATTTGCATAGTACTTTTACCTTTTTGAAAGCGTTTTAAAATCTACTAACTCTAACTTCCCATAAGGAAGTCAGCATCACAAATACCTCTTCATTTTACCTATGGAGTAAAAGGAGTAAAAGAGAACCAAAGAGCTCAAGTTAGGCCAAGATCATGTGAAACCAAGACTTAAAAAGAAAAAAGTGATCTCCAAACTATTTGGCCAGACTTCTTTCTGTTTAGATAGCTACTTTTGTCTGTTCCTTGCCTCCCAATCATCTTTTCCCGATAATAAAGCTTTGGAGCCTTTTGAAAGTTGTCTGTGAAGGTCAATCAATAAGCATTTTGTTCCCAGAGGTTAATGTAATTGGCATGATGGTCTCGGGTTTCTCCTCAGATCTGACTCTTAAGAAACAGTAATGAGGGGCACCTGGAAGGCTTGGTTGGTGGAGTAGGCAACCCTTGATCTTGAAGTTTGAGCCCCAAGCTGGGTGTAGAGATCACTTAAAAATAAAGTCTTTAGGGGCGCCTGGGTGGCTCAGTCAGTTGAGCATCTTCACTTTGGCTCAGGTCATGATCTCACAGTTTGTGAGTTCGAGCCCTGCGTTGGGCTCTGTGCTGACAGCTCAGAGCCTGGAGCCTGCTTCATATTCTGTGTCTCCCTCTCTCTCTGCCCCTCCCCGACTTGTGCTCTGTCTCTCAAAAATAAATAAAACATATGAAAAAATCAAGTCTTTGAAAAAAATTTTTTAAAAAGACATAATAATGATTTCTGAGGAATATTCAAAGCAGGAGATGCTGGAGAAGCATAAAAATAAGTTATTTGTTTACGGAGGAGCATTTATCAGGTCATCTAGTTAGATACATCTGAAACTAAATAAACTAGGATTCACTCAGATGAAGAGTACACAATATAATGATCTAATCCATCCATGGAATAGGAAATCCATTATCATTAGGGTTTTTGCTCTATTCAAATATACAAAGGGATCACTGCACCAAAGATTTATACATTAAAACACCTGACTTCTTCCCATACTTCAAAAGACAAAGCATAAACAGGAACCAGGACCTCACTTGAATTCAAGTTAGCAGTTGGTTTTTTTCTACATTTTTACTTACTATGGCTACACCACTGAAATTCATTCACTTTTCATATACTTGTGTCTGTTTCCATACTAAAATAATTCGTTGGAATCTACATTATCTTGTCTTGCCTTCTAAGCAACAAGCAAGCACTATTCTTCAACTGTGTGCAGTTGCTCACATAATGTCTCATCTTTGTACTTTTAGATCTTATTCTTATGGGAAGGATTAAAGTAAATATCGATTAACACAGACCCACATTCACATAAGGACTGAAGAGTACTCTCACATATATGTTCTACTCCATATGTTCTATGTTTTTGGCAAACATATTTTATCTCAACAACACTCAATGTTAAGAAAATCATAAACAGGAAGTAAAGGATCCTAAAACTAACAAATGAATAAACATAACCTCCACGTCTAATCTTACCTAAAAGTAATGACATCACCCCCATTCCTTCATAAAGTTTCCTGCCCCGAAATTTTAAAACCTGGCCACTAGATATTTACATACTTTTAAAAACACATTATACTAAAGAAAGTTAAGTTGTTCAGATATTTAGTCACAATGTAAAGGCATATACTCTTTAAAATTAAAAACAAACCTAAAAATAACACAAATTAGAAGCTAAAGCTGAGTTCTTGAGACTCCCAAAGGTAAGAAAGGAAAAGCAAGTTATGCTGTCACTTAATATCTACTTAACACCATGTGTAAAGAAAATCTGTGATATAATCTGATCCTGAAGAATTTAAACTACACACTTCCTGATTCTCCAGTGCTGGCAATCACCTCCAACAGTAACTGTGCACAATGGCTGAAAAAGGTTTTAAAATGATTTTATTTCCCTTAAGTCTGTTTAAGTATGAAGTCTCTATTCCAAAGTAAATTTTAAATGACTTGATGTTGTTCTAAAAATATATTTTATATCAAAGGGATCCAATGAATTTTTCCTGTTAATTTCAAGTTTTCTAACTCAAATTTAGGATGATTATAAGTAAAACTACAATATTTAAAGTAATGTTAATGTAGCACATCACATAGTCAGGAGTAATATTCCAACATCATTTTCATTTGAAAGTTGTAAAAACAAAAACAAAAGTGTTAAAATACAAGCCCAAGTGTATGTATGTTAATGTTAACTATGACTTTTTTGATTCTTAGAGGAAAACTGAATAGTGGTGTTTCTTCTTTATGTGCAATTATAAACACTGGATTGCTAAATACAGTAAATAAATGATTTTACTAAAAACAAATATAAAAATGATTTAAATAATAGGTCTTTATAAAACAAAACAAATTATTTGTAGACAGAGGCATTCTTACACAGTGAGAGGGAGGATGTTAACTTTTTCCTCATATTTAAATGGGAGCGAAAAGAAAAAGAAAGAAGAGAGAAAAGGAGGGGGAGAGACACAGGAAGCAGACAGATAAGTGTTTTCAGGAGAGAGAGAAAAAGAGCAAGCAAGCACACACATAACACATACATGGCTGGCAAATCCATTAAAGTATTTTTTTTCACGAAAGTACACAGGATACAAACTAATAACGGCTTATAAAGAAGTAACAGAATGTAACCAGTCGACTCAAAGCAGTCTTCTTTGCCAAACCATCTACCCACCCCACTCTCAGGGGATACACTGGTAGTAAAAAGAATGCATTTTCCTCACCTGGAATAAATCACTATCATCATGAGCAAGTTTGAGAGTATCCATTTCTAACCTTATCTGGTGGTTAAAAAACAAAACCTCACGTATTTGAAACACACACATACAAAGAAGAAACTAAAAATCACTTTTTCCTTTTCTTTCAGCCTATTTCCCAGGCTTAGAAACCAGGCTTCTGTCAGCATATATTTTTCAAACACCCATTTAAGTGTTTGGTCCTTTAAATATTCCCCAATACACTTGGAATAATGCAGGATTCTAAGATGAATTTTAAGAAATAAGTGAGCATGCATGCTTTTGTGTGTGTGTGTGTGTGTGTACACTCTAGATTTGCTTCAAGCTTTAACTTCACCATTTAAAAATGTAAATTTTTCATTATATAGAGATACATACATAACAGATCACTTGTATCTGAAATTAGCCTATTCCACCATTTTCAAATGCGAGGAGCAAAATTTTAAAGCCAAGTAATACTTCTGAGTTAAAAAGATGGAGTCTACAGTATAATCAGAGAACAAAAAGGCATAAAATTTACACAACTCATACCCAAGTTTATTGTTCTCCTGGAAAGTTGTGCTTTCATCACAAACGTAGAATATATGGCATCAGCCCCACATCTTAGTATCTATAGGGAAAAAAGTCTTTAAACTGTGTAAGAATCATTTAGGTGAAGGAAGGTCCTATGAAAACACCTGCCAAGAAGCTTGAACTATCATATTAAATGGATCACAGGGTTTACAAAGTGCTGCAGACGTTCAAAGGCATTCCTGGCACTGAGTATCACAATCACAGCGAGAAGACTTCACTTCGGGCACATGTCTAGGTCATTTCTCTGAATTGTTTCTTGTCAAATTAAAATGTCAAAAATTATTCTATCAAATGCTGTCCCTAAGGAATGTAGGCTCAACCCAAAGCACAGCTACCAATTAGTAAAGTCGGGCCTCTTAATGGAGAAAAAATTTCTTTTTCTATTGATAACTGAAATTAGCAGGGTCCAGAAAGAAAAGTTTCATCTCAGCAGTTAGTTTAAGTGCTACTGATAGCTATAATCACATGCAGGCTGCAATTCCTTTTGAAAGGCTTTTCAAATGAACAAATACAAAGAAAAAAGAGAAACACAAGTGTTTTCATAGTGAATGACTGTGTAGGATTACTGAGTTATAAAAAGCCAAGGTTAGAGACCCAGATATACATGAGTATTGTGAACTAACAAACCAAAGTCAAATGAAATCCTTGCTCACTCTTTTGACAAGGTCAGTGCACCCATCCCTTAGCACAATAACTGATTGAATTTCAAGTTATAGAAGGAGCTTCAGGAAAATAAAATCCACCACAAATCACTTAATGTTTCTCTATTGCCTCAGATGAGCAAATAAAAACCTCTAAGGAAAACATTTCCTGTTCACTCTGTTGTTTCCCAAAAGCTGCATATCACTCAGACTGCCTTGGGGAAGTGTTCATTCATTAGCAGTGTAAGTGTGCAGACGTAACAGATGTTCTTTGGCAGCCAATCCTACTGTATCTTTATCACTTCAAAGTCCAGATGAATTGGGGCGCCTGGGTGGCGCAGTCGGTTAAGCGTCCGACTTCAACCAGGTCACGATCTCGCGGTCCGTGAGTTCGAGCCCCGCGTCAGGCTCTGGGCTGATGGCTCGGAGCCTGGAGCCTGTTTCCGATTCTGTGTCTCCCTCTCTCTCTGCCCCTCCCCCGTTCATGCTCTGTCTCTCTCTGTCCCAAAAATAAATTAAAAAAAAAAAACAAAAAACGTTGAAAAAGTCCAGATGAATTTACATAATATGATACTTGTCATTTACCCACAGACATAGAAGGCATGTGCACCTACTAGAGCTACTGATTGTCCATGAACTTCCCCCCCAAAAGTTCTAAACCTTGATTTCAAAGGACAAGAAATACATACAAGCAACAGGACAGACAAGCTCACAAAATACAACCGTTTACATGAGGCATGCACTTAAGTTATCTAGTCTTACAATTTGGCAAAAGCACTGTATGACCTGTGGCTATTAAAGTAATCAAAAGGTCTGGTTTTAACTAAATCAAGAGATAATATTAAAAGCAAAAATTCAATGGTATATATTCCCATCTATATATCCCTTCTGTACTTTTCACCAAAAGCCTCTTTGATTTGAAATATCAAACATTTCCCAGTGTGGTTGCTTTTTAAAGTTTCCATTCCCGGAGACTAAGTTTCTCGGCTTTGTGGCTCAAGCGATGACAAACAGATCATTTCCTATTCACTCCACTTACCTCATCATCAACAAGACTGCTAGAATCCAGTTATGTTAAGAATTATTTTCAACAGCCACCTTCAATTACAAATGTTTGACATGATCACAGACTTCCAATGCTAATCCCCTTTCAAGCTGAAATACCCACACAAGGGCCCTTTGAGACACACAGCATGGCTATTTTCTTTGCTTTGCCTTATCCTGCAAAGCGGCTGAAATACACTTGAATCCTTTCTCTCCACTCCCATCACTACCATCCATCTCTTATGCAAAGTAGCATGCAGACCCACATGCCTTTGTCAAGACAGAAGTCTTGGTTAAGACTGGTTAAAACACTGTTTTTCTAAGTATGCTTCTAAACCTGAAGGCTGTTTAAAGACAGGAAATGAAAATCTTCATGTAATTGACTCTCATTTCCCCAAGTTTTCTGCCTACGGATTATCCTTCCTTAGTTTTCCTAGATTTGCATGATCTGAGTATACTTAATTTTCGGAGCCCTACTGCTAACCACAATTCTGGACGTAGAAACTTTTAGTCTGGTCTATTCAAGAAGAATACCCATCACTTAACCCAAATGGAAAGAAAACCTGAATCTATAAAAAATAATCGTATCAACATACTAAACTACACTCATCTCCCGAAGAGATTTTTTAAATTTCAAAGAATAATACAATTTTCTGGCACATCAAATTCAGGCATTTATGCCAAGAGCATATGTTGAAGTCTTTACTATCTCCAAGTGACAATCAGCTTGGGCTTTGAACAAAAAGAGGATGATTTTGCATTAGGTGTAGGTGGATTCATGAAAATCTGCTCCTAACCTGAATTTTCACAAGTCAAATTCCATTTTAAATACATTTTAAATGCAACAAGACAGCTCCCCAGCTAAAGGAACTACAAAGTGAAATTTAATAGTGCAAAAAATTACTTGATAAAGCAATTGGTCATCCCTTCCATTATGAGCTTTTAACTTGTGATTCTGTGTTTAGAATTTGCATAATTGAATTATACTTTTCTTTCCGCCTGCACCATACTTATATGAATCATGGAAACGTGAACCTCCATGTTTTACTGTTAGAAGAAAGAAAGGCCTGTCCCCCTTCACCTAAAGCTAGTTTGTGTTCCTAAGGGAAATGGGAAGAAGTAAAAACCTCCTGCTGAGAAGGACCAAGCAAAAATACAATAATCACTCACTAATTACCCTTGGGACACATCCCCTCAGCTAACTGGAAGTGAAATCTGAAAGTGAAGGATTTCAGGATATGTCACCTCCAAATTTGCCACTTTGACAAAATAATTATTTTAAGTTGAAGGAATCTGAGAAACAGCAGGTACAGGAACCCCTTCCCCCTTGAGGCAGGTCATGAAACTCTCCTGTCAGAGCTACCTTCCTTGTATCTGAGTAAGGAAGCATCCTTACCTCTGAAAATGGAGGGATGCCGAGAAACCCAATACATGGGCCTTGCCAAGTTTCCACCAATTTACTACCCAAAGCTCATACGCTTTTTGTCCTATCATGTTTTTCCACAACTATCCACTCTTCCTCAAACCTAGTATCAAAACACTCAGATTTAACCACTTCTTTGGGTCTTCATTCCCTTATAAAGGTTCTTGTGTCACATAAAACTTAAATGAAATAAATGTGCAGGCTTTTCTCTGTTAATCTATCTTTGTCAGTTTCACTTTCAGACCCAGTCAGGGACTTTAAGTCAAGGAAAAGTTTTCCCTCCTCTACAAAACCAAGAAATCAATCAAGCTCTACCTTCAAATTCTTTCCTTCCTCGTCACGCCACTATTCTTCTAGAACACTTAACCCAAGGCTCCAGTGAGGTCATATCCACAGGACAGCACACCAGAAGTGGTGGAGAGATCTCTTTCTTCCTCCACATTCTTCACCATATAAAAACTATGTCAGGCCAAAGGTAATCCCTCAGTGATTATTTCCTATCAGCTGCTAAGATTTCTGGCTCAAAACTGCCTACTTACGTAACAAGGGCGAGTTTACCCCCAAAAGGCCACTCCTCCAGAATGCTTCCTTAAAAAAATGACCAGTTGATGAAATGGTTTCAACTCAGCATTGAGACAAACTTAGTTCATGGTGAATTCTAAAACATTTAAAAGTGGAAGAGGGTGGGAAACTCAAGAAGTGTTGTATTCCACTACCTTAATAACAAACCATTTAAAAGAGTTTGAGGGCCCACACAGAACAAAATCCGGCTAGATTGATCACTGAGCCTCAGGCCCCTTCAGGAACATGAGGTCTTTGAGGGTATTCTGACCCTACTACTGTATTATGCATGATTTGGGGAAATTCTTTAATGTTAAAAACAGATGAAAATGGATTAATCTGAATATAAACTCAGTCCTGTTCGGAAGGTTTTTGCTGTTGTCTCCAACTTCTCCAAACGAACAATCAAAGATAAAAGAGTAAATTAAGAGTGTTAAAAATAGGCAAGTTTATTCCCTTAAGTCAAACTTCCCAGAAATGCCTACCATATTTAAACAATAGAGAGGTGAAAAAGCATGTGTGCTGGAAATAGTGTGAGACTGAAGATCAGGTAGCCTGACCCAAGTTCCCATTCCACTAAGTCTTTAATCCCTATTAGCCTGCAGTCTAGCTTCCTCACCTGTAAAATGCAAAGAATACTTAACAACCAGGGGTTTACCATGAGAAACAAATACGGATCAGATCGGATGGGTGCAAAGGCGCTTGAAGGCAGTAGGAAAGCCATGGGATAGTATTACAAAGAAGCCTGAAGTAAAGAATTTAGTAAAATCTACTTCTTTTCACCTATAAGAGAAGGATATCATGATTTAAGTTAGAAATACATAACAGAACACAAAATGATTTACTATAAAGGACATTTTCTAGGTAAAACTCTAAAGTCAATATTTGAAAGCAAGGTTCCTGATTTTTGACTGAAGTAACCTTTTTGCTACAAACCAGCCACATGAAATTCTTACTGAGAGGACTTCCCAGTTTATGAAATCACATTCTACAAGGCAGTGACGTACTGACAGAGCAAATCAGCAGGAAGAAGTGGTTGTGGTGAGGTAGTGTCCTGGGTAATCACTAAATGATACAAGTATAACTTCCCAAGAAAACTGGTATGAATCTCAACAAAGAACAAATGTGAGAAATCAAATTTATGTGGCAACTCACCTATGAAAGAAAAGGAAAAAAAGATTATTTTACTGCCATACATTATTTCCTAAAATGCAAAAACACCATTCAGAAATGCATCCCAAAACAAATAATTTACCTGTGACTTAGTTTCAGCTAGTTTTCAGGCTCAAATTAAGCAGAAAAACAATTTTATATGCTTCCATAATCCATGACTGAAATGAAAACAAATGCATGTCACACTTCTGGGCCCTTCTCAGCAAGAATAAAATGGAATGGGGGTGCTGGAACTGTCTGAGACCTTCTGGCTCCATCATTATGGAAATCGATGAACAGTCTGAGTCAGGGTTTCCAGAGGAAATATCTATTTTCATCACAGTCCCTCTGGAATAAATGCTTTTCAAAGTGTTCCAATTCTCATTTAAACCACTTTTAAAATTATTAACAACTTCCTTATACCTTCAAATTTTATAGCACTAACAATTTTCAAAGCATTTTCAGCCCAAAACTCCAAGTCTGTCTTAGATTATGAACAGCTATCATAGACTGTGTTCTTTACCAAATATCCTATTCAGTCCTTTTATCACTGGATGTCACTCTTTCATTTTCAAAGGCATTTCTGTATCTCATGAGAAAACATACCACTGAGCAATATGACTGAGACACTTGGAAACTAATAGTGCTTTAAGCTCCAGAACAGCACATTCAGTGAGAATCTAGGAATAAGAGCAGATGTGATGATACCCTATTGGACATGAAGTGTGGAGGCACTTCTGAATGAAACGGGACTTAAGATTAGCTACTGAGTGGTAGCATTTACAGGGTCTGACACTGTAGTTCTCCAATATGCGTTAGCTTTCTCTAATTGTCACGACAACCCTGCTGTTATCCCATATAACAGCTGAGGAAACTGAGGCACAAAGAGGTTAGGTAATTTGCTGAAATTAATACAACTAGAAGTGGCAGGGTTACAACAGGAACCCACAGTCTGACCTAAGAGCCCAAATTCTTAACCGCTATTTTGAGCTGTGTACTACATTCAGCACAATGCAGCCATCTCATTAATTTTCATACTCCTGAGAGGCAGATATTATTCTAATTTTGCCAATTAGAAACCAGAAGCTCAGAGAGATGAAGAAACTTGCCCGAAGTCAGACAGCTAATAAGGAGCAGAGCTGAAGTTCAAACTCGAGACCGTAGGATTCTGAAGTCTATGCTCCTAGACTTAGCACTAGACATCTCATCTACCAAAGAGGCAGTGACTCCTCCACCTCCACAACCCCTCACCAGTCATCGTGACACTTAGTTCTCCTCCTCTGGCTCTCCCACACAATACAGACTCTTCAAAGAATCTACTGAATATTTAAGTAATTATCCCCAATACCTCCCAACTTCCTTGAGCACTGCTAGGAGATTATTTTGATGAAGTCCAATTTACCTATTTTTTCTTTTGTTGCTCATGCTTTTGGGGTCATATGTAGGAATTCTTTGCCAAATTCAAGGTCATGAAGATTTACTCCTATGGTTTCTTCTCAGAGTTTTACAGTTTTAAGCTTTTACATTCAGGTCTTTGATCCATTCTAAGTTAATTTTGGTATATGCTACAAGGTAAGAGTCAAATTTCATTCTTTTGCATGTGGCTTTCCAGTTGTGCCACCAACATTTGTTGAAAAGACTATTCTTTTCCCATTGAATGATCTTAGCACGCTTGCTGAAATCAGTTGGTCAAAGAAGTGAAGGTTTGTCTATGGACTCTCAGCTCTATTCCATTGATTTATATGTCTATCTTTGTACCACATACCATAATTGCTTGAAGTTTTGAAATCAGAAAGTGCAAGTCTTCCACTTTGTTCTTCCTTGTCAAGGTTGTTTTGGCTATTCAGAATCCCTTGCAATTCCATATGAATTTTAGAATTGCCAATTTCTACAAAGAAGTCAGCTGAGATTCTGATAGGGATTGCACTGAATAAGTAGATCAGTCTGGGGATTACTGCCATTTTAATAATGTCTTCCAATCCATGAACTTGTGAGGTCTTTCCATTAATTTAGATCTCCTGAAACTTCTTTCAACAATGTTTTGTAATTTTTAAGGGTAGGTTTTACATTTCTTTTGTTAAATTTATTTTAGTCTTCTGGATGCTATTATAAATGGAATTTACTTCATTTTTGGATTGTCCGGTATATAGAAATATAATTGTTGTAATTGGCCTTGTATCGTGTAACATTGCTGAACATTTTAATTAGTTGAGCAAGGTTTTTTTAGGTATATGTTTTAGTATTTTCTACATATGAGATCATATCATCTGTGAACAGAAATAGTCTTACTTCTTCTTTTCCCATCTGGATGTTTTTTATTTTATTTTTTGCCTAACTGCCCTGGCTAGAACCTCCAATACAATGTTGAATAGAAGTGCCCAGAATAGATTATCTTGTTACTGATCTTAGGGAAAGTATCCAGTCTTTCACCATTAACTATGATGTTAGCTCTAAGTTTCTTCATGTGCTACTTATCTGGTTGAGAAGGTTCTCTTAATCTTTGTTTTTTTTGGTGTTATTATAATGAAAAAAACGTTGGATTCTGTCAAATGCTCTGTCTACTAATCATATGAATTTTGGTTTTTATTCTTTGATATGATCTATTACATTCACAAATTTTTGGATTTGGAACTAACCTTACATTCTTGGGATAAGTCTCACTTGGTCATTGTGTGTTGTTTTATTGGTTGCTAGATTTGGCTTGCTAGTATTTTGTTGAGAATTTTTACATTCATATCCATAATTGATACTGGTCTATAGTTTTCTTGGTCTGGTCTTGGTATCAGGGTAATACTGGCCTCACAGAAGAAGTTCCAAAGTGTTCCTCCTGCATTCTGGAAGAGTAGATGAGGAATTAATGTGTGGTAGGATTCAGTGGTAAAGCCAACCGGATCTGGTTTTTCTTTGTGGTTAGTTTTTTGATTACTAATTCACTGTGTTTATATGTTATAGGCCTATTCAAATAATCTATTTCTTCTTGAGTCATTTTCAGTAGTTTGTCTTTTCAGGAATTTGTCCATTTCACCTAAGTTATCTAATTTACTGGTATATAATTTTTACATATTATATATAATGTTATATATTTTTATACATTATTAATCCTTTATATAAATTTTTATTTTTGTAAAGTCAGTAGTGATTTCCTCTTTTCATTTCTGATTTTAGTGATTTTAGTCTTCTTTTTTTCTCTTGGTCAGTCTCATTAATAAGTTGTCCATGTTGTTGATACTTTCTAAGAAACAACTTTTGATTTCAAAGTTGAATTTCTCTACTGTTTTTCTCTTCTCTATTTCTGTTCTCTTCTCTATGTTCTGTTCTTTATTATTATTTCCTTTCTTCTGCCTGTTTTAAGTTTAGTTTGCTCTTCTTTGTCATATGTGAAAGGCTAGTTTTTGCTTTGAGATTTCTTTTTTGAACACAGGCATTTACAGTTATAAGTTCTCCTCCTAGCACTCCTTTAGCTGTATCCCATAAAGTTTGGTATGTTATGCCTGTATTTCCTTTCAATATATTTTCTAATTTCCTTTTGGATTTCTTGTTTATTTATGGTTAATTATTTAATATTCAATTTCCATGTATTTGTGAATTTCCCAATTTTCTTTCTAATTTCTAATTTCATTTCATTGTGCTTATGGAGCATGCTTTATATTGTTTCTACCCTCTTATATTTTATTTGTTCATCACCATCACTGCTTTAAATTTTGTTTTTATTATGGTAAAGTATTCACAACATATTATCATTTTAACCATTCATAAGTGTACAACTCAGTGGCATTAAATACATTCACAATGTTGTTTAACAAACTAGTGTCTATATCCAGAACTTCATCATATCCAACCCAGACTTTATAGCCATTAAAAAATAATAATTTGCCCTACCCCCTTTCCTCCCACCCCTCCTCCTGTTAACCTCTATTCCCCTTTTGTCTTTATGAAGAATGCCTATTCTAAGTACCTTATAGAAGTGGAACCATGCAATATTTATTTGTCCTGTGTCTAGCTTCTTTTCATGTGCTTATTGGCTATTTGTATCTCTTCTTTGGAGAAATGTCTATTCAAGTCCTTTACTAATTTTTGAATTGGGCTGTCTTTCTGGTAGAGTTGTGGGAGTTCTGTATGTATAATGCTGGAACCAGCCCTTTCTTCGCTGCTTTGCTAGATCTCTGTAGGTTTCTGGCTGCATCCTGGTGGTAAACGTGGAGATCTTCTGGCTGTCATCAAAAATGCCAAAAGCAAACTGCTCTTTGGCAGTTTGTGTGAAGAGGTGTGAATCCACTTTCTCACAAGGCATCCTGGGCTGGAGGGGTATCTCTTCCAGATGTACTTCAGTGAAACCAGATTCAGAGCTTGAGCAGATACACTCCTGCAGGCATGGGCCTAACTCGAACCGGCAGCAGCACAGAAGTATCAATGGGGCCACAGAGCCTGCTGCTGCTGCCTCTGCACAGCTCACCGCTCATTGCTCAATGCTGGATGGGCCCCCTTTGACATCTGGAAATGCTTTCTTTTGACTAGTAATTGCTTGGGATATAAATTTCCATTCTTTACTTTTGTCATTTCTATGTCTCATATTTTAGATATATATTTTTAAACACGAAGAGCAACTTTATAAGATTGTTGTAAGGATGAAATGAGTTAATGAAGAAAGTATTTAAAAGACTGCACCACTCCTCTAACAGAGGCAAATTCCATCCTCTCTGAAAGAAAAACACCTTAAATGCAGGCATCAAGACTTTCTAGAGTTGAGATGCCAGGAAAAATGAACACACAATTAAAAAAAAAAAAAATCACGTAATGTATGTGCCTAAGTCAGCAGAAGTAACAAAATTTGCTTTTGAACCAGCACATAGACACGGCTATAGGAGTTACCACAAGCAGAACAAGCCTGTATGCTGACGGTGCACTCCCCAGAGTGTGCGATGGGGACGATGGAGCACAACGAAACTGTGCTTACTCCAGAGAACCTCGTGAGCTCCTTAAGTGGGCACACAACAGGCCAGATGAGCTTGTTGTCCCTATATTGCTGTGGTAAAGGCCTTCTCTTCCCTGAGCTAACAGAGACCAAGGTTTAGCTTGAAAGGGCTGGGGTGTGAGGTAAGATGGTGGTATGACCAAAGGGGTAGCCATACTGCACAGCCAAGGACCCTTTTACAAACACTATGGATTACAAATTATGTGCCAAGCACCATTCTAAGCATTTTGTGGTGTATCACCCCATCTCATCTTCACCAAATCCTATGGTGGATAATATTATCATTCCCACTTTAGAGACGAAAAGACCAAAAGATTAAGCGACTTAACTACAGTCACTGTGGCAGTAAGGAATGAAGCTATCCACAGACTGTTTTCTTAACTACAAAAGTAGAAAAAGAAACCCACCCATATTCAAAGAACAAATATTCCAATTTACCTGGCATATAAGAATTTCTGATATCTGAGGATACCCAATATGAGAGAAGAAGGCATTTAAGTGGAATCCACTGAAAATAAGAACCACAATTTCACTATAAATAATAGAAACAGATCAGGGGAAGATTTAAATGAAATACCTTGAAAAATAAAATACTGAAGATGGACTTATTTTAGCTTTTATTTAATAAAATACAGGTTTATAAATTATAACTCTATCCTAACTCTTATAAGGAAGGGTAACATATTATTCCTTTAAAAAATTTTTTTAAATGTTTATTTATTTTTGAGAGAAAGAGAGACAGAATGCGAGTGGGGGGTGGGGGTGCAGAGAGAGAGGGAGACACAGAATCCAAAGCAGGCTCCAGGCTCTGAGCTGCCAGCAGAGTCCAATGCAAGGCTCAATTCACGAACCATGAGATCATGACCTGAGCTGAAGTCGGACCCTTAACGGACTGAGCCACCCAGGCGCCCCATATTATTCCTTAATGAATGATATCAGCAGCATAACGTAAAAAAACTATGCAGACTCACACTACAAGTGCTTGAAAGATAAACACCACGTCTTGGGTTGAGAAGGGAATATCAAGAGATTATCTCGGAAATGTAGCTTGAGGCCAGCTAATGAAAAACCCAAACTCTTAAAGTAGAATGGCAACAAGAGACACTGAAGGAAAGAAAGAAATAGTAAAAACATTCCTGAGGGAGAATCGACAGGATTTGAAAGTAGTCTGAATGGAGTATATAGCTGAATTTGTCAATTTTGTACCCAAGGGAATCACTAGCAAAGTAGGGGCTTATAAAAAGAACAAAAACACATGAAGAAAAATAGTTTTGGGAGCCAAAGCATGGAATTAAATTTGGTTGAATCTAAGGCACCAGAGTGATACTCAAATGACTGGCCACTAGCCACTGAAATTTGAGTCCAGATCTCTGGAGAGAATTTTAAACTAAGGATATACATTTAGAACCCACAGATGAAAAGATGAAGCCCCAGAAGAATGGATAGAGAAATTATCAAGGAAAGGAAGATATATAGAGAAGGAAAAGGGAATGAAGAAAATATTTGGAGCACTAAGTTGAAGAGCAAAGAAGAGGTGGAAGGACGCATAGAAAAAAAGAATGATCAGAAATAGAAGAGTATTTAAAAGAAGTGGGAGAAATATGAGAATATAAACTGAAAAGGAGTCCAGATAAGCTGAACCAAATATTAATTGAAAAATATTGCTTCTATGTAAAAACAAATGAAGGATGCTGTACTTACACTGAATTCTGGAGACAAACTTTCCTCCAAGTTATTAAATTCAACAAGACAGGTACATTTAAATTTTTCCCACTTAACACAGACTTGTCACTTCTCACTAAGGAAAGGTAGCCAGAAGGAGGGAAAAAAAGCCAGTAAGAAAATGAAGAAGAGTAGAAGCAAACCAAACCTGAAAGATTAAGATGCTCCAAAGGCTCAACATGTTACTGGGAGATTCTCCAGTCAGCTTCCTTTATCCACTTCTCATACCCTGCTGCCAAAACCATGAATCAGAAACACATCAAGTCTCAAATCTGAAAATTTAAGCATGGCTCTTTAACATCCTTCCAGTCTTTCTACAGCTAACAAAAATTTATTAAAACAGAAAAAGACCAACTTCTTGGTAGAGATTTTACTTGTTACTTTTCCCACCAAAGTCAAAACCTAAAAGTAGCACTTCATATTTAGAACAAGATACAGGATTTCCTAAAGAGCTTGAGAGGTAAAGGCCCTCCAGTAAGGAAGTTCAGGTAAGAAAGAAAATAGGTACTTGGGTTCCTCTTATATAACCAGTGAATTTTAATTCAAAATAAGTCTAGGACCTGGAAGACAAGGAAATCACTGACTCGTACAAATCAGAGCACATGATTTGAATAGAAATGCACATCTTCAAAATATTTCTTATACGTTGAAGACACTACAGAAGCTTCTTCACATCATATCCCTCCTCAGAGTTTTAGCATTTTGGCCATGCCAACATCTGAATTTGGAGCCACAGACATCCGCAATATATTACTGAGTGTAACTTAAAATAACAAGTAGAACGTGACAATGGCAATGATGACAGTGTCACCATTTAAACCACGGAAACTGTATGAATTCAAACCTGTTGGGAACTGGGAGGGGAGTCTATCACACTTCTTGTCATCCCTTATATTCCTAGATTCATGAAAAGCATTCTGCTGAGGAAAAATAAAATGCTTTGAAGAATAAGAGGAATTTTAGGTAAATGGGGTAACTAAGCAAACCTAAAAACCAGTCGAAAACATATCAATCTACTATAAGCTGGTGGCTCATTCACAAGCTCAAATTGCTTACCACTAAGTAACTGAGAAATATACTTATGATCCTTGACTCTGTTGATCCTTCCAATTAAGCTTTAGATTAACATAGTTAATATGTTTGGAAGATTAATTATACAATATTAGGGCTAATTCAGGTGTTTTAACTACATTGGCCCGAAATTAGATGGGATACACAAAACTTCAGAATCTTAAAAAAAAAAAAAAAAAAAAAAAAAAAAAAAGGCGTGGATCACTATGTTAACCAAAGAACTAGACAATACTCTGTCTCATGAACGCTAAAATGCTGGCAAAATAAGATCCTGAGGACTTTCTAGGCAGTATCATGCTTCTCTGTCTCCCAATTCCCTCGGACTATAATGAGGCAAAGCAAATTCTTAAAGGAACATATCTTCTGTGCAAAAAAAAAGATGCTGTTAACTATGAAGGGGCAGAGGAAAATGTGGCATGAATGGAAAGGTACACATCTTCCAGCCTTCATTCTACTACCGATTTCCTAACATCCTCCCTTCTCAACCCGAGGTCACTCTTCCTAATGCCAGGGGTGAGTCATTTAGGGCAGCAAGAATTTCTGAATTTCCCGTATCAGTAAAAGGGCCAAGATGTACCTCTTCCACCCACTTCCTTAATCGTAGACTCAAACGCCAAATAAGTTGCATGCACTGCTCATTCCCCACATAAACTAAGCTATCTGTCTTCAGGAGACCTCTGTAGCCCTGTAGCACTGTGTTGACAGTGAGAAAGGCCATTACCAACCTCCTCTGTGTCAGGTTTACCGTTGGTTTCTTACACTGGACAGGCCAAAGACTTTAGGTTCAATAAATTGCCAAGACCAGGTGTGGCTTGAAATTTATTTTCCTGCCATATAGGAATAAAAAGTTAAGCAGGTTAAGTGCAAACAAAATTATAGAATATCAAGAGAATATGCTATTTTTAGAGCATTTTAATACTATACAAATACATTTTAACAAATACTAATTATAAAAAGCTTTTTATTACAATGATTTTAAAAGCCTTCTGTAAGTCAAGATGAAGTAATTTGAAAACAAAGTATAAATTTGAAAGTAAACTTCATTTTCTAAAACATTCTGTGATTTTTATTTTTCACTGTTTAGATTAAGATAAGTTCTATGATAAAGATGATAGGAATAGATCCGCAGATAATCCTTATGATTATATCTAAAAAGCAAAATGCTTTTATATATTTTTTCTCAAGTAGAGAGAAACATCCAAAAAACATTTGAAACAAAGAAGGAAGCAGTTTTAAAAATGAGCCACGAGGGGCGCCTGGGTGGCTCGGTCGGTTAAGTGTCCAACTTCGGCTCAGGTCATGATCTCACAGTCTGTGAGTTCGAGCCCCGCGTCGGGCTCTGTGCTGACAGCTCAGAGCCTGGACCCTGCTTCAGATTCTGTGTCTCCCTCTCTCTCTGCCCCTCCCCTGTTCATGCTCTGTCTCTCTCTGTCTCAAAAATAAATAAACATTAAAAAAAAAATTTTTTTTTAAATAAAAATAAAAATGAGCCACGAGAAGTTCTACCGCCATATATTTAGCCCAGAACAGAGACAACAGCCTCTAAACTATGCATTTACAGGAAAATAAATACTCCACAATACATATGGCAGACCTTGTTTGAGTCCTGTTTCCTTTGTTTTTCTTCAGACTCAGTTTCCTGCATTATTATGTTGAAAAGCTTTTTCTCAGATGGCTCAGTAAAGAATAAACAGGCTGTAAAGTTAAACTGGGTAAACTGTTTCTGAATAAGATACTGACTTTGCCTTTTATTCTCTCTTTCACTGAGGTTTGATGAATCTTATCTGGCCACCCTTTTCAATCTCCTTATAACCAAGGTGAGTGCCTCTTCAACTCTAGCACCACTTTGGACTAAAGACTCCCCAACCCAAAGAAAAATACCAAAATGAACCATCTTGGGAGGAGCATAGTTGAAAATGAGGTTGTTCCTCTCGTTTACTGGCGGCTCTGGCTAACTACTGCCACCCAACCACTACTACCCCAGCCACCACCACCATGATCAGTGTCCCCCCCCCCCCCACACACAAAAGACTTGAAACAACTCCTTTAAATTTCTTTTAGTGCAGCAAGCAATAGCTTGTAAAAGGATGCAAACCAGCTGAAACATTTGACAGACAGTGTTAAATACCAGGGAATTCCTATCAACCATTTTACTTTAAAAGGTACTTTGATGTTGGCTATCTTTCATGTACCTCTTTCATGGCACATTAATAAAGAAAACGAAGCCGAAGTAAATCAAGTCCCAAGGTCACATCTAGAATTACAGCACTGTAGGTACCTGATGAAATACGGATTAATGCTGCATGAGTAGTGAATAAATAAAAGCACCTCCACCACCAATCGGGCAAGTTTTACAAGTGCTTCTGAACTTTATTCTGCAACTAGACCTGAGACATCTTTAATCCCCCCTGCCCCTGAAACCTAATTATCATAATGTGAACCCAAATGTTAGGGTCCCTTCAAAATGCAAGTGCTGTGAAGCAGAAAAGTAATGGGAATTAAGCTGGGTGTAACCTTAGAAATGTATGGATGTGGGGGAACTTGAAAGTGGTATTTCAATAAGTTAGAAGAGCATAATACAAAGATTTAGCCACATAAAATATATTAGACTCAAAAGGTTCCTCCTTCAAAAAACAAAAACAAAACAGAAAATAATATAAAACACAAATAAAGATGGATTCAAAAACTATTTGCAAGTACCGGTTCCTGGTCGCAGAATCTTCAAGTCCTATGTAATCAAATGAAAAGGATCTCAACAACAAAGAATTCTAGCAATCTTGCATTCTCCTAATGCAAATGAAATGAGACACACATCACAGTGATTCTGTACAACCTGAACATTCCTAATTAAAAAAAAAACTTAAATATTCCCAAATAATCGATTGAACATGTTTTTGTTGTTGTTGTTTTTAATGTCAGCCAAAAGTGAGAGAAAACAGCTCTTTAATGCCAAAGAAAAGAGGAAAATATGAATCAGAATGGGCCAAAGAGTTAAAAATCTCAAGGTAAAACTCTATCCATTCACAATTTGTTAATAATGTGATCTTATTCCTTACACATCTAATTTATTGAGGGACTATGATAAAAAACAAGACTTAAAATTACAGAATATAAATACATTCATTTTGTATTTACTACATAGCTATGTTCACTACAACACAGAATTCAGAGTAAATCAAGACGGCTCTGGGCCCTAATCACAGAGACATTTAGCATCCCAAAAGATCTATACTACAACCCTATAATAGGGTTCCTACCTTTACCAAGTACACCATTTACGGAGAGGTCTGTGAATAATTATTTCATTTACATTTATAAACATTAGAATCTTAAAAACTCTTCTATGCAACTGATGTCTCTATGACAGAAAATACGATTTATCTGATGTATACACTTTAATAACAGAACTATGTACATATGAAAATGGTAAAACCCACTCCACTTTTACGATCACAGTAAAATGTCAGTTTGGAAGAGAATCTAGGAGTGTAAGAGTATACATGCACAAACTCAGATGGAGAAAAAAATAAAACAATTGCTTAAAATAAGGTGTTGTTCCTTCTATTTCTAAAGGTTACCAAAAATACTCACAAAGTCCCAAAGTTCATCACTTATTACCTTAATGCTGAACACATTATTGTTTTAATTTACATTTTTAGGTTCTGTTATAGCAAATACACTTGTCTAAACAGAACATCTGTTTTGGTTATAATACACTGTATCTTTGGCAAGAACTTATAATAAAACTAACAAAAACAATCAAAAATCTTTATTGGATCTGGCAACAAAAGCAGATTTGTAACCAAAAACCTTAAGAGGAGAAATGACCATCACTGGGCTCTTGGCCAGTTCTAATCTAAGTCAATAAACAAAGATCTGCAAGAAGGGCTACAGCTAAGGGGGGTGGATGTACCTCCTGCAGATACTTAGATCGGACTTAGGGATACAGAAACACATGGGTTACAAAGCTAGTAAAAAATATTTTATTTTCATCAAAAACTGTCAAACTGAATCTGAATCCAAATAGTATTTTAAAACCACACACACATCCACATCCACCCATAATGACTCATTCCTTATGTTTCCTCTCCAACTAGCTCACTGAAATGGTCATTTAAATATGTATTTTTTAAAAGTACTCTGGCCACTTCAACAAAATGAACATAATTCATATGAGTTGTAAAATAATTTTTCTTTAAAATTTACTTACTGTCACAAGCATCCCAGAAAGGAAGCCTTTATAAACAAGAGTCCAGTGTTTATGACAGTCACAGAAACGGAGAGAGAAGTAACAATCCATAGGTGAAGGGCAGGGCACCTGGGTGGCTTGGTTAAGTATCTGACTCTTGATTTTGGCCGAGGTCATGATCCCAGCATCCTGGGATAGAGCCCTGCATCAGAGCTCCATGCTGAGTGTGGAGCCTGCTTAAGATTTTCTCCCTCTCGCTCTCTTTCTTTCTCCCTCCCTCTCCCCCCTCACAGGCTAGCACTCTCTCTCTCTCTCTCTAAAGAATAAAAAAAAAATTATATAAAAAAATAGGTGAAGGGCAATAAAATCCTAGAATATCACAGTACATTTTCTCAAGCTATCAGTGTAGAGAGAAGTGAGACAAATATTCTATCACTCTAACTTGTCATTAAGCATAATAATCAAACTAATATCCAAAAAACACTTTTAGGCTCTCCCAAGTTTCAAGACTAAGTCATGCCTTTATCACTGCTATAAACTGAAGATGGAGAAGACCATATTTTTAAATACAAACAAATTGCTTTTACATTCCACATGGAAAGCAGAAATTATTGCACTAGTCAAAAGTAAATAATAGCAATTGGAGTGCCTGGGTGGCTCAGTTGGTTGAGTGTCCAACTTCAGTTCAGGTCATGATCTCATGGTTTGTGAGTTTGAGCCCCACGTTGGGCTCTGTGATGACAGCTCAGATCCTGGGGCCTGCTTCGGATTTTCTGTCTCCCTCTCTCTCTCTGCCCCTCCCCTGCTCGTGCTCTGTCTCTCTCTCTCTCTCAAAAATAAATAAACATTAAAAAAGATAAGTAAATAACAGTAACCACAGCAGTTTCTCCTCCATATAAAATAACTTCAACTTCACAACATAATGAGCTTTACATAGCTAGATAATCTTAAGTCACATAGCTAAGCTTATTGATTTGATGGAAAGCAAATATCCTTAAACCCAAACAAAACAAAAAAATAGGTCCAGGTGGTTCAGGGTATCTGCTACACGTTATTCTGACAGAATCCTCAACGGTCAGATTTGAAGGAAACTTTAAAATCATCCCACTGACGGGGCGCCTGGGAGGCTCAGTCGGTTAAGCGGCCGACTTCGGCTCAGGTCATGATCTTGCGGTCCGTGAGTTCGAGCCCCGCGTCGGGCTCTGTGCTGACAGCCCAGAGCCTGGAGCCTGTTTCAGATTCTGTGTCTCCCTCTCTCTGACCCTCCCCTGTTCATGCTCTGTCTCTCCCTGTCTCAAAAATAAATAAAATGTTAAAAAAAAAATTTTTTTTTTAAATCATCCCATTGAAATCTCTACTGAAAATTCCTTCGGGCATCACAAAAGTCACTTGTCCCTGTTCCAGTTCATCTTAGATTAGGTTCGACAACTGAAGTGTTTCAAAAACTTTTTTGATCCTGATCCTAATACACCTCAATATCCACAAACTTGAAAACCTTGACTAAATCAGTGAGTAGAATGTTAATACAATGTCTGTGGCAAGCCGCTAGAGACCTCACACCAGACATCAATTCAGTAGTTAATCAGTTCCTTTTGGGAGCCACGTAACCAAATCTCTATTTCTCTAGTTCCTCCATAAAAGTATCAAGAGACTATTCAAAGCTGTGCTGAGATCTAGCTGTGTCTACCAGTTCTACCCTTCCACACAGAAAATGAAACAGGATAAAGCCAAAATATTTTATTTATAAGCAACACACACTGATTTCCAGTGGATATACTCTATTGTCATTTCCTAAGTGCACATAAACCATCCTTTTCTGATTTCATAAAGGCCTTGCCTGACCAAGATCACACTCAACAGTCATTTGCATTATCTATCTGAATTCTCCTTTGGAACATTAAAACAACATCTGCCTCTCTCTAAGCTTCCACAGTTTCTCAATAATTAACCAACGGTGGCACCAAAATTTTATTCCCAAGTCCACCCAGAGCTCCAGGAAATATTTCATCTGAGCTGAAAGATGAAATAAGAAATGTGAACTCTCTTCCTGATGCCCTATTTTAGTTACATTTTGGTTTTCGTTGGTGATCCTTATCCTATCTTGTCAGCCACAAATCATTCTAACCTGCCAATCAAAAGAGGAGGTGAATAACTCTACTTTCTCATAGCCCCTGATGAGGAGGTGACATAATCTACAAGCAGTGGGATCTCTTGTCTCACTCTTTTTCCTAAGATAATCATTATAAATCTTTTCTGATACACTTAACGTTTGTGGGGAGGTAGTAAACAGAGGGATTCAGGCCTGAAGCTTTAGTCTTCCTGTACTATTTTTGGCAGATCGGTGATTCTTCTGTTACACACTCTTGGTTACTTACACTTTTTTCAGCTTTGTATTTGTCCTTTTGAAATATACAATGGACTCGTGCTCACTTCCGCAGCACATATACTGAAACATACAATGGACTCAAAACCTGCAGCCAACACACATAAACTGATTTAGTTCCCAGTCTTTTACTGGTGGTAAATCCCCTGGAAGTCAACATGCACTATTCGGAACATGATGGAATACATGAATTTTAAATCATATGATTAAACACACAGGGCTAAATCAAATACTAGATACTGGCAGATATCAAAAAATTAAGAAAAATGTGTGAGTGTAAAATTAAAATTGATCCAAACTTCATTTGGCAAAGAACCATTCTTGTGTAATGTAATTTACAGCCTTCTTCTAGAAAAGAAAAAAAAAAAATTATTCATAGAATGCCTCAACGGCATTCTATGCATTGAGATGAGCCGAAGTTGGTCACTTAACCGACTGAGCCACCCAGGCACCCCTGAAAGAGAACATTTCTTGAAGAAGACTGTTGGAATGCTGTGGCTTTTCTCCTGCTGCCTGAAAATCTGAAAATCTCACGGAGAGGAGTGTCCCACTCCCCCTGTGCCAGGTGAGAGGGGCCTCCCTGGGTCCAATATGTGAGTGTGACATTAGAAAGAGAACAGATGCAAACCACAAGCACAGGGGTAGGCGAGGGGATGCAAGGGGAGAGAAAGAGACAGAGAGAGAATAACAAAGGCAGAGATCTGTACCAGGGATAAGTTGCTGATCCCCCTTTTAGAGGAGACAAGGATGTATGAACCAAACAGGCCTGTAGAAGGAAGTGTTGGGGGGTGGGGTGCTCTAAAGAGATTCTGTCCAAGAGGACTGAGTAGCAAAGTGATTCAGACAACAGCAGTCTGCCTAAAACCCAGGACTGAAGAAGGGGGGTCAGGGTCAGCCTGAGAATATTATCTGCCAAGTCACAGCAATGACATTTCAAAGATCCTATTGGGAAAGATTTCAGGTAACAAAAATAAAAGTCAAGTTTTTAAAAAACACCCCATATAAATTACCAACTGCATGTGCGCCACCCAGAGGGCCCTATGCTCAAACTGCAACTGTCACCACTGTGTAGACTATTCACTTCTTCCCAACTCTGAACACTATACTTAAAGGAATCAGAAAATTCAGCTAGTGGGTTGAGAAGAAAGAAAACAATAACAAGGAGGGAAGAGTGAGGAAGCTAACCATGCCCCCTGCAAACCCCTAGGGTGAAGTGGTGCTTCCCAGAGTGAAACAGACATGACATGGAATTTAATGCCTATCAAGTTTGGAGGCTTGATTATTACACTAAAGAAGATATTTCAATTACTGAAGTGAGACTGTTCTCAGGACTGACAGAGCTGAGACCTATTATTTCAGCCAGGGATGAAAGAACTACTCCAAACATGAGTTGAGTGGGCATGGGAGGGAAAGAAGTAGTTGTTTTCTTCTTGCACCTTTACTGAGTCTATCTCATTCGATGACACGTTTACACGTGATAAATACTTGTGGAATGAATACACAAATAAAATATATAAAAATATTGATACCATTCTTGGTGAGATTACACATTATTTTTATTTTCCTCTTTGTATTTTCCTGGATTTTTCAAAATCTCTTTTAAGCATGCTTCAAAATATATACATACATATATATATATAATTGCCAGAGAACAATGTCACACACGTTTCAGTAGGCATTCATACCCAGAGTAAGCAAATAAAAGAAATAAGTAATTCTTAATTCAAAAGTGTAAACTGAGATGATTAAAAATGATGACTGAATTTTACCTTATGTTTTATGTCTTTCATGTCTGAAAACACCAAATTTTAAATTTAAAGTAGATTAAAAACAGAAAAGCAAGTGGAGGGGAGGCAAACAAAAATAGAAAATCAAGTTATAACCTTGTTTGCCAGTAATATGGAAGATCAGTCTCCTGGACCGATATTTTATTGAAAACAACAAAAAGTCCTAGATGTAATACATTTTCTTATTTAAAAAGTAAATTGGCAAGAAAGAAATACTCAAGCTAAAAAAAAGTGAAGTGAATGTGGGAACCTTGATTTCTGAAGCTGACATTCACCTGAGGGCAGGTGCTCAACCAGGTGAATTTTATTTTCCATCTTCAAGGTCTCACAGAGCTTCACACAACTAGAGGATTAAAATATAAAACCCAGGGTCCACCTACAATATATGTTAAGAAAAGACTCCCCCAACTACCCTTACACATATAAAACCCCCAGGTTAAACCCCCAGTATATATATATATATATATATATATATATATATATATGGTCCTAAAGGGTTAACCCCCAGTATAAGGGTCAAAGAAAAATAAGCTCACTAAACCCTACCCCCTGGATACTGTGCTAAAAAATGGACTATCTCAACCCTTGTCATAGGGGGAATCTCTGATGAGAACATGGAACAATAAGTCATCTCTCTAGTGTGCAGCCGAAATTCACAATACCTAGGTAGCCAGAAAAAAAATCTCAACCTGGGAATTTAAGTGATTCCAAACCAGTGGTGTCTACAGGAGCCTGACAGAAGTAAGTACAAATCCTCATTGAAGCATCTCCCCATCAATGCAGGCCTCGATGAATTCCCACAGATAAAGTTCCATGAAAATAGAAGTTTTCAATATAAATTAACCGAACAGAAAAGGAAACAAAACAGCAGAACCAGCAGTAAAAACAGATAGCAGAAATAGACTTTCAAGGATTGTCATTACTAGAATTATCACAGACTATAAAATAACAATGGTTAGTATGATTAAGGAAGTAAACGATAGATTTGAAAATATATTCAGGAATGACAAAAGACTATAAGAATGATCAAGCAGGTTTGAAAAAATACAGAGCTTCTAGAAATGAAAAATAGAACTGACAATAAAAATTACTACAGATGGCAGCCACACTTGTGGCGAGCATAGTATAATGTACAGAGTTGTTGAATCACTACATCCTAGACCTGAAAATAATGTAACATCATGTGTCAACTACACTAAAATAAAATAAAAAATTACATGAATGGATGTCAATTCTCCACAAATTAAATTGTAGAGCCAACTTAATCCCAATCAAAATCCCAGCAGGACCATTTGTAGAAAATGGAAAGCTAATTCTACAGTTTATGTAGAAGAACAAAGCCCTACGATAGCCAAAACAATTTTTAAAAAGAACAAAAGTGAAGGACTTACACTATGTAATTTCATGACTTGTTAGTGTTAAGATATATAGATCAATTAAACAGAATAGACTCCAGAAATACATTCACAGGTGTATGGTGAGCTGATTTCCAAGAAGGATGTCAAAGCGGTTCAATGGGGAAAGGAAAACCTTTCACAAATAGTACTGGAATAGTGCATAGTTATAGGCAAAAAAAAGAACTTTATACCATGTATAAAAATTAACTTTAAACAGGTTATGGACAAATCCCATACTACCCATGCCTGGAAATAAATACTGAAATTATGGCTGATAAGTTTTTACTAACAGGTTTAAAACTAAAGATACATCAAAGATCAAAAATAATCAATTGCCAAACAAAAGGAAGTGACTAAAATAAGGTGAAACCAAACAAGAGAATTAAAGACAAAAAAGGAGAAAGAGAAGGAGGAGAAAAATGAGGAAGGAGAAAGAAAGTAGGAAGGAGAAGACAGGAGGAAAAGAAAGAAATCAGATGGCTCTGTTTACAAAATACTACAGCTGGTCACAAAGGCCTTAAGAAAGAAAGGGAAAAATCAGCATCCATTCTTCTTTCAAAACTACTCTCAAGCTAATTTACAGCCTTCAACTCTTTGTTTTTGTTACCTAAGCTGATTAAGGTTCTCTGGTTAATTTTTAGTTTCTTTCTTAAAGAATAAAGCTTTAAAGCAACCATATAAGTAACTGAGAAAATAATGAGGTTTTATGTCTTCACAAAGAAAAGTCAAAACACTTAAAGAAAAATTAGGGAAATAAAAACTTGCACTTAAAAAAAAAAAAAACCTTGATATTCTTGGATATAGGAGAGGTTTAGGAAGATGGTGGCATAGGAGGACGCTGGGCTCACCTCGTCCTGCTGATCACTTAGATTCCACCTACACCTGCCTAAATAACCCAGAAAACCTCCAGAAGACTAGCAGAACGGATTCTCCGGATATAGGAGAGGTTCATATTTTCTACAAATACTAATAAGCTTTTTAATATTCTAGACGCAAGAATAATAAAAAACTCAAAAGCCATTAAGAAAAAAGACAGATACATCTTAAAAAATAAAATTTAGAATTCTATATGAAATAAGGTTTAAATTCTTAAATTTAAACACAAAATAGAGAAAACTACTTGTATAATTTGCAAAAACTGGGACAAATCAGGGGCGCCTGGGTGGCTAAGTCGGTTAAGTGTCCACCTTCAGCTCAGGTCACGATCTTGCAGTCCATGAGTTCGAGCCCTGCATCGAGCTCTGTGCTGATAGCTCAGAGTCTGGAGGCTGTTTCAGATTCTGTGTCCCCCTTCTCTCTCTGCCCCTCCCCCACTTATGCTGTCTCACTTTGTCTCTCAAAAAATTAGGACAAATCGATCAATAATTAATATATAAAAACATGTACAAAACATTATGAACAAGATGAAAACCTCCAAAAGAAAAAAAAATGAGCAAAGGACACATGCCATCCACACATACACAAAAAAATCCAGAAATGGCCAGTGAACATACAAAAATATATTTGACTTCATTAATAACACAAGTATATGCTAAATACTGTTATAAGCAGTTTATATATATATATTATATATACATTTATATTTATTATTATTTAACCATCACAACAGTTCTGTAAAATGGGTACTATTATCATCTCCTTTTATGGATGATGAAACTGAAAGGTTAGGTAATTTGTCCAAACTCACACAAGTAGTTAATAACCAGTGATGCTGGGATTTCAACTATGTAATTGAAACAAAAATGACAGAGCAAGCATGCACTGTACTAATACCCAAGGTCCCCGGAAAATGGGAACAGACACCCTAGGTAAGAGTATCAATTGGCAGAGTCACTCTAAAAGACAGCATGGCAATGAAGTTCAAAAGCCCTACAAATATTTGAAAATTTTCTCAAGCAATAATTCATACCACCCAAGACAGTGATTACATGGGGTGGAGGCACTCCACGGAAAAACACATAAGGAGCCTAAAAGCTGGGAACAAGGACATTCACTTTACTCATCTTTAAACTGTATACAGAGGTTCTATATTCTTTGGATATATTTCACAATAAGAAATCCTTTCTTTCCTTACCATTTTATCTGGACCTTTATATGGACTTGTGACATAAATGTTTTTAAGCAATGACATCCCAAATTAGCCAACACAATGAGAAGAAGGAGAAATAGCAGGGAAATAATCTCAGTAATAGACTCAGTTTGGTAATTAAGCATATTTCAGTTTAGGAGCAGTGGTCAGGTACATCTTTAAACCTGTACTCCATTTCTTAGAATGTATTGTAAAGAAATAAAGGATGTGTAGAGATCTAAGCACAAAAACATTTATTATAGCTTTACTGATAATGGTGATGATTAGAAAAAGCCAGCTGTCACACAATGAGGAATGTCTAAAATATAAGTTCAGGGGCGCCTGGGTAGCTCAGTCAGTTAAGCGGCCGACTTTGGCTCAGGTCATGATCTCGCGGTCCGTGAGTTCGAGCCCCGCGTCGGGCTCTGTGCTGACAGCCCAGAGCCTGGAGCCTGTTTCAGATTCTGTGTCTCCCTCTCTCTGACCCTCCCCTGTTCATGCTCTGTCTCTCCCTGTCTCAAAAATAAATAAACGTTAAAAAATAAATAAATAAATAAATAAATAAATAAAATAGAAGTTCATATAAGAGTTTATCTGTAGTAATTTTAAACGATTTTGTAAAGTCCATTTATTGGCATGCGAATATATTAAGTGGGAGAAATGTAAAACATGTACAGTGTGGGTTCCTTTTTATAACATACACACACAATCTAGAAAAATGCTCTAAAATATAAATAACAATTTTGCTAATAGAAAAACCTATCACTTATCTGTGTTTTCCAACGTGTGATAATAAATATTAAAATCTTTAAAGAAATGATGTTTGTTTTTTAATTTTAAGGCAAAAGATTTTCATTACCTTCAGTCTTAGGCATTTTTAACAAATGAGTTTAACCCTTCGAGGTTCAAGCTTTTCTCTGCATTTCAGTTAGACTCTGGAAGATACAACAACTCAAGCAACAAAATTGCGATTCCTTAAATTATATTTCTTTTCTATGAAATGGCTGACACACTACTGGAATGAAAGAAGAAGAAAGAAGTCTAATGTGTAGTTTATAGTACACTTCCAACTTTAAACATGTATAAGTAAGCCTTAGCATAGTTCTAATTAAGTTCTACAACTTAATTCCAGGGTTTTTTTTCCTCCTTTAGTAATTGGGATTTGAAGCTTTCAAAGACTTCCCCCATAGTATGTATAAATAGTAGAGTCTAAGATATTTTAAGAGTAGGGAGAGAAATGGGATAGGGAAGTTGGATGGATGGGTCAAAGTACATGGGGTTTATGAGTCAGGAGGTAAGTCACACAGTATGTTAACCTATGACAGATATGCCAAGGAAAAAGTATTGGAAAGAACAGATAAGAGAAAATATGCTGGTGGATGTGTTAGGAAAAGATTTTTCAGAATGAATAACTGACAGGATTATACTAATGCATATCAGATTATCTGTACAGGGGGTAGTAAAAATGACTGCGAAAGAAAGTATGGAAATTTCAACTTCAATATAGTCTGTAATGTAACTTCAAAGTGTTAGATGAGAAAATAGTGTTTTCTGTAGAGGCAAGGTGAACTGACAAAAAAATGAAATCAGCTGATTTTCCTAAAGCACTCACTATAAATTCTGATTAGGTATTTGCATTGTTTAAGGACTTCAAAACCACCTACTAAAATATTAGCAAACAGATTTACAGTACATAAAAAATACACTATGATTAAGTGGGGCTCAAATCAGAACTGCAAAGATGGTTCAAGTGTAAGAAATCTACTACTATAATTCAGCATAATGATAGACCAAAAGAGGAAAAAACACACACAATTACAGCAGAATTCTAAAGAAGCATAAACGTTCTTTCTTGATTTTTAAAACAATAAAAAAGGAATCAGTATTTTTCAACATGCATGAAAAAAAAAGATTTCCTTTAAGTGATTTTTGAGAAATATACAAAAGTCAGTATTAGACTTGAGGGAGGTGCTAGAAGCATTCTCATAAAAGTAAAGGAAGGAAAAAAAAGGGTCTAATATCATTACTAATATTTAATAGTTTTTCAAAGATATTGCATAGTACCATTAAACGAGCAGAAAATCAAAAGGTATAGAACTTGAAAGGGAATTCATCATCTTTTGCAAATGATATGACCATTTACCTAGAAATCCAAGAGAATCAACTAAAAAGCTAATTATAAACAATGAAAGAATTCTGTGCTATGGCTAGGGACAAAATTAACATAAAAAATGGTATTCTTTTATACAGAGATAAAGTAATGTAGTAAAATAATTCTTAATAGATACACAAAAGGAGATAAATACAAAAGAAAGTTTTAATATTTAATATACAAGATAATTATGAAGAAAACTTCAAAGTGTTACTGAAAGCAAAACTACTCCCCATTTTAAAGATGAAGTGAAGTGAAGCTCAGAGAGGCACAGGAAGTCTTCCTAACTTGCCTGGCCAGTAAATGGTGACAAAAAAGACAGACCTAGATTTGTCGGACTCCAAAATTCATCTTTTCCACGGCAAGATATTGCTGAAAGTTCAGTCAACGGATACTCCATAAGCAAAACCAGAAAAATTCAAGAAACCTTCACTATTTAATATTTTCAATGATTTGAAAGTTCTATTTATTTAAAAAAAATTTTTTTTATGTTTATTTACTTTTGAGCCAGAGACAAACAGCATGAGTGGGGGAGGGGAAGAGAATGAGGGAGACACAGAATCTGAAGCAGGCTGCAGGCTCTGAGCTGTCAGCACAGAGCCCAACACGGGGCTCGAACCCACGAACTGTGAGATAGTGATCTGAGCCGAAGTCAGACACTTAACCAACTGAGCCACTGAGGTGCCCTGAAAGTTCTATTTATAAGCACTTAAAATGTACCCAAGATATTTTTAGGAAAGTAACATGAACAAGTTACAGAAAAATCAGAGAAGCTGCCTGAAATAAACTGAATTAGCTCTATCAGGTCCTTGTATTAGGTTCTCAAAAGGACTAGATGTATATGCACACTTCCCAGGATAGGGAAGATCCCCAGTATTCCCCACACTACCCTGAACAAGAAGAGGGAGAGGGAAAAAAGCTGAGGTAGACATTTCAATCTGGTCCTTTCCTTGACCATGGCCCTGTGGTACCTACAGTTTGTCCCTGACTTCCTAATCCCCTTCGGTTACTCTGCATTTGTTTTCCTGACATCTTGATTACACTCTTGGCACGTGGAACGCTATACTAAATACGAGGCCCCCCCTCTTTTGGCCTATCTCCATGGATCCTAGAATTCTTCTCATGCTAGGTTTTGTTTGTTGGTCCTGTCAGTCACATACTCATCAGTTGTGACTTATAGTTAGTTATGATATTTCTCAAACAGGAGTGGAAAATGGTGCTCGTGCACTCTTCCCTAGATATCAGGTATAGTAATTCTCTTCTCTTGTAGAATTAAACTCTTAAGAACTTAATATTCTACTGTAGTTTGGAAAAGGTAAGCATGGCTACCTGAGGTACAAAGGGAAAGTAAGAAAACAATGGTGAACGAAAGTACAACTATTATAGTTCTAGGGGCAGGACTAGAGAAATGGGTGATGCGAATCCAAAGCTATTCAGAAGTTAACTAGATAACTATATGAAATGAAAGCCTGTGATGAAGACACAAATAAGAAAGGAATATCAGAAGTGCTCTGAATGTATAATACTTACCTTGGCTCTCAGTTCTGAAAACCAACAATTTATAGGCATCAGAACTTTGGGAGAAAAAAGCTAAGTTATCCACAGTCCTATGTACCAGTTAGTAGTTAATTAGAGCCCTCATGCAAGGTACAGCCTGGAAAACCCCATGAAAACAGGTAAGTCCTATATTGCTATTCCTGTGAGAGTTTTCAGGATACTGAAACTCAAATTTCTCTGAGAGACAGACACTTTACATTGTTCTGCAAAGCTCTCGTGAACAGCAAGACATGGTCTACAGGCAAAAAAGAGGCATATCATAAAAAGAGAAGAGAGAACTCATCACAGAAGGAACTACAGAAGTTCCCCTGTCCCTCAAAGAAAACAAACATTCCTAACATCCTTACCAGTAAACAACATCCAGTGGTGCAAAGTAATTTTTCATTATCAGGTCAGCAAAGTAAGCTTCTGTTTCCCGGCAGGCAGTTCCATTTCCAATCACCACTGTGCTGCAGCTTCAAGGGATAAACAAGATGAGAAATGGAATGAGCTCAAGGCATGCTTCTAAATCAATCAGGAGAAAACGTACAGAATGCACAAATACTATCATACGATGATCTTACTCTCTCCATTGTATCACAAGGGAGACACAGACTTAGGTAGAATTAAGGGCAATGCCACTGCATTTGCTATGGGAGGCAGTGGACAAATATTTCACTGTGACACAATTAAGAACAATCAGCTTACTTCCCATCTAGAAGGAACCAAATTTAGACATGGATAAGAAACTCTGGTACATTCCACGCCATAATGAAGACGTCATGCCTGAACTACGTGATATATTGTCAAGTAATCTCTGAAGCTTCAAACTACTATCATATCCATTCAAATCCTCAAGTCCATGAAAAAGAATGGAAGAGGAAAGAAGGCAGGAAGGACAGACGGACAGGAAGTGAGGGAGAGAGAGAGAAGGAGACAGAGGAAGCCCAAATAAAAGAAGTCAATGCTCACTTTTGCTCATATTACCACCTTTGTTTAGTGAAGGCGGCAGAGGAAGGGAGCAGTGTCCCTCCTGAGTCTCCAAATGTAGAGTTCTCCAGCAATTTGCCCCAGCATTGTTTTACATGGTTCCTTCTCTCTCACCAAGGCACTTCCCTTAATCCCTCCCTCCAAATTAGAAGCGTCAAAGGTATCTCTGATTGGCTGAGACAGTGAAGTACTCAAAATGTTACTTATTTTCATACTTGAAATTCAGCAAAAGCCTCTTTATTTTCTCTGCCTCTCGGAAGCCTTGTCCACAATGCAAGTAAACCACATCAGTATGAAGTATCTGACCTTAGAAAAAATGAAAATAAGAAGACAGTTTGTAACAAATTACAAAACATAACACACAGATGATCTGATTGAGCAATCTGAACCAAAAAAGAGAACTGCTTTGTCTTTTAAAATGCTGCATGAATCATTCATATTCACTAAACTGAATTTTCCCAAAGTACTCTAAAATTTTCTTACTTCCAAAGTTACAAGGACACTACTTTGCTATTTATTATTATTAACAAAATCATTAGATTAAATGTCATGATGCCTAAAAGAGAAATGGTTTTTAACAACACCTAATACCAAGCTAACATTTACTGAATATTAACTATGTGCCAGGCAATGTTGTGATACTATTCTATTTCTTCTTTTGGGTTACAGATATGTGAATTTCTTTACCTTGTATAAACAGATATGTGAATTTCTTTACCTTGTATAATTCTTTCAGCTGCATATTTATGACTTGTGTGCTTCTCTATATTATATTTCAGTGAAAAATATATTTGATGGTAATGACCTCAAGAACAGAAATAATGAACTAAGTGACCAATTTAGAATGTTATGAAAAAAACAACAAAATCTCAAAGAAAGCAGAAGGAAAGCAATGATAAAGTTAAAAACAGAAATTAATGAAACAGAAAAAAATATATATAATAGAGGGGATTGGTGAAGTTTAAAGTTAAAAATCACTTGAGAAAAACACATACTTTTAGCAATACCTATCAAGAGAAAGAATGAAGACACAAATAACTTAAAAAAAAAGTTAGATACAAATAAATCATATTAGTAATGAGAAGAGGATATTACTGGAGCTTCAGCACACATTAAAAAGATACAGACTATGATAATCAACTTCATGTTAATTCAGATTAAATGATACAATGGATAAATTCTTGGAAATGTCTTACCAAAACAGATTGAAAATATATACATACATATATACGTGTGGGAGTGTATATGGTATTTTTAAAGTCATCTTACAAGTAGTACAAATAATATCATGTCCAAACACAAATACATATGTTATCTCAACAGATGCAGGAAAAAACACTAATAAAATATACTTCCCATTTACTGTAAAAATGTACACCATAAAAAAAAAACAGACCAAGTAGAACTGCAAAATGAAAAACCCATGACTATATCTATAACAAAGCATCTCCAGAAAACCAAAGGATGATCAATTGGGAATAACATAACTATCAAGGCCGACATGTATGGGCATTTCTGTGGGAGCAAGAAGAAAGAAGCAATGAAGTATCTCATGGACCAAAAATATCAAAAAGCACTTCCCTGGGAAAAAGACCTTTGCACACTCTTAATTTATAGGTCAGTATAAAGGTTGCCCATTGAGTTCAGGCAGGATTGGAAAACCTTGCTCTCTATGAACTCTTGAAACAAACAAGCAGAATATGCTTTTCAAGACAAAAACCCCAACTGAGGACAAACTGTTGAGAATCATATCCACACTGAGCAAGGCAAGGATAAAAGGGGCAAAGGAAAAGGGAGTGAAAGTCCCAGTAAAAGGGAGGAAAGCACTGGGAAAACAGACTCCAGAAAGTAGAAGACCATCTCTTTATTCATATAGATACAGAGGAGCTTTTCCCCCACAATAATTTTGGGAAAAAAATAAGTGACAGTTCTAGAGATATACTGTTAGAAAACCTTTCCTGGTGTTCTATCCTAAAAGTTGGAGAAAATGAATTTTATATAAAACTGACCAACAGAAAAGGATCACAATTAAATGCCATATAGAATGATTATTTTTTAAAAACAGGAAATTAAAAAGAGGACACAGAAAGATGTGTCCACAAAACAGAGAAAAATGGTAACCTAATATAGAAGAATGATCTACAAAAAAATCATAAAAAAAGAATAACATAAATCAGAATTAAAAAACCCCAGAAATGAGAATTCAAAAGTGAATTAGCATAAAAGAAAAAGTTATTTTAGAAAGAAAAAACAAAACCAAAAGAAACACAAGAATAAATATAACAGGATATAATAATATCCTTTTATATATATATTACATGTAATCTATAATAGCATATAATAATATAAATAAATAAGAGAACCATAAGGTATAAGAAAAATATAAAAGTTAAAAAAAATTTAAAGTGAAGTTCACTATAGAACTGAAATGAATTTTTGTAAGCACCAAATGAAAATTCCAAAACTTAAAAACATAGAAATTTAAATAACGAACTCAATAGATAGCTTTAATTGCAGATCAGACATACAATAAAACATAATTAATATAAAGACAAACAATAGAAAATAGAAGAATGAAAAACAGAAGAAGTTGAAAGATCTAATATGCATGTAGCTGGAATCCCAGAAAGAAATGCAAAAAGCTCTACAAGCCCCAAGCCAAATTCATGCAAAAAACCCAGCAAAAAACAAAACAAAACAACAACAAACACACACACACACACACACACACACACACACACACACACACACACAACTAAGCACATCATAAGAAAATCTCTGAAAACCAAAGAAAATCTTAGCAGTCAGAGGAAAAAAAATAGCATTACCTTCAGAGGAGCAATAATAAGATTTTTGGTTGATTTTTCATTCTCAACAAAAAGTATAGTAGCCAGAGGTGGGAAAAAACACCAACAAAAAATGAAATGACACCTTTAACGTACTGAAAGTAACACCAATCCCGAATTCTATACCCAGCAAAAATATCCTTCAAAAACAAGGGCAAATCAGAAATATTTTAGACAAAAACTGACACAATTTGTCACCAGCTGACCCCACACTAAATTTAACAAGTTAGAGTGTCAGGCAGAAAGAAAATGATCTCAAATAATAACACAGAAATGCAGTAAGAAATAAAGAGCAACAGAAAAAGTAGAGAGTAAGGGAAAAAATGCTGGGCAAAACAAAAATTTCTGGTATTAAAATATATACAGAGTTAAAATGCATCATATATAAATACACTACAATAAACAGAAGTTGTTAGAGGATAGTTATTAAAGATTGAGTCTAGTTAATCCTCAATATCTCCACTGTGACATAGGAAAGTTCATAAATGATAGTAGTATGTTGAGACTTTTGGTCACCAAAGAAGACAAATATGAAGTTTGATTTTCTAGTTTCCATATATGTGAGACAACCATTTTCTAAGCCTCAAAAATTAACATAATTTCCAAACCCTCACAACATATACCATGTAAAAGTTATGACCAGCCAACCAACTTTTATTTGAAAAGCTGAAAGATGTGCTTACTGGTAGGAGAAATTATAGCCAATTTGCAACCATGTTTGTAACCAGGATCCACCCCCATCAGGGTGCGCCCTGGAACAGGACTTGTTAAAAGGAGCTGACGAAGGTTCCGTCCAAACATCATTACTGATTCCTTCTCTGCATCTGATGTTAGTTTGGCCCTTTAGAAACCGAAAAATAAAAGGAAAAAGAACGGATTTAGTTTTTCATTCACCCAAAGTCTCTTCCTGAAAAAGAACAAAATTCATTCCACTTATTCTTCACAGGAATACTTATTGTAACAAAATAAAGGAGGGGCACCTAGGTAGCTCAATCAGTTAAGTGACAGACTCTTGATTTAGGTTCAGGTCATGATGTCAGGATCGTGGGATCAAGCCCCATGTCAGGCTCTGCGCTAAGCATGGAACCTGCTTAAGATTCTCTCCTTCTCCCTCTGTCCCTCCTCTGCTCCTCCTCTCTCTCTCTCAAAAAAAAATAAAGAATAAATAAAAAATAAAGGAAAAAAACATCATATATAAAATTATACTATGAGTCGATTTTTGCTAACTGCAGTAATACATGGAACCACAAATAATTCTGAAGCAAATCTGAGGAGTTTGTCATGCCTATATTCCTTCTCTATCTGCTCTATGCAAAAATCTATATCTATAAATATCTGTGTATGTGAGAGAAATAGAGCATATAAAGACTTGGACATCACATAGAATGTCAAGTTAAAGCTTACCAGCTGATTAAATATACAAACACAAAATTAGTTTTTGTTTTAATTTTTTTGTAACATTTCTTTATTTTTAGAAAGAGAGAGACAGAGTGTGAGCAAAGGAGAAACAGAGAGGAGAAACAGAACTTGAAGCAGGCTCCAGGGTTTGAACTGTTAGCACAAAGCCCGAAGCAGGGCTCGAACTCACAAACTGCAAGATCATGATCTGAATCAAAGTTGGACGCTTAACTGACTGAGCCACCCAGGTGCCCACAAACACAAAATTAGTGATAAATTATCAAATCCTAAGTAATCTCTTCTATCAACACTTAAACTTTTACACTTTTATCTGTACGAATCTGAGTATCTAATCATTCAATTCCATTCCCCACACTGAGTCCCCACCCTGTCATTCTCACAGAGATGTGACATGATCAAGGATACCAGTAAGCAGTCCAGAATCTTGCCTCATGTACATAACTTCCCAGCTTACTCCAAAGAAGTTAGTAAGAGTCTAATTTTAAAGCTTTTTCTAGGATAAAATATATATGTCCACGATGGACTTAAAAGTCCACTGGAAACTAAGTTTTCAACACCATTCATCTTAACAAAAGCCCTGAACATTATCATGTCCTGAAATTCTTAATGAATTTTGTAATAAGACATAACAAGCATGTCTTCGCCATTAGACTAGGTTAAGAAATTTATGCCACGGCCACAAGAAAAGAGTACAAAAGCCACTCAAAGTACATTTCATATCAGTGCTGAGGTACAATTATCTACATATCCAAAGGCACACACAGCTGCCTGGGTGGCTTAGTCGGTTAAGTGTCTGACTTCAGCTCAGGTCAAGATCTCATGGTTTGTGGGTTCAAGCGCTGTGTCAGGCTCTGTACTGACAACTCAGAGCCTGGAGCCCACTCTGGATTCTGTGTCTCCCTTTCTCTCTGCCCCTTCCCCACTGGTGCACTGTGTCTGTCTGTCTCTCTCTCTCTCAAAAATGAATAAACATTAAAAAATGAAAAAAACATTTGAAGACACAGCTAACTAATTTCTGCTTTTCTGTCTTGAGTCTTTTTTTTTTTTTTTTAGAGAGAGAAAGAGAAAGAGCACATGCACATTTGTGCGTGAGTGGGGGAGGGCAGGAGAGACAGGGAGGTTTTTTTTTTAAATTTTTTTCAATGTTTATTTATTTTTGAAGGAGAGAGAGAGATAGAGCATGAGCAGAGGAGGAGCAGAGACAGAGGGAGACACAGAATCTGAAGCAGGTTCTAGGCTCTGAGCTGTCAGCACAGAGCCTGACATGAGGCTTGAACTCACACAACAGTGAGATCATGACCTGAGCCAAAGTCAGCCACTTAACCAACTGAGCCACCCAGGCACCCCTTGAGAGAGAGAGAATCCTAGGCAGGCTCCAAGTCCAGCAAGGAGCCCAATGTGGGGCTCAATCTCACCACTGTCATATCAGGACCTGTGCTAAAATCAAGAGTCAGATGCTGAACCACCTGAGCCACCCAGGTGCCCCTAAACTGGAGAACTTTCTCAGGTGAATTAAGAATACTAATAGAAAAAAAAAAAAAAAAAAAAAAGAATACTAATAGAGTAATAAGAAAACAATGGTAGAGAGAGTGGATGGAAGACATAGAGGAAGTGTTCCAAGCGATGGAAAACCAACTAATTTCATATGCTAAGGTAAAAAGAAATACCAAGATATAAGTCAAAACAAAATCCAACCACAAAGGGTTAGGCATGTTCTTCTGAAGAGCCTGGATTTAATCCTAGAGACAAAGAAGAGCCATTGAAGAATTTTAAGTAGAAGAGCATGAAATAATCAGATAAGAGTTTTAGGATGGCAAAGTGAAATGTGTTATTGCAAAACAAAGACAGAGATCATCTATGACCCTAGAAGACTAATCCAGACAACTAATTATGATGTCCTGAACTAAAACCGTAACCACAGAGAATAAGAGGAGGCGAAATTCAAGGTATGATAAAGGATGGATGGGAGAATAGACAGTACTTGGTAACTGACAATGCAGGACTGATGAAAGAGATAGGTGTGAAAAATGACACATGGATGAATAATCTTGATATTTGCAGAAATAAGAAATCCAAAGTAGACTGCCTTATATATATATATACATATATATATATAGTCAACTGAACTGAATGTATATGTTCATGATTATCTCTAGGTAGTGAAATTTTGTGAGCTTTTTTCTTTATGTTTTACTAATTCTTTCAATTTTTCTACATTAGGACAAATTTCTTTTTAATTAGAGAATCAAGTTAATTTTCCTTAAAGAAAAATCAATTGGGAGTTTTCTCCCTCAATTGCTGTTCAGGTAATTACAAGTATTTCTATCAAGAGACACATCTGCAGACAATGTCTGCAAACCAACTTACAGACTAAAATAAGATACATATTTTTTTTAACCACAGCCATTTTAGAAAAAGAGAAGAAAAGTGGTCTTGCTTGCCCACTGCTAATATAAGTCAAAGAAGGGTTATACATTAACACACCCACACCTAAATGGCTTACATTAAATCTCAGTGAAATCATTCCATAGGCAGTAAAGCTACTCAAATCAAATGTATGCAAAAATGTCAAAAGCACTACTGGACATTTCATGCAATATGAAAAAACAAGATAAAGAAAAAATATATAAAAGGAAATAAAATTTTGAATAAAGTAATTTTCTTTTTCCTTCATTATAAACAAAATCCCTTATTTAAAAATTTTATGCCCTAGCACTCAAAAGCAAGAGATGGTACCTCACACAGACTTGAAATGAAATAGGATTCAAACCGAAACAATATTGTTAAGGGACAACTGAGCTATGAAGGATGAATCAAGAAAATGCATGATTTTGATAAAAAGAAGCTGGTTAAAAAAGCTGTGTGTCTTTTTCAATAGTACCTCCTCAAACCCCACTCTTTAATGTTTGTTTATTTTTGAGACAATGTGAGAGACAGAGTGCAAGCAGCAGAGGAGCAGACAGAGGGAGACACAGAATCTGAAGCGGGCTCCAGGCTCCGAGCTGTCAGCCCAGAGCCCAATGCGGGGCTCGAACTCACAAACCATGAGATCATGACCTGAGCCGAAGTCGGACGCTTAACCAACTGAGCCACTCAGGCGCCCCTCCTCAAACCCTGCTCATAACACCTCCAAAGTCAATGGCCAAGTCCAGTAAAAGAAAAACAGCCAAACATTATAAAGGTTGCTATCAATTCTAGTGAGCTTGAAGAGATGGCTGGAAATCTACTCTCAAGTAATCCTTGCTGAAACCCATAAAAGAGAATGAAGAAAAGTCTAAAGCACATAGGAAGGAATATAGAAGGGAATGGCGGGTTTGAAGACTGACTACAAAGGCAAGAGAGAAGCAGGAAAGAGGGTTTTGCCTCCCACAACTTCTTTCCGTCTCCTCCCCGACAAAAACTCACAATCTGCACCTTAGCTCTTCCGCAGTTCTTTGTAACTCTTAGTCCTTCTGCTAGTCCACTTAGATGGTCACTTTAATCATCTCCTCTAATATTCACTCATCATTGCTGATAATATTCACCCAAATAACTCCCAGTTGGGAGTTAAAAACGTATATATTAGCCTTCTCTCTTCATAGTAAGAAATGCATCATGTGCTCCATGGATTTCCTTATGGTGTCTTTGGTTCTCTTATCTCCAAAAACCGCTTCCAATTAAATTCTTCATTAACTTCTTGGTTTATTATTCCCAAGTCAAATCTCTCATCAATAAAACCATTTGCTTGTCTTGGCTGTCGAAGTGCAAAACTGGTATTGTAAGACTGGAAGGGGTATACATTAAGTGGTCAAGATTTGAAAAGTATGTTGTAACTAAGAGTTACGTTTTGTGATCTATGCATGTGACTGCCTCTACAGATTGAAACTGAGACTTAACTATAATTACTTTGTGATTCTGACTCAGTTCTTTGGACTGGTTAGTGGATCAACAAATATTTACTTCATGCTTTAATGGTAATGTATGTATTACCATACATAATAATAAATGGTATATAAAATTAAATAAGATACATACCTGAACTCTCTACAGAGGAGAGGATAAATAAGGCGTTTAAAAGAATCATCCAGTGAACTGTGTAAGATCTTCATTAACTCCGGCCTTGCAAAGCCACGTGGTCTCCACCTGCAAAAAAGAAAAGCCTACACTAAAACTGATGTAACAATAACAAGACCATGAAAGGGCTCCTGGAAGAGGGGAGAGGAAGTGGAACAGAAGAGGGGGAAAACTTTATCGAAGCCAAAGTAACATAATCTGTGAGGAAAGACTGTGATGTCTGGAAATTATTACTATGACATCTGGAGTTCTTATTTTTAAAAACCTGGTAACCACAGCCACACATAAAACTTAAAGGAGGAAAAAACTTTCTTATTCTGGGAAGAGTCTCCCGAAGCATTATTAATAATGGTGAAAACATTAAGATATAAAAAAGTCACCAGAAAAAAAAAAAGTCACCAGAAAATGACTAATGCACTGCTGTGAACTGAATTATGTCCCCTAAAATTAATATATTGAAGTTCTAACCCCCAGTGAGATGTTATTTGGAGATAGGGCCTTTGGGAGATAATTAGGTTTAAATACAGTCGTGAGAGTAAGGGCCCTCATGATGGCATTAGTGCCTTGAAAGAAAAGATATCAGAGAGCCTGCCCTCTCTCCATCCCTCTCTCTCCCAGTCAGGTGAGGACACAGTGAGAAGGCAGCAGTCTACAAGCCGAGAAGAGGGTTCTCACCAGAAACCAAATCAGCCTGCACCTTGACTTTACAGTGTCCGGAACTGGGAGAAAATAAATTTCTGTTCTTTAAGCCACCTAGTCTATGGTATTTTGTTATGGCATCAAAGCTAAGACAAACATGTATCCTCTTTGCCCATTTCTTTATCTCTTCCTGAGAGAGTAGACTGAGCAAAGGACAAACTCTGTTTTAACTCTTGCCTCTTGCCATTCCTGAGTAGAACTCACTCTACTCCTCAGGCTGTAGTGCTCTACCATGCAGTGTATCTGCACACATGCTGATGGATATAAATGTCAGTGGACACTGGATAGAGAACAATAAGAGAAAAGCATAAGCTAAAAAGGACAGATTCAGCCTTACCCCTTCTGTGTTTCCATCCATCTAGAGTATCTCTGCCCTTGCCCTTCAATGACTCTTAAATATAAACCACTAATAAATATTTACTTTATAAATAATAATAAAATAAACCATTAATATACCTTAGGGACACTGTCATCTCCCTTACTTATCTCAGGTAGGAAATTAACTAAACTTCAGTGAATAAACATTCAAGAATCAATTATATAGTATACCAAAGATTTCATAATAACTAATTGAATCCCTTCCATAGAAGATTATTATCTGAGTAGCATATAGTTTTGTTTTTTAATTTAAATGAAAGTGCTTTCAGGACATACATCTTTCCACACAAATCTCTGTAACTCTCTACTGTCACCTTTATCTGAGGGCATGAGGGGTAGGGAGGAGTAGGATATGAATTGGATACACATAATTAATATTAAAATTAATATTATTATTACTGTTATTATTAATTTGGAGAGCCCAATGTCAAGAAAGATGTCCCAGAAGAAGCATCTGAGATGGGTTTTGAAAAAATTAACTGTGCTTTATCAAACAAGACCCAGAAAGAAAAGCATACTGGTAAGAAACCATAGCATATGAAAAAGCACAGAGGCATGAAAGCACATGATGAGTCTAAGTGACTACAAGTAGATTAGTACTGCTAGAGCATAACTGCCAGGAGCAGGTGGGGGGGTAGAGGGGGCTAGAAAACATGGCAGAGCCCAGATCACTAAGCGTCTTATACATCATGCTATGGAGCTTGGCAAGTTAGGAGAGAACACAGTCCTGGGTCATGAGACAATAAGATAGGAAGACAGTCCTTAGAGGCAGGAAGGCCCTAAAGGAGAGATTTTTTTAGATGTATGTACCTGATATCTGCTGGGGATCATTCCCTTTAAGGCCAAACCAAGGTTTCCCCATTGCAAGTAGGAAGAAACCAGAAATCCTTAACATTGCCTATCTGATCCTTCTGGAAGCCTCAACAGTCTTCCTTAAACCTTATCTCTTGCCTCCACATCTACTCTGGTTTCCTTCCAAATAATTCCCTATACTGAGCCAGAGTGATCTTAAAATGCAAACTGATCATTATGATAATCCTCTGTTTAAACCTTTTATTGGCTTTCCATTACCCTTAAGATAAAGAAGAACAAAGTCCTTCCCTGTCTAGAAGGCTAGGTATGATCGATCCGGCCCATGCCTACAAGTCAATCGTCATTTCATGTTGCTTTTTGTTCCTCTCCTTCTGTCTCTGACCTACATATGCATGCAACCCAGACTCCATTACGGTTCCCTGTTACAGACTCATGAAACACTGCAGTTCTCCTTTATAACCTCAGCATACCCTTAACCATTTGTCAAGATCTTCTCCATTAAACTATATTGTCACCAAGGACAAAGAGCGTATTTATCTGTAGCATAAGGCTACAGGTGGATCTCCAGCATCTAGCATATAACCTGAATGGATGAATACATGAGAGAGGTGGAAGGTGAAAGAAGAAGGGGCATAGAGAATAAACAAAACAGAAGAGGATGAAGAAGGAAAGATTTGAGTAAGCATCTCCAGTCATTCAAATGTGTTTTAAAAAAAGAAAACAATTCCCTGAGAATGTTTCTTTGGTTCCCAGAGAAATAATTTAGCTAGCTCTTGTTTTGGGTCTTTACTTCCCATAGAAGTGTTTCTTCAATTATCTATATACAGAGAAACTTCTAGAATGTAACTGAAACATATCACTATACCATAGTAAAGTATTATAGTATAGGTTAAATAATACTACCAATTATTCAATTGAGGAAGAATTGAATAAAATAAAATATAGATGAGCCAAGAAAAACCATTTAAATCACTGTAAGGAAACCACTCCTTAACATCTACTCAGTATGAAGATAATAGGCTAAAACCATAACTAATACTTCCTTAACTGATACTGAGTATTATGAATATTCATAGGAAAATAAGATAGGTGTTGTCCCCCTATTTATAAAAGATATTTCTAAAAAGGAAATATGCACAATAATCCCACTACTTTGTAATAACAGATACCACTGAAGGCTACACAATTAAATGGACTATCATTTACTTCTCTCAAACATGTGAAAAAGGTATTACTTATCATTTAGACAATAATGAAACTGAGAAAGAAATAACATGCTCATAGTCACAAGGGTAAGAAGTAATATAACTGGAATTCAAACTCAGATATATTTGCTTCTTAGAATTTTGGGGTTTTTTGTTTTGTTTTTAAATGTTTACTTATTTACATTTGAGAGAGAGAGAGCCGAGCGGGAGAGGGGCAGAGAAAGAGGGATAGAGAGAATCCCAATCCGCACCATCAGCACAGACCCCGATGCGGGGCTCAGTCCCACGAACCATGAGACTGTGACCTGAGCCAAAATCAGGAGTCAGACGCTTAACAACTGAGCCACCCAGGGGCCTCAAGATTTTGTTCTTTCTATGCAACTATCTCAGAGTTTCATCATATTTTAAATTAAAATTATCTAATTTCTTCACACTACTGTTTAAATCTATGATTTCTTTTAGGTATTTACTTCCTTTTTATTTTTAATGAAATTTATTTGTTTACAAAGAAAATAAACATTCACTAAAAAAACACCTACAAAATCCACAAGAGAGTATACAACAGAAAATTAAAATCTCACACCAGAGCTATGGAATAGATCATTTGTATTTTTCCAAAAAATGTTCTTACACACAGACATTTTTTGCCATTAATGAAACCATACTATAAATACTAATTATAAGCTGTCTTTTTAACCCAGTAAGACATGTTTGTATCTCAAGTTCAGCTCTATCTCAACTTTTCAAGATGGCTGCACAGAATTCCATGTATGGCTATAACATAATTAGCTTACACAATTTACCTACTGAGTAACATTGAGATAGACATTTCACTTCATGAGTCCTTGGTTAGCATTATTTGGTCATTAAGCAAGTTAATCCTTCATGGAACTGGTTTTTGGCAAAGCGGCTTCCAATGAATTGATGAAAGTACTATGTTGGATGAGAGAGCTAATTTCTAAAGTACACAGTACTGGTTCCTCTCAAAGAAAAATTCATCCGACTCTTCAAATAGCTTTCCCAGCAATCTCCCTAACTTAAGGTTACACAGAATTACATATCCTAACTGCCAGGCAATCTTCTTGACCTTTGTATCACTTTTCTCACTCGCAAAATGGCAGCTACAAATCAGCTCTACCAACGAACCAGATTGTTATAAGGATCAAATACACTCTGAAAAGGGAAAACTAAAAGTTAGAAGTTCTATACAAACATATGGTGCAATTTTAAAAGGTTCTGTTAACAAATGAAAAAAGATTATAAAAAGTTACATAAGCTTAGACATTTCTCTGAAATTTCCAATAAATTTAATGTTAACTGCAATCATTTTTACTGTGCAAAATATTTTAGGTAAACTGCATATATAGCTTTAGAGATTTATATTATATCTGACAAATTATATTTTTGCTTCAATTATCCTTAATGATCAAAACATTTCAGATCTGTCATATACAGCATGTTTTTGTTAATTTAGCTTTTCATAAGAGAAAACACTCTTATTATAAGATTCCAACAGTACAAAAAAGTACTAAGTAAAAATCCCTCTCCCTAGAGATAAGTAATATGAATAATTTATTTAAATACTCAATACATCCTGTTTCCTATTGAAACATACACAACATTTATATTTATTTTAGAAAAGAAAGAAATTCTTTAAAAATCTATAAACAGACCTGTTTTGGATGCACCACCTACAGAATTCATTCTTCACGCCATCAGAAATGTTGACCTTAACAGTCAGTATCTTCAAATTTTCCCCACGGTTAATTGCCAGGATCTGAATGAAAACATATATGGCAAAGACTGATGATCCACAAAATATATAAATGGTCAATTTAATCAGTCAAAATTTGTGAAATAAAAGAGCAGTTATCCAGTCTAGAGCTATATGAATTTTTCATTCATTTATTTACCAAAATGTATTTAAAAATAATCACTTCTTTATATTTAAAAAAAATTATTTTAATAAAATACTGGTATAAAGCCTATGACATTCACAGAAAGAGACTTTGGTGATCTAAGAATCTCATTTCAGATTTGATTAATTGAAAATTTTTGATCATCTGGAGTTAAAAAATATATTTTTCACATTTGTGAAAATTTATGGCTGAGATTTACAAACATGCAAATTCCCATGTGGAACAGTAACTACTAACTGTCACCATTTATTTAGCATTTACTAATTGTCAAGTCCATCTAAGCACTTTAAATACTTACCTCATTTAATTTTCAAAGCCACCAGTGAGGTATGTATTTTCTTCATTTTACATAATAATTTTTCTAAGACTACTCTGTCCCAAATAACAAAGATTACAAATGAAGGAAAAATTTAAATTCAGTTCAAGCTATCTCTTAATGAATATATTAAAAGAGTAACTGTCTTAAAATATATTAAAAACACTCCTTTAAAGAAGAGCAAACGGGCACCTGGGTGGCTCAGTAGGTTGAGCATCCAACTTCGGCTCAGGTCATGATCTCATGGTTCGTGAGTTCAAGCCCCATGTCAGGCTCTGTGCTGACAGCTCAGAGCCTGGAGCCTGTTTCAGACTCTGTGTCTCCCTCTCTCTCTGCCCCTCCCTGCTCATGCTGTCTCTCTCTCTCAAAAATAAACATTAAAAAATTAAAAAAAAAAAGAAAAAGAAAGAAGAGCAAACAAACCTAAAGCAAGTAGAAGAAAGGAAATAATATAGAGGGAAAATAAAAAGAGAACAGAAAAATAATAGAAAATAATGCTAGCAAAACCAAAAGTTGGTTCTCTGAAAATGTCACAAAATTAACAAACCTTTTATTAGACCAAGAAAAAAGGGAGGAAGCATTCCAATTACCAAAATCAAAAATAAGGGGGGGCCATTACTATTGAAATTAGAGAAATAAAAAAGATCATAACAGAATACTATGAACAACTGCACGTCAAATTACATCACATAAATAAAATGAAAAAAATTCTTAAAAAGACAGACTGCCAAACAGTAAAATAAAAACAGAAAATCCAAAAAGATCTAAATTAAGTAAAGAAGACTGAATTAGAAATTTAAAATTTTCCCACAAGAAAATGTCCAGGCCCAAATAGCTTCACCACAGAATTCTACCAAACATTTAAAGAATTAATACCAATTCTTCACAAACCCTTCCAAAATATACCATAGAAAACTTCCCAACTCTATTTACCCTGATACCCAAACCAGACAAGAACATTGCAAGAAAAAAATAAAGATCATTATCTCTTATGAATATAGACATGAAAATACTCAATAAAAAAGTAGTAAACCAAATTCATAAATATATAAAAAGGATTACACACCAGGATCAAAAGGGATTTATTCCAGGAATGCAAAGTTGCTTTAACACCCAAAAATCAACTAGCATAATACGTGATACCCATAAAATAAAAAACAAAAATTACAAAATTATCTTCTTACATAACATATGCAGAAAGAATATCTGACAAAATTCCAGCTTTGTTCATGATAAAAACACTCTACAAATTAGAAATAGAAGGCAACTTCTTCAATGCTATAAAAATCACATACAAAAACTCCACAGATAACATCATATTTAATGGTGAAAGACTGGATGCCTTCCCTCTAAGATTACAAGGGTCTACTCTTGCCACTTCTATTTTCAACATTGTACTGGAGGTTCTAGCCAGAGTAATTAGGCAAGAAAAAGAAAAAGAAGACACCTAAATTGAAAAGAAAGAAATATATCTATTTGCAGATAATATGATCTTATATATGGAAAACCCTAAGGGATTCACCATAAAGCTATCAGAACTAAAAAAGAGTTCAGCAGGATTTCTACACACTAGCAGTAAGCATTCTGAAAGTAAGTATTTTTTTTAATTCCATTTACCATAGCAACAAAAGGAATAAAATACTTAGGAATAAATTTAACAAAGGACATGCAAAACGTAAACTCTGAGAACTACAAAACATTGTTAAAAGAAATTGAAGAAATGGAAAAACATCCCATGTTCATGAACCAGAGGCTTAATATTGCTAAGATGGCAATACTCCCCAAATTGATTTACAGATTCAATGCACACCTATCAAATCCCAGCTAGCTTCTCTCCAGAAACTGACAAACTAATTCTACAATTCATATAGAAGTTCAAGCAACCCAGAGTCAACCTTGAAAAAGAAGAACAAAGTTGGAGGACTCCCACCTTCTGATTTCAAAACTTAATACAAAGCTAACAGTAATCACAACTGTGTGGTACAGGCATAAGGATAGATACATAGCTTAGTGGAATAAAATTAAAAGAGTTTAGAAATAAATGCATATGCCCAGAATTAACTGATTTTCAACAAGGATGCCAAGACAGTTCATTGGGGAAAATACAGTCTTTTCAACAAGTGACGCCCAGACAACTGGATAGCTATGTTCAAAAGAATGAAGTTACAGGGGTACAGTATTTGACTGCAAAAAAAATGAAGCTGGTCGCCTTCCTCACATCATACACAAAAATTGTTCAAAACTGACCTTAGACCTTAACATAACAACTAAAGCTATAAAACTCTTAGAAGAAAATATAAGAGAAAATCCTTGTGACCATGAACTAGGTAAGGTTTTAGATATAATATTACATGAACAATCACTAAAGGAAAAAAGTAAATAGACTGGACTTCAATAACAGTATACCTCAAAGGATACAATTAAGAAAGTGAAAAGAGGGGCGCCTGGGTGGCCAGTCAGTTAAGCGTCCAACTTCGGCTCAGGTCATGATCTCGCGGTTCGTGGGCTAGGGCCCCACGTGGGGCTCTGTGCTGACACTCAGAGCCTGGAGCCTATTTCGGATTCTGTGTCTCCCTCTCCCTGCCCCTCCCCACTCATGCGGTCTCTCTCAAAAATAAATAAACATTAAAAAAATTAAAAATAAAAAAGAAAGTGAAAAGAACACATAACATGGAAGAAAAGTTTTACAAATCGGTTATCACATAAAAGAGTTAGATCTAGAACATATAAATAATACTTACAACAAGAGCAAAGACCATGTCACCTCTACACTCCAAGTAGGAACTGATATAAAATAAGTGTTCAAGAAAAATTTGTAGGATAATTGACAACTCTCCATGTTACCCCTACACCAAAAAAACACCTTTTCACATCTGTATCATCGTAAATTACAAAAATTAACAGCTGTTATGATGAGAAATATCCCACAAAAAGTAATGTACTCTAATCTTTTCGTTATCCTCTCTTTTAACAGTAAAATGCAGATGGAAGAAAAACTCAATTTTAAAAATGTTTATAGTGAGCACTTCCAAGTTTGGAGAAACTGGCAATCTCTTGATTCCAAATCTCCCCTTCATCTTCCTATAAAACCTTAATAAAGAGGGACACCTGACTGGCTCAGTCAGTTAAATACCCAACTCTTGATTTTTGCTCAGGTCATCATCTCACCGTGGTGAGATAGAGCCCTGCATCAGGTTCTGCTTGGAATTCTCTCTCTCCCTCTCTCCCTGATCCTCCCCCACTCACATGCAATCACTCTCTCTCAAAATAAATACATAACCATTTAAAAATAAAATAAGGAGCACCTGGGTGGCTCAGTCAGTTAAGCGTCCAGCTTCACTCAGGTCATGATCTTGTGGTTTGTGAGTTTGAGTCCCATGTCAGGCTCTGTGCTGACAGCTCAGAGCCTGGAACCTGCTTTGGATTCTGTGTCTCTCTCTCTGTCCTTCCCCTGCTCGCGCTCTGTCACTCTCTCTCTCTCTCTCTCTCTCTCTGTCTCAAAGATAAATAAAAATTAAAAATAAATAAGTAAAATAAAATAAAACCTTAATAAAAATAAAATAACACAGGACTTACATCTATGGCATTTCTAGGAACCAGAACTAGATTGCCATCTGATTTCTCTAAAACAACATACAAAGCAAGACAACAGCAGAGCAACATATTTAAGAAAGTTAAGGGAAGAAAGTGAAAACAAAAAATATACTGATCCAAGCTGTCTATGTATCAAGCCCATAGGAAACAATTGTGAATGTGTTAGAACTCAGAAAATACTGTTCATATATGCCATCCTTGAAAAATACAGAAGAGTTGCGGTCAGTAAACTATGGTCCATGGGACAAATCCAGATAACACCTGTTTTCATAAATAGAATTTTATTAAAACACAACCATGCTCACTCGTTTGTGTATTATCTATGACCGCTTTCATGCTGCAATGACAGCTGTGTAATTGCCAGAAAACCCACCTGGCTCAGAAAATCTAAAACATTTATTCTCTGGTCCTCTACAGAAAAACTTTGCCAACTCTCTATTCGACTAGAGAATAAGCTTCACCCAAAAGAGGACTGGAAAGTTTTGGCAAAAGGACTAAGGCCAGGCACTTCATATAACTGTAGGGCTAAGATTAAAATGGAATCAATATCCATTAAAAAATACAGGTTGCGGGGAGCCTGGGTGGCTCAGTTGGTTGAGTGTCTGACTTCGGCTCAGGTCATGATCTCGCAGTTTGTGAGCTCAAACCCTACATCAGGCTCCCTGTGTCAGTGCAGAGTCTGTCTCAGATCCTCTGTCTCCCTCTCTCTCTGTCCCTCCTTCTCTCTTGCTCAACAATAAATAAACATTAAAAAATTTTTTAAAAAGAAAGAAAATACAGGTTGCAATCCTGATACCAATGTAGACTTCAAGCTAAAAACCATTAAATGAGGTAAAGAAGAACACTTTATAATGTTAAAGCCACATTCTGGTTTTGGAATAGAGCAAGGGGACTACATATCACACTTTAAAGATGCTGTTACATAAGACATCACTAACATGGTAGAGTAGGGAACTCCAAAAGTCCATCCTACTACAACAGTAATAAGCTGGCAAAAACTGTCAGAATCAACTTTTTCAGAACTCTGGACCCTAGTAAAAAGCTTATAACAACCAGAGGAACACTTAAAGAAACAAGAAGCCACAGAATCTTGGTAAAAGAGCACTTTGAACTTACCATTTGCTCTCCTCTGCTCTGTAGATGAGCAGCGGCCATGAAGATAACAGCCTCATTCCTAGGGCAGGTTGCTAGGGCCAGAGGGAGCGACATGGATCATCGTCTCAAATATTTGTGATCTTGTGTTTTGACCTGTTTGATGGCTCCCTGAAGGACAGACTCAAGGGCTGGCCTTTGTTTTGCCTCAGAGCTTCCCCAGGACAGAAGCCGTTTCCTGAGTGGCATTTGTTAGAAGTATTTAAAGGCAAATGATTGTGCCACAGTGTTGAGGGGTGAGGGCTAACAGTAGATGTAGGGATTACAGTCAGGGCAACTAACAAACGTCAAAAAAACCTCAATGAAAAAGAGGCTTGAAAATTAGATACTAAAGGGGAAAGAGTCTTTGTAAAGTTCCTGCATAGATTAGAGAATCCGGGAGTCTGCGTGCATGCTTGGGACAAGACACACACTCTGGAAAGACCTTAAGCTTTCACCTTTGACGGACCTTTGGGCTCCATGCAAACAGGAAGTGAAAGCTAAGGCAGAGGTGTAAACAGCCTTTCTAGGCCAATGTTGAAGGACTACCCACACACAGCCAATCTGCAAGAACTGGGGAGAGTTTGTTATTTGTTTTGGCTCCAGGCATTAAGAAAACCTCTGTCAAATAACTAGCTGTCCACAAAGCTAATGGAAGAAATGTCAGTGGTCACACATGACAAAGATGAATACAGATGTTTCAAAAATAATTCAGAAGGCACTAAACAAAAAAAAATCAACAAACCTCCCCACCAAAGGTAGCAGCAACATATACCAAGGATGGGGGTGGGGGGAAGATCTGATTTTCAGTGTTGGCAATGTATAACACTCAGAATGTCAAGTTTTTAACATAAAACCACAAGGCATACAAAGAAACAGTAAAGTATGACCCATTTACAGGGGAAAAAAAAGAAACTGACAGAAACTATCCCTGAAGAAGCTCAGACATTAGTCTTAATTAGACCACTGTTTTAAATATGCTCCAAGTTCAAGGAAATCATGGACAGAGACCTAAAGGGAATTAAGAGAATGCAGTCTCAACAAAAACAGAATATAAATAGAGTTGAGAATTATAAGAAGAAACCAAATAGAAATTCTGAGCGAAGAACTACAATGACTGAAATGAAAAATTTACTAAAAGGGTTCAATAGTTAATTTGAGCAAGCGGAAGCAGAATTTCATCAGCAAACTTGAAGATAGGTCAATTGTGATTTATGAAGTCTGAGAAGAAAAATAAACAAATAAACAGAGTCTGAGAGACCTATGGGACACCATCGAGTATACCAACATACATATAACAGGAGACCCAGGAGAGAAGAGAGAGGCAGAAAGAATATTTGAAGAAATAATGGCCCCAAATTTCCCAGTTTTGATAAAAAAAACATTCATCAACACACCCAAGAATCATAATAAATCCCAAGAGGGATAAACTCAAAGAGATCCACAGTGAGACACATTATAATCAAACTGTCCAAACCTAAAGCCAGAGAATCCTCGAAGTAAGAGAAGTAATTCATTATGTGTTAAGGATTCAGTAAGATCAACAGCTGATTCTTCATCAAAACTATGGAAGCCAAAAGACGGTGGGATGATAAATTCAAACTGCTGAAAAAAAAAATGTCAACCACGAATTCTATATCCTGAAAAAGTTCTGGAGATTGGCTGTACAACAATGTGAATATACTTAACAATACCGAACTGTACATTTAAAAACAGGATGGTAAATGGGGCGCCTGGGTGGCTGAGTCGGTTGAGCTTTCGACTTTGGCTCAGGTCATGATCTCACGGTCCGTGAGTTCGAGCCCTGCATCTGGCTCTGTGCTGACAGCTCGGAGCCTGGAGCCTGCTTCGAATACTGTATCTCCCTCTCTCTCTGACCCTCCCCCGTTCATGCTCTGTCTCTGTCTCAAAAATAAATAAACATTAAAAAAAAAAAGTTAAAAAAAAAAACCAGGATGGTAAAATTATAAGTTAAACACATATGTTACGTGTATTTTATCACAATTAAAAATATATTTTAAAAAAGAAAGAGAAATTAAGACCTTACAGATGAACAAAAACTGAAGGAGTCTGTCACTAATAGACCAGCCTTACATTTAATTGTTACAGGAATTACTTTAGGCAGAAATGAAAAGACACTGGACAATTACTCAAAAGTATGCAAAGAAATAAAGAACACTGGTAAAAGTAGCTACATAAGTAAAAAACAGTAATTAAAATTTCAGTTTGTAAATAATCTTTTTTTCCCCTATGTGACATAAAAGCCACTTTATACACTGTAGAGACAACCTATGACTACAATTAGGAAAAAAATCAGTAAACTGAAAAATGAAATTAAAACACTGAGATAAAACAACTATGTTTATACAACTAAGTGAGATCTCTCATACTTTATTCTAAATCAGAATACCTCTAATTTGTATGTCATATGAAAAAGATCCAGAATTGAGCTCAAATCCAAGCACACTGAGAAGCAAAGTCTAATACAAAAGATCACCAGCCAGAAAGTCAAAATATCTGAAGTAGTGTATTGTCAGCCCTACTAATAATTCTCAATGTTAGCAACTTTTCTGCGTCTTGAGTTACCCCATTTTGAAATGGGAAGGATATGACAATATTGTAAGAATTTATATGAAAAAAAAAATGGTTGCCTTAAAAACTTTAATTCCTTAAAAACCAAAGTAGTAGGCAAATTCAAAGTATCATCATTATTATTACTATCAGCATGGATAAGCAGTTTCCTTATTTACCTGATGATGTTGGATGTTTCTTATGTTGCATGAAAAATTCTGGTAGAGCAGAAACTTATCAACGTCTTTCTCATTTACTTTTTTTGAGGACACCTTTGCCAGAGATGACTGGATGCAAATATACCTATTTTGGCACCTGTTCAGATAAATATGCACAAAACAAGCAGTTACAAATACATTTTATTAATGTAAAATTAACAAAAAAAAGTTAAGGCATAGTTATTACTATGCCTTAGTAAAGAAACACCTTTTATGGAAATAACGTTAGCAAAAACTTAAGCCATTACCAAATGAAAAATTTTTAAATGATGCCCAACTATAAAAATGTACTGACCCGTCAAAAGAGGACTCTGCCCATTCATGCTAGCATAGGTCCTCCAGAGCTATGTGTATATCAATCCTCCTATAAAATGCCTATGTCAGTTCAGATACCATCTGGTATCTACAGATACCAGATCGATAATTCTAGTCTAGATATCTTTCCTAACCACTGAGTGAAGCAGTCAGAGCCAAGTAAAAGCTAAAAAGAAGGGAAACAAGAGGATGTGGTGGGACAGCTTCCAATGACAGGCCAAATTCAGCAGTGTAATTACTTACAAAAACACAATTAAAATCCGGGCAGTTCTCCTTCTCTGACTCATTCCTACTAGGGCCACTGAGGAAATAGGAAAGTTCTCTCCCTTGGATTAACAAAAACCCTGACAAGCGATGGTAGTCAACGGGTTCATCTCTCCCTTCCTCTCCTCTGCACACCTCACTCAGCCAGGGATGTGGAGAAAGAGTAAGAGCATAAAGGTTTTTGCTGGAAAACCCTGTCTTGTCTGCTGATACACAGCTGAAAAATATATTAAAACAGGGTTTTGAGATATCTTTCTTTAATGAGGCATAAAATCCAAAGGCCCAAGTAGGGCTTAGGTCATGAAGTTTTAATCTCTTATACATTGGGACTGTGATCCCATGGATAAGCTGCTCTCTCCATCAGCTGAAATTCATTTTGAGGTCAACACTTTTATCTTTACCTATTATTAAAGTTAAATGGTATTATATAATACATGTATAGTACACACATCACATATGTTCACAAAGCATGCCACCCGCTCTAAATGAACATGGATCTCTCTAGCACACGCTGTGTAACCACGCAATAGTTTTTAAACTGTTCCTCACAGCCCTCCATTGAGGGGTTTCAGTGTAAGGAGGATGAGCAGGCAGAGTTCCAGACGCCCTGCCTAGAATTCAATTAAAGCAACTTTACTTTTATCTGTTTTATGTATTAGGGCTCTGCTGCTTGAACAAAGAGTTCTGCTACCAAAAAACAGTCCAAAAATAAAGTTTTTAATGAACACTGGTGTTAGCACTAACCATATGACCCTTACCAGCATGAGTCCACAAAGCAGAGAACTCTATAAAAGAGTTACTCACAATTTCCGAATGAAGTCAAGCGTGTCTTTGTCTTTAGCAATCATGTCTGCTAAAATATGCTGCACTCCCGTTTCAATATCCTGGAGTGCTGAAAGTCCTTTAAGAAATGGGTAAGAGGGAAAACAAAAGCAAGAACTACAGATTGGTTTTTTTTTTTTTTTAATCTATAATTAAATCACAATAAATTTATTCCAGTCAAAATAAACCCTTAAATGGAAAAACTTAAGACAGAAAAGTATCATAGCACTGACCAGTTTACCTCTGAAAAAAAAGTAACAAGTCTCCAAAGCAAGAATACAGGACCTTTACATACCATATAACCTAATGGTGAAAAATGCAACTCTAGAACCATCTGCCTGGTCTAATCCTAGTTCACTACTTACCAAATGTCTGACTTTGGGCAAGTAACTTGACCTCTCTGTGCCTCAGTTTCCTATAAAAATGCAAAATAGTACCTACTTCACGAAGTATTTACAGAGGTTAAATGTATTATGGGAAATATGTATTAACAGAGTCATAACCTAAGATATACCATTTCATACCACTTAGAAAAATTATCCTTTACAAATAGTAATTTTATTAATATTCTTATTTTGACTTCTGAGGCGTTTACTCACATTTTTAATGACCCACTTGAATTTCTCAAATCTCAGGAGCACAAAACAAGAGCTATTTGTGATTGTTCATCTATTTCATAGTTGAACTGTCTACCAATGGTGCTTTATGTTCTTTCTAAGTGCTTCCGGTTTGCTAATTTATAGCAGTGACTCTTGAACATTATAGCCCCTGTGATATCAATTTCTATATACATTGAGAGAAATCATCTGCATTGCCTTCTTCCGTTTCTTCTATCTTAATTGTTCTATCTCCATTAAAGCTTCTTTTTTTTCTTGCATTAAAGCTTGAGTTACACAAGCACTAAGTATCATAAGTAGGTTTTTCTGAGAGCATAATTTTAATGAGTAATAGGTACAAAAGACGAAGAGAACAGGAGGACAGACTTATGGAGTCATTAACAAAGAGAAATGCGCTGTTGAGTTTTGTTATAACTAATCTTGAGTAACTACATTTATTTTAAAGGAATTTAACGATTAAAATTAATACAAATTCTGTTTACATTTTAAGAGAATTTCCCCATGAGGGGATTTTCAGGAGTGAATTACCTTTGAGAAGTAGAAGGCTGTATATGTAAAGGACCTAGAACAGCTGTGACATACAGTAAGCAGTCAATAAATGTCTGTTCTTGGTGAGCTATCTCCCTAGATCAGTCTTCATCTTAGAAAACCAGTCACTATGCACTAAAAAGCACCTCACAGCATCATTACACAAAGTTTAATGAGAATACCAGGGTGATAAGTGAAAAGTGAAGATGGAACCCATCTCCAATAACAACCATCGATGAGAGAGAACAGAAAGAGGAAGTTATAGATTTTGCTATTATAACAAAAGACCTCTGAAAAGCCCCCATCATTTTGGGTGAACACAATTTGTAAACTTTTTATAATTAATAAATCTTATATAATTAAAATTATGCTAGAGCTCTAGAGCAATGTTTTTATAGTCTAAGGACCCCAGAATACAATCACACTAGGTACTTATTACAAACATAGATTCCTAGGCTTTGGGACTTTTGTGTTACACAGCATCCCAGATAATTCTGATACTCATTCAAGTTTAAGGAAAAAAAAAAAAAAAACCAACACTGCTGGGGAGGTGCCTTGAACTCTTAGAGCAGTGGTTCTTAGTGGGAGGTAGAAATTATCAATCACTGGACTCATCCAAATTACATAAGCCCTCTCAAGAGAAAGACTGGAAAAGAGACTTGTGTGTTTTAAAAAGCACCTTCTTCCATCAGAAAGACTCGGTCATTGGGGCTTAATACAGCCAAGAATAATGTAAGTCCACAAAGTTTAGCACCTCAATGAAATCAGGAGAAAATAAGGACTACAGGAGCCAAAAATCTTATTTCCTTTCTTGTAGTGAAAGCTTTCCAGCCACAGATTCTTCAAAGCTCCACAAATTTAACAAAAACTGAAGGACCAACATTTCTTTCACTTTATCTGCACTAAGGCTACCTCTTCTGTACAACAGAGCAATCAGCTACTTCTCTTCGTAAACAAAACAGGGATATTCTGGAAATTCTAGGATGTATTCCATTTGTGGCATCTATATGTTTCTGATTCAGATCAAATTCTTGTTGGTCTGTGGCAAGAAGTGTCTTCTACTTCACACTGAAATATCTGGTTTCTTAGACATTTCTTTGAGAAATGATGGGAATGATGAAAATACTTCTTTAGAGAAACAATAAGAGATCTGAGGGTGATCATGAGTCTGTAGATAACCTAAAAGAGCAAAGAAAAGAACACTCCAAGCGAACTTTAAAAACCAGTACCTAGATTGTTTGGAATTAATTGTAATTCTTTGACATTTATGATAAGAGTGAAAGAAAAAGGGAATAAAGCAAACAGGAAGTCCAAAACATGTGCTAATACTACCTTAGCTGCAATAAGCCTTGACCGATCCGCATTATCAGAAGTATCACCAAGTGTCATCACCATGTAGTCCATGAGCATCACTACATATAACCACTCAGAGATACAGTTATCAAACCTATCCAGTAGGAATTCAGTATATGAGTGAACTAAGGAAAACTTTGTACCAAAGGGGGTAAAAGGAAAAGAAATCGACCATAAGAGAAAAATAAGAACAGACAACAAAACTTTATGCATCTGATATTCCGAAAACTCCAACATTTGATTCTAAGAAAACCTACTATCACTGGCCAAGAAAGTTCCCACTGTGGCTGACCTTCATGCTTGTCTATACAGTCTCAGCTACTATTAAAACATTAAATTTGCAATCATTTGAAAATCTAACTAAAAAACACACGTTAAAAAAGTAAACAGGGGGGTGCCCGGGTGGCTCAGTCGGTTAAGCGTCCGACTTCGGCTCAGGTCGTGATCTCATGGTCCGTGAGTTCGAGCCCCGTGTCGGGCTCTGTGCTGACATCTCAGAGCCTGGAGCCTGCTTCAGATTCTGTGTCTCCCTCTCTCTCTGCCCCTCCCCCACTCATGCTCTGTCTCTCTCTGTCTCAGAAATAAATAAACATTAAAAAATTAAAAAAAAAATTAAACAAACTTCACTTTTACTCATTTCAACCCATCTCTAAACACAAATAATACTAATTTGCTTTTTCTTTTAATTATTGCCTTTTTCGAAACAGAGATTAAGATAAGTGTATTTGTATGTGAACAGACATACGGAGTTTTACAGACACTCATCCTTAATTTTTTAATAACAAACTCACACTGAATTGTTTAAAAGGAACACAGGTTACAGTATGCTAGGATTCTCTACAGTGTAGTAGTACATACTGTGGAATTTCTTATCAGAGACTGCCCCCTATAGACACTTAAGTCTCCCAGCCTAAAGAATCAACAGAAGGCCAAAGAAACTAGAATGAGTGCAGGAATTAGGAGAGCACCAATCTCCCCATCCCATCCTGTCAGAGCACTCCCCAAAAAAAGCCGTGCTTACTCAAAGCTCTCACTCTAGGGTTTATTTTGTCAATAAAACCAATGTATCCTGACATGCATCAGTTGTCACTTTCCTTGGGTTTTTCTTAGAATTCTCTCTTACCCTCTTCCCATCTCATTCTCTCTTGTGCACACACACACACAAAAGGAGAGGAAGATACACTTCAGAAGAAAGAAACTTTACACCTGGAGAGTAGAAGTGTGGAAGCAGGCGTTCACTTTATAACTCATGTATGTCAGAATCATTGAAATTCTTTTTAAAGAATACATACAACTTTTGTAATTAAATACTTTTTTAGAAACAGAGTATTTTAAAAGATAATATAGGACATTCTTTATAACACTGGGATGTGAAAAAATTATTTAAAAAGGAAAAGAAAGCAATTATCTTAAAAGAAAAGGTTAGCAAAATTGACAAGATTAATAATTCAACTACAATAAAATTAAGATCTTCTATTTTCTTTTTATTTAATAGACAGCATAAAGAAAGTGAAAAGAGAAGTTACAAACTGGGAGATAAGATTTATAATACACATAACTGAGAAAGAATATCTTAAAAAGTACTTATAAATTAATAAGAAAAGAGAAACAACAACACAAAATAAAAATGGGCAAAAGACTAGAACAGGCACTTCATCAAAAGAAGAAGCTGGATGGCTAAGCAGGAGGTATATGGGGATTTGTTTTATTAGAATTATTTATTCTTTATATGCTATAATATTCTTTTGTATAGTCATTACTTAATGAAATATTTTTTTAACATAGTTTTCAAATTTGGAAAAAAAGAAAAAGAAAAAGAAACAGGGATGATCTCTTGAAGTAAAGCTGGTACCTTTTATGTTGGGTTTAATGTAAGATAGCAGATTGAGCTGCCCTGGATTCTCAAGCAGTGTCCTGGCTGCTCCTTCTAATCCCAACTGCTTTGCTCTCTGGGCTTTAGTGCCTTTGCTCCCAGTTTTATATGGAGCTGACTGCAGGGGGAGGAAAAAAAAAGTCAGAAAATACACCACACCATTCAGTGTTAAAAAGCAAAAGTTAAAATTAAAACACACAATTAGAAGACATGGTGGGGAGGCTAAAGACATCCTTTTCTCAACCCTTCAGAGACAAATTAATACTAACCAGAGACTACTAGCTATACAAAGATGGTTGTTCCTCATCTGATTCTTTATACTTTTCTACACACTTGACATTAGGCATTTATTTGGATTCACTCATCTCAAAAACAGTGCCGGGGGCACCTGGGTGGCTCAATCGGTTAAGCATCTGACTTCAGCTCAGATCATGATCTCAAGGTCCATGAGTTCGAGCCCCGCGTCAGGCTCTGTGCTGACATCTCAGAGCCTGGAGCCTGCTTCAGATTCTGTGGCTTCCCCTCTCTCTCTCTGCCCCTCCCCTGCTTGCACTCTGTCTCTTTCTCTCTCATTATATATTAAGTAAATATTGAATATTTATTTAAAAAAAAAACCTCAGTGCCTGGACAGAAAGAACTGTAAGGCCCTCTCCTCAACCCAAGGGAGCTCCTCCAAAAGCTGCAAATACACAAGGCTTCCACTGCCTAAGACACATTCACTCCTCAACCTGAGCCATCAGACTTCTCTGCCCACATACCTTGTTGAAAGTCGTAACCCAAAGAACCACAATGATCCCCTAATTACCAAATATACATCTTTCAGTCCTCACCTTGCCAAGCTTCACTGATACATTTACTTACTTAACTGCTGATCGTTACCTCCTTCTAAGACTCTCTTCCCTAGTCTTCCAAGATGTCATCATCTCCTGATTCTCCTCTTATTTCTCTGACCACTCTTTCCATGTCTCCGCCTTTGGCTCACCCTTCCTCCACCCGTGCTTCAAAAGTTAGTGTTCCTCAATGGTCTATCTTGACCTGCTTACCCACAAACTCTCCCTGAGTGAAATCTTCCATTCTCCTGGTTATAAATACCAACCACATGCTGAAGACGCTCACAGCTAGGTCTCCAGCTCAGCATTCCCCCTTAGGCTTCCCAATTCAATTCCATAACCTACTTTCATTTGCCCCCCACTTAACTGGAAATGCCTTGGAGACAAGGACTGTGTATCACCTATCTTAGAAAACACAAAAAAGCATTTGATAGATATTTATTGAATAAAGAATAAACACCTTGTTGAATTAAATAACGGTGGCTGATGATTTTAGCTTTTTATTTCCAGATCTTTTATAACTATAAAAAGATCCATATAATTATATACTTAGGTAGGTATTATATTAAAAGATTAAAAGAGTTTCTTACCACATGTTCTAGTTCTTCAAAAGTTTTACAGTTCAGTAAGGCTTTTAACAAGCACTCAGACATCTTCCCCTCCTTCTTAATTTTTTGGATTGTACTATGAACCTTCTTTGCAACAGCCCTGAAAATAAAAACTTTCATAATATACAAGACTTCTATGTCAAAACATCCTTTATGAAGCTGTCTCAAACTTACAACAAAGTTATAGGGGAGATAAAAACATTTTCGCTCTCTGAACCATTTGAGGATAAGTTACCTTCACCCAAATACTTTAGTGTATGTTTTCTATAAACAAGAATCTCCTCCTATGTAACAATATAGCCATCAATCGCTTCTCGGCCTTTTGGCTAAGATCAAGTGTAGTACAATATAGCCATCAAAATCAGGTAATGGGTATTGATATATTACTATATTCTAATCCTCAGACCTCATGTAAGTATCACCAAGTATTTCCATAATGTCCATGATAGTGAATTCAGTTAAGAGTGGGTTGTATATAACTGCCATGTGTCTACAGTCTCCTTCAAGCAGAAACCGTATTTCAGTCTCCCCTTGATTTTTAGAGCCTTGATCCTTTAGAATGTTACAGGCCAGTTGTTTTGTAGAATGTCCTACACTTTTGAGTTTCTCTGATGTTTCTTCACAATTTGATTCAGATGGTCTATCTCTGATCAGGAATATTGTAATAGAGTAATGCCATGTTCTTATCACTATATCCTGTTAGGCAGCAAATAATTTTCATTTGTACTATTACTTATCACTTTAGATCATTTGATAGTGTCTGTGGGTTTCTCCACAATGCAGGCACTCTATTTCTCTGTAATTAAGTATTTTGTGGAGAGGTGCTCTGAAACTATTTAATTATCCCATTCCTTACTAAACTCTCAATTTATTCACTAATTTATTTATATCACCATGGACTCATGATTTTTTTATAATCCATTACTAACACTTATTTTGATGCTCAAATTGTTCCAAATTTGACCAGAAGTAACCTCTTCAAGCTAGTTTCTGTGTTCTTTAGACATGTCCCCATCATTCTGTGAGTACTTTCTTATTCTCTGGCACAAGATACTCCAGGCTTTTACTTTCTCTGCCCCGGCCCTGCAATCAAACGAATAGTACATAGAAACCAAGTTATGGGTGCTAGATGTGCTCACTGCTACTGGGTATCACCACTCAGGCTCAGCATGCATAACACCATCCATAACTGGTTTCTGAACACAGTTCTCCAATGGAGAGAGCCAGGATACCACAGAGAAAAAAGCTGATACCAGGAATCGAAGTACAGGTAGGGGCAAAGGCACAGTTGTTCCACCACTTTATGATGATTTTGTACTGTGAATGTACAATCTTATCATTATATTTAGCAACTGAAATTGCTAAAATAATAGAAAAAAGTTAGATGACAATATACATTATTAGAAATGGTTGATGGAAAAAAATTAAATCTACTTATGAAAAAAGAAAAAAAAAAAAGAGAGAAGATGGTAAATTAAAGAGGAGGCACATGAGTTCTTCGATTACAATCGATGTATCTTTTACATTCCTGGTAACCCAAGACTATTTTCAGGGGCTGAAGACCACCAGGGTCATTTTGACAAAAGGCCAATGAACTACTGGTCTTCATATAAAAAGGAGGAAAGGCATCTTTAGAGAAAATTCAGGAAGTTTTTCTTACTATCCAAAATCAACCTCTTTCATTCACATTTTTAACAGAGACCATCAATAAAACATATTTTTTACTTTGCAATCTGGCATATATTATATACACATATATAATTTCATATATAATAAAATTATATAAACATAACATAAATATATATAGTAAAGTTATATAAACGTATAATAAACAGTTTCATGAAACACTATTTACTTTTACTACATAAACTGCAGTCTTACATTTTTTATTCTTTATTTCATTTTTGTTAAAGTGGTAATGACCTACTAAATTAGTTTCACTACTCCTTTACGGGTAGCAATTAACAGATTGAAAAAGCAGTGCTCCAGGAATAGAAAATGCTGAGCTTAAAAAAAATAAAGACCATAACTCGTTACCAAATCTCTATATAATATAAAAAGATCTTCCAAGCCCCAGTCAATGCTCTCACTCACTCAGAGAACTATTCTTCTCCTAATATTCAATACATTTCACTATTAATAGATACCCAGAGAATTAACTCTTTTGCAGAAGTAATTCTATAGATAAAGAAAAAATAATAATAATCTTGACATTAAGTTTCCATTTGTTCTCCATACAACCAAATATTATTAGAATACCTCTAATTTTTAAAACAAACTATTCTTGCTTGTTTGTGACACTTTCCCCAACTTCAGATCCCCAAATCCTCAGATTTTCCTCATTACCTTGCCTTCACCTAAATAGAAAGCTTCAGAATTTATAAACTACTGGCCTTCTACATGTGGCCTGTAGATGGTTTTGTTTGACCCAGAAATTTTTTACATAAAAACTCAGATTAAGGGTTCTTTTAAAAAATAGGACAAGCTGTCAAACTGGGTAGACAAGTCTGCATGTCAGTAATCTGCTGGAGTAGAGGGGCAGCAGTTAGAAGTCTGGGTCTCCAGTTCATATCCCTTGATGCCTTATTATACTAACCTGGTCCTAGAAGACTTGAATCTGATTAACTAGTCATTTATACCACTGAGTTGGCTAATTGATTTGCCTCTCAATGAAATGTAACTCTCCACAATTAGCATTTTAATCCTCCTGGCACTAAAAGAAAGTCAACAAAAGATGTAGAAATAAATGCTAGTGAGTTGCAAGTTCCCCTGAAATCACAGGATGGTTATTAGGCTTGTTGTAAAAATAACCTTTAGCACTTTTAGAATGGCTTGATGGTAAGACTATATACATTGTCATAAAGTTGAAGAACACACCCACTGATATCACAGTGGCTGGCATGTAAGAGACATGCAATAAATGCAGAAATGGTGAAGAGTGTTTTAATAAACTCTACTAAAAATTACAGTTAATCTGATAGTCTTTGTATGCTTATTTCTGAGTTATTACAGTAAGACCAGAGTAATAATTTTTTAAAGGGTGCTTTTCATTCTATAACCACACAAAACGTAAAACCCATTAATATCAAACTACCATGCCCTTTAAAAGAACAGAAAAAGGAAATAGACATATTTCCCACCAAACTCTATACTGCCAAAAAGTCCATTTAGGGACTTTATAGTTTTAAGAGGGAAGTTTTAAATAAGCTGTTGAAGATTCAGACTAAAATGTACTTTTCATTTGTACTGTTACTTATGACTTTAGATCATTTGATAGTATCTGTGGGTTTCTCCATGGTGCAGGCACTCTATTTCTTTGTAATTAAGTATTTTGTGGAGAGGTGCCTTTCTCCTTTTGTGGAGAAGTGTCCTTCCTTTGCCGTTATGCACAGTCATTTCTGAGAGAATATGAGGTCAAACTCTCAGGTGCACACTTTTAATGCAAAGCTCCTTTCTCCCCATGTGCACTCAAGCTATGCACAAACACTCCAGCAGAGGGAGTGCACACCTAAATAAGGAAAACAGAGCTGACTTTTCTCTGTCAGAAGATGACTATATTCAGACTATTCAAGAAAATAAAACAGCGTAACTGCTGAAATATGCTGCCATTCACTTCCTCACTATTTCTCCTCACTGGCTCATGGGCTCTCTTTCCACTCACAGTACATTCATCCCTTCCCAGGTTTCTTACCGGAGCTCCTCTAGGGTTTGTCGAACTTCTCTCAAGGAATCAGCATCAAGGTTATTAATGAGTTCTTTTCGATACCGTATAATGAAGGGAATTGTGTTATCGTCATTAAAGAGACGAATAATGTTGGCACAAACCCAAAGTTCAATATTAGTTCTCTCAGATAAAACCTGCAAATTAAGGATATGTAGTTATTTAAAATTCTGAAAATTACACATCTATATTGTAACATATGGTTTAAATATAGCATGAAATAATCGTTCTCCAGTCACTTAGAAACTACTTGCTGTGGTTTAAAAAAATACACATATGTACTGGCAACCATAAAATAGTCAGTTTACTAATTAAATAAAATCCAATCAAAGCCACTCTGTAAACAAGTTCTACAGGGCTCAATAAGACACAATTTTCACCTCTCAGATTAGCAGTGAAGATCAAGGAGTTGGTAACTCACTGTGTTGGCATGAGTGACAGTAAAAGGTACTTTCAATCACTGCTATTGAGAAAGTGCAATTTGGCAGTATCTATCAAAACGTATAATGCATAAACTCTTTTTGACCCAGCATTCCCACTCCTGGGAATTTATCCTGATATAGTCATACCCCTGGAAAATTATATTATTTATAATGATATTTTTGGGGATGCCTGGATGGCTCAGTCAAATAAGAGTCAGACTTCAATTCAGGTCATGATCTCACGGTTTTTGAGTTTGAGCTCCGTGTCAGGTTCTGTGGTGACAGCTCAGAGCCTGGAGCCTGCCTCAGATTCTGTGTCTCCCTCTCTCTCTGCCCCTCTCCCCCAGCTCTCTCTCTCTCAAAAACAAACATTTTAATAATAATAATAATAATAATAATAATAATATAATGATATTTTTTGAAGAACTTTTTCCAGAATAGTAAAAGTCAGCAAAAACCTAAATCTACAATGGGGAACTAAAAAATAAATCATGACACGATAGAGTAGAATACCATGCAACTAATCTTATGTGAACTGATAAGGAATGATTCACAAGAACATGGCTTACTTTCAGAAAAGGTAAGTGGGTGACTTAATTAGGAAAACTCTTTTATAAATCTTTTGTATCATGCACATACACTACATATGTGAAATAATTCTTTTTTAAAAAACAAACCTATAGGTTTCAGCAGAATATACATGTAAGCAAAAAAGTTCAGAAAAGTCAGTTTGAAAAAAAGAGACAGGGAAATGCAAATTTCAGTAACTGTTCTCAAAAATGAAGAAGATTTTTCAAAGCACAATACATAAGGCATTAAGTTTTATTATTATTTCAATCTTGATGCCCAAGATCAGCCAAAAATGGAAAGGAAAAAACCCAGAAAAATATTAAAGAATTATCATAATCAACTCATTAACAAAATCAAGTTAATATACAAAACAGAATGAATTTCAAAACTACAGACGAGATAAAAGGCTGTAGTCCAGAGACTATGAAGTACACTCTCACTCTACTGGGAATCTTAAATCCTGAGGCCTACACCCTTTTTTTTTTATGTTTATTTATTTTTGAGAGAGACAGAGAGACAGACAAAGTGTGAGTGGGTGAGGGGCAGAGAGAGAGGGAGACACAGAATCCGAAGCAGGCTCCAGGCTCCAAGCTGTCAGCACAGACCCTGACGCAGGGCTCGAGATCATGACCTGAGCCGAAGTCGGACGCTTAACCGACTCAGCCACCCAGTCGCCCTTTGAGGCCTACATCTTATCAACACTTGGATGTATCAATACCAGCTTCTGGTGAGTGAGAACCCCCACATCACATCTCTGGCCTCAGCTCTCTTCCACGTAAGCTCAACTCGTTTAGCCAACTACCTGACACATTCTCTTGAAAACATAATGGGCATCTCACACTTTGCATTTACAAAGTGATCTTCCTCTGAAACTTCCTCTAGTTTTCCCCTTATTACGTCCAAACAGCAGTTCAAGCCAGAAAACTAAGAGCCTAACCCTTTTGTCTACTTCAACTCTTAAATATACTGTATCACAAGTACATTTGACTCTAACTGCAAAATATTTCTTTAGTTCATCACTGCTCTTCATTTCTTCTTCCCCATACCCACCTAGTTCAATCTAGGACTACTTAGTAGCCTTCAACTATTCTTGCATCCACTCCAATCCCTTCTAGTCTAGTCTCCGTGAACCAACAAGAATTACCTTTTTAAAATGTATACTGGATCATGTCACTTGACTGGTCAAAACCTTTCAATGATTTCCCAGTACATTTAGAATCCAAACTCCTTACCACAACTCAAAAAACATGAGCCTCCAGCCTTCCCCTTCCCCTTATTAGATGCCAGCCCCAAAGGCTTTTTCGCAATTCTAGAACAAGCCCAGCTGCTTCCCTCTTTAGAGGCTTTCCTAAGGTTGCTCCCTCATTCAGAAATGCTCTTCTTGCTATCTTCCCTGACCCCTCCAAAAATCACTTATCAGTGCTTTCTCAAACCTGAACCTCTTCCTGTTTCTTTCTTATTCCAGCCAACATCATCTTCCACCACAGAAAGCCTCAGGAATATTATGGCTATCTCCTCCAACAACACCTTCTCATTATGTAGCAGCCATGCGACTTGAGAGCACTTGACCTCAACTCTACCTTCACAGCATTTTGTCCACAAGTATAACACAGTTGTTTTATAACTGACAGCCAGACGGGCGCCCGGGTGGCTCAGTCGGTTAAGCGTCCAACTTCGGCTTAGGTCATGATCTCGCGGTCCGTGAGTTCGAGTCCCACATCAGGCTCTGTACTGACAGCTCAGAACCTGGAGCCTTCCGTGTCTCAGTCTCTCTCTGTCCCTCCCCCACTCATGCTCTGTCTCTCTCTCTCTCTCTGTCAGAAATAAATAAAACATTTAAAAAAAAATGACTTTTATAATTGACAGCCAGAGTGTGGCCAGAAAGATTAGTCCAATCAGCATGAAGCTCAAAATCTAGGTTCAACTCCGGACCCAGGTACAATTTCTTCTTCTGGAGAAACACAGCTTGTACATGTTAGACTCCTGAAGCTGAGGATGGCAGCGCTAAGATAATCGTGGAAAGACTGTTTCAGTGCAATGACCAAACTTTCTTATTATACAGGTTAATAAATCTTCTTTATTGCTTAAGCTAGTTTGAGATGGGTTTTCTCTTATTGCAACCAAAAGCATTCTAATCAATGTCCTCAGTATCGCTGTGTGTTCTCTATCATGACCATCTCATCTGTCACCAAGGAAGCAAACTGAACTTCTAAAATGTCTTTTCTTTCCTCTTGAGTTCCCTTTCTGCTAGTATCATTATTTTATCTGAACCACAGAGCAGTTTTGTTTTCTATGCCTTCCACTCAGCCTCTGCATTACTGCTGATATTTCTATGCATTTTTTAAATGTTTATTTATTTATTTTGAGAGAGAGAGAGAGCGAGAGAGAGAGAGAGAGCACATGCAAGCGCATGCAAGCAGGGCAGGGACAGAGAGAGAGGGGGAGAGAGAATCCCAAGCAGGCTCTGCACTGTTAGCACAGAGCCCAAGGCAGGGATCCACTCCCACAAACTGTGAGATCATGACCTGAGCCGAAATCAAGGGTGGGACACTTAAGCAACTGAGCCACCCAGGAGCCCCTGATTATATTTCTAAAACATAGACATAATGAATTCTGTATTTTTTTCTCTTTTTTTTCTTCTGAACACAGGCTCCAATGACTCTTATCTACCTACTGGTAAAAGTCCAGCCACTGTGGCACAGTTTTAAAATCCCTTCCCGGGGCGCCTGGGTGGCTCAGTCGGTTGAGCGTCCGACTTCGGCTCAGGTCACGATCTCACGGTCCGTGAGTTCGAGCCCCGCGTCAGGCTCTGGGCTGATGGCCCAGAGCCTGGAGCCTGCTTCCGATTCTGTGTCTCCCTCTCTCTCTGCCCCTCCCCCGTTCATGCTTTGTCTCTCTCTGTCTCAAAAATAAATAAACGTTAAAAAAAAAAAAAAATTTTTTTTAAAAATAAAAAAATAAATAAAATCCCTTCCCAAGTGTGGTTCCAAATATCACTATTCTAAAGGAGTAAACAATCTAGAAGGGAGAACAAACGTTAATGTAAATAAGTACAAATAAAACAGGATGTGCCAGTGATATAATGTTTTCAGAGAAGAGAAAGGTAATCAAGAAAGACTTTCTCCAGGGGTAGTATTTCAGCTGGCCCTTTCTTAAAAGATAGGCCAGATTCTGAAAGATAGATTGCAGAAATGAAAATGACCAAAATACTCATTATTTTGGAACCATGTGATTGTTACAGCAACCTATGGGTTCCCACTACCCTAAACTACCTCAGCTACCGTTAACTGAAAGGGGCTCCAACTCAGTCCAACTTCCACATCTGGGTCATACTAGGTCCTAACAAATCCAGAAGCATCATATGTGTTAAGGGAGTGTATGCTGCTGCTTGTATAGATTTGCTCCTTGAAATTTAAGACAAGAGAACTCCCTCCATAAGCAGTCACCACGCTTGGGCCTCCAAATCACCCAATTTCTTCTGTCTTAATTTAGTCAAACGTTTATTTTAGCTCATGTTATATGCCAATAACCATACCAAGCCAGTGAAAATCAAATGTAAAAAACCAAGTCCCTCTTCCCAAGGAGCTTACAAGCTAGAAAGAAGACAGACAGACAAGTTGAAATATAGTGTGATCTGTACTCTGACAGAAGCACATATGGATTGTTTTAAGAGCAAATGAAAGGTAGAAACATCTAACTCTGCAGCGATGGAAAAGCACCAAAGAGAATGAAAGTATCTCCAGGCAGCCAATAGGGGCAGGAATTCCAGGAAGAGAACAGCATATCAAAAGCCACTGATGAGAAACCACTGCACATTTTAACATTGCTGCAAGTTCAGGGGCGCCTGGGTGGCTCAGTCGGGTGAACATCTGACTTCAGCTCAGGTCATGACTCGCGGTTCGTGGGTTTGAGCCCGCATCAGGCTCTGTGTTGACAGCTCAGAGCCTGGAGCCTGCTTCGGATTCTGTGTCTCCCTCTCTCTCTGCCCCTCCCCCGCTCATGCTTTGTCTCTCTCTCTCTCTCTCAAAAACAAATACACATTAAAAAAAATTTTTTTTAATTGCTCTAAGTTCAGCAATGCTAAAATGTACAAGGGATATTGAGATGAGGTGAAAAATGGAAAGGTGGATGGAGATAGGGGATGAATTCCATATAGGTTTGAACATTATTCTATACTCAACAGTAACCCACTCAATAATGATCTGCTCATTACTGAATTGCAGTTGTTGAGTCAATCCCCCTATGAACCCTGTGACATTTACGAGTCAATGAGATCTGTGGACTAGAGCAAGTGACTCACAATGTGTGGTCCTCAAGCCAGTAGCATAAGCATCACCTGGGGACTTGTCAGAAATGCAAATTCTTGAATGCCACCCAGATCCACTGAACCAGAAACTCTGAGTGGGGCCCAGAAATCTGTGTTTCAGAAGAACAAGGTGAACAACAAAGACATAACTAAAGGAGTTAAAAGCAGAGACCAAACCTTAGGGATAGGTAGGGGTAAGGCAGAGAAATACTATAGTTTTTACTTTTAAACTATTCACATTTGCTAATATCTAATAATATTTATAGTTAACTGGTGGATAAGACTGAGAGTAAAGTAAAAAGGAAGGCAGTCTCAAGATTTTTTTCAACCCTAACACTTAAATAATAGAAGCACCTTTTGTGACTGTCATTTGAAGCTAACACTTGAATAGGGCTTATTATGTTCTAAACATTTTCACTTATTCAGCATTAATTCAAATTATATGATAGGTATTAGTGCTCCCATTTTAGAGACAGAAAACCTGAGGTCCAAAAAAGTTAAATTGCTTAAAGTTCCACAAGCTATATTACCTTTTCAAAAATCTGATGTGTGCAAAGCAAGATGATTTTTTCAGGCAAAAATATAAATTAATCAAACATCCTCACTTCTCTTCCTGAATCCCACTAGAGATGAAACATGGTGCCTTCATACTGCCCTCTGGTGTCTAAACTTCCAACAAAATGGACTTCTCCCAGAGTGTCCTGAGATTTACTTCTCCAAATCTATATTCGATTCCCTCAGTTAAAAAAGGAAACATCTGGGTATCAACAAACTATAGCTTTAATCACCCGGGCAGCATCTACATTTTAAAAGAACATCTAAATTAAATTCAACCCTAATGAGAATTGAGAGATGCAATTTTCTACTCAAAATCATCTCCAAATCAGCAGTTGGACACCTCCTTTCTGAAAAGCTTTTGATCCCTGCTGTTCTCTTTACCCTGGTCTATTTATTTTTATTATATCACTTATTTATCACACACAGGAGCTTCCTTAAAGACTGCAAAAGGAAAAACTATGCTGTTATAATCAATAGTGGTTATAGGAAAGACGACAGGAAACTGGACCATATAGAGTACTGTAGGATGCTGGTAAGGTTCTGTTTCTTGAACTAGAAGCTTGTTACATGGTCACACTTTCAAATATTCAAGAGCTATACACTTAAGTATAATTTTCTGTATACATACTTCAAAAACAGGTTTTTTTAAATTTTTTAATGTTTTTTATTTTTGAGAGAGAGAGAGAGAGAGAGAGAGAGAGAGAGAGAGAATGAGTGGGGGAGGGGCAGAGAGAGGGAGACACAGAATCAGAAGCAGGCTACAGACTCTGAGCTGTCAGCACAGAGCCCGACATGGGGCTCAAACCAAGGAGCAGCACAATCACGACCTGAGCTGAAGTCAGATGCTCAACCGACTGAGCCACCCAGGCACCCTTCAGTTTTTTGGGGTTTTTTTAAAGCCCATCACAAATACCAGATGAATTAAAGAAACAAAAAGGGCTAATTCCATTGTTGTGCTTAATCTCTCCTGGAACAACAGGTAACCTAATGGGTGGTGTGTGCTTATGTGCAAAACTACAGTGAAAAAGCCAATTTAGAGACACCCACCTCCTTCCTGTCCCCCTTCTTTCCCCAGTTTTGTCATCCCATCATCCTGATCATTTCCTGCAAGAAAAATGGCTAATAAAGAGGGTTGGCTTGCTTTTCCTAATTTAGCAAACTTTACTAATATATTATATGTGGCTGTTCTACTCACCTACTTTCAGCCCCCTCAAAATAAAGAAACTATATAATAGCAATCACCATTTTGAAGCATTTAATTTTTCTCAAAAATTGGTTGTAGCTAGTCACCTCTTCAAACTCTCATAAAGGTCATGGTGTTTATATTGTATTTGCATAATGATATAATGTGTTTAACAAAAACCAGTTTCTGATAGTGACCACACATTTGTAGTTTTGGGGAAAGGGCTGAAGAATAGGTTGCTTCTGCTCAAGGGATCCATTGATCCCCAAAGCCTGATTAAGAAATGGACACAAAGTATGTTTCTAATGAAGTCTATAAATAACTTAAGTACTTAAGTAATGGCAATGCAGTTTTCCGTCCCCAAACAAGATGGTGATGTCCTGAAAAATCAGTGGACTTTTCAGAGTTGAGAAACACACCACGAAGGGAAAAAAACAGAAGGTCATGGTGTCATGGTGGGCAGGAGCCACGGGGAACAGCACACAAAATGAAAGAAATATAAAAGACATTTCCCACATGTTCAATTAGTAATGATTAATAATCTCTATATAATTAATTTCCATTGACCATTCCTTACTAAGTATTTTTCAGGATTTCCCAAAGACCTTGGCCATATATTGTGTTCTGTGGCAGATAATATGCATATCAAAGCCATTTCAATTAGTCTGGTCCTCACCCACAGGTTCAAGGCCTTCCTGATCATCAGACTCAGCACTGGTCAATCTCACTCTTCTCAATCCCCTCTCCCCTAACACCTGCCACTGTTGTCAACCATGTTGGAAGCAGGAATGCAGTGCCAAGATAAAATTATTCTCTGCTGCTTATGGGGAATAAGAAAGGAATGAAAAAGATCCATATATATCACAAGAATTGTCTGAAAAAGTAACTCAGGGTTGGACAAGGATGACTACATCTGGTTAAACAAAAAACCCAAATGCAAATCACACCTAAAGTTCCCCAGGCAACCCCTAAACCCACCTAGAAAATGCTGAGCTTACTCATTGTCAGGGTGCTCAGTGAAGGTGGCCGCTGTAGCAACCACTTCTCCTAATTCACAAGCAAGGAGTGCCAGATTCCAAGGACACGCTTGTTTTTTTTTTTTTTTTTTTTTTTTTAATGTTTATTTATTTTTGAGAGAGAGAGAGACAGAGACAGAGTGTGAGTAGGGGAGGGGCAGAGAGAGAGGGAGACACAGAATCTGAAGCAGGTTCCAGGCTCTGAGCTGTCAGCACAGAGCCCGACACGGGGCTCGAACTCACAAACTGCGAGATCGTGACCTGAGCTGAAGTCGGATGCCCAACCGACTGAGCCACCCAGGTGCCCCAGGACACGCTTGTTTGAGCTGTCAAAAATCACTTCCGACAAGGGAGGGGAGGAGAAAACAATGCTTGGAATTGAAAGGAAAGAGAGAGAAGTGAGAAAGTATCTTCCTCAAGTCCTCATGGTTTTTCAATTTCTGGTTCAAGGCCTTTAGGAGACTTGATCACACTTTGTCCCTTACATTCTTTGAAAGACCTCGGTGTTCTTGGTAATAAATAAACTCTTTTCATTTTAAACTCATTACAAGTAGTTTTGTATTATTTGTAACCGAGAGACAACTGGGTAAGGCAGGACCATTTTCTTCTCTTTTTCTGTTACATAGATTAGGGGATGGGTGTGAAGCAAGGTACCACAGAGTAAGGAGCCCTTAATTTTGAAGAACTTACAACCACACTTCAAGAGACTTCATCGTCTTTGAAACCTTCCCCCCCCCCCCCCCCCCCCCGCTCCTGCTCACTGTCCACTACTAGAGGCAGACCTGTGTCAATAACAGAAATAAGCTTGTAAGCGTTAGTGAAAGGAAAGTGGGACATATCCACCTGTCCCTGTGAGTCTGGACTGGAACTAAGCAAGGAGTCTGCATTTTAAGAAAGTCTTCACATGAATCGGATACAGGTGGTCCATAAACCATCCTTTTAAAACATTTCTTTGTAGGCTTAAGTGAATAAGGAAAAAGATGGTATACAAAGGAGCCTAATTATACACTGTTTCTCCAAGAAACTTTGAACTATTTAGTTGAGGAACAAAGATGAGAAGAAAACTCTGAGGCAGCATCCTATTCCTTAGTGGACCAGAGAAAAGAAAAATCATAATTAAAAATTACTGGCGATGTTCGACTAATAGGTAATAGAAGAGACAGCATGGGTAAAAAAAAGTTCCTCTGAAGAAAAAGGTAACCCACACACAGTCCCAGGCTGAGAAGCCAGCAGAGGCCCCAGGTTGCAGAGCAGTAATTCACAGAAGCAGAAGAAGTTACATCAGAATCACCACAAGACAGGTAAGAAAGAGGGAGGTCATGCCCATCTACCCGGATGGGCACTGCCATAATTAAGTTTGAGATGTCCCCCAGAGTGTGTTGGCACACATAGAAGGTTGAGAATCACTCTTTAAAAGTCACTCTTCAGGTCTTCTCTGCCATTCCCAAAGCCAGTCAAGAAACTGGGAGAAGTCAATGGCAGCTCAAGTTGAAATTCAGAATTTTCCTAAGAAATTTCTAGCCTTGTTTATAGTATATTACAACATTACATTACGAGTTAGAGATGTACTAATGGCTAATGACCTAATCACTCACCTACTTTTACAGGGAAACACAGGCCAAGTTCAAAACAAAAACTTAACAATGAACTTTTGAAGGCCCAGTCTGTTGGTACAATCTCTCTACAAAGTGCATGTTCACTCCAACACCATAGCAGAGACCAACCTTGCCCAAGGTCATAGCTCGTAGTTCAAGAGCTGGCGATGATGTGATGATGAGTGCTATAATACACAACGGCGTACCTGGGACAGGAACCAGTGCCCAAAGCCTCCGGAAATCACTGGCAAAACAAAAGAGAACTAAAAACTCCCAACCCTTTCCTTAGCCAGTGCCACTCCTACTTAGTGAAACAGAAAGGAATCAAATGAACTAAAACGCCAGAAAGCAACTGCACATACCTGTACTATGTCCCAGTTCATTTCCACCTCCTCCTTAATACTGGTGGCATTTGCTGGAAGCCTCACAGGCTGCCCTTGGGGACATGTTTCCGTCTTCATTTTCTTTAAAGGGGACTGACCAAATGTAAAGTCATCTCCATTCTCTTCCTTCTTGCACGCACCTTCCCACATGGTGCTTGTGGACGGCATCTCTGCAGCCTCGTGCCCACTCTCTATGGTGCTGGCCCTGTTGCCTTCTTCATCAACTTTTAGCTTTTTGGTCCTCTGACCTGAAGGTAACTGAGCTGAATTTTTCCGTTTTGTCTTTGCTGTTTTCAGAGTCTGCACAGTATCCAACTTATTTTTTCTGTCTTCCAAATCAACATCAGCAATAGCCACAGAGTTATTCTATCAAATGGTAAATAGAACACATGAGAATTAAAAGAGAAAAACTGAATGCTCTGGAATATTATTCAGCAATAAGAAGAAACAAATTATGGTACACACAATAGCTTGGAAGAATCTCAAGGAAACTATGTTGAATGGAGGCGGGGGGGGGGAAGGCAATTGCAAAAAGTTACACACTTAATAATTTTACATAATATTAATGATTTATGATTTATATAACATTCCCCCAAAATTAGTGGTTACTGGGTGTCAGAGACTGGGGTAAGGGTCAGGAGACAGGTGGATGCAGCTACAAAAAGGCAAATATTAGGCAATACTAGGGATCCTTGTAGTGATGGAACTGTTCTGGATGGTGGATACACATAGGCATACATGTGATAAAACTGCACAGAACTAAACATACAGATATACACATATAAAACTGGAGAAATCTCATAAGATCCCTGGATTTTATCAATGTAAATATCCTGGTTGTAACATTTTACTATCGTTTTGCAAAATGTTATCACTGGAAGAAATTAAAGGGTACACGGTCTCTGTATTGTTTTTTTACAACTGTATGTGAAACTATAATTATCTAGAAATAAAAAGTTTAATTTTTAACAATGAGTAAAGGATAAGTTTACACGTGCTGGAAAAACCAAGATTTAAAACCTACAATCAAAAGTCAACTCTTTGGGGGAAAAAAGTAACACTCACACACTCATAAAACTCAACAGGCTATACCTGCCACCAATTTATGCAGAAGGCTAGGGAAGAGAAAACATGGCATGACAGCAGAGTAGTGCCAGGAGTTTTTCTTTAGGAAGAGTCTGAGTAGCAGTCCACACTAGTGTTCAGGGGCTACTCTCTCAACCGCCCCCAGCCCTCGTGACAGCTCAAGTGTGAAGGACTGATACCTGGCATTCATTTTGGCAATGGAGTGGTAAATGACATATAGACCTTGCCTGTATGGAGTTTACAATTTCACAAGCTAGCCTGTTTGGGATTGCCTAAGTGATGCAGATGGCACAAACTCAACCAAAGCAAGAATTCCCTAACTATTTTTCAGTCAAAATCCAATTCTCTCTCCTTTATCAAGTATTTTTCCAGAGTTCCTGACTACTGAAAATACTGGAAACTACAATAAAGAGCACCCCTCCCACCACCTAACCTGGAAATGATGTAGCCCTCTGGGTATTACATTTTTAGCTGCAACATAATGGGTAAGAACAGAGATATAAAAATAGAACAAGTCCTAGGTCCATATGAGTTGATAATAACTCTGATCATATGACTTGACATAGCAAAAGAAAGGTGTCAATCATACAGAGGGCTGTCAGCCACAGAAGAGAAGAAAAAGAGGAACTGTAAAAAGCAAATATGACCAGCATTCTTCTAAGCAAGGTGCAAGGAAGAGGGAAGCTTAGCATACAGATTCTGAGTATTTTGGTCCCAATGGTAAGATAGCCCTCCTGTGAGATGGACAGACCAGACTACCTTAGATATGTGCATTTAAAACATTTGATGTCATTGTGACAAACATAATACCTAGGCCACAGTAGGCATTCAATAGACCCAAAAAAATGGATTTATCTAATTCTCCCAATCTGAATCCATGCTCATCAAGTAAATTTCTGATTCTCATTTAAGTGCCTACTTACTTCAACCTCTGAGGAGTGATGATACCAGTCAGAAAAATGTCATTAATTATTAAACCACTCTTATGAGCACGGCTGATGTAAAACCACCCAAGAGAGATAATACCGTTTCCTGAAATGCTGACAAAATCATGTTGCTAACTTAGAAACCCAGTTCCAGGGGCGCCTGTGTGGCTCAGTCAGTTAAGCGTCCGACTTTGGCTCAGGTCACGATCTCACAGTTCATGAGTTCGAGCGCTGCTTTGAGCTCTGCACAGACAGCACCAAGCCTGGAGCCTGCTTCAGATTCTGTGTTTCTGTGTCTCCCTCTCTCTCTCACACTCTGTCACACTCTCTCACACCCTGCTCACACTCTGTCTCTGTCTTTCTCTCTCTTACTCTCTCTCTAAAATAAATCAAACGTCAAAAAAAAAAAAAAAAAAAAAAAAAAAGAAACCCAGTTCCATGACTTACATGCTACCCATGAGCAAGTCACTTAGCATTTCTCACCTTGGCTTTCTCATCTATAAAGTCAGGATAACAACAGCATCTGCCTCAATGGGTTGTTGTGAGGATGAAGTAAGCTCATACAATTGAAGTGCTGATCATGTTGCCTCACTAAGGGTAAGCACTAAAATATCTGTGAACACCACCACTACCACACCTAGACCACCTCCTAGGAGAGGGAAAAGGAAGTAGACAAAAAAACGAAGAAAAAGTAAAATGACTAAGAGGAAAAGAAGAAAAGTCAACAGTCATAAAGACCCTTAAGGGTATCCTCTCTGGAGTCTTTGGGTAAGACTTACCTAGTGTTTCTCAGTGTTGTCCATGGACCCCTGGGGGCCCTAAAGCCCTTTCAGGGTCTATGAGATCCAACTCCATTCAAAATAACGCTAAGACATTATTTGCCTTTTTTTTTTTTTTTTTTTTGACATTCACTGATGGTACGAGAGCAACGGTAGCAACACCCAAAGGCAATGACACAAAGCAGTACTAGCAATCACCGTTCCCTTCACAGCCACACACTTAGAATAAAACAATGTTGAGTTCCACAATGCAGTTAAAAATTACTAATTTTTAAGGTTTCATTCCTTGAAAACACACCTCTTTAATCCTCTATGTTGAACTGGTCAGTCCACGTAAAGCACTTCTGCTGCGTGCGGGTGCATACAGATATGCACCGGTCGTCTGGAGCAAAGCTCTCCTGCACCTGTGTCAGTTGTGAACTGAACTGGCTTCTTTTTCCATACACCACCATGTTTACTTGAAATAATGACTGACAAGTTATGGATTTTCAGACGGGATCTGGCAGACATTTTCTCATAAATGAACTGAGACTGTCACTGTTAAGGACACACCTGACATTTGCAACCAACAGTAAAATTCAAGATTTAAAAGCGAAAATTAGAATTTTGAAAAATTTGTATACACTGTGAACTTGACAGCTTCCCAACACCGTGATGAGACTGGTGATTATATTAATAAATGTAACATTTTATCATCAGATAATGAAAGATGCTAACATTTGGGAGATCTGCATAAATTAGTGAACCGATATTTTGCAAAAGACTGATATACTTTATGTCACATATTCATGCATGGGTGAAAGATCCATCCAAATAACACAGACCAAAGGGTTTTAATGTAATTGTCTAAAAAAGTTCATTAATTTGATTTCGGATTCCACAATGAAACAAACTTTTAAGAAACTACCACTTCCTAAGTTTTGGTACTGCATCGAATAAGAATATCCACATTTATCTGAAAAAAGCTTTTAAAACACCTCTCCCTTTTCCAAATACGTATCTGTGTGGAGGCGGGTGTTCTTTATACAATTTCTGTCATATTCTAGTAAGTCAGACATCTGCAAAAATGTAAAACAGTGTCATTCTTCTAATTTTTTGTAGTGGGTTGGGAAAATATATACTTCTTTTTCACGAGAGTGTTAGTTGCATAATCATATAATAGGTTTATTATTTTTAAATTGATCAATATTTTAATTTCTCATTTTTAATTTCTCATATGGTAAATATCAGTATCAAAAACCCACATAACCAAAAGTTCCTTGTGGTCATCAGTAACTTTTAAGAGTGTAAAGGGGTTCAAAGACCAATAATTTTGAGAAATGTGGATCTAAACTATCAAAAACATAGGGAAATATCTCCCCATTTTATAAGATTCTATAGCCTGTCTTAGTGACATACTCAAGTTTAACATGCCTCCATCAGAACATTTCCCTCCTTATATTCAACCTCAATCTTTGGCAGACTAAATAATCAAAGCTCATTCTCTTCTGCCTTCATTGGTTTTTTTAATCAGCCTTAACACTCCAAATGGTTGTTATGTAGCCTATGACTAAATCCAAGAAAAATCAGATCACTCCTCTTTTTGCTGTCTCCAAAAGTAGTAAACTAAGGTAAAAATGTGGCTCATTGTGTCTTTTCCAGTCAAATCAGTCAGCAGGCCTTGGCCTTGCCTTGTGTTGTACTGTGTGAGCTTGACAGAGAACTGGAGAGGGATAAGGAGTCAAGGGGACGCTTCTTAAAAATTAGACTTTAAAGAGCATTTTTACACTCTGTAGCAACTGAGCCACTGGAAGAAAAGTTGACAAGAAAAAAGAAAGGGGATGCCTAACGACACAGACCTTGATCCAGAGGGGATGGCATTGACAGCCCCAGCAGTGGGACTAACTCTGGATAGGAGGGATGACATTTCCTCCACTGTAACAGGACAATGAACACAAATACAGCTAGCCCGGTTGTGAGACAACAGGAAGCTCCATATATTCTCAAATATGCAAAAGGCAATGTCATCAGCTGAGAGGGAAAGAGGAGGAAGAAATTTAGGAAGTTGAAGAAAAGAGAAAAAATTGGAAAAACAAATCTGCCAGAGAAAAAAAAATGAGTCTACCAGGTATTTTTAGTGTAATTTTGAGGTCTGAGATTATGAATCTAAAGGAAAACAAATTAGGTCAAGGCCATTTTCAGCAACAGTCAGCTGCTCAGTGCTGGCAGAAGAGAGGCGATGGCTCACCCAGTGTCGGGTTGATCATCCACATGTGATTGAAGGCAAGAAGGGCAAAACTGGTGTGACTAATAAAAAGTGATTTAAATGAGACACTATGTAGTCTAGACTAGGTAAGGCAGGAAAAGGGCTGACTGGCAGTGATCTGTGATGCAGATCTGGGTCATGGCTCTCAGCCCTGGCTGTCCACAGAAGTCACCTGAGGAGCTTTAGGAAAGTAATACCACGGATGCTCAGGTTAACCCCCACAATTCTTTCCAGGCTTAACTGGTCTAGAACAGAGGTTGTCACTAGAACACTAGAGTGACCTTGTCACTGACATTTTTTCAAGTTCCACAGGTTGAGAGCTACCAGTGAGAAGTTGTGTCAAGGCTATAAAACAGTGGCAGTGAGAGTACCTAAACAGGGAGCTGGGAGAACAGGAAATGGTGAGATAGTGCCCCAAAAGTGGGATGGCTGAATAAGAATGCCAGTAGTAACAGTTTCTAATGATGACAGGATTCAGGCTGAGTTCATGAGAGGGGTGATAGAGGCAGAGAAGACGAAACAGTCCCTGGAGATGAGGAGGTCAAAGAACCAGGAACATAGGGCATTAGGGAGCTCATCCCAGTGGAGGGGAAATCACTACAAACAATGGCAGAAGGTGGCAAAGAGAGATGTGAAGTAGGAGCTGAGCTGAAGTCTTCAAAAAACAAAGAGGAGTGGCCAATGGGTTGGCCAATGCCAGCAACACAGAGAGGAAGACACTAAATAATGATGAATTTTGTCTATGATGTTTAGTAAAAACAAAGTTATCAGCAGGCTACCAATTCTAGCTCGACCCAAAATAAGGTTTTCAATTACTTTGTTTGGCGGTGGCTAGAGGAGCAAAATGCCAAATCCAATGAAATGAAATCTTCTAACATGCTAAAAGTACTTTCACTGATGTATAAAACATGTGAATTTTGACAATTCTGGAAGAAATTCTAAAAACTTCCCAGAATGTTTCTTATTTTAAATGTAATTTTTTTTAATCTCTGTTTATTTTTGAGAGAGAGAGACAGAGTGTGAGCGGGGGAGGAACAGAGAGAAAGACACAGAATCCGAAGCAGGCTCCAGGCTCCAAGGTATCAGCACAGAGCCCAACACGGAGCTTGAAATCATGGATGGCAAGATCATGACCTGAGCCGAAGTTGCACGCTTCACTGACAGAACCACCCAGATGCTCCCCAGAATGTTTCTTAAGTGAGAGACTTTCTATTTGAATTCTCTTTTCCCCTTATACACATATAACTGAGCATCATTGGAAGGATCAAGAAATCACCATGACAAGGTTTCTTAAACTGTAACTTCTTGAACCATACTTTAAAATTTAGAAGACAGGCATGGGAAGAGAGCATTCATAACTTTTATCAGATTCTCAAAGGGTTTATGACTCTAATACCAACAACCACTGAACTAAGAGATATTTCATAGGTTAGGCAAGCAAGCTACCTTTAAGTAAAGCCATGCCATGCTTAATGAAAAAACCTCCAAATTCTGCCAACAAGATGATATAAGTCAACACTTTCTCAGCTATAGGTAATGCCCATTCGCCCATTAAAAGTGTGTTCAGTGAAAAGCTTGTATGCAAAGATGAAGAAACAGAGGATAATAGGAGAAAAGACTGATTTAAATAAAAGCCCTATCCAAGGGCACAGGAAAGTACAATGTAATGTCCCCAACCATACATAATAAATATGTCCCTGGAAAGTCAGGCTTCTGTTACATATTAAGAGTATTCTTTCAAATGTACTATGGAAGCAGTTATTTAAAGGAATAGCACAGAGAATGATTTTGGAGATGCATTAATTTTTTTGTAATGCAATAAAGTCTATAACTTATTTTTTGGCTTTTTTTTAAAATCCAGTTTGGTAGAGATATAGTGTTTGCTTATAGCAAAAAATATGTGAGTTGATTAATACCCTTTCCATTCCAATACAGTGGACCTGATGATAAATACTATTAAGGCCCACAGCAGAGAATACCACTGCCCGAGAAGTTTTGTCATCTACCTGCTTCATCCTTTTCTCTGTTAGAAGAAAGCAGCGTTGCCAATTAGGAAAGCACTGCAGTGTTCTCTCCATCCAACTAAAGCACCTACCAGCTCCTCCTTAACAGCCACACCTTCAGAGCCATCACTCATCTGTAGGGTGGTCTTCTTTACCCGTCGCACCCTCTTTGGTTTGCATTCCTTGGGAACAGGCTGCTTACGACTTCTGGGGACTTTCTTTTGGGGCTCCCAGGCACTATCTTCCTTGTCATCTTCTTCAGAGGCAGATGATCTAGGAGTAAATTGATAGAAAATGAAGGAAAAATGAAGCCAAATGTTAAAGGCAAAAAGACACGCTTCTCGAAAAAAGAATAAGGGGGGCGCCTGGGTGGCTCAGTTGGTTGGGCGGCCGACTTCGGCTCAGGTCATGATCTCGCGGTCCTTGAGTTTGAGCCCCGCGTCGGGCTCTGTGCTGACAGCTCAGAGCCTGGAGCCTGTTTCGGATTCTGTGTCTCCCTCTCTCTGACCCTCCCCCATTCATGCTCTGTCTCTCTCTGTCTCAAAAATAAATAAACGTTTAAAAAAAAAAAAAAGAATAAAGTAGGAGGTGTTTAATGTAAAATGGGATGTGAGTACAAGCTATGAATACATATTGCTAAGTACTGAAACAAGAGCTGATCAAAGGCCAATGTAAAAATAGTCCGGATATGCGATGAATCACAGGTGTCTCCATTCCCCTCTCACCTATACAGCGCATGCACCCACAGGCGTGTGCGCGCACATGCGCGCGCACACACACACACACACACACACACACACACACTCACTCAAGACAGAGGAAATCATTCATTACGTATCGCAAGTTACTGGGTGGTGTCACACCACAGTCTGTGAGGTTTGCTATTATACCAATGAAAGCACTTTAACAATTTCCTAAGTGGTAATCAAATTAATTTAAATGAAGTTCCTCAAACCAATGTAAAGAGTGGGAAATAGCTGTAGGAAACATCCTAAATTACATAAAAAGCCAGCACCAGGGTGCCTGGGTGGCTCAATCAGTTAAGCATCCGACTTCGGCTCTAGTCATGATCTCACGGTTAGTGAATTCAAGCCCCGCATCGGGCTCCATGCACTGACCACATCGTGGAGACTGCTTGGGATTCTCTCTCTCTCCCTCTCTGCCCCTCTCCAGCTCACTCACTCTCTCTCTCTCTCTCTCTCTCTCTCTCTCTCAAAATAACTAAATAAACTTAAATAAATAAATATATATATCCCAAATTAGACTCCTCACCACGTTCACTTCCAGGACCCTAGACTTCTACAATAATCTCCTTAACTGATCCCCTGCTTCCATTCTTGCTCCCCTACAGTCTGCTCTCCACCAAGAAACCAGAATGATCTTTTACAAATGTAAACCGGATCATGTCACATCTCTGCCCAAACCTTCCAATGGCTTCCCAACCCCCTGTCACCAGCTAGACCCCAAGACCTAACCTTTACTGCCCACTTGCTTGTACTAACATTTTTCCCGTCTTACATTTTCCTTTAAGTTCTTCTTTCTGGCAACTTATCCCTTAAATCAGGCAAATGAAACCCAAAACCACCCTTCAGGTGATGGGACTTCCCTGACAAGACCTCTTGCAGGGCCAGTCCACCCAGTCCCTTTGGGCTAAACCTGACTCGCACCTGCACAGACAGACCTTAGGGTGACCCCTGAAATGTCCAGCAATTACCTTTACCTTGTTATAATACTAAAACCTCCACCCAAGGAGGGCCACAAGCCTCACTTACATAACATGCAATGTATGTATGGGCATGTTTCCTTAAGGTGCATGTGTGACCTTATGCCCACCTCCACATACAATGACAAGGCTTCTCTTGTCATCCTAACCCTAAACAAAAGGTACCTATTCACCCTCTTTTGGGGAGTCACAGCTTTGCAAGATATTCCCAGTGATCTCCTTACTTGTTGCAAATAAAGTTTACTTTGTGTGACAACTCCACCTGGTGTATCTGTGACTCACTTAGGAGCAAACTCAGGTTGGTCCAGTTAGATAACTTCAAAATAAGATGCTGACACCTTGTCAAGGCCTATTAGGTCCCATCCATTCCAATCTCATTTCTAGTCACTCTCAGCCTTGGTGACTCTTGTCTGGCCACCCTTGTCTTGCTGTTGCCTAAACACACCAAACTCACCTGCCTCGGGGTCTTTGCACTTGTTGCTCCTTCCACGTGGAACACCCATCCCCGTATCCTTGCAAGTTGTTACTTCCAAATCTCATTTAGATCTCTTGCCACATCCTCCAAAAGAAGTTTCCTGAATACTGTATCCAAGATGGTTCCTGACCAGAACACTCACCATGCTATCCCTTGCCCTGTTTAATGTTCTTTTAGAGTACTTATTACTGCCTAATATTTATCAGTCACTATTTAACAAATAACTTCAGGGCACATACAGTACAGTGCTCTAAAGCAGAGGCTCTCAACTGAGGACAATTTTTTCCCCCTGGGGAACATCCAGCAATGTCTGGAGACATTTTTGATTGTCACAACTGGGACAATTTTATCAAACTGGGAAGATCCTTTTGGCACTAGTTAGTAGAGACCAGCATTCCTGGTCTCTACTACATCCTACAATACAAAAGACAGTCTCCACAGCAAAGAATTATCTGGTCAATAGTGCTGATTTTGAGAAACCCTGTTCTGAAGTGATATAAAAAAACTCCTTGCTCTCATGGAGCTTACACTCTAGTGTAAATATCATGGTATATACTTGGTTACTTTCTCTCTCCTTGTTCAATAGTTGAATACCAACACCGAAACAGAGCCTGGTACACAACATGAGTTCAATAAATATTTGTCCCGTGAATGAATGAAAAAGACAACAGTCTTCCTCAACCCAAATGACTTACATTAGTAAGTAACAGAATGCATTTGTCCTTAAAATATACATCATTCTCCCAACCCCATAGGAAACCAATATGCTTACAACTCTGAGAAGGAAGAGAATTCATCTTTGGATACCACAGTCTGGACCTTGACTTTTGCTCTTCTTGGCAATGATGACATCTGGAACAAACAGAAGATAAAATCAGCATGATGTGAATCACCTGAATAACTGATCACTTACGTTGTCTACAAAGCGATGTGCCACTCAAAACTAACACTCCAATAGCTCCGCTGTTAAAAAAAAATGCCACAGAAAAAAAATGAGAAGTATTCAAAAGCCCAAACACCGGTTTCCCCTCCTATGAGGCTACCAAATATAAGAGCAGCTAACAGCCTTCCAATGGTTTCAAAAGCCTGAGGAATGTGGGCCACCTTTGGAAAAATGTAAGCTCCGGTAGGGTGACAACTTTTAGGTTTTTTTAGAGTTACATGCGTGAATATACCGCAAGCACTATTAGATGTTTTATCAGACAGCAAATTATAAAGTCCTTTATCAAACTATTTTAAGGATAAGAAGTATTTTCTCACTTTTATATCTTCTTACAATATAAAGGCCTATCTATAAAGTTGACAGTCAAATAAATGCTGATGGACTGAAAAGGCAGCCACGTTATTCTTAAAACAAGAACATCTATTCCCTTAGTTTATGGTATTTAAATAAAAGACTTATTGGAAAATAAAAAATAATCACTAATGTCACTAGAAATAGTTACCAGCTCTTCAAAACACGGAGACAAATAACCTGAGACATCCTACAATATAGGAAGTCAGCAAATTTACTTCAGCTAATAAATTTTATTACCTAAAGAGTGTATGTCAAACCCTAAAATCTACATTAGACTCTGACATGCTTGGAACCCTTTAACCAGTCATGTTACAATGCCTCCAGTTCTAACTTCCACTTAGAAGAAGAAGGAATGCTTCATAGAAATACAAAGGGGTTGTCACAAAAGCATACACGTGCCCTCGGCTCTTTAGCTCAATTCAGTCCAGTAGTTGCAGATTAGTCAAGAGTGCACCCAGAGTAAACCAGTAGAACAAAAGGAAAACAGTCTCCAGGAAGTGGACAGGATAATCTTCCATCTTTTCCTTCACTTCCCTTTGTGGCACTGTACGCTTATGCCAGTCAGCCTTCTTCAAATAAGTGTTTCTAGATACTGATCATAAAGGAATAGGTAACTTTTGATTTCTATGTTATATGAACTTGACTACAACAAAACAAAAACACAAACAGAAAAAGTTAGTGTATCATGGGGTGCCAGTTCAAATCAAGGCAGAAATGAGTTGTTCAAAAAGTTGTATTAAGACAACAAGCTATCCTTCTGGAGGAAAACAAATATTTAAGTCCTACTGCCATACCCTGAACAAAAATATATTCCACACAACTAATAATTTAAAACGTGCAAAATATTTCTCAGAGCTAAAACAAACAATCCTAAAATTAGTACAGAACCTCAAAAGACCCCAAATAGCCAAAGCAATTTTGAAAAAGAAGAACAAAACTGGAAGTATCACAATTCTGGATTTCAAGCTATATTACAAAGCTGTAATCATCAAGACAATATGATACCAGCACAAAAAACAGACACAAAGATCAATGGAACAGAATAGAAAACCCAGAAATGGACCCACAACTATATGGTCAATCAATCTTCAGCAAAGCAGGAAAAGAATATCCAATAGAAAAAAGACAAGTCTTTCAACAAATGGTGTTGAGAAAACTGGACAGCGACATGCAGAAGAATGAAACTGGACCACTTTCTTACACCATACATAAAAATAAATTCAAAATGGATGAAAGACCTAAATGTGAGCTAGGAAACCATCAAAATCCTAGAGGAGAACACAGGCAGCAACCTCTTTAACCTCAGCCACTGCAACGTCTTACCAGACATATCACTCAAGGCAAGGGAAACAAAAGTATACATGAACTAATGGGACTTCATAAAGATAAAAGTCTGCACAGTGAAGAAAACAATCAACAAAACTAAAAGGCAGCCTACACAATGGGAGAAGATATTTGCAAAAAGCATATCTGATATCGGGTTAGTATCCAAAAATCTACAAAGAACTTACCAAAGTCAACATCCAAAAAACAAGTTAAGAAATGGGCAGAAGACATGAGCAGACATTTTTCCAAAGACATCCAGATGGCTAACAGACACATGAAAAGATGCTCAACACCACTCATCATCAGGGAAATACAAATCAAAACAATAATGAGATACCACCCTACACCTGTCAGAATGGCTAAAATTAACAACACAAGAAATAACAGGTGTCGGCAAGGATGCAGAGAAAGGAGAACCCTCTTCAGTGTTGCTGGGAATGCAAACTGGTGCAGCCACTCTGGAGAACAGTATGGAGGTTCCTCAAAAAAAAAAAAAAAACTAAACTAAAAATAGAACTACCCTATGATCCAGCAACTGAACTATTAGGTATTTACCTAAAGGATAAAAACCAAAATACAGATTTGAAGGGGTACATGCACCCCAATGTTTACAGCAGCATTATCAACAATAGCCAAACTAAGGAGAGAGCCCAAATATCCACTGACTAATGAATGGATAAAGATGTTGTGGTATATATACACAATAGAATATTACTCAGCCATCAAAAAAGTGAAATCTTGCCATCTGCAACAACATGGAGCTAGAATGTATTATGCTAAGCAAAATAAGTCAATCAGAGAAAGACAAATACCATATAATTTCACTCACATGTGGAATTTAAGAAACAAAATAGATGAACATATGGGAAGAGGGGGAAAAGAAGGAAACAAACCACAAGAGGCTCTTAATAATAGAGAACAAACTATAGGTTGATGGAGGGAGATGGGTAGGAGATGGTCTAGATGGGTGATGGGTACCAAAAAGGGCACATGTGATGAGCACTGGATGTTGTACATAAATAATGAATCACTGAATTCTACTCCTGATACCAATATTGTACTGTATGTTACCTAAAATTTAAATTTTAAAAAAGAGAAAATAATAATTAAAAAATAAATGTAAAAGAGATAGTCAAAAAATAAAAAATAAATTAAAAATAAAATGTACAAAATAAAACTACAAGGGGCACATGGGTGGCTCAGTCAGTTGAGGGTCTGACTCTTAACTTCAACTCAAGTCATACTCTCAGGGTCACAAGATTGAGCCCCAAGTCAGGCTTTGTGCAAAACATAGAGACTGTTTAAGACTCTCTCTCTCTCTCTCTCTCTCTCTCTCTCTCTCTCTCTGCCCCTCTCCCTGCTCGAGCTCTCTCTCGCTAAAATAAATAAAAATTTTTTAAAAAGCTCTCTCTCTCTCTCTCTCTCTCTCTCTCCCTATGCCCCTCTCCCCGACTCATGCGCTCTCTCTCTAAAATAAAAAAAATTTCATTAAAAAAAATAAAACTACAAAAGTACTACAGAAAATAAATATGACCATTTTCATAATTTAGAGTGGAGGTAGGGGAAGAAAAGTTTCCCTAGGCATAACTCAAAATTTCAAAAGCCAAAAGACAAACAGATTTCACTATATAAAAATTAAAATTCCAAGTCAGCAGTGGGAGTGCTTCAGAACTAAACCAATTTATTCTGCACTATCATCAAAAAAATCACAAGAAGCAGTACCTGATACCTTGGAACTAAGAATGAAGGGACTAAGGGCTGGTGTAAGTTGTCTAAGGCAAAGAAATATCTCTAGAGGCCCTACTCCACTTCATGCTATTAAGCAACTGCCCGGGGAAAAAGTCTGGAAAGAATAAAACCATCCTTAGACTACAGGACACCAAATACAGTTGTGGGCATGAGAAACATACAGACCAAACAGTAAATGAAGAGGACCCCTCCCCACCAGTCCTCTTCTGCTACTAAGCTCCTAGTCAGACCTTTTCTCCAGGGAGGAAAATGGAAAGGCTCTTCTCTGGAGAATCTGACCAGCCCAAAAATAAAAACCTGAAGATACTAAATTCCCCCAACAAACAACCCAACTAGAGCATCTACTCGCACCTCTCCATTCTACAATATACCGGAATTCAGAACATTCCCATACAGACCACCATGCACCAATTCTCACTCCACACTTTAACAGAAATGTGTTTAAAATAGGGGTAGACACACCCATGGTAATCTCATAAAATTCTGAGTAACCATTAAACAAATATTGTTCTTTCCCGAAACAAATATGTCCAAATTCCCCTTTATTAGGCACCCTGGAAGCAATGTTACCATTGAATGATGAGTAAGATGTAAACTTATCCTCTGACAAGAAGAAAAATATGAATTTGAAAAGGGAGGTGGGGAAGGAGAATATGCTTGAGCACGGAGGCCAGTTTCAGACTAGTTCTAGAAAGAGTATATATAGAAGCTAAGGACCTAGAAATTATTTTTTCAAAACTGCCTATGCCAGGTATACTCCCAAGGGTATACATATTCAAGTTTAAAGACTGATGTTTCTAGGAGCTGTTTCTCCATCTCCACTCCTCCCAAGTTCCCGTCTTCATATCATAGGACTCATTCAATTAACCAAAATTCCATCCATTTCCATGCTTTTAAATATCTGTATCACCTACTTATTAACAATCCTAATACCTCCAACCCAAATCTTGCCTAAGATTCAGATTTACATAATAAATTATTCATATTGCCTAAGAAACTATGTAGATGCCTCATACTTACCTAAAATGTAACATACCCACAATGAAATCTTGATAACCATTTCCTGTCTTAAAACCCATTTCTACCGGTCTTTCCCATCTCAGTAAATGGCACCATCATCCATCTAAATAGGTGGCTAAGCCAGAACCTTGGAAAAATTTTAACAGCTTCACTGAGCTATAAATGACATACAATAAATTATACATGCTTAAAGTGTACAAACATGGTAAGTTTTGGAATATGTATACACATCTCCACAACCAAGATAATACATCTATCATCCTCCAAAGTTTCATTTGCTAAGCTAAAGCCTTGCAAATCTTTTTTTCCTGTCATCTCCCAGTCTACTAATAAGCAACATAAATTCTTCCTCCAAAATACAGCTTACATTTCTATGATCTCTTTAGTCCCCATATCTCTTATCTAGACTATAATAACCTCTTAACTGGCTTCCCTGCTTCCACTCTTGCCTCTACTACCCATTCTCCACATATGAACCCAAAAGATCATTTAGAAAATGCTTAAAAACCATTCCCACTTCCCACTCCATCCTCCACTTAGAATCAAATCATATTTTTACCATGACCTTCTAAAATGCCCTACAGGACTGCCCCCTGCCTGTCTTTCTAACCACATTTACCATTTGTTGCAGCTCTTCAGCCAGTTACAACATTCTTTCAGTCCCTGAATGAACCACGATTCTTTGCCATCTCAGGTTCACTCTGGAACACTATTCCCGATGCTTATCAATGGACTAGCTCTTTCTCATTTCTTACAGCTCAGCATTTTAGGCCTAAAATGGGTTTCCAAAATATAGTATTATTATAGGACCCTATTTATTTCCTTTATACAGTACTATATAACATAATCTAGAATTATCCTTGTTTATTGTCTGCATCCCCCATGTTTACTTCATGGCAGTAAACACCATGAAGGAAGAAACCACATTTGCCTTTTTCTGCATAACACAGAGCTTAGCATTTAATAGCTACCCTATAACATACGTGTATTAAATGAACATAAGAATATATACAAAATGGTCTCTATAAAGGAATATACATTTTCCCCCATAACTATTAGGCAATATCACACATGGCACTCATTGTTTTCTTTTTGAAAAAGTGATGGTACAGAAGAACATTCTTATTCTTAGTGGCTTAAGATCTTTCCCTCTCAACGCTGTCTTATCTCTGTGGACACAAGAGCATATTCAAAATCAGTTGCTGTGATGGTCCTAAGGGAGAAGGCACTAAATTAGGGTGAGTGAAAATCGGGAAGGGGGTGTGAAGAAACCTGCACACACATAAATATTACTTTAAAAATGGGAAAACCACAATTAGAAATGTTAAGAGCAGAGGGGAACAACTTTTTAAGAGGCAGCTGAAGAAGTTTCCCCAAGGTACAAACAGAAGTGCTTGGAATGTCAGCAAAGATTCCTACATAATACAAAGTAACAGACCTGTAAAGATCCTAAGAAATCAGACAGTCCTTCCCCACCCCCCTAATGAATAAGAAGCCTGAGATCCAGATGAGATGGTTTACTCAAAGGGAATGTTCTAATTATGTAGGTAGAATCCAAAGCCCCAAACAGCAAGACCAGCCTTGTTTCCCATTCCACAAACATTATAGTATAACATGCTAGCCCGGGGGAGGTTTAAGGAAAGTTGCCTAGAGAGTTCCCATTCATTCCTTCCCTCGAGTTATTCAGCGCCTTCAAATGCCAGACACGCTGCTGAGGATGCGGATGATGCAGACAAGGCCATGATCTGATGGTAAAAAGGGTGCTTCCTCCCCCATGTCCGATAACTTGAGGTGTGGAAACAAGCTAGGTTTGCCTGGGTTTTCCCACGTCTGTCCCTACGTGCTAAGAGCTGCGATTTGACTGAGAAGACGCGCCAGGTGACACGCGGCAGCTAGGAGGGGTTTTCCGGGTGTAGGTTGGAAGATACCGCAGACCGTAATATGTAATGACACTTCTCACTTTAAAAAGGGATGTTATTTCCCAAATGAGCGCTTAGAATTTTTTAAATGGCCCCAAAACTACCGGAGCCCGGGCGCCGGGTTCACGCGAGCCCGCAGGAACACCGCCAAGGCGGACGCTCAGCTCACCTTCCCGCCCGGCGAGTCAGAAGGCCCGGGATTCTGTGTGTGACCGCATCTTCCGGTTCCCGCCGGAAGTTTTTCAAACGCCGGAAGTCCCGCCTCGCTTCTCCCTGACTCGCGGCAGCAGCTCAGACTGCCGGAGCGGGATGGAGCCAAGCTGGACGGAGGCGGGGCTAAGGCGAGGATCCTTCGGGAGCTCTGAGGCGGGGCTCTACCCGGGGTGTGGCGAGACTGAAAACGAGCGCTTTCTCCCCGAATACTGCCAGAAGCGGAGCCCGAGGTGCTGTTAACGCGGACCCACCTCCTTGTTCTTTCTCTTTCTCCTCACCCGCCTTACCCTTTGCATCCTGCTCTTTGAAATTCAGTCAAAAATGTTTCTTTTCATTACATTATTTTTAATTTGCAGTAGAAAAAGGAGAAGCAAGTTATATTCTTTCTAAAGTCAATTTTAAGTGTCGTTAATGAACTTCGCTCAGTGTGTTTTAAGCATACTTTTAGCCTGTTTCATTATTTCCTGGGCCCCGAGATAAGGGTTTTGCTCTAGTCTTATGGAAATACACAAAGTTGGCCTCTTCTGAGAAGCCCTCACACAGCCCTTGAGGTGCATGCTACCTTAATGGAGTTTAACCCTAGAGTCACGTCTGCCTTGCTTCAGTCTCTCAGGCAGCTGGTACTGCCAGGTACACCGATTTGGAAACCGGGTTCTCTTAGAAACTTACTGATAGACTTGGGCAAATCCTTTTATGTCTTTGAACTTGTTTTCCCGGCTTCCCTTCCATCCTACCCCTCACCTGGTAAGGTACCCCGTTCCATATTAGAGGTAAAAACTCAATTAATTTACTCAAATAAACGCAGGTCCCAGATAACTCACCTTGGGCAAAAATGGGAAAACCCTGATCCATTTCATTTTCAGATTTTTGGAGAGTGCTATGACTTACTTATAAGTCCTAATAACAGTGTCCTAGGTGAGTCTTCCTCTGTATCCCAAATTTCCATTTCCCTTTCCACTAAACACAAAAGTAGCTCCTGCTTTTTGTTTGAATGACTCCAAGGTATCTTGTTTTTTAAATGTTTATGTATATATAAGTATATAATAAATATATATATATATGTTTATTTATTTTTCAGAGACAGAGAGAGAACGAGCAGGAGAGGGGCAGAAGACTGAGACTTGGGACGAAACCAAGAGTTGGAGGCTTAACCGACTGAGCCACCCAGGTGCCCCAAATGTTTATATTTTGAGAGAGAGCCTGAGTAGAGGAGGGGCAGAGAGAGAGGGAGACAGAAGATCCAAAGCAGGCTCTGTGCTGACAGCAGTGAGCCGATGTGGGGCTCAAACTCGGCAACCATGAGATCATGACCTGAGCTGAAGTCAGAAGCTTTAACCCCACTGCCATTCCCTAAGCTCCACTTTTTTTTTTGACTAACCCAAATTAAGAGCTATAAAGGCCTCCCCAGCAATTCTTTCCCTTTACCTTGAATATATTTTCTCAAAATCAGTATTCAGTAAAAAGAAAAAATGACTTGTTTTTTGGTGATGTATTTTTTTGCCAAACACACTAAATTCTAAACTCACAAAAACAGACAACAAAATTAGACGTAAAATTAGGGAATAAAGTCTGTTGTTAGATCAAAACCCTGGATTTGGGGTGTGTGGCTACCTCAGTCAGTAGAGCATGTGACTCTTGATCTCAGGGTCCTAAGTTTGAGCCCCCCATATTTGGCATACAGTTTACCTGAAAACAATTTTTTTTTTAATCTCTACAGAGAAAACAAACATGAATTTGTTTTAGAAGATTATATAGAGCAGCTTTCCATACTAATGACTCATTTCCATGTGTTTTGAGTACTGAAAGGCCAAGCAAGGTATTGAAATACCTTATGAGTGGGCCTTGCTAACTATAGATTCACCCAAAGTAAACATAAATTTTACTAGATAATGTTTGCTATGGGAAGAAAATAGGACTCTTTTTCAATTTAGTAAGTCTGTTCATCTGTATCTTAAGATTCTTGGTCAGTAAGGATCAGTTTCTGAGATTTTTCAGAGTTGGTTTTTTTTTTTTTTTTTCCTCCTTAATTTGTAGTCTTCTGTTGCCTTTCACAGTGATTCCAGAAGGTTTGGAACTGTCTGCTGCAATCACAGTCTGCTCCATAATTTCTAGTTCTGAAAATACTAGAGAACACATTACAGTCCAGAATTATGGGAAGGGAAACCAGGCCATAATAATCAACAATAATTTACTATTTACTATTCACCTATTTTTGATGTTGAATTGTGCTATACAGGTTTAAGGTAGGAAGTAAAAACGGTCAAGATAAACCAGTATTTTGCAAAATCTTTTGCCATAATTTCTACCCTGGAGGAATTTACAAACAAGACTGGAGAATATATACAGTCGTAAGAGACAGAGATCCATACAAGACAGTCTGGATTCAAGGGTTAGATGTATATCAAAGTAGCCACAGTGGCAAAGTGAGAATGAGTATAAGGATTGAACACTGGAGTGTTGGATCTTGACTCCTCCATCAGAGATGTTTGCCTTTCAACTGGGGAAGAAAAATGATTAGTAAGTGAAAGTAAATAACCTGTAAGGTTTTAGACATCAGACATCTGGGAAAAATAAAAGCTGGGGTGGTGTCCTCTAAAAGTAATGCAGGTGGCAACCTGCTCCAAAGATAAGTAAGACTGTCCAGAAAACATTTCTCTTGGAATTTTGCAAGACAGCCACTCCCACTAAAAGCTGTCAAGGGAAATTTATAATCACGAAGTATAAACCAGGCCCCACCACAAAGACTGCCTTTTCTCTCCAGGTCCTTGCCCAATCTATTGTTTACTTTTGCACCTTAAGTGCTGAATTTCAAAAACGTCATGACTTTAGCCTGGAATAATCTGGCTGCTCACCTGAGACTTATTGCAACAGAGTTTTGGAGTAATGAAACATGTTTTGGAGGCTATTTATTTTATTGCTGCAAAGCATGTAGCTATTCATATGATATTCCTTGGTATGTTATCACTTATATGTTATTATCTGTGTTTTCAAGTCCTTTCCTATGGTTCTGTCTCCCCAAGGAGACTGTAATAATAGTAATGACTTATATTCATTGATCATCTACCCTATGCCAAGCACTAAATTAAGTTTTTACATGTAAGTGTGTATTTAACTCACATAACAGCTCAATGAGATACTGCTATTATCCTGTTTTTATAAATGAGAAGACCAAGGTATGGAGAAGTTAAATAACTCATCCAGAGTCACATCAGCTATTAAATTGCAGATCTGGATTTAAACCTAGTACTCTGAAAGACCTGCATATACCTCCACTCAAAGCAAAGATCTTTCCTTATCTGTTACATTGGCCAGTGCAAGACTGAATCTTTGAGATGCTCAGGAACTGTTGAATCTCTAAATACACTAAATAAAGTACTATCTACCCACCTGGGATATAACAAGGGTCTTCTCTCCCTTGACTTCAAACTAATCAAAGTTCCATGGGAACAAAAATTCTTAATAAAGATGCACTATATTTTGCACCCGCTAAATTGTAAGGTACTTGGATCTAAGCCTTGGAAATAAGTCTTAGTCATTTTGGTCTCTCCTTCTCTAACTTTTCCCTCCACCCACATAGTGCCCAATAATGCTTGACAAATAATAAGTACTTAATAAAATAGTAGACTAATGCGTGGCCCAAAGAATGTGCCTATAGTAAAAAAAAAATACATCTTTCCTCGCACTATGAAAGTAATCTAAAGTTCTTGCCACCAGTGAGTTACCATTTAAAAACTCAAGTGTAGGGGCATCTGGGTGGCTCAGTTGGGTAAGCGTCTGACTTTGGCTCAGGTCATGATCTTGTAGTTAATGGGTTCAAGCCCTGTGTTGGGCTCTGTGCTAACAGCTCAGAGCCTGGGACCTGCTTCTGATTCTGTATCTCCCTCTCTCTCTACCCCTCCCCTGCTCATGCTCTGTCTCTCAAAAATGAGTAAATGTTAAAAAAATAAATAAAAACTCAAGTGTACTTATGGAAGTTCAAACTTTTTATCCCTTAGAGGTAATCACCTGGCAAAAGCAGATGAGTGTTTCAGATTAGAGAATGCACAAACTGAAACTAAACCCTATTTCATGAATTTGCGTATAAGCCTCACCCATCCACTTTCCTACTTCTAGCAGCTCTCATTCCTCATACTGAAACTCATTGGCTTCAATGAGCTTCTCTCAATAATTCAGCCACGAACTTAGATGTTTCCTGCAAAATATAAATGATTATTAAGCAGAGAGGGGATGGCCTGTGTTTTCCAAATGAGAAAGGGGTTTCTTTTTTCTTTTTTTTTTTTTTATGATGAAAAAATTTAGATTTAGCCAGCTAGACTCAGTTTAGATGATCCCAATTTTGTTGGCAACATCCAAAGCATCATACTCAGGAGCCAGTCAAACATATGCTTTCTTTTCTCCATCGGGCCTGATCAGAATGTTGACCTTGGCCATGTCAATGTCATAGAGCTTCTTCACAGCCTGTTTGATCTGGTGCTTGTTGGCCTTGACATCCGCAATGAACACAAGAGTGTTGTTGTCTATTTTCTTCGTGGCTGACTCGGTAGTCACGGGGAACTTGATGATGGCATAATGGTCAAGCTTGTTTTTCCTGGGGGCACTCTCTCAAGGCTATTCGGGCTGTCTTCGGAGACGCAGTGTCTTGGATGATCGGAATGTAGGTGATGTGCGGATTTTCTTTTTTTTATGACTGTGGATGCCTTTCAGCACTGCTTTCTTGGCCTTCAAAGCCTTTGCTTTGGCTTCGGCTTTGGGAGGGGCAGGGGCTTCCTTCTTCGCCTTCGGTGCCATCTTCATGAAAGGGGCAAAGGGGTTTCTTGTTAAGAGAGCTAGACCAGGCTGGTGAATGGGTTCCCAAACTTGGCCTTTCCTATTACTTTTTCAGTCTGGGAAGAGCAGCATAATTCCAAAGGGCTAGTCTAGTCTGAGGACATTGTTCTAGCACAGGTAAGTATGTCAGTTTTTGTGTAAAAGAAAATAGATTCAATGGATTAAAATCCTGAGTTTTGATAAAATATTGAATGGATCTTGAAGAGCCATCAGTTAAGCCTGAGAAAATTAATTGTAGATTTTTCTAGGAAATGGATATTCAGGTGTGATTCAAAGGAATTCAATACATTTATCTTACAAGAAGTAAAATCATAGGACGTACATGTTGAACTAAAATATAATTTCTGTTTTAGCTGAAAACTGAGATTTCCAGTGTTTTGTCCCACTTACTTTTTTTTTTTTTTACAAACCCTCAAGGTATTTTGTAATGAATGCAATTAAAAGCAAAATTAAGACAAAAAAATACCTGAATAATAGATGAAATACTATATCTATTGCAAGGTCCACTGTTCTGCTCATCACCTGACTGGCAAATTCACTGGCTCAATCAGTTGCATTCATGAGCAAACATATTGTACAATTTTCTCCTGATGAGCTTTTCATCCTCAAGTAGTGTCCAGGGACCCCCTCAAAGGCCTAAAATATCCGTTAAATAACCTGAGATCTAAGCAGAGAAACCCCACAAGAGTCATTAGGATCCTGATGATGGCATGGCTGGTTGGGTTGCAGGGAAGGGATGAAAGGCAGCATCTTGGGGCCAGATTTATTTTGTTCCTCACCATAAGGAGCCATGTCTGGAGACTCTACATCAGACCTAGGTTTTGTTTCTAACACCGTTGGTCCATCTTACAGCTTAAGAAGCTGGAACTGTCCCGCAAAATGCCTGCTAGAAATACTTATTCAGAATGCCTGTTGTCAGAGTTTTAATACTGGAAGCCTCACATACTAACTGGAATTCAAATTCAAAAAAGCACTGTGTGTCAGATCAGTCTATGTCCACATTTGTGCACCTGCCTTTTTTTTTTTATCATGTTTTTTAGTATAATTTACATACAGTAAAACCTAACTATTGTATTCTGACAAACACATACGGTCATGTAACCACCACCACAATCAAGATATAAAACATTTCCATGACCTAAAAAAAATGCCCCTTTGTAGTCAGCCTCCTCCCCATCAGCCCCTGCAACCATTCATCTGTTTTCTGTCTCAATAATTTTTCTATTTCCAGATTGTCATATAAATGGAATCATGCAGTAAGTAGCCATTTGAGTCTGGTTTCTTTCACTTAGGATACTGTATTTGAGATTAATCCATGTTGTTTCATATATCAATAGGGTTTTTTATTGCCGGTTAGCAGTCCGTTGTGAATGTACCACAGTTTGTTTATCCATTCAATAGTTGATGAACATCTAGTTTTTTCCACTTTTTGGCTATTTTTAATGCTGCTATGAACATTCATGTACAGGTGTTTTGTGTGAACATATATTTTCATTTTCTTGGGTAGGTAAATAACCTATGAACAGGATTGTTGGGTCATGTGGTAAATATTTAGCTTTATGAGACTACTAAATTATTTTCTAAAGTGGCTGTACCATTTTGCATTCCCACCAGCAATGCATGAGATCTCCACACCCTTGCCAGGACTTGATATTATATAGTTAGTATGTTTTTTCTTTATTTCTTTTTTTTTCTACCCTTTAATAGGTGTGTAGGAGTATCTCATTAGAGCTTTAATTTGCATTTTCTTAATGACTAATGGTGTTTATTAGTAATGTGTTTATTTGCCACCCATATATCTTCTTTGGTGAAGTGTTTGTTAAAATATTTTCACAGTTTTTCATTGGGTTTTTTGATTTGTGTATCATGAGAGTTCTTTATATATTGTGCATACTAGTCCTTTATCAAATATGACACTTAGCTTTAAGAGTCATAAGTTAGCACAGGCAGTTGCCAGCATAATAGTACACAGAAAACTGATTTCTTCTCTAACCACAAAGAAAACTCTGCCATAGCCAAATGTTCTTCAAGAAGCTAGCTAATAGATGTTATCAAAACCACCAACATTTTTACATACATCAATTTTCCTGCAACCAACATTACCACATACAGAAAACATTGTTTGTAGGGAAAAAATGACCTAATTTCACACTGAAAGATGATCACCCTAAAAGAATGCTTTAAAATTGAGAAGGTGGTACCCACAAGCTTTAGCAAATAATGTGGAAAGTTAGCTAAACCATAATGTTCATACAACATTACTGGATATTTTGGTTAGACTGGACCATGATCTGAATATAAGAAAATTCAAATAGCTTACCAAGAAACTCCTGCTGGATCCTGCAACTTAGAGAGTTTAGCAGAAGTAGGTACCAAAGGGGTGCCTGTCTGGCTCAGCCAGTGGAGCACAAGAGTCTTGATCTTGGGTTGTGAGTTCAAGCTCCACGTTGGGTGTAGAGATGACTTAAAAATAAAAGCTTAAGGAAAAAAAAGGAGAAATAGGTATTGCATATATAAGGGCCATCTATAGCTTTCTGCCACAAGCTTCTGTCAGTTAAAAGACGCAGGTCTATAATTCCCAAAACTTTCAAACCTGTTTCTAGAAATTATTAACTAGTGTTTCCCAAACTTTAATATACATGAGAATCACCAGCAGAGCTCTTTTTAAATGCTGATTTCCACCCACTAGCCCCCAGGATCCCAAGTTAATGAGTTTAAGCTGGTGTCTACACGTGTATGAGAACACCAGGTGATCAGATGGGGTATCTATGCATTACAAAAAGATTGGTCTAATTCTTACTGGGCACTTGATTTAAGAAAGTTAGATGGGGTGCCTGGGTGGCTTAGTCAGTTGAGCATTTGATTCTTGATTTTGGCTCAGGTCCTGAGCTCATGGTTCATGGGATCAGAGCCCTGAGTCAGGCTCTGTATTGACAGCACAGAGCCTGCTTGGATTCTCTCTCTCTCTGCCCCTCCCCTGCACATGCTCTCTAAACAAACAAACAAACAAACAAATAATCTTAAAATAAAAAAGGAAGTTAGAGGACTGAGCTGTGGCCATATGGTTTCTAAATATAGTGTTTTACGAGGCTTAACCTTACACATGCCCTTCCAAAAGGAAGACCAGATATTCAGTTCCTACTAGCCACACTAATTACCATGGTGTAGTTTATTAATTGAAAATAGCTTACACTTACAGATTGCTTGATATTTGTAAGATACTCTGCCAAGTATATACTTTGTTTTAAAAGTAACTGTTTAAAGCAAATAGGTGATATATTTATCCCTATTTTAAGATGATGAAACTGAAGCTTAGAAAGTTTAATTCACCCCAAATACAGAACACAATTAAATATATGTACCACAAACCTCAAGAACTAAAAAAATATATAGTTATATGCCTACTTCAACTAGACCTTTATGTATTAGTTACCTATCGCTACAAAACAAATACCCCAAAATAATTTTTTTAGTGTTGTAAATATTTTAAATAATCTCCCGGTAAATAAACTGAATGAACTGGAGTCCAGAGAGACAGAGTCTAGATAAGTAAGAGTACATATTTTAAAAATATATTAATAATGCCTTAAAATATGTCTGTAGGCTATTTCATAAAATAGTAAAAACTTCCAATTACAAGATAAACAAGTTCTAGGGATGTAATGTACAACATAATGACTGTAGTTAACAATACTGTATATTTGAACGTTACTAAGAGAGTAAGATCTGAAAAGTTTTCATCACGTGGAAATGTTTTATGTTAGTTGCACATTAAACAATCAATCTTATTAAAAAATAAATTTACATAAAGTTAGGTCTGTCCTAATTCTAGGAAGTGGTGTATTTGTAACCGAAAACACAAACCACTGAGAATTGTTCATTTCGCTGCTGGGACATTAAGCTTGCTTCACTTCGCACCAGCCTGCCTACAACAAGGAACACAAATGCCAACAGTAATTGATGGCAACCACCTGGCTCCCGCTCTTATCCTCACCCAACCAGCTCCCATCTCTGTCAAGCTTAAAAGTTCTGACCCTAAAAATTTTACTTCTGTGTTAAACTCTTTTGAGTTATTTTCACAATAGTCCTGGTATCATCTCACCTCTTCAACACTGGTTATCAGTTATTCTTTGCCACTCAGGATTGCTAGGATTGATTTTGCCTACTTGAGATTTAATACTACGTTTTGTGTGTATAAGACATTCAGAGTGGTCTGGGAAGTGGATCTTTGCATTTCTAAATACCATCATCAACAGGAATGAGTCAGCAGTGCTGTTTTAATGGCATAACTGCCAACATCTTCGAGTCGTTCACTGCAGTTGCTTCCTGGTTTATTTAGCAAACACCATGTATGAGCTATCATGGTATCCCAGTTGTTGCCAACTGCACTGGTGCCAATTAAAATGTTTTTCTTTTTCTTTTCAAGATATTTCCCTCCTCACTCATCTAGATGCTGCTAGATGGTTCTTCTGGAAGTCAAAGTCTAACAAAAACAGAACATCTGATATATTTATGCCTTGCCTTATGGGACAGATTCATCAGTAGAACTGTCAAGGAAGCAATGAGGGAAATAGCTATATTGAACTCAATTTAAACCAGCAAATATCTAGTTGATGATTTACAAGTGACAAAAATCCTGGGAAAAAGGAGTGATGTCTGCTGGAGTTAGTAGCTGGCCGGGCACAGTGCTGGACTCTGGATGAAGAGTGATGCATGCAGGCACAGCCCTTCCTTCACAGTGCTCATCTGTCATTACTAGGAACAAACACAAAACTGTACAAATCTGAATGAAGCAGTGATGTCGACTCATGTCCAGGTGACTTTTTAATTTTAATTTTTAAATTTTTTAAATTTTTTACTTTAGAAAGGAAGAGAGAGTGTGTGAGCAGGGGAGAGGAGCAGAGGGAGGGAGGGAAAGAGAGAGAGAATCTCAAGCAGGCTGCACGCTCAGTGCGGTTCCCAATGCAGAGTCCCATGACCCTGGGATCATGACCTGAGCCGAAATTAAGAGTCAGATGCTCAGCTGACTAAGCCACCCAGGCGCCCCTCCAATTGCATTTTTTAAATTTGAATTTATGATTCTAACATTTTATTTGTCAACATAGTTATGGGATTCAAAATGCAAAACATATGAAAAGGAATGTAATAGAAATTATCACCTCTGTTCCCCAACCACTTAATACCCATCCCTATGAGCAACCTGTGTCACTGATTTCTTGCAAATCCTCCTAGGGAAAATTTTTTGCATATGCAATCAATTGAAATAATATATTTTATCAAACCTAGGATGCCATTAATTGCATATAAGATGCAAATATTATGTTTATATATACTGTATACACTATTTATTATATATACTATAAATATGGTATATTATTATAATACTACAAAAGACTTTTTAAAGCCCTGCCAATTAAACTATGTCTTGGTGTCGATTGTACAATGAATTCTAATTTCAAAGACATCAAAAATGTGAAAACCTGTGCATTTTAGAACCAATGAAATATGGTCTATATATTTTTTAAAATTTTACACAAAAGATAGTAGCCTACATTTATTATTTGTACCATGCTTGCTTCACTTAACAATATTTCCTGGAGCTTATTTCGTATCAATATCTAAGGCATTTTGTTCTCATTTTTAACGTGGGAGCACTGTGAAAAGTAGTCTTTAATGAGTATGTCCTATGTCAGAAAGTGAAAAGGGAAAGAACAGGACACTCTTTGGAAAAGATCACGAATAAGCTGCAGAGGACTGGAGAAGAAAACCCAGTGATGCTTATTGTGTTTCTTCTCCATGGATAAAGATATTCAAATTGGAAAGCGTGGAACAAATATCATGAAGAAAGACTTAAGTTTGCCATAAAAGAAAAAAAAAACTCTAAGATGATATTGAGTCCTTTTACAGAAGTTAAAGTCTCTGAGTGTGCACAAAGACAAATCACAACTAAACACAGATGTAACAACACACAGATGTAACAAAATCATTCTTGGGAATTACTGTGAAATACAGAAGGAAAGAAGAGGTGACTGGGGATGGTATGAAAGGTGTTTACAAAAGGCGAAAATGTAGATTATGCTATATACAGATTTGTAAAGTTTCTCATTCACAAAACTTCTATAATATATTATTAAAAAGATAGTTTAGGGGTTCCTGGGTGGCTCAATCGGTTAAGTGTCCAACTTTGGCTCAGGTCATGATCTTGTGGTTCACGGGTTCGAGCCCCACATTGGGCTCTGTGCTGACAGCCCAGAGCCTGGAGCCTCTTCAGATTCTATGTCTCCCTCTCTCTCTGCCCCTCCCCCGCTCGCATTCTGTCTCTCTCAAAAAAAAATAGATATTAAAAAAAAATGTTTTTAATAAAAAGATAGTTCGTTAGCATTTAAAAAGTAAAAATGTCATACTTTTTTTTTGTAATTTAAAGAAAAAGAGGTAATTAGGAAGCCCCAGAATAGGTTCGCTGGAAATTTTATGCCTAGCTTATGCCATCTAGGTGTCTAAAGTGATGGCTTACTTTGCCAGCGACCTAAATGGTCATACCCTGTCAACAGTCAGGTGACTGTTCCCTTCACCTGTGCCCTGAGTGACCTATAAAGAACAACAAACGTGCATTGTGTGTCAACCACACTCAAACAAAAAAAGATTCTCCCCCTCAAAAAAGAAAAGAACAACAAGCATAACCCGGGGAAAAATGGAACTCAATTCAAATCCTGTCTCTGACACTGCATAGTGACCTTGGGCATGTCACTTCATCTTACTTTTCTTTCTCTAAAATGAAGAGATTACATTTATTATTTCCTAACTTTGTTCCAGTGAGTTACATTTTAATTAAACCTGGTTGTGATTACATTATATATAACTATATATATTTTAACTATAACCTGGAGAATTTGGAAGATCTAGAGTTTGTTTATGTAAGTAAGCAAAGTGTCTGCTGTCTTTCATGAAATCTTCATGGAAGTGATGAAGAAATGTGGATTCGATTTCCACCTAGTTCCAATCAGGCTGGCAATTCCACACAACGTGTTCATTGATAAATCAAACAAAATCAGTCTACTGGGGAAAAAAAACCAATCTCTGGAATCAGTAAAAGGAAATTTAATAAATTTGTCCTTGAACTCCTCTATTTCTAACAGTTTGGAGGTTCCTCAAAAAGTTAAACATAGGATCTAGCAATTCCACCCTAGATATATACCCCCGAGAAATCAAAGATGTATTCATATAAGTGTTCATAGCAGCACTATGTGTAATAAGCAGGAAGTGGAAATGACCCAACTGACCATCAGTTGATGAAAGGATAAATAAAATGTAGCACATTTATACAATGGAATATTATCCAGCTGTTAAAGGGAATGAAGTACTGATATATACTACAGTATGGCTGAATCTTAAAAACATGATCCTAAATGAAAGAAGACAGACACAAAAGACCACATATTATATGGTTCTGCTTATATGAAATGTCCAGAATAGGCAAATGAATACAGACAGAAAATACATTGTTGGTTGGCAGGGTAATTGGAATGGGGCGATGGGGAATGACTGCTAATGGGTATAGGATTTCTTCTGGCAATGATAAAAATATTCTGAAATTAGGTAGTGATGATAGTGATACAGTCTTGTGAATAAACTAAATATCTCTGAACATACACTTTAAAATGATGAATTTTACAGCATGTGGATTATCTTATTCTAAAAAATTAATTTAAAAGGCATTTATAGATATTCAGTGTCAGAGGCCAGACTTTACAGCTTACTACTAGTGAAAAGAAATCTGAGATTTTTTTTTTTAAGTAGCATCCATGCTCAGAGTGGAGCCCAACACAGGTTTTGTTTTGGTTTGCTTTGGCTTTTTATATATAATTTTTTTTAATTTTTATTCATTTTTTTCTTTTAATATAATTTATTGTCAAATTGGTTTCCATACAACACCCAGTGCTCATCCCGACAAGTGCCCTCCTCAATGCCCATCACCCACTTTCCCCTCTCCCCCACCCCCCATCAATCCTCAGTTTGTTCTCAGTGTTTAAGAGTCTCTTACGGTTTGCCTCCCTCCCTAACACAGGTTTTGAGCTCAAGATCCTGAGATCAAGAACTGAGCTGAGATCAAGAGTCAGACGCTTGACCCACTGAGCCACCCAGGCACCCTGAAAACTGAGATTTTGAATTGTCTGTGAACATTCATAACAAATCAACAGACTGAAATGGCTACTTAAGAAAATATGCCATCTTAAAAAAATTTTTTTTTGAAAAAGGCATGCCTGGGTGGCTTGGTTGGTTAGGCATCCGACTTCGGCTCAGGTCATGAACTCACAGTCTGTGGGTTCAAGCCCCATGTCGGGCTCTGTGCTGACAGCTCGGAGCCTGGAGCCTGCTTCAGATTCTGTGTCTCCCTCTCTCTCTGCCCCTCTCCTGCTCGCCCTCTGTCTCTCTCTCTCTCTTTCTCAAAAATAAATAAACATTTAAAAATTAAAAACAAAAAACAATATGATACAGGGCGCCTGGGTGGCTCAAGGGGTTAAGTGTTCAATTTTGGCCCAGGTCATGATCCCGTGCTTCATGGGTTTGAGCCCTGCATCAGGCTCTGTGCTGACAGCTCAGAGCCTGGAGCCTGCTTCGGTTTCTGTGTCTCCCTCTCTCTCTGCCCCTTCCCTGCTCATGCTCTGTCTCTCTCTGTCTCTCAAAAATAAATAAACATTAAAAAAAATTTTTTTTAATAAAAAATAAAAAAAGAAAATATGCTGTCTTGAGTTTCATCAACACTTGTTGAAGACATTGAAATTGAGTCAAGTATTCCCAGGATCATCACAAAAACTTTGCTAATGGCTATTTTCTTCATTTTACAGAAAGGGAACCTGAAGTTATTTGTCCAAGAGCACTCCACTAGGAAAGGGAGAGCCAGGCTTTGAACCCAGTTTATCTGACTCTGGGGCCTGTGTGCCTGACCACTGAACCATACTTGCATTAAGAAAAGATAAAAAGTACAAGGGCACCTGGCTGGCTTAGTTAGTAGAGCATGCAACTCTTGATCTTGGGATTGTAAATTCAAGCCCCACATTGGGTGTAGAGATTACTTAAAAATAAAATCTTAAAAAAAAAAAAAAAGATGAAAAGTCCAGATCAAGGGATATGATAACCTGAGAGCAAACTGCACAGATTCTACTCCATCGTGGCCATTGTGACCAGCTTAGAAAAACTCACTGATGGTTTTAAATTGTGTCCACAAGCTATTTGATGCTGGTGCCCTCAAAGGTGAAGCCAAATTTCCCTCCTCGAGTGTAGGTTGTGCTTAATAACTTGTTTCTATAGAATAAGGAGGAAGTAATAGTATGTCATTCTGATATTAGGACATAAAACATGTTGTGGCTTCCCTCTTGCTCTCTCTCTTGGATCACTATATCTGAAGGAAGCAGGCTGCCATGTTTGGTGATACTCAAGTAGCCCTATGGAGAGGTCCACATGGTAAGGAACTAGGGCCTTCAAGAATGGAGGCCTCCTGCTAGAAACCAGAAGGAACTTACCAGCTATGTGAATGAACCTTCTTAGGAGCAGATCCTGCTGGTCCAGTCAAGCCTTCAAATGACTGATTCTTGATTGGGACTTAATGAAGAGCAGAGCCAGAACCACCCACCTAAGTCATTCCTGGGTTCCTGTCCAATTCTTTTTGGAATGATGAAAATGTTCTGGAATTACACAGTAATGATAGTAGTGATAGTTGCATAATTTTGTGAATATGTTAAAAATCACCAAATTGTACACTCAGAAATGATATAAGATGATATACACTTGTAACTTTAAGCAACTAAACATTAGGTAATTTGCTTCATGGCAATAGATGACTAAGGCACACACTTTAACAAACAAGTGTGTCCCAAGAAGGACACTCAGGAAGGCACTAGGGTGTGAAGCCCTGTCATGTGTGGAATGCACTTGAGGTGTTTTTGTCTCAAGTAGTAAAGTCTGATGAGGACCTGGCTTTTGTGTGCAAATATTTTCCAGCTCGGTGACATCAGCATCATGGGCTAAATAAAACATCCCTCATCATGTCCCATCCCACAACAACAACAATTTGGCATCCATCCTTGGACAAAAGTGCCTTTTTGGGAGCTGAGGGATCCAACACCATACATTAAGGAGTGTAGGAGGAGTATCACCCACGTATGTGTCAGGCAGTGGACATACAAACTTCTGTCCCAGCTGTGGACCCTACAGCAACCTATGAACCAGTTCCAACCCTTCCTGACCATGTTCTGGGAGCCTTGGAAAACGTTGTCTCAGACAATCACTTGTGGATGAGATAGCATTTGTGGAAGGCTTCCAGCTTTCCAGCAGAGAGGTTCCAGCATACTTTTGGAAAAAAAAAATATACATGTATATATGTGTATATATATATATATATATATATATATATATATATATATGAGTTTGGAAAGGTCAGTAAACACTGGAGAAGGTGATTACTACTTCAAATGCCAAGACAGCAATGCAAAACTTCAAGAAACATGAAAAATCAAGGAAACATGACACCACCAAAGGGTCACAGTAATCTAGTAACTGACCTCAATAACTTGGAGATCTATAATTCACCCGATGAAGAATTCTAAATAGCTATTTTAAGGAAATTCAACAAAACTAAGCTGGTTTTTTTTGAAAAGATAAACAAAATTGACAAACCTTTACCTAGACTAAGAAAAAGAAGATTCAAATAAAATCATAAATGAAAGAAAACACATTACAACTGATACCATAGAAATAGAAAGGATCAAAGAGTCTAGTAGAAATAATTATATGCTGATAAATTAGACAACCAGGAACAAAAGAATAAATTCATAAAAACATACAACCTGAATACAAGACTGAATCAGTAATCAAAAACCTCCCAAGAAAAGTCCAGAACCAGATGGTTCCCCTGATGAATTCTACCAAACATTTAAAGAATTAATCCCAATCCTTCGCAAACTTTTCCAAACAATGGAAGAGGAGGGAACACTTCCAAACTCATTTTACATAGCCAGAATTACCCTGCTACCAAAGCCAGCTAAGAACACTGCAAAAAAAGAAAACTACAGGCCAATGTCCCTGATTAATACAGATGCAAAAATTCACAATAAAATATTAGCAAACCAAATTCAATAGCTCATTAAAAGGATCATAGGTCAGAGTGGCAAACATGAACAGCTCAGGAAACTACAGATGCTGGCGAGGATGTGGAGAAATGGGAACCCTCTTGCACTGTTGGTGGGAATGCAAACTGGTGCAACTGCTCTGGAAAACAGTGTGGAGGTTCCTCAAAAAATTAAAAATAGAACTACCCTATGACCCAGCAATAGCACTGCTAGGAATTTACCCAAAGGATACAGGAGTGCTGATGCATAGGGGCACATGTACCCCAATATTTTATATCAGCACTATCAACGATAACCAAATTATGGAAAGAGCCTAAATGCCCATCAACTGATGAATGGATAAAGAAGAGGTGGTTTATACATACCATGGAATACTACCTGGCAATGAGAAAGAATGAAATTATGTCGTTGGGAGTAATGTGGATGGAACTGGATGGTATCATGCTGAGTGAAATAAGTCAGTCAGAGGATAGATATCGTATGTTTTCACTCATATGTGGATCTTGAGAAGAAACTTAACAGAAGACCATGGGAGAGCAGAAGGGAAAAAAAATAGTTACTGAGAGGGAGGGAGGCAAACCATAAGAGACTCTTGAATACAGAAAACAAACAGGGTTGATGAGGGAGAGGCAGGAGAGAGGGGGAAATGGGTGATGGGCATTGAGGAGGGCAATTGTTGGGATGAGCACTGGGTGTTGAATATAAGCGATGAACCATGGGAATCTACCCCAAAAATCAAGAGCACACTTTACACACTGTATGATAGCCAATTTGACAATAAATTATATAAATAAATAAATAAATAAATAAATAAATAAATAAATAAAAGGATCGTAAACCATGATCAAATGGGGTGTATCCCTGGGATGCAAGAATGGTTCAACATACGCAAATCATTACATGTGATACACCACATTAACAGAATGAAAGATAAAAATCATATGATCATCTCAATAGATGCAAAATAAGCATTTGACAAAATACAACCTCCTTTTATGATAAAAACTCTCAATAAATTGGGGATAGAAGGAATGTACCCCAATACAATAAAGACCATATATGACAACCCCACAGCTGACATTATACTCAATGGTGACAGGTTGAAAGCTTTTCCTCTAAGGTCAGGAGAAAGACAAGGGTGTCTGCTCTCAACACTCCTATTCAGCATGGTACTGGAACTTCTATCCAGAACAGCTTGGCAAGAAAAAGAAATAAAAGACATCCAAATTGGAAAGGAAAAAAATTGTCTCTGTTCTCAGATATTATGACCTTATACGTAGAAACTCCTAAGGACTTTACCAAAAAGTGCAACTGTTCGAGCTAATCAATGAATTCAGTAAGGTTGCAGGATATAAAACCAACATACAGAAATCAGTTGCATTTCTATATGCTAACCACAAGATATCTGAAAAAGATATAAAGCAAGCAAATATCTCCCAGCCTGTAAGGAGTGGGCAGACCTTCTCTATGTGACTCCCGCAGGAAGAAAAAAAAGATAAGTTTGGATTCTCACTTATGAAGCATTTGCTAACAGTCGTAACTGACCCACATGAGAAGGGGACCCTTAAAGGAAGTTACCCAGAAGGGTCCCAGCTGAGGTTTGATGGCACCATCAGAAATGTGTATGTTCCCAACATGAAAACAAAGGATATCTTCTTAGGGGCATCTAAAGGCATTCCTCTCCCACCACCCACCCCCTGGTATAGTATCCTATTTTAGGATACTCAATTTGCAACTTAGAGTGGGCCGTAGCTGAGCTGTTAGTGTAAATGGATATAAAGAGTTCTTCTCTATATATATCAAACTACAAGATATTGGAGTTCAGGGTCTCTGAACAGTGCTGAATGCTGAGCAGTGGTGACAGCTAACATCCTGGTGGGGCAAAGATTTTCACAATGGTATCATTTACACCTGCTACCAGCTTCTTGTATTTTCATTGTGCTTTCACATATCTTCTCTCTCTTGTTTGAGATCAACACTGTGAGTAGGTGGCAGGGATGACTCTCCTCTTTTATGTGGATGAGGACGCTGCGGTTCAGAGCCATGTAGTGATTCACTCCAAATCACACAGCTGGTAACTGGTCAGGCAGGGACTTACAACCTGGATCCAGTCCATATTCTAAGAGAAATGTCACAAGGAAAGCTGAACTTCAGGTAAATAGATCCTGCCGGGTGGTGACGAGAGAAGTTTTTGGTAATCTTCAAAGCTAAGTAAAGCAAACAAGCCAGTGAAGGAAAGGCCAGTCTTAATGCAGATACTCATAACAGTTTTCCAGAGATTGCCTTCCACCTGCCTCTTCTGAACTAAGCTTATTAATGGAAGGAATGAGTGTGTGGTTGCTTGATTTGAAAATAGGATATGAGGCGCCTGGGTGGCTCAGTCGGTTGAGTGTCCGACTTTGGCTTGGGTCATGATCTCGCGGCTTGTGAGTTCGAGCCCCACGTCGGGCTCTGTGCTGACAGCTCAGAGCCTGGAGCCTGCTTCGGATTCTGTGTCTCCCTCTCCCTCTGTTCCTCCCCTGCTCGCACTCTGTCTCTCAAAAATAAATAGAGATTAGAAAAAAAAAAAAGAAAGAATAGGAAAAGTCAACAACACTGCCTCCTTTTTCAAATAGACTTTTGGCTCACACCAGTACTAGTCATCAGACCTGGTTTGAAATAAGCCCCAAAGCCTGAGGTAGGCAACTACTCTTATCTTTTCATTTCCGAATGATCCATGGTTCCAGGGTAACCATGAAGCTCAGGCCTCCAGTGAGCCACATGATAGCTCTGTGTCATTTCATATGCAGACTGTCAGTTTTCCTTAATTAGCCTAGACATATTTATCAAAAAGTTGATTACTCCTTTCTAGGGACACTGAAGGTGTTTTTCTGCTGCCTGTGGAGAAAGAGTGACAGAGAAGGATGAATCCAATGTTTCCCTCATTCATCTTTTGCTCTCAGTCTTGAGCCTTTTCTCACTTCCACAGGGAGACAGCAATTTCTAGTGTAGAAAACATGTATTTTAAAGCCAAATAGACCACACTGAGTCTTGTTTCTATCACTTACATGCTGTGTGGTCATGGACACATTGTGTCCCCTCTGAGTCTCAGTTTCCCCATATGTGAAACAGGAATACTAACACCACATACAATTCTTGTGAGCATTACATAGGATTGTGTATGTAAATACCTAACACAGGGCCAGGTTCACAGTACTTGCACAACAAACATTGGTTCCTTTTCCCCAAACTTTTCTTCCTTGCTCTCTTCCAGTCTTCAATTATGTCACTTACCTGGTCAGAGTCACCTGGGGGAGTGAATCTACCAAACATGTCTTTCTTCCTTTAAAAAAAAAATTTTTTTTTTATGTTTATTCATTTTTGAGAGACAGAGAGAGACAGTGCGTGAGCAGGGGAGGGGCAGAGAGAGAGGGAGACATGGAATCCTAATCAGGCTCCAGGCTCTGAGCTGTCAGCACAGAACCTGACATGGGGCCCGAACCCACGAACCGTGAGATCATAACCTGAGCTGAAGTCGGACGCTCAACTGACTGAGCCACCCAGGCGCCTCTGTCTTTCTTCTCATGGAAACTTGAAGGCTTTTGGAGGGACAGCATCCTCTGAGTTGTATCCCCAAGAATGAGAACAATTTGTACTGAACGGTGTGCCATACTGTTTCATCTGACTTCCTGTGTTGAAGGGCATGCATCTGAAAGACAGATGGTCAAGGTGAGGAGCAACATCTATAGCCAGTGTCGAGATGAAATGTGTGACTAGAAGGAGTTGTGAGCGTATCTTTGAGTATGGAGCAAGACACAGGCTAACTGGCTTACTTAGGGTCCAAGCTGGGACTCTGAGGAAAAGCTGAACTTTTAGAGTCAATGACCTCTTCTTCATGACCTGAAGACTTCCCTTTCTTGGTCTTTATTTTATTTAATCACTCAGCAAGCCCAGGTCACCTATCTTAGTTTCTTGTGGCTGCTGCAACAAATTACCATAAGCCAGGAGTTTAATGCACCAGAAATTTTATTCTTTCACAGTTCCAGAGCCCAGAAGTTTGAAATCAAGTGGTCAACAGGGCCTCACTACCTCTGGAGGTTCTAGTGGAGAATCCTTCCTTGCCTCTTCCAGATTTGGGTGGTTGTCATCATTCTTTGGCTTCCTTGGCTTGTGGCCTCATCACTGCAATCTCTGCCCCTGTCTTCACATCACCTTCTTTAAGTCAATCTCCCTCTGCTTTACTCTTCCAAGGATATTTGTCATTGAATTTAGGGCCCACCTGGATAATCCAGGATGATCTCATCTCAGGATCTTTAACTTAATTACACCTACAAAGACCCTTTTTCTAAATAAGGTAATAGTCACAGTTCCAAGGATTAGATTCCAGAAATTAAGAGGTAATCCTATCTTTTAGGGGGCTACCATGAAATCCCCTTAAACCACCCAGATCCTTCCTATATTGCTGTCCAACTGATTCATGACAACATGAGCCCAGGTATTACTCCTTCCAGTTGTATTTGCATTAAAAATATATTAACCTAAAGAAAAGGGCGATGATTAATTTAAAAGGAAAATAATCACTAATAGTGGTATTTTAGGCAGTACCAAAGAACTATTTCTTTTTATCATTTTCTTATCAGAAAGATCCCCTGAGACTGATCAGGAATTCACTCCTGGGGCTAGGGAAGTAGGGATGGTCCAGCCTCTGAGAAACATGTAACCTCCCATAAAAAGCAAAACAAAACAATCTCAACAAGGAAGTAGGGGTTAGTGGATGGTCATTGGAAGGCATCTACCAGTGTCTACACTACACACAAGCTACCCCCTTTCCTACCAGCTGTAGGGCTGACCTCTACCGTGTGCAGTGCTCTACCACATGGCACATACCTAGTCGGGGGCACTTGGCCGGAAGGAAGATGCAAAAAAAAGCATCTGGCATTTCTGCATGTGCTCTCCTCATACTTCTGAAATGCCAGGGGCTATGGGAGAAGGCATTTCAATGAATATCAACTGGATCTTTTTTTAAATATTCTTTCAAAAGACAGCTACCTTGTCATAAGGCAAATAGCCAAGCATGGCCACTCAGTATTTTTAAATTACTGAGGTTTCAAAGCACCAGGGAAAAAGCTCTTTTCAGAACTCAGGATGTCTCCTTGGAAAAATGATTGGCTATGCAGATATGGCTGAAAACAGGTTGGCAAGACTTTTTATTAGAGGAAGAATGACCAGGGATATCTGCATTTAAATCAGCCTGGAGACTGCAGGGAGACTAGTCTTATCTTACAAAGCCTGATTTTGAACTTGCAACCTGCAGGTAAAGGGTAAACCTTTTCCCTCCAGAGGAAATGTCAAAACAGCAATTTTCATGGAGCAGCCCCTGCCCTTGAGTTATCCAGGAACCCACCTTTCACTAGTGTTAAATTCATGGAACTTGTATTTGCTTTTGGTACAATTTATGTAAGTTACACCCTGTGAGATACTGTCTTGACTGTTGTTGTCTTGTTATTAGTCTTACCTTTCAAGTCTACCTCAAGTTCCACCAAAGTACAAAGTATCCTTTGGGCATCTTACCCACTGAGCAGCACTGATTTTAAGTTCAGTTTTAAGTTCAGATTTTAAGCACTGAGTTTAAGTTCAGGCAATGGAGCACTGGGAGAAAAACTATTGCCTCATTATGCAATCGTACTGCCATGGGAAGTATCTTACTTTACTCATCCCATTATGCCACAGACCTCAAACTGGCAGCCTACTGGAAATGTCTGGCCTGCAAATTATTTTACTTTTTAAATGAGTTGTCTACATTTAAAATTATAAAAGTGATAGAGTTGGATTGGATTCAAATATTTATTCTATCTCTCCCAGTATTTCCTCTTCTAGGACTGCAATTACAGATTTTGTATATATTAGGCTGCTTAAAGTTGTTCCACAGCTCAGTGATGACCTTTTCATTAAATACTTTTTTCCTCTGTATGTTTCATTTGGATAATTTTTATTGCTATTCTTCAAATTCATTCAGTGTTTTCTTCTGTGATGTCTAATTTGCTATTAATCTCAATGTGGTTTTTCTTCTCAGATATTATAGTTTATATCACTAGATGTTTGATTTGTGTCTTTTTAATATTATCTATCTCTAACCTATTGGGCATATGGAATTCAGTTATAATAACTGTTTTAATGTCTTTGCTAATTCTAACATCTGTGCCAGTTCTTCATCCATTTCAATTATTTCAATTTATTTTTCTCCTCATTATGGGACATATTTTCTTGTTTCTTTGTATACCTGGTAATTTTTTTAAGTAGGCTCCACACATCCCAATATGGGTCTTGAACCCATGACCTTGAGATCAAGAATCACATGCTCTACTAAGCCAGACAAGCACCCCACATATGTGGTAATGTTTGATTGGATGTTAGACATTGTGCATTTTAAAGTTGTTACACAATGGATATTTTTGTTTTCCTTAAATATTCTTAAGCCTTGTTCTGGGGCACAGTTAAGTTAGTTGGAAATCATTTGATCCTTTTGGGTATACTTTTACAATTATTAGGCAGAGCTAGAGCAGTGCTCAATCTGAGGCTAATTTTCCCCATTAGTAAGGGAAGATCTTTCCAAGTACTCAATGCTCTGTGAGTAGTGAGGTTTCCCATTCTGGCTGATGAGAAGAGTCCCTATTTCTGGTACTGGATCACTATCTGCTCTAATCCTCTCAGGTGATTCTTTCTCAGGCAGATAGTTTAACACACATATTAAACTAGCTCATGGGTGAGAACTCTTTACATATCCAGATTACCCCTCTGTATCATTCTCACTTCTCCACTAACTATGTCCTACAACTCTTATCAGCCACTGTGATCTCCTAGACTGTCAGCTCTACCTCCCCAGCTCAGCAAGCAGTCCATCAAGCTCTATCTGGATTCTTCCTCATTGCATTATGGCCTGGAAATTCTCTCAAGGCATTAAGCTGGGTCAATCACAGGGCTTCCTTTGTTTCTTTCCCATCTCAAAGGGATCACTCTTCATTATTGCCTGACATCCTGCATCTTTAAAAACAAATTATTGCTCCAGGGTGCCTGAGTGGCTTAGATGATTAAACCAGACCTCAGCTTAGGTCATGACTTTACGGGTTCCTGGGTTTGAGCTCCAAGTCGGGCTCTGTGCTGACAGTTCAGAGCCTGGAGCCTGCTTCAGATTCTGTGTCTCCCTCTCTCTCTGCCCCTCCCTCGCTCGCACTCTGTTTCCCTCTCTCTCAATAAATAAATAAATAAATAAACATTAAAAAAATTTCTTTTAAGTTATACTTAGATATAAATCTACATGTGTGAGATTCATATGCTAAAAACTAAAAAGAACTGAAGAAATGAAAGAAGCCCTAAATAAATAGAAATACAGTGTTCATAAATCAGAACACTCATATAGTTAAGCGTTCATTCTCCCCAAGCAAGAGTTGTCAAATTGAGAAGTAAAAAAAAATTTCAGGATGCCAAATTAAATTTCAATTTCAGATAAACAATGAATAATTTTTAGTATAATTATGTTCCATACAATATTTGGGATGTTATTATGCTAAATATTCATTTCTTTTTATCTTAAAGCTAAACTTAACTGGATGTCCTATATATTATCTGACAACCCTACAGAGTCCAATTGATTTTAGAGATTTAATGCAGTAACAGTCAAAACCCCAGCAGGATTTTTTTTTTTTTTTTGTCCATATAGGGAGGCTGATTCTAACATATATGTGAAAAAGCAAAAGACCCAGAATAATCAAAATAATTTTGGAAAAGTAAAACTGAGTTAGAGGACTCACACTATTCCATTTTAAACCTTAATCTAAAGCTAAGTAATCGAGACAATATGGTAGTGGTGAATGTTTAGATCCATAGATCAATGGAATAAAATAAGAGAGTCCAGAAATAGATAATCACAACTATAATCAATTGATTTTTTAAGATAGATAGATTATTTTATTAAGATAAAATTCACATCTATAAAAATTTACTGTTTTAATTATTTTATTTTATTTTATGTTTATTTATTTTTGAGACAGAGAAAGAGAGTGTGAGCAGGGGAAGAGCAGAGCAGAGAGAGAGGGAGACACAGAATCCAAAGCAGGCTCCAGGCTCTGAGCTGTCAGCACAGAGCCTGACCCGGGGCTCAAACTCATGAGCTGTGAGATCATGACTTGGGCCAAAGCTGGACGCTTAACCAACTGAACCGCTCAGGCACTCCTATTTTAATTATTTTAAAGTGTACATACAGTTCATGATCAATTGATTTTTGAACAAAAATATGAAAACAATTCAATGGAGAAAGGATAGTCCTTTCAACAAATAAAACAAGTAGACATCTATATGCAAAAAAATAAACTTCAACCTATATATCAGAGTTTAATATTGAAAAATTAACCTCAAAAAATCATAGATTTAAGTGTAAAACCAAAAGCATAAATATTATACCTAAAAATCATGAGTGGAGCACCTGGGTGGCTCAGTCCGTTAAGCATCCAACTTCAGCTCAGGTCATGATCTCACGGTCTGTGAGTTCTAGCCTCTGTCGGGCTCTGTGCTGACAGCTCAGAGTCTGGAGCCTGCTTCAGATTCTGTGTCTCCATCTCTCTTTGCCCCTCTCCTCCTCATGCTCTGTTTCTCTCCTCTCTCTCTCTCTCTGTCAAAAATAAACATTAAAACATATTTAAAAAATAAAAATCATAGGAGCAAATGATTGTGACCTTGTGTTAGGCAATGACTTCTTGGCAATAACATAAAAAACTGACCCATAAAAGAAAAAAATATGATAAACTGGACTTCATCAAAATTGAAACTTTTTTCTGCATACGACATTGTTAAAAGAATTAAAAGACAAGCTATAAACTTGGAACAAATATTAGCCAATCACATATCCAACAAAGGACTTGTATCCAGAACACATAAATACACTTCAAAACCGAGCTGTAGGAGAACAACTCAGTTTAAAAATGGGCAGAAGACCTAAATAAACATTTCACCAAAGAAGACACAAGAATGGCTGACAAGCACATGAAAAGATGCTCATCATCATTAGTCATTTTAAAAGTGCACATTAAAAGCACAATGAAATACCAGGATACATCTGTCAGAATGATAAAAAGTAAAACAATAGCCAAAATGCTAGAGGGGATGCAGAACAGCTAGAACCCTCACGTACTGCCAGTGGGAACGCACAGTGGTCCAGACACTTTGAAAACAGTTTGCCAGTTTCTTTTTTTCTTCCTTTAATATCTTCTTATCTTTTTACATTTTTGTAGTTGTTGCTGTTTTGGTAGGTGACAGGTGGTAGCTGTGGCAGTTTCTTACAGAGTTATGTATATATTTACTACATAATCCAGCAATCCCAGTCCTAAATGTTTACTCTCAAGACTTGAAAACTCATGCTCCCACAAAAACCTATACATGAGTGTTCATGGCAGCTTTATTCATAATCACCCAAATTCTGGAAATACCCTGAATGCCCTTCAGTGAGTGAATGGCTAAGTATAACATACCTTTTCATGGATAGCTTTTCAACAATAAAAAGGAGCAAATTATCGATACACTCAGTAACGTGGACGAAGCTCAAAGGTTACATATTGTACGGTTCCATTTACACCGTATTCTGGAAAAGGCAACACTCTAGAGAGGACCTGATCAGTAGTTGCCAGAGGTTAGATATGGGAGGCTATTTCACTACTGAAGATAAAGTAAGGGAATTCAGGGCCAGTAATGGAAGTGTTCTGTATTCTGATTGGGGTGGTGGTTGTACAAATCTGTACAGGAGTTAAAACTCATAGATGTACACACACCCATACACACACACACACACACACACACACGTACATTTCATGCTTTGTAAGTGAAATAAAAACAATACAGATATTGAAGATGTGTGCTCAAATGTTTTGAATGCTAAGAGGATACATCATCAAAAAGTTGGGAAGTGGTGCACACCCCTCATTTTACAACTGGGGACACTGAGGCCAGAAAGTGAAAGTAACTTAAGGCCAAAAAAAAGGATGAAGCAACCATGAGAGTTTATTTTCTCTTGGTAACCATCTCTGCAGCCTTTCACCCCAAGCCTACCCAGCCAGGGTTAATTTGGCCTCTTTTTCTTAAGGCAGTTTCTAAATTCAGAGTTTTCTGTAAGAGGCAGAATCATGGTTACATGTACAAGTTAAAATCAGTAAGAATGGCAAACACACATGCCTATTTTATAGAGGGTGTGGTCAGCATGGATCCAGCTCCTGATGGACAGATGTATGGCTATTAGGGAAGATGTTTGCAGGATGCCAGAGACAACAAACAAATAAATGGGTGGGCCCTGGAGATCTAGACCACTTGTGTCTGAATCCAGGCTGTGCTACCTACTAGTGATGGGTCTCTGAGCACATTGCTTAGTTTTTTCCCATCTCCATTGCTTCCTCTGCAAAATGTACCCTAGTTTTATGTACCAGTAAGAGATTTAACAAATCTCACCAGCAATTATACTGTAATACAGTACTTTTCTTATCTTGCATTATAAGATGTTAAAATGTGATTTTAAAAAAAGTGTGTCTTAGAATTAGAGATATGTGATAATACTTATTCTGCTGGGTTGTTTTGGCGATAAAAAAAAGTTGTTAGATGTTAATGCCTGGCACATAGTTCTCAATTAATAGTTGTTAGCTATTATTATGATTATATCGTTGTTATTATTACCACTACTACCATTACTATTTTAAGAAACGAATAGCGGAACTTGCGTTGGAATACATTCTAAAATGCCTCTCCCACTCCATCCTGCCTTCTGCATGCCCTACCTACTTTGCTGTTGAATTTTCAAGCTCTGGCACATGCAAACACAGTATGTGTGGACGTCACCAGAAAAAGAAACAAAAAACAAAAAAACGTGAGAAACATTTACCACTTCTCAATTCTTGTTAGAGAAAAACCACAATGACACTCTAGACGTTGTGTTGGCAAGGTCGTTTCTTGCATTGGCACACGCACACGAGATGGGAGAGTCAGAATGGGAACGGCATCTAATTGAGCCTGCGTGTGTCAATCCTGCACTGAAGGACAGGGGCAGGAAGCCATGTGTAAGGCGGCAGGAGCAGGGACCTGGCCTGCATTTGTGCGTCTGCGGCTTGCCCCTCATGGCACGTGGCTCAATGCCATTTCAGTCTTAGTTACTTCTCTGTGAGACAGAGAAATAATTACTACTTACAACCACCAAGGGGTATACATAAATTAGGGTTCCGGTTGGGTTAAATGGCTGGAAAAGTCAACCATGGCTGCAAAGGGAAGCTGGTTAGCCACATACGTTTTCTTATTATTTGTATTTTTATTCAAGTTCCTCTGTCCTGCAGAGTCCTCTATCTTATTGCAGGAAAGAGCAGTATATAGGGGGATACCCCAGACCTGGTCTCAAAACCATTCTCATTGGGGGGCTGGGCCCAGTGCAAATTCCTTTGTGTGCTTGAACCCTTCACCCAAACCTTGTTGTTCAGGAGCCACCTGGACAAAAGGCCATAAAAATGAAATGTTCCTTAGGGAGTGAGTACATAAAGAAATTTCCTGAGAACTACTTAGTGCCAGGTACTGTGCCTAGCTGTAATACGATACCTGTTATTATTCTAGAAAGTAATTGTTACAACTCCTTATTACATTTGAACAAACAAGGTACCATGGAGAGGCGGGTGATATGCCCAGGCTCCCGGAATTAGGCCCCCGGAGCTTCCAGGCTGGATCCCACCCCACGCTGTGCTGCACTAAAGTGACAGGCATGTAATGCTGTCTATCTGTCTATCTGTCTATTCAGGGTGCCCACGTGAGAGCGATGAGGACCCTTAATGAAAATCATTGTTCAGCTGAGCACCAGCTAAAGATCCTTCCTTCCTTTCATTCATTCATTTAACAAACTATGGAGAGCCTCCCCTGTGCTCTAGACCCAGGAAACACCCCAGGGAATCCGACTCACAACCCCGAATCAGGGAGTTGGAGGAGTAATGGGAAAGACCACAAGTAGACCTGGGTTTCATGTGGCTTAAACTTAAACAATTTGAAAAGTTGTCTTTGGGAAAAAGAATGTAAAATTAGCAAAAGGGTCTGGAAAGAAGCAGGGGAGAGCCCTAAAGTGTAAGCTCTAGTAGCTTCCCTGCAATTCTGCCTTTGGGGGAAGCCAATGAGCAGAGCTGCATTGACAGTAACATGTCTTCAGGGCTGATGGGGGAGCAGAGGAGTCTCTTAGAGGAAATGCCATCTAAGCTTATGCCCCCTTCCATCCAGGATGGGACAGGGAGTCCTGGCAGAGGGAATAAAAGGACACAGGATCTGGGTGAGGGAAAGGAGTTGCCACAGTGTACAGGGATGCCTTTTCTCCTTCCTTTATTTGACCCCGAGGCACCAGGTCCCTCCCCAAGTGCAGAGCCCTGAGTTGCCACATTCCAGAGGTTAACAGGACGTGCCCTGGGCACGGCTTACACCTTTTCTCCAAGCTTCTTGAGAAATTACAGATCCCACGAGAAGGGACCCAGGCTGGGTGCCCAGACTCTAAGAATACAGGCCAGCATTGGCTGTCCTTGGCCTGCCTCTCCTAGCTTTTGTTTGCATTTATAGGAATAAAACAATCCAGAAATCTTCCTTTGTCAGAGGTTAACCTGAGGTGCAACACGTTCCAAGAAAGAAAAGATAGGAAAAGGAAGGGAGGAGAAGTGGAGAGTGAATGTCTTTAAAAAATTTTTTTTTAAACATTTATTCATTTTTAAGAGACAGAGAGAGACAGAGCATGAGTGGGGAGGTCAGAGAGAGAGGGAGACACAGAATCTGAAGCAGGCTCCAGACTCTGAGCTGTCAGCACAGAGCCCGACACAGGACTCGAACCCACAAACCATGAGATCATGACCTGAGCTGAAGTCAGACGCTTAACCAACTGAGCCACCCAGGTGCCCCAGAGTGACTGTCTTTTAAAGTAAAATCCTTGGGGTGTCTGGGTGACTCAGTTAGTTAAGTGTCTGACTTCAGCTCAGGTTATGATCTCACAGTTCATGAGTTTGAGCCGTACATCAGGCTCTGCACTGACAGTGTGGACCCTGCTTGGGGTTCTCTCTGTCTCCCTTTCTCTGCCCCCACTCCATTTGTGCATGCACTCTCTCTCTCTCAAATCAGTAAATGTTAAAAAATCAAATCAAATCAAATCAAATCCTTGGGGCACCTGGCTGGCTCAGACAGTGGAGCATGTGACACTTGATCTTTGGGTCATGAGTTTGAGCCTCACATTGGGTGTAAAGATTGCTTAAAAAAAAAAATCTTTGAATAAAATAAAATAAAATAAAATAAAATAAAATAAAATAAAATCCTTCAGTGAGATAAGAACTTGAGGGACATCTAGCCTAACCCAGAGTGGGGTGAAGTTGGTGCCCTCTCCAAAAGTGACAAGGAGCTTGCCCTAGTGGCTCTAAGTTTTAAAGGTGGTGTTCTGAATATCCTTATTTCCTCTCTATGCACCCAGTGCCTTGCCTGTTCCACCACAATGCGAATGTGCCCCCACCAGTACTCTTTCAACCCTCACAATCTCCAGCAGAGAGCAGATGGACTGACTTGTATGTTGGGGCCCGTGTCTCCATGCAGCCTGCCAGCTAGAGCAGCAGTTTATGTCCTGTAGGGCAATGAGGCCTCCTTAGAGGTTCAGTTTCCCCGGGGATTTATAGAACAGCCACCCACTATGCCTTGACCACTACACAGATAAGGTTGGTAAGGCTGGTAAGGTCGGTTGCCGAAAGGAAGCCCCTTCTAGGGAACCAGGTTCTGCTCTGGGCTCTGCTCCTATGTGCACTTGAGTCCCTCTCCTTCTTTGGGTTACCTTTTTTCCCCTCAGTTACCCCATCTGTAAAATGGGAATAATGATACTTGCCCTGAACTTGTGATTCAGAGAAGGGAATAATAAAGGAGGTATAGACATAAAAGCCCCCTAAGAAGTTCAAAGTGCAGAATATTATTACATTTGAAGTCTCTGCCTGGTGGCTCACTCACCATCCCACACTTTCACCCCATGCTGCGCTGCACCGTCTCCAAGGTCACAGGGAAGGAGGACATTGACTAAGTTCACCTGTGGACTGAGGATGGACCCTTCTCCCAGAAAGCAACAGGCAACGTCTCCTGTCATGTCACAACCTGCACCAAAGATGAAAGCAACCTGGTGGGGGGTGGGGGGCTGGAAGAGCATGTCCTCTCCGGACACCCGTAGCTCAGCACACTGTTCTCTTTCTCCTGCCTCATCACCCTTATCTTGGCCCATACCGACACCTGCATCTCTTTTTCACAGCTGCAGAGTCCTTGTAGCTCTTTTCACACATCGGAGGGGAAAATGGCAACGAGATCAAATCTGCACTGAGGGCTAATTCACACAGATCGTCCTAATCGCTAGTGAAGGGGGAAGGGACCACGTGGGAGGTGCTGCTCTCTGCCCACTACAAAGCCACGCTCCCCTCTTCTTCCTGGCTCTCCACTAGACTTTGTTTTACAGCCTCCCTTGCAGTTATATGAGGCCATGTGACTAAGTTGTAGCCAATGGGATGTTGGCAATCTGGCCCATAACAACCCCCCCAGGTTCCATGCTCCCCCGTGATCTTTTCTCTTTCTGGATGGCTCCGTTTGCTTCAACCCCAGAGTGACTTTGGAAGCCTAGAGAGCCAGGGCCCCCCTTTTGACATACTCACTCACCCAATACTGTTAAGTGAGTAAGAAATAAACCATTATTGTGTTTGAGCTTTTATACATTGGGGGTATACCTGTTGGAACAGTTAGCCTACCCTAATTCATACAGAGCAGAATAGCCTGTAAGTCCTGCCAACTCCAGGAAGCTCATGCTGATCTCTTCCTTCTTTCCACCCCCCGTACCTCTACCAAATGCTACCTTATGTTGCTATTTAATGGAATGTTAACTAAAATTTAGACTAGGGGCTCATGTCTTTCTTCTCTATTTTATGCCATGCCTAGCAAAGAGATGCTTAACAGTCACTGGATTAAACCTTATGTCTGTGAACTTAGTGGGCAGTCCTTCCCCCAGGAACACCCTTACTCTTTTTTCTCTGCCTATAATATTCTACTCCCCTTCCATTTCCAATTTCCATCTCTCTCCTTCTGTGGGGACTTCCCTTACCACTCCAGGCCGCAGTGATCTTTCCTTCCTTCAAAGTTTATAGCACCTAGGGTCACAATTTCATTGAGTCAGCTTTTACATTATTGCCGTAGCATTCTGAAGTATAACTATAAAACAATCATGCCTTTAAGAGGTGGGCAAAGGACAAAGAGAATGGAAGAAACTGAAAAGGAGAAGTCAAAGGGGCAGGAAGAAAAATTCAGACAGCTCAGATGTCATGTAAACCAAGGGAGGGGAGCATGTCATGGTCAGGTGGGGCCAAAAGAGTAGTTAAGTATGGTGGAGACTCCAAAACTGGGCCTCATAGGGTGGAAATGATTGGTACCCTCAACGAGAGGTGTCTCAGTGAGCCTCAGTGCGTGGGTTTGGGCTTAGAATAGAGAGTAAGAAAGTAGAGAAAATGAGAATATGCAACTCTTAAGGGGTTTAGGGAGGAGGAAAGGTTTGAGAGGTGGCTGGAGAGAAATGTGAGGTGAGGAAGGGTGTGAGATGTCTTTTAGGATGGATGAGACTGACTGATGGGCAAGAATGGCAGAGAGGGGGAGGTTGAGGGAGAGATAGGTGGGGTGGGGGCCGGTGGGGGGCGGGGGGTGGCCAGCAGCAGAGTTCCTGAGAAGTAGGGCTGGGTAATGGGTCCAGGACACAGGCAGGGGCCTGGGCTGGGGGGACCCGCTTCCATGACACCTGGTGGGATGGACAGACAACATGCATCCTTTCTTTTTTCCTACGTGTTTGTGGAGTTAGGTGGCAGAAAGTCAAGTGAGCCCCCGGCTGATGGCTTTGGTGTTTTGTCAGAAAAGGAAACCAAGTTTTCTGCTGGAACGAGAAGAGCAAACTTGGAAGGGCCTCAATTCTCTACCACTCCCAGTATCCCCCAGTCTGGGGGTGACTGCTCCAGTAGGGCTCCTCGGCCATCTCTCACAGCCCTCACCTCAGCTTTAGGAACTGGCCTGCAGTCTGACATCTGGAAAGAGGCAAGGTGGGTCCCTGGGGCCTGCCCCGAGGTAACATTCCTTTACTTTCAAGTTTTAGCTTTTCTAAAACCTGGACTGCTTCTCCTTCCTTGTTCTTCCTGAACCCAGCATGGATTTCACTGGCAAATGGATGGCCTATTGTTCTGATGCTGAGATTGGAACAGAACTCTTCATTTTCGGAAGCTTATTTGTTTAAAACCCCCCTTTTTTTTTTTTTTTTTGTAAAGACTCAGCATAGTTTTTTCATAAGACAGTTGCTCGGTGACTGTGTTTGTCCCCTGCTCATGATGGGGATGTGGATAAAACTAATAGTCCCAAGACGCGTGGTCTACCCCTAACCCATCCCTTCGCCTTGTCAAGTAATTCCGTTTTGGGAGCCCGGCTGGGCGCGCTCGCGTCCGCCAGAGGGCGCCATCGGCCCGCGGAGCTGGCCGCGGGGTCCAGGGCCTGGAGGTGGCGGCCATGCGAAGCTGCCCATTTGCTCAGTGATTTCGTCTCTTCATCCCCAGCTGCGGTGGAGTGGCGCGAGCCAGCGCTCGCCAAGGCGCTCATCTGTGCAAGCAGGAAAGAAGCTAACAAGATTTGTGACGCCCTTCTTATTTCAAAGTGTCATCTTTGTGACAAGTATTTAGAGAGCACAAAGTTGTACCTACTACGTCCAAGATCCTGGAGAGTAAGTATCGAGATGAGTCATACTTCATCTCCAAACTTACAGACTTTCCGGAGAAGTGGCTGAATTAAGACAGGTGCCAAATAGAAAACTGGAGTTCAGGCAGAGGTCAGGGCTATGAGGAGAAGTGAGGGGAAGTGGTGGGAGGGGTCAGGCAGGAGAGTCTGTAGCCTCAGCTAGGGGAATGAGGACTGGGACAGGGAGGGGTTGGCTCATAAGAGAGGAAAGGATTTGCCACCCCACATCACAGCTTGGTTGCAACAGAACCTGTGAGCTTAGCTAGTTCTGGTTGTACATCCGTTATTCCTAAACGAGTGTTATCAGTGCCGAAAGGCAACATTCCCTGCCCTGGAGACCGAGCTCCTAAATCTTGAAAGGTAAATTAGAAGTAGAAATGGACTGGCCAAGTGTCCAGAATGGGTTACAGATATATAACCTAATCTGAACAGTTAGTCCTTCTGCTAATTGTTGAAATAGCCACGGGAGCCTGCAGAAACAGCTGTTATACTCGGTACAGGTGTCATAAAACCATACGCCAAAGATACATCTAATTGGTCTTAGGAGGTAAGATGCAAAAATAGAGACGTAGAGGAACAATAAAGTCCTTTTGTTTTAAGGACTTTGTTTACACGTATCACCAAAACAGCCTAAGGAAGAATTCTATGAATGTCATAGTCCTCCCAGAGAATTATTACAACAAATCTATAATATTGGGTTTTTAAAATATTTATTTATTTATTTTTGGGAGACAGAGCACAAGCAGGGGAGGGGCAGAGAGAGAGGGAGACACGGAATCTGAAACAGGCTCCAGGCTCTGAGCTGTCAGCACAGAGCCCAATGCGGGGCTCGAACCCATGAAGCACGGGATCATGACCTGGGTCAAAGTTGGGCGCTTAACCCACTGAGCCACCCAGGTGTCCTGTATAATATTGTGTTTTTTTTTTTTAATTTTTTAAGCGTTTATTTATTTTTGAGAGAGAGAGACAGAGTGCGAGCAGGGGATGGGCAGAGAGAGAGGGAGACACAGAATCCGAAGCGGGCTCCAGGCTCCGAGCTGGCAGCTCAGAGGTCCATGTGGGGCTCAAACTCACAGAGCACGAGATCATGACCTGAGCTGAAGCCGGACGCTTAACCAACTCAGCCACCCAGGTGCCCCACAAACCTATAATATTGTTTTGTGCTAAGGCCAGTTAAGTTTGGAACCAATAAATTAAAACAAACCTGGACCTTGGATTTACAGAAATTTTGTTCCCAAGGCATTAAAACGTAATTGGAGTTCTTATCATTAAATGGCATGGCATTGGTTCCAGCATGACAGTTTAGGAAAAACAGTAAACTCCAACCAGGAATTGTAGTGTAAGAGTTGATCTTAGACCTCTAATTAGTGCTTTTTTTTTTTTTTTTGATTATCATTAAAAATTCCCCTTGTGGCAAGTCAGTTAACTTCTCTAGGTCTCTGTTTCCTCATTTAATAGAGGAATTTAATAAGAAGGAAGAATATAGACCAGGTGATCTCTCAAATCCTGGAGCATGCAACAAACAGGTCTTCGTTCTGTCACGTCCAGATGCCTTCTTCGTACTGACTTGGCTCTGAAGTCACTTGAAGGACCTACAGTTCCTGTGAGGTTAAACATACTGAGGCAATGGGGCACCTGGATGACTCAGCTGGTTAGACTTTGGCTCAGGTCATGATCTCATGGTTCGTGAGTTCAGGCCCCGCGTTGGGCTCTGTGCCGACAGCTCGAAGCCTGGAGCCTGCTTCTGATTCTGTGTCTCCCTCTTTCTCTGCCCCTCCCCTGCTCAAATAAATGTTAAAAAAAAAATACTGCAGGAAGGGAACTTAGGTGGCTGCTATTTCTGATACAGGCTGCATTCCTCGTGTCATCAGAAGTCTTTTCTGCATGTGGTGGTCCAGGGCCATGGAGGATCTGATTGTGATTGTTGTCACCTCTGAATTTCTACAGCACTTTCTGACTGCACTGCTTATCTGTCAGTTAGTGTGGGCTGCCTGGAGTGGTCTTTCTACACTAGGTATTTGAGGACAGGGTCTATGGTATTCTTCAGTGTTATTCACCAAATAGTCCAGACTCTTCACCCCTGCATGTGGGACAACTTCTCAGCCCCCTAGAGTTTTGGGGAGAGAGGCCACCTGACTGGTTCTAGCTAATAAGTAGTGAGCAGAGTGACATTTAGCACATCCAGTGGACTATTCAGTTGCCTGGGTAGTTGCTTGCTACCTATGACCAGCTAAGTTCCAGGTAGTGACTTTTCTGGTGGTCTGGGTACAGGAGTGAGAATGATGCCGAGGCAGAGCAGAGCTCCCAGTCAACCCACTATGGTCTTAGGCAGTGTGAAGAGAAGCCTGTTATTTTAAGACCTCGGGATTTGGGGACTGTTTATTACAGCAGCATGCTGTGGCCCATTCTGACTAATAAAGGGTCATTGTGTGTCATCATCTTTGCTTCCCCAGGGCTCCAAATGACATGGTAGTCAATACCAACTGTGGCATGAATGACTGACTGAATCGCTCTTCCGATCTCTCCCACTGGAGTAGGGATTGTCCATATACCCATTTGTCCTCTCTAGAGCACCTGCCCCAGGACTGTGAACATAGCAGGTGCTTGGCAAGACCCATGGATTGATTTATATGCTTACGAGTCCCAAGATGCAACCCAATATCACAGCTAGAGATGTGGTGTGTGATGTCACTTTCCATATGCTGCCTGAGAGAGTGGGACTCAGGGTCAAAGGCACTGAGGAAGGAGGGGCAGCATGCCAGTATCTACCTTTAAGCTCTATGGGGTTACCTCTGACCCCTCCATCTCTTTGCAGGGTGTGAGTGAAGCTTGCTCTCTGGGTCACTGCAACAGAGTTCAGAGCAGAGACAGGGCCAAAATTAGAAGACACAGCAGGCCAGGCATAGGCCAGCAACAAGAGGCAGGACCTGGGGTGGGGTTAGAAGCTGGGCTGGAACTCAGGTGGGGCTGGGCCAGGCCAGGCCAGGCCAACAGAGCTCTGGAAGGCTTCTCCTGTCATTATGCTACTACGTGTCCCATCCTGTGGCCCAGGTGGTTGAATTCTGCTCCACAGAGCATGTGTGGAATGTATGACAGTCCCTGACCAGGCAGACCTTTGCAGAAGCCATTAACATTCTATAAATGGCAACTTGCACAGCAACAAGGACATGAATATTGATATGCTAGGCTAAGGTTCTGGCACCCCCTCTCTGCTTCTTTTAGCCAATCTAAACAATAGCCACAGAGTGTTTCTTTTTGATTAGAGTAAACCATCTTCAGACATGGATCTTCCATCTCTCTAACATCCTGTTGTGGGGAGAGTCTTCTGGGGCGGAGGGGAGGTTGCTGAAGAGGAAAATATCCATCCCTACAAAATGGCTTTTTTTTTAAGGCATTAACTCTGGTTATGCTGTTCCCCACTTTAGAATGACCAGTGTCTCTCAAGGAAAAACTTCAAACTTGTTTACAAGCTCAACAGAGTCTTAATTATCCCAACCAACCTACCTTTCCTCCTCTTACTGCCTGCCATACTGCCTGGTTGCTTCCTCATCCCACACAGCCATACTCTTACTACTCATGCTCTGCACACTCTGTTCCCAATGCCTCCAGTGCCCTTCCCTATTCTCTTTGCCTACTGGAATGTCTAGACCTGCTGGTTGATGCCTTCCCAGGCAAGGGGTGAACCTGCCTCTGGGAGCACCCCTAATCTTATTGCAGCATTTATCATGTGGCCCTGGGGACTCTTGCTCAATCGGTCCTTTTCCCCGTGAGCTTAATTTTTGAAGGAGGGGGCACCGTCTTGATCATCTTTGTTAAGTTCTGAAATCATTTTCCTTCCTTTCCCTCTCCCAAAGGTCACAAAATAACTAGGCCATAGTTGGAATGGACAGGGCATCTAATTTAGCACCAAAGCCATCTCTGTCCTATCTTTCAGGACTACACAGGGGCCAAGAGAAGGTGAAAGTAGGTAATAGTTATTGATTGAAATTTTACATTCTCAAGTTTCCCACCTGCAAGCACTTGTTTTTCTTTTCACAGGAATCTGGAGCAAAGGGTTATTTTGGATACCCCACTCTCTCCCCAGCAGTCCCCTTCAGGTAAATTTAAGGTAAATTTCCCTAAGCAACCTCACATCCGGCATCGCAGTGGTGATCCCGGAGAGTACAGATTTGTATGCCACCGGGTTCGAGAGTTAAGAAAGAGGTTTATTTAGAAATAAGGATGTAAGAAGAGAAGGAAATTAGCGATGTTTGAATGTAGAATACTGGCATTCGCTTTCCATTTAAGTATTCATTCAATACAAAACAGGCAGTGTATTTGGCCGAGTCTTTGAGTGACTCCACCCCAGACAGAAAGACTTGTAATTAAGAGGCGTGCACTTGTTGTGATGAGCACCTGGTGTTGTACGGAAGTGTTGAATCACTATGTTGTACACCTGAAACTAACATTATGCTCTGTGTTAACTAATTGGAATTTAAATAAAAACTTAAGTAAAGGGTTAAAACCCACAAGAAAGGAAGGTGAGGTCACACTGGTATTGGTCGCATTTGAGAATTGCAGCCTGATTATTTACATGGTGTAACAAACAGATGCTGTCCTTCTGCAACCGTACCCAGGTCACAAGGAATTTTGGTGTTGGAAGTTTGTAGGTTACTGGCTTTTAAGAACGCCTAGTCACTGAGATGTCAACAGACCCTATTTATTTATATATACTTGGGAGGTCTTGTCTGGGGACGGGTGGAATAGGATATCATGCAAAAAGTTCAAGTTCATCATGCCCTTAATTCTAAACTTATTTCCTATTTAACCCATTGAAAAGGAGGTATTTTGGCCAATGTTTTTCAATCCTGCGTACTTTTCTGTTTGCATGGTAATCTCACCCAGAGAAAGTACAGAGAAGGTATGAAACCCTCATGGATCCCTAAACTCATGAAATACTTGCCTTTCTAGACTTCCCAAGAGGGATGGGGGGAGGGTGAGGCAAATGGAGCACTCACCTCAGGTACAGAAGTTCAAGGGTGCCGATAAACTCAGTAACATAAGTAATATTTTAATGCAACATTTAAATTTACTTAAAAGTTGGATATTATGCCCATTCATTTTTACATTAATTTTGATTTTCAAAAATATTGCATTCAAATATTACTGATTACTTAGCTGATTATTATTGGTACCCCTTAAATTTTGCCTGTCAAGTATCTCAGCTCTAGTGCTGGTTCTGCTTCCCAGATGCATTGTCCAATGATGGAGCCCTGTTTGCCATTGCCTTCAATCACATGCCCCCGGAAGGGAGAAACAAGTTTAATAACAATAACATGGTGGAAGGAAAGAGCAAGGAGGAAAAAGTTCTGATGAACAAAGACACATAAAAGTTAAACAGCAATGAGACATCCCACTCAGGCTTTGTCCAACTGACAGATTTTAAAATACACCTCCAGCTGGTGGGAGTGGCCATGTAAGGCATAACTTTTATATCCTGACTTTTTACATGCACAAGATCTCAATAGTCCCTAAGACTGCATTTTAGCACTCTCTACCCAGCTGCCCTATTCATCAGGGCGTGCTGGGAGAAATTGTAAGATCAGGCAGAGCAGCGATTTCAGGCCTTAGGAGATCACCTTGGGACTTTCTGATCATTCTTGCGTCCTGTGTTGCTGCCCTTGGTATCCAGTTGTTTCAGGGGACTGCCTCCTTCCTCACCTTTAATCCTTTTTAAGCCTTTAAGCTACAGACCATGATAACCTTTTTCTCCTGAGAAAATGCAATCGAGGGGTGGGTTTAAAAATTTGGTCTACACTAACCAAATTCTCCAGATAAAAACTCAGTTTATCGCGATGCCTACAAAGTCCCTGACTTGGATCGGCACCGGGCGGGGGGGAGCGCCGAGGTTCTCTTTTTCCGTGTGCACAACCTCCTGCTCGCAGGTAGCGGAGATGACCTCTTCCCAGCCTAGTCCTTGGGCTGTAGCAGCCGGGGCCGCGCCCAGGGCCTCTGCGCTCTCGCCCCGCCCCCCCAGGTTCGCGTCCCCCGGCGCGGGGCCGTCCCTCGCCGGGCCGCCTACCCGGTCCCCGGCTCCCCGCGGAGGAAATTCTTCCCTAGCAGCCCAAGGCTCGCCTCACGTGATCAGCCGCCGCCGCGGCTTCCAGCGAGAGTTTAAAGGTTACGGAGGAAATTAGCGCGGACACAGGCACTCGCCCCCCGGAGGGCGCGCCCCGTTTTGCCGCAGCTCGACGGCCGCTGTCAGCGCACTGATCAGAGCCATGTCCCCCAAAAGGGCACAGACAAGGCCTGGAGTAAATATGAAGTCACTTTGTAAAAAATAAACAAACACAAATAGAGCCGGGGCTCTACTGAGCTTTCAGTTGTCAACAAGTTCTCGCGGCCCGAAAAGTCCAGGAGAGATCCCAAAGGGGGGAAATGCCCCCAAAGCAAGGGAAGAGAGAATGCATGTTTAAAAAACTCGCACCAAGCTTTGCACGCCCCTCCCTTCTCCCCTCCCCCACCGCGGTGGAGCAGGGACTCTCCGGACAGAATGACAGACAGACGGGCCAATACTCCGCCCGCTGCTCTCGCCCGCCTCGGCCCGAGTGGGGTGGGACTGGGGGAGGGTCCCGACTCTCCTCCGGCAGTGCGACCCCCACCACTCCCCCACCCCCCGGCTCTACGAGACCGTGTTGGCCGTGGAGCCCCGGGGAAACGCGCGGTCCGCTGATCTCCCGGTGGAGACCAGAGACGAGGTGTCCACGGCCCGAGGCGTCCGCACCGCCGTCCGCAACGCCGCCACTCCCCGGGGTCCCGCGCGGGTCCCCTGCTCGGCTCCCCCGCCCGCCGCCGCGACCCGGCAGGCTCGCCCTCTCTGCGTCGTTCCTCTCTTCAGCTCACTTTTCCCGTATTGCTCCCCCAACAGGCAAAACTTTCTATTTCCCCAAACACAGGAGCGCGCGCGCGCGTGCACACACATACACACACACACACACACACACACACACACATACACACATACACACACACACACACACACACACACACACACACACACACACACACACACACACTGACGTCTTTTGCGCATTTCCTGCATTAGAGGGAGGGAGACTCGCTCGCACACCGACGGAGGGAGAAGAGACCGAGGGGGAGAGCGGGCGGGCGGGCGGCGAGCGAGCGGCAGCCGAGAGCGGGGACGCGGGGAGCGCGGCCGGCGGGCGCCGGCGCCCGGGAGGTGGGGCCGCGCCGAGTCGCAGTCCCGGCCCCGCCGCCGCCGCGCTGCGCACCGCCCGGTGCCGGCCTGCGCCCCGAGCCCGAGCGGCGGCCACCCCGACTCCCCGGCCCGCGCGGATGTGAGATTCCGGGCTCCTGGCGCCTCCCGACCGCCGACTGCCGCGCCGCGCGGCTTCGCCCAAGAGGAGACGGCCAGGCGGGCTGTGCGGCTTGTGGATTTTTAAAAATTTGGCTCCGAGGAGGACCATTTCCTCTCGACATGCATCCCTCCGGATAGACTGAACATCCCTCGATCCATCCCCCGCCCCGCGCGGTCAGAGGCAGGCGCTGGGTGTGCGAAGAGGATCCGGGTTGAAATCTGCGCCCCCGGTTCTTGTCCCCGCCCCGTCCCACCTCCCCCTCCCCCTCCCGGAGTCGAAATTTCCCGGGGATTATGTTTCGGAAAGGTAGGTAAGCGCCGGGCGCGGCGCCCGCGTCCCCGCAGCCCGGACCCGGAGAGCCAGCGAGGCGGCGACACAGCCCCCGCGGCTTGCAGCGAAGCCGACAGCTCGTCTCCTCTTCTGGGGGTGCTGCTGGTGGTAGGGGGGGAGAGACTTGCTCCAAACGCGAACGTCCCTCAGCTCTCCCCCCCTCCCTGTTTTCCGTTAGGAGCCCGGCGAGGAAATACATGCACTCGCCGAGAATCGCCCGCGCTAGGGCGCAACGCTACAAGGTGTAGGGAGAGTGTGGGGTGGGGTGAGAGGGGACCCAGGAGTCCCCGTGGCTCAGAGCGCCGGGGCGTCGGTTCTTCATTCCTGCCCTCGGGGCGGACGGAGTGACCCGGCCCCCACTCCCCGCCCCGACCATGGTAGTGTTCAATGGCCTTCTTAAGATCAAAATCTGCGAGGCAGTGAGCTTGAAGCCCACAGCCTGGTCGCTGCGCCATGCGGTGGGACCCCGGCCGCAGACTTTCCTTCTTGACCCCTACATCGCCCTCAACGTGGACGACTCGCGCATCGGCCAAACGGCCACCAAGCAGAAGACCAATAGCCCGGCCTGGCACGACGAGTTCGTCACCGATGTGTGCAATGGGCGCAAGATCGAGCTGGCCGTCTTCCACGATGCCCCCATCGGCTACGACGACTTCGTGGCCAACTGCACCATCCAGTTTGAGGAGCTGCTGCAGAACGGGAGCCGGCACTTCGAGGACTGGGTGAGTCGGGCGCCTCCGGATCCAGGAGCCCAGCTGTGGGGTCCCGGGGAAGCACTCGCGGCCTTGGCGTTGGTCATGGGGCGCCGAGACTTATTGCCATCTGGGGTGTGTGTGTATGTGTCTCAGTTGCCTTGGGGAAGCATACTTCATTTCGTAGGTGGGGAGAAGTAGGTGCTGGGGCAAGGAAGAGAAGACTTGGCAAGAGGGTCAGGCCCTCTGTCCCCTCCAGACAACGGGTGCTACAGGGCGCTCGCAAGCTGGGGGAGCCCCCAGCCGCTGGTGCTGAAGGTTGGCAGAGAACCCGGCGCCTTCCGCAGGCGCGTGGTGGGCTGGCTGTGTGTGATTGTGTGTGGGTGGGTTCCTCCGTCCCTGGAGAGGCACGTGGAGCCTTAGACTGAAGGCTTCTCGCACGTCCTGGCTTTGTCCTGTGTAGCCCAGTGAGGAGCTGCTTTATTTTTCCCTCCGGGAGGAAGCTAGCTTGTTTCTGTTCTGTTGCATGGTGGTTAGCTCATCTTCTGACATACAGGGAGAAAAATGTGTTCTCCTCTAGGATGTCTCCTCCAGGGTCCCAGCAACGTAAGACCAGCTTGTTTTGCCCGGTGCATCGCCCATTCATCCAGAATGAGTGTTGTACTTTTAAAATGATTCTGCTTGTGAGAAATTGGAAGTCAGTGCTTTGAATCCCACTTAAAGTTATATTATTTCCCTGTTTTGATTTTTCAAGGTAACTGTGCAGTGTGATACTGTTTCTAAGTCTGACATTGAGTTGATTGATTACATTGTCAGAATATTAGGGACTTGGAAATAGGCCTCCCCTGTCCAGGTACTATAAGCCAAATGCATTCAACCGTGGCCCCCACAGAAGCAGGGAAACAAACCTTGCCTTTGCCCTTTTTGGAAGGAAGGTATTAAATTAGGAAATGGATTTTGGTGTTTTCCGATATGCTACATGTTTCCACCGAGAGCAGGTGTGGCTCTGGGTGCATATGTTTTCAGGGTTCTTTGGTCTATACCAAAAGAAATATCTGGATCCTCATGGAGAAATATAGAGGAATCCCCTTCTAATTATCAAAAGCAGACCACTTGGTGATTTTCCTAGGGTCAGAGGTTGCATACGGACCACCTTGGAGTATCACCTTACATATTTTTAAAAAGGAGATGGAGTTTTTAGAGGAAAATAGGAAAAAAGCCTCTTCTCTTTATGCTCACGCTGTGATGTAGTCTGCCCGAAACCATGGTTACGGGGCTTACAGGGAAGCTCCAACAAACCATACCAAGTACCACCCTGGGAGATTTGCGGCTTACACTTTGGGAAGCAGGCAGACCTTTGTGGAGTCCCAAAGAACACATTGCCATCCCATTCTGTGCCGTTTCAGCAATGCCCCTTCCTTCTGCCTGCCTCCCACCATCAGACTTCCCACCCACTCCCCATTTCCTTTCCACACGTGGGCTCTTTGACTCAGGAAAGTAGTGCACGTCTGAGGGGGAGCTGCAGGGATAGCTAATTTCAGGACCAGACCTTCACACTAAGAACTTGTGGTTTTGAATTTGTTGTCTTAGAACAGGAAGAGGATGGGAAAAACGTGAGTATGGCAGTGAAGCCATCCATAGGGTCTTTGCTGTCTATGCCGATGAGGGAGGTGGAGAGTGAGGCAGAGAGCAGGTGGGATGAACAGTGGGGCTGCTTTAGCCACAGAACACATCTTGTTGGAGGGAGAGGTGCCCGAGTGTCTCTGGTGATGCTTTGCCGGAGCCTGCCCCAGCCCTAGGTTCATCAGGGCACCGTCCCCACGTTGGAGCATTTGCCGTGAAGCATCCAGTGAGCACTAGCCTTGTATGGTTATTATTCTCTAAGGTTCGCAAATTCATGTTGGACTTGGCCCTGGACCAGATCAGCTAGTGCAGATGCAGGTTTTAGAGACAAGGACATTGAGTCTCAGAGAAGCCCAGTGGGTACCCAAGGTCACATGACAAGCACAGGGCCCCCTACATCTATTGCCCATGGCTTGTCTGGGAGAGAACTGAGCCCCCTGGTCCTTGCAGTGTATTCTCCCTGCAGATTCTTGTGCCGTGTCCCTGATGTTTTCATGGTACACAATAATTTAAAGTGCTTTCAAAATCGTATCTCTTTTGTCTCGTAGCAAATATGAATTAGGTACAACAGGTATTGGACAGATAAAAAAAGCAAACAAAAAAACACCAAAACTTGAGTTACAAAAAGGTCAGAAGGAGGCATGAATTGGGCATGAGGTGGTGGGTAGCATTTAAAGAGGTATTCACAATAGGAGACATCATTCCATGGGCACAGACACTGCTGGAATAAAGGTTGAGAACACCTGTGGTCAAGGTTGGGGAACAGACAGGCATGGCCCAAACTGAGGGTGCCTGTCAGCAAGGGTCAGGCAGGATAAAATTTCCCCCATTTAAGACTTTTCTCTTCATACCACCTGTGCTATTATTTATTTAAAACCTTTAAACACTGATTCCCTTATTTCTCACTTTAGCCCCAGTATCACAGGTTGGAATATTGCGGTTGCAATTTTTCTTCGTTCACATGAACATAAACACATGGCTTCTAAAATAAAAAGGAAGGAAGTTCATGTCAGGTACCTCTTCACATCGTTAGCTATACGGGGAGCCACAATTTGGATACACTGGAGTAGGAGAAAGTTTAGAAAACTGAGGTGGATTCTAGAATGTTTGAAAGCCAGGCTGAGATAATTATTCTCCAGATAATGAGAGATGCATCAGTTGTGATGACAAAGGGAGTTGTTTTAGAGAAAGCTCATTACAGAGAGATGGGAAGATCTCACTTGTACTGAAAGCAGAAACCCATTAAACACTGTTGCTGTCGCTTGTTTTCCAGGAACGAGATATTAATGCTTCTGTGACTTGAGTGTGCATTAGAATCACTAGGGGAGGGTGTTAAAAATATAGGTCTGCCTATATCTGTACCTTCAGAGCTTTTCATTCGGTAGTTTAGGACAAGTGCTGGGAATCCTTATTTGTAACCAGTGGTCCAAGAGAATTTGACCAAAGCATACTTTGAGAAACATTGGGGGAGAATAAAACAGCAGGGGAGGGAGGGTTCCGGATAATTCTTGCATCGAGACTTTGTACACAGAAATGTCCTGAAATTTTATAGTAGACCTTTGTGATTCCTCAAGCAAGATTTATAAGCATAGTTGTGGAAACAAGAAGGATGGGGATTCCTTAGAAGCAGGGGCCCGGCGAATGCTGGATGGAGCTGCTTTGCATTGAGGACAGATGGTGGGAGCATGGTGGATGGCAGAGGGTAGAAGGAGCGAGCACGTGACAGCTGACTGCTCCTGTTCGCAGTCTGGAGTTTGCTCTGCGGTCACCTCACTTAGTGTGTACTCTGAGCTCGGCCCTTCCCTGTTCCACCACCCCTGCCTCTGAAGACATCTTTGGTTTGTGTCACTCCCTGCCTTCCTCCCCGGTGTAGAAGAGGCACTCCTAATGCAGTGATAATGACAGTCATTTTCTGAGAGGTGGTACAGCCCAGTGCTTAAGGGCAGAGCTCTGGAGGGAAGCTGCTTGGGTTCGAATCCTGCCTCTACCACCAATAGCTTTTGTGACCTTTAGTGAGATATTTAACCTGTGTTCCTGTTTCTTCCTCTGTAAAAAGTGGATGACGGTAAAAGTCTCTACTTCTAACAAAATGCATTTGTTGAAGGGATGAAAGGAGTTAATACATGGAAAGTGATAGACCGAGGCCTGCCCTCAGCAAGAGCTCATGAACGTTTAGCGACTACAGTTAGTATTATGTCCCCTAAGCCTACCATGGGATTGGTCCCAGAAAGGGTTCTTTATAGAGTTGATTATTATACAGGACCTAAATAAGCCAGGTTTTCATCTCCAAAATGTTTCTTTTCAATTGGATAGCCTCGTCTGGCAAGGAATGGGACACTAGTGTTTCTGTTTCATATTTCCCAAATAGCTCATTAACAAGGTTTCTCAAAATTATTCCACCCTGCTGACCCTGTGAGATAGGCCAACACTCTTTCTGAAGGGGTCAGGCTCAGGAACTGTTACTTTGTGTTGACCCCAGAATCCCATGGGGAGACTGTTACAACAGCAGAGGCCCAGGCCAACCCCCTGTTAGTTCAGATGCTGATGCTCTGGGCAGAGCCTGAGGACTGGCTTGGTGGTTAAACTGGCCCTGTTCTGTCTCACAGGGAGGGTGGCTTGAGTACCCCTCGATATACACTGCCTGAAGGCATCTCTCTACCTTCAGGACTTTTGTGGGGAAATCTTAGAAGATCCCTGAAAGCTATTATTATCATTTAGATAGAGTGAGGTGGGAAGGGTCTAGAAAGGGGTGTGGAAGGACTGGGCGTGGTCAAAGCCCCTTTCCACCTATGCAACATACACCTTGAATTTGTCCACCAACAGCTCAGGTTCCAGGATTTCTCCATACTCGACTCCCTACTGACTCCTATAATACTTAACATCTCATTAAATATTGCTCCCTATGGTTATTTAACCACTGCCCTAAGGGTTAGTTCTTGCCCCAGTGCTATCGCAAAAAGCCACTTGGCATGGGGGCCCTGCAGTTAAAGGGTCTTCTGGGCAGTCAGACCTTGTCTGTCAGCCCTATTTCTCCTCTGTATTGTCTTTTACCAGCAGCTGAGTTAGTGAATATTTGAGACCCCCAGTTCCCTAACTCTTCAGTGGGCCCCTCTCCCTTGGATCTGTAGATTCTACCTACAGGATACATCTACCATTCTTTTTTTTTTTTTAATGTTTATTTATTTTTAGAGAGAGAGAGAGAGAGAGAGTGTGTGTGTTTGTGCGCGCGCTCGAGGGCGGGGGCGGGGGGGTAGAAGCAGAGAGAGAGAGAAAGGGAGACACAGAATCTGAAGCAGGCTCCAGGCTCTGAGTTGTCAGCACAGAGCCCGACGAGGGGCTCGAACCCACGAACCATGAGATCATGACCTGACCTGACACTTAACCAACTGAGCCACTCAGGTGCCCCAGGTTGCATCTGTCATTCTTGAGGCATGTGACTTAGGCTCTTTATGTCTGTTTCTTCATCTGTAAAATGGGACTATAATAGTTCTCATAAAGTTTGACAACCTCTTGGGGGTTTTTATGAGAAATAAGAGAATCTATGTAAAGTTCTTAGCAAAGGGCCAGGCTACAGTACATTCTAACAATTTTATTAATAGTTGAAGAGTTATATGTGTATATTCATAGTTTTAGAATCTTAAATCAGAACATATGGTCCAGTGATATTTCTCTCTTTGATTTGTGAATGTATTTATATGAAAAGTCTCACATAGTCTAAAAATAAAGTTAATTTAATTACGCTTAACAATTGCCTTTTTGAAAATATTAGAATCACTTGAAATGAGATTGTTTTGAAAAGTCTAGGAATTGTGTGGCCACTGTAGTCAAAGATTAATTATTTATTGAAGCATCTGACCAATTGAAAATAAGGATATTTGGGAGCTGCTGTTTTGGTTTTACTGTATCAATTTCATCTAGTTTCATGGATTTACATACATTCTCAATGCTGTTGACTCCAAATTCCTAATTCCAGCCTATGTAACTATAGCTTCAGAACTCATATATGTGATTGCCTTCTGGTCATTATCATTTGATTGTGCAAGGGCATCTCAAACTCTATTATGTCAAAAACTGTGTATCTGATTCCCCCCTCCCCAATCTAAGCCTCTTACAGGCTTCCCCATCTCAAGAAATGTCAACTGCATCCTTTCAGTTGCCTGGGCCAGAATCCGTTGGAAGCCGTTCTTGATGCCTGGCATTCTGATGCCCCCATATCCAGGCGCACAGCAGCATTTGTTTTCTCTGCCTTCAAAATATATCCCAAATATGGTTATCTTTGTTTACCTCTGCTGACATCACTCTGGCCCTAGACCTTATCATCTCATACCTGGATTATTTCTACAGCATCCTAACTGTTTCCCCTCTGACACAACTTCACCAGCTCATGCCGCTCAGTTCACAGACCTCTTGGTAGAAACCCACGTCCTTATAACCTACAAGGCCAACACGGTCAGCCTCCCGTTATGACCTCTCTGACCCTATATTGCTTGCTACTTTTTTCCATCATTCCTTTCCCAGCCATGTTGACCCACTCGACCCCCTTAAACATATTCACCATGTTCCTACCTCAGTCTTTGCACTGGCTGTTCCATCTTTCTGGAATGTTCCTTTCCCAGGTATCCTCATGGATCAAGCCTTTACTCAAATATCACATTCTCAGTAAGGCCTTTTCTGGTAACCCTATTTAAAATTTCACCCTTCTCCTTGATGTTTTACATACTCCTTTCTTGCTTTAGTTTTACTCTTTGGGTCTTATCTCTATCTTATATGTTTTTCTTAATTGTCTGTCTCTAACACCAGAACAGAAGTTCTATAAATGCACTGGTGTTTGTTCACTGCTCTACCCTTGGTATCCCAGACAGTTCCTGGTCCCCTGTTGAATGAGTGAATGAATTTAATTGAACAAGTGTGTATTCCCTTAGCAAGTCGGGGACTTGGTAAGACAAAAGTTGTCTATGATATCAAGGAGGGTGAAATCTAGCTGGGAAGACCAGTGTGGTAAACGGTTGAAGGAATTCCTTTAAACAGTCTTTGTGTACATTTGAAAGAAGTGAGGAGAAGACAGAAGGAAAGGATATCTCATAAAAAATCTGTGGGATCCTTGAAGCTGTTCTTATGGAAGAAAGCCATATTATTTCCACACAAGTGGAAAGTGGAGGGACAGAGGGAGGGGGAAGGGAGAGAATCTCAAGCAGGCAGCAGGCTCAGTGCAGAGCCTGGTGTGGGTCTCCGTCCCATGATCATGAGATCATGGCCTGAGCCAAAATCAAGAGTCGGAGGCTCACCTGACTGAGCCACCCAGGGACCCCTTTGAGAGGAGTTATAAACACTCTGGGTGTCAGGGCCTGTGCAAGGTGCTGTGGGAAGGGGAGAAGAAAAAGGCCCACTTGTCCTCCCTTTGAGGAGTTTAAAATCAAGTTTAAATTCTCCTAAGGGCCTTAGATACAAAACCTTTTGTAATTGACAACAACAAGAAATGAAATTTTAAATTCCAGTGCCTGAACTCCAGTGCCGGAACTCATTGAAGCATATGCAGACAAAGCTTCCAGGATTTCACTTAGACTAAAAGAACTCCAGAGCAGGCCTGCAGTATTTTACATAAATAAAAGCTACACTTGGCAAAACATTATATTTCTCTCCAAGTTCCTCTGGGTATATATGGTCTGGTTAAGTAATTACAATCTATTATAATGCTAATCAGCAGGGCTGCACCTGTTTGAAATCCAGTTCTCTGGCAGAAACCATGTGAAGTGGCCAAAAGTCTGTACTGTGCTGGGATTGCAGAGGGGACAGGAACGTACTGTTGTCACTGCAGCTTACTGGCCACTAAACAGAATGGAGACTCCAGAGGGAATATGATTGAGCCCCATGATATCATGCCTGAGAGGAAGGGGGAAAGCACAATCTGTTAACGAATCCAAGCACAGAAATGAGAACCTCTCCTGCCCCACCCCTCCCGGTCCCCTCTACTTCACCTTGAAGTCTCAGAGAGGTAGTTTTTTAAGGCAGTGAAAAAGTCACCTTTATTTGCCAGCAAGGCATAAACTCGTTGAGCTAATGACTCCAAGGGGTAGATCAGATTAAAGATACAATCAGGTTCAAGAAGGGTTTAGGAAAATCATGGTGGGCTGATCAGTAATTAATTATCGAGGAAAAACTTTGATTTTGCTTATGTCCTTCTTGAGTCGATTTTTTTTTTCAGACTGTAGTATCTCTTGATGCCAGTAGTCTTACCCTAGCCAAATACAAGCATCTTGTGAGTAGAAGTGTCTTCCTCCCAGTGGTTCACCAAGCAGAGTATGAGCCACTCAGGGAGTACAGGTAGCCAGTCACTCATCCGGCAGCACTCTTTCATCAGACTAACTTAGATTCTGCTCTTCTTAGAAGTTCACCATCCAGTACAGTGCTGGAAAGAAAGATGGCGGAACTCACAAAAGATTCTAACCAGTGGACAAAGTGGTATGCTCATTCATTGCTCTAGCCATCCTTTCATCCATTTAGCAAATATTTACTGAATACTTTATATGCCAGGTGCCATGCCAGGAGCTGTTCTCATGGAGCATGTAGTCTGGTAGGAGACACAATATTAATCTATGAGTAACACAGATCTTTTGGTGAATAAAATTGTAATTAAGAAGGAGAGCCCATCCCAGGGTTTTCTGAGCCTGGGGACACCCTAGGCTTCACCTCCTCAGGGCTGGGTTCACTAATACTTCCCCCCAACTCCCTGAGAAATTTATTGACTAGGAGTCAGGTGATTTCTATTGATCAGTGGGGTTTGACCTTAGATTCCACACCTGTGAAGGCAGGCGTTAGTATAGACCTAGATACCCTTGGGTAAGGCCTCTGTTAACAATGATCCGTACTTGGCTCTCTGCATTTTGGGCCTTGACTTTGCTCAGCCTAGCACTTGATGATATTTTATCTTTATTGTTCTCCATGAAGCTAAGTCTTATATCTCTGAAAAACTGCCAGCCTCTGCTTTTTTTCCCTCCTTATCTTTATTACTGTGATCGAAATCACAAAGTCATTTTTGATAGCTTGCTTCTTTACGTACTGTTCAAGGCCCACAAAAATATATTTATTTTTTAAATGGAGCCCTCCGTCTATATGACTGAGCCACTCCAAAGATATTCCAAAAGCAAACAAGCAAGCAGAATTTCTGGAATGCAGGGCTTATGACTCCATCTCCCTACCTTTTGGAATGGATGATTAAACCATTTTGGGTGGCCGAGAGAATCATCAGTCAACCACCGAGGATGGGACGTGTAATCGACCAGTGTTTGCCAGGGTATCTTTCAAAGAGTAGGAGCCTTCTAATAATTTCAGATTGCTGTGATCAAAGAGGTTGGGAAATTTTGCAGAGTCAAATGCGCATTAGTATATTTAAGGCGCCAAGATGGCCTGTAGGAAAGGGACTTGTATCCCTCTGTGTGTAGCTACATATATCTCAAACTTATCCATCATAGAATGCCCGTATTTGTGAAAAAACTATTAGCATCATAGAACTAGTGGACATACTTTGCAAAACATTATAATTAGATAAAAGAAGAAATGGACCTTCCTCAAGTGGGCCCTTTGGGGATTCGGGATTAACACCCTTTTATGAAACAGTGAAGTTGAAGACCCTGTGGGACATCACAGGAGAGGAGATTAATGTGGGTTCTACTAGTTGGCAAAGGCTTCTTCATAAGATTTTGAGCCAGGCCTTGTCAAAAATGGAATCTGGGTAGGGAAGGGAGCCCCTCTAAATGGGAGGAAGAGCATACAAAATGTTGGGCAAGCAGTTTTTTAGCATTTTGGGTGATGAGGGCAGTTAGGAAACCAGTGAGGTCAAAGGAGGGATGCAATCCAAAAATAATTGCTTCATTAACAAAGCACACACAAAAACCAAAATGATAAGCTATCCAAAGAAAGGGAACAGTGGACAGAATGGATATTCATGCATTCATCTGTTTATCCAGCTAGCCAGCCAGCCATTCAACAAATAAATAATAAACACTTTTTACGTTCTAGGGATTTTGCTCAGAGCGAGGTGTTGAACAGCATCACTACGATGATATGTTGAACTCTTGATTATCAAGGGAATCTATCCTAAGGGTTAACCCCAATCTCCCACGCTATATTTCCAGCTGATTTTCTTTGTTTATTTCTTAATAGGCCCGATAGAGATGAAGAAGAGCTTTGTAGGATGACATCCTTCATGTCATTGAGTGGTGACTTAATCTAAATTCATGGATCTTGAACAGTCACGTGGGCTTTGGAGTCAGTCCTGGGTCGGATTCTAGTTTTCTCAATTGTGGCTGCATGATATTAGGAAAATTATTTAACCTATCTACCAGTCCCCTCATCTGTAAAATGGGCATCATAGCTACCTTGTAGAGTTATTATAATGACAGATGAAACATGAAAAAGTGCCCAGCTTCCAGCAAGTTCTCAATAAATGGTAATTAATTATTGGTAATTGTCTGCATTTAATACTTTTTATTTGATACAGGTGAAACTGTGCTTTTGTCTGAAGATTTCATTCAGTAATGGCCAAATGAGGAGTTTTGTTCCATTCCCTACTTCCCTCCCTCTCTGAAATAAGTTGGCAACAGGAATTCAGCATTTGCCAGATTCCAGGTGTGCAGAACTAGAACTTGGTGCTTCTTAGGCAGCCCCTGGGGTGGGAGGTTCAGGGAACATGGATTACCTGTTTTGGGGCTGGCTTTGGTCCTGACCTACTTGATGCATTGCGCCCTCTGGAATTTTTTAAAAAAATTATAAAAATGTTTATTTTTAAGACAGAGAGACAGAGTGTGAGTGGGGGAGGGGCAGAGAGAGAGGGAGACACAGAATCCGAAGCAGGCAGGGTTTGAACTCACGAACTGTGAGATCACGACCTGAGCCGAAGTCAGATGCTTAACCAACAGAACCACCCAGGCACCCCTGGAATTTTTAAAAAGTAGATTCAGTGTTGCATTTTAACCTGAACATCACCTGCATTAACTCATGAGCCTAATGGGGTGACTGAGGTTTGAGGATTTCTTACCGTCTGTTTGCTGTGGCCCAGGTGTACATCCCATTTCTCTGGGCCAAAGCACCTGACTGCGTTTTCCTACCGTGTGTCTCTTCAGTAAGCCCAGCCTCTAACGGAATGCACACGGGTTGCCGCGTTCTGGCCTGAATGTCGGTAGTGCACAAAGGTACCGCACTGAGAGACCAGGACTTTGCTTTTGTCCAGGACATCAGAATTGCTAAGGTAAACATGAGTTGAAGGGTAGCCAGCCTTTTGAAAAGATTATTGGAGGCTTGTAAGGAATCATAATTCCTTCGTTAATTTTCTGTTAGGACCCTTGGTTTTTAAGCTCAGATTTCATTTTAGATAATTGATACTGAAGTAATGAGACTAAAGGTGGCAGAGAGCTCATATGACCATGAAGGATCAGTTCTTGCAAACTGTCTTTTCTTCTTGCCTTCAACCACATGAATCCTTTTCTTCCTTTAAAACCTTCTTTGGAATTCACCCAAGAGCAGGGATCTGGGTCTTCTGTTTTATAGCTTTGTGACTTTGTGAAAATTCACTTGACCTCCTCAAACTTTTGTTTCCTTGTTTATGAAAAGGGTTAGCAATAGTCACCCTTCTTGGGTTGTAGGGCTGTGGGCAGGATTGAATGAGGGACAGGTAGGTGAAGGTTCTTGGGCCTGTCAGCATTAACTCTGAGTCCTATTGATGAGCAGTGGTATGCTTTTGTAGACCTTCATATATTGAAATTGATTTGAAAAGTTTGTTTTTGGCACCCAGCCTCCTTTATCTGTATCCTTTGCTCTTCCAGGAATCTGTCCTATTTCTGTTAGGTGCCCAGAGCCCAGAGTTGCGAGATGAAATGAAATACATGATGCCCAGTTCGATTTGAACTTCAGATAAACAACAAATACTTTTCTGCTATAAGTATGTCCTAAACATTGCATGGGACATACACTACCAAAGTATCTCTTGTGCAGAATTCAGGTTTAACTGGGCATCCTGCCTTTTTATTTGCTAAAGCTGGACCTGTGTCCCCCGACCCCACTAACAAAACATGCCCAGGAAAAGGATATGTTCATCATCTCTTTGTCCCACTGAAGGCAGAAGAGGGAGATTTGCAGTCACTTTAAAATGGAAGGCTTAATTAGCCCCTTGTTAACACAATTCCAGCATTAGCCAGAAGTAGGGAACATGTTTTTCTGATGAATGACCCCTTTCAAGAACCCCTGGAATCATGGAGGCAGCCTCCTGCCTGAAAGTTTGAAGTTCAGTCCACACCACTGGCCTGTTCTGTGCCTCAGGACCCCATAGCTTCTCACTTTCCTGGTACTGAGGATGAGAGCTCTATTCACAGAAAGTGCAAGTCACTGGCCATGACCACCTAGCTGTTTTAAAAATATTTTTTTCATTTTAGAAAAGAATAGCTCACTTAAGTTTTAGGTGCCTGAGTACGAATTCATGATGATAGCTTTAGGGCTCGTTTTCATATCTTTATTAGCCTTGTTCTCCAGAATCCAGGGGATTTATATAAGAGTTGTGCAATGGCACTAAATACCCTTTTGGGGTGCTCAGAACCAGTTGTCCCCCTACCCCCACTCCTAGTTACTTATAGAATAGAATCTAGCTTCATCGTTCCAGCAGACATTCAGGGTCCTACGTGGCTTGTGTCCATCCCCTCCCCCATTTTCTGCTAAGTGAATCCCGCGTCCTGCATGCTGGGAGCCTCCTGCACGGTGGCTTGTTTCTCTCATCCTGTCCAGTATTTCTTGGTACTCTGATCCCCGCATGTCCATATTCCTGGAATACTCCAACCACCTCTCCTAGTCTCCCTCCTCCTTGGGCCTCCTTCCTAGAACTCTCCGGGCTATAGCTCTTTTGGCCCTTGGAATCCTGGTAGCTTTTACTGTTCGCACTCTCTACTTAAAATTATTGATGTCTAGTGTTCATGTTGGGATATTCTCTATCTGTTCTCTTATAGAGGTAGAAAAGATCCCAGAGAGTAAACACTTGGGCCAGTTTGTGCTAACACTTGACATATTGCCTTGTACATGATAGATGTTCGATTGTTTAAGTAAATTTTAACATTAAATTATAATAGTATTTAACTAAACAGTAGGTGTTCTATAGACATTTGTTCTGGAGTGTTCTCCTTCCTTCCATGACAGAGAGTGTGGTAGTATTTAAAAATCATACACACACACACACGCACACACATATCTGTATGTTATTTTTAAAAAGGAAAAGGCAAGGGAGGGTGCTGACATAATAGGGAGAATTTTTATCTTTTACCTTCATTTCAACATTATTTAAAAAAATCAATAAACTTTGCTTTTCTTTAAAAGTTTATTTTTAAGAGAGAGAGAGAGAGCAAGAGAGCGAGCACAAGCAGCAGAGGGGGAGAGAGAGAGAGACAAAGAATCCGAAGCAGGCTCCAGGCTCTGAACTGTCAGTGCAGAGCCTGACACTGGGCTCAAACCCACGAACTGGGAGATTATGACCTGAGATGAAGTTGGATACTTAACCAACTGAGCCAGCCAGGCGCCCCTAGACTTTGCTTTTTTTGGAGCAGTTTTGGGTTTACCAAAAATTTAGCAGAAAGTACAGGCAGTTCCCATATACTGCCTCATTTGCACATATAGTTTCCCCTGTTATTACAGGTGACCCTTGTACAATGAGGGGGTTAGGGACACTGACCCTGTGCAGTTGAAAATCTGAGTATAACCCGACTCCCCCAAAACTTAACTGCTAATAGCCTGTGGTTGATCAGATGCTTTACCAGTAACTTAAACAATAGATTAACACGTTATTTGGTATGTTGAATATGTAGATACGATATACTGTATTCTTACAAAGAAAACTAGAGAAAAGAAAATGTTATTAAGAAAATCATAGGGAGGAGAAAATACATTTATAGTACTGTACTGTATTTATTGAAAAAACCTGCCTATTAGTGGACCTGCACAGTTGAAACCCAGGTTGTTAAAGGGTCAACTGTATGTGTATATATTTGACTTGTAAGAAAAGGTGAAAAAGATAGAGTACAGTGACTGCATTTTGAAGCAGGTGGCATCATGGCTAAATGCAAAGGCTTTGCACTAGAGGGACAGGTCCCAATCCTGGTTGTACCACTGAACCAGCTCTGCGTTCCTTTTTTTTTTTTTTAGTTTAATTTTGAGAGACAGAGAGCGCTCGAGGTGGAAGGCAGTGGGAGGAGAGAGAGAGGGAGACACAGAATCTGAAGCAGGCTCCAGACTCTGAGTTGTCAGCATGGAGCCCAATACAGGGCTTGAACCCATGAGCCTCAATATCATGACCTGAGCCAGAGTCGGTCGCACAGGCGCCCCTGTGCATCCTTCTGACAAGTTGTCTAACCTCTCTGAGACTTCATTTCATCATCTATAAAACAAGATCAGTAATATCTCTCTAATCGTGTTATTTGGAATAAACAATGTAACGTGTAGCAAATGCTTAGAAAAGCGCTTATCACATGATAAGCGCACACAAAATGTTAGCTGTTGTTGCTATTATTATTATTATTTTTTAAGTAGGTCTTAATGCCCAGCATGGAGCCCAACGCGAGGCTTGACCATGACCCTGAGATCAAGGCCTGAGCTAAGATCAAGGGTCGAATGTCTCATTGACTGAGCCATCCAGGAACCCTATTATTATTATTATTATTATCATTATCATTATATTGTAAAAAATAAATTGTAGATTATGTGGTCTAGGATTTATGTTGTGAGAGTGCCTGGTTAGATTCTGTGTGTTGCAGGGTCTCTAGGGATTACGGATTGCTTTCCATCTGAGAGGCATGACTTGGATAGAGGGGTTGTTCTAATTAGAATGAGTTGCATAGGAAATCACTATGGCTTGCTAAGTTTGTATTTGCTGCCTGCTTTCAAGCATTTGTGGGCCAATATACATTCACAAAAGGCTGCCTTCACAATGTGTTTGTTTATTCTTTATTAATTCGGCTCCACAGGAATGAGCGGTGTGACCTCAGGGAAGAAATGTAACTTCTCTGAATGTAGTTCCCGCAACTGTAAAATGCAAATAGTCATATTGGCTCTGCTTACCTCGTTGGGTTGGATACTCATTTTATATACTTCAGCAAAATGAAACATGTGACACACACACAAGTCATAGTTATGAACCACTTTCAGATTTGGGGAGGGGGGATAGCATTTTCATCCGAAGTTTGTGGATGAGAAAATTGAGGACAGTGTTGTCTCCTGGTAGGGACTAGAATAGAGCTTAGCTCTTATCTCCTCAAGTGCCTGATAACACTGAACAGCATTTGGGTTTCTCAGCCTAGCCCTTTTCACGTTGCCGGGGCTCAAGATTTAAAATTGATCTGCGGGCTTTGTTTCTAGGAAACTGGAGTCTTAGGAGCCCATCCCATGTGCAAGAGAACACGTCTCTTTCTCTTTGCTTCCTTACTCCTCCCTGGCTCTTTAAAATTTTTTTTCTTTATCACTGCTTATCATATGACTGTGCACAGACAACCGTGAAGCCAACTATTTTAAGGGGGAAAGGGAGGAAGACAGATAAGACAGTGATTCAGAAACAAGCAGGAAAGTGGAGTCATGTGGTTGTCCCCTTTGTGGGTGGGATGCATAGCAGTTTTGTAGACTCAGAAAGCCTCCTGAGTCCCTGGAGAGTAACTGAGGCCCATCAGGCATGTGTTTGAAAGCCCTTTCCAGTGCTCAGAGAAGATTCAGACCCAGACGGAGCACCCTTCACATGTGGATGCTTTCACCAGGGGTGTGCTGTTTACTGCTCTCCCTCCTGGAGGTTTGAGCCCTGCCCTGTGCATGGGGCAGTGCTAGGAGGAATAGGGGCTCCGAAGGAGATGTTTCCTACCTACACTCAGGAATATAAAAAGGAGAAATGCCTGCTTGAAAAGACTGATCACATCAGTTTTAGAAAGGAAAGTAGATCCTGTCCTAACCTATTGGTGGAATGATAGTGACGCCCACACACAGTAAGGCTGCCTGCCGTGTGCCTTCTCTAATGGGATTTGGATATTAGGCACGTGAGCATCATTTGACACTTTCCAAATTTAAATCAGTGAAGAACTTCTAGAATTTTCATCGGCTTCTTGTGGAGGATCCATTTTTTCATTTTGTGGGGGAGAAAAGAGGATCAGGGCATATCTTGAGTAGTTTTTCAAACTATAGGTTAGGACCCATCATTTGAGGTCATGAAATCCATTAGGTGGGTCTCAAATAGCAATTTTAAATATGGAAGCAGTGTAGAACAATATCAAAATTATCAGAAGGCATTGCATACAATAAGGGTAGATGTTGCTTTATAAAGCTTCTGTTTCAGTTTTACTTATATGAGTATTATTTATATGATCTTAATACTTACTGTGGGTCCCAATAAAAAAAATTTGGGGGGCACCTGGGTGGCTCAGTCAATTAAGCGTCTGACTTTGGCTCATGTCATGATCTCTTGGTTTGTGAGTTCGAGCCCCGCATCAGGCTCTGTGCTGACAGCTCAGGGCCTAGACCCTGCTTCAGATTCTGTCTCTCTCTCTCTCTCTCTCTCTCTCTCTCTCTCTCTATCTCTCTCTGCCCCTCCCCTGCTCTCGCTCTGTCTCTGTCTGTCTCCCTCTCTCTCTCAAGAATAAATAAATAAACTTAAAAAAATAAAAATAAAAATAAAAAAATTTTGAGAAATAATGGCCTAGAACACCAATTTTCACTTAACAGAACTTTACTTAGTACTAGTAAGATGTGGAAAACAAAGAAGACAGGGTTCTCTGCTCTCAGTAAGCTTTGAATGTGCTCAGCCAGACAGTTCCATAAAGGCAGATGTGTTAGGATTGTCCAGGGGAGGATCCACAAGGGTTTTGTGCAGGAGGTGGCTTCTGAAGAATGGGTAGGCTAGACTGGTTCTGAAAAACCTGCCCAACGACTCCTCCTTGAGCAAGTCCCGTAACAATGTAGGATGCAGATATGACCTGATGAACTGAAATACTTTATGTTCTCCAGGAGCACGCCCACCCCCCGCCCCGCCATCTCCTGAAATCCCTGCAGATGGCATGCAGAATCACATAGTGGTGCCTCATGGATACATGTTCTCCCTCTTAGTTTGACATCTCAGAAAAGTAAGACCCAGGGAAGTTAAATGATGGATCGACAGCTGGGGCAGATGAATAAGCACCTGCATTTCTTGGTTGTTAGGAAGAGCTATTTACTTATTCTATATTTACTATTTCACTATTTTAGCTATTACTATTTACTGTTTACATGCCTGGATATATAGTCTCGCAAACACACTGAGTCCAAGAGGCCCAGGGCATGGTCCAGAAGGTATTGATATCAGTGCCATGATACATTCAATACCATTATGTATTCTTTTTTTCATTTTTATTTTTTTTAGAGAGAGAGCGAGCACGAGTCAGGGAGAGGGGCCAAGGGGGAGAGAATCCTAAGCAGGCTGCACACTCAGCGCAGAGCCCCATGCGGGGCTTGATCCCATGACCGTGGAATCATGATCTGAGCTGAAATCAGGAGTCGGACACTCAACCAAACTGAGCCACCCAGGTGTCCCTACCTTTATGTATTTATACATTTAAGCTCTATTCAAAAGGCATTCAAATGAATCAAAATTCCTTCCTACCTTCGTCTTTGCTTCCCCTTTCTTTACTTTCTCTCTCTTTTCCTCTTAGGGATCATCAAATCATCCCTAAGTGGTGGAAAGGCCTATGGAACATATTCTCTCCAGTTGAAAGAATGTGAAAACTGATATCTAATAACAAATATTCATTAAATCGTCATGTACAGATGGAAAACTATAAGAGCTCAGAACTTCAGTGATTTGATCAAAATAAAAAATGCAGTAGAGACAGAAATTAGGAGCAAACAGGTTTCCTGATTCCTAGTAAGGTGCTTATGTAGCTAGCTGGATCCAAACCATTATCCACCTGCTACACTCCCATCATCCACCTCTATCTGCCCATCCAGGTTATCCGTCACAAGCTAAAGCCGATACCGTGTGTCTGGAACTTTTAATAAGGAGGCTGATGGATATATTTATGCTTCCAGTTTGTTCTCCAGCTGTTGACTGAAGTTGGAACAGTTTATCAGCTCACCCTTCGGGCTGACAAAAGTGGAGACTTGTCTCTTTTGTTGAGATAACCCTTCACCTGTCTCTTAGAGGTTGGTCTTTACCTGTCAAAAGGATAGTAAGGACTGTGATGAGGGATGATTACTTTTTTTTTTTTTAAGATTCTCCTTTTTGTTCCTCCCACTTCCAGAATTCTCTATAGTGTTCGGATGCATTTACTTTGTAATTCAGCCTACTGCAATGGCCAGATCCTTCCTCTTAAGTTGGAGCAGGGTTTTCTAAAATGTCGTCTGCAGAATAAAAGAAGTAAATCAATAAATGCCATAATCAAGTAGATTTGTGACACGATAGATTAAATAAAGCTAAACATTTTATTGCATGCCTTCTAAGAGCCTTTAATATGCTAATTTCCATTAATCTCCAGGATGACAGTTTAGTGAATAGTGTTCTCCAGCTCATTTGATCACGCAACACTGTTTTGGGGAGAAAAGCTGAGGTTGAACAAATGTTTTTATATGAAAATAGGGGTGCGAATGGGTCCCTCATTCGCAAGATTGTCTCAATGATATTGTAGTAGTTTTTGTTCTGTCTTTAGTCAACGACATTTATAAAGCAGTAGCAAAGCTAATGTTATGGTTTCTGAGATTGTTCATATAGAATTACATGGACTGAGACAGAACCCCATGGTTCCTCCTCTTTCCTGCTCCAAATCAGGCTGAATATCATCCAAGTTCAAGTGAACTCTCCCTCCTTCTCCTCAGAAATCACCTGTTACTTGGTTGTTGCTACCAATCAACTCAATTGTGAAGGCATATTTTAATATCCCATTCCCTTGTGTTTATTAGAAAAGATGGTGAAAAGCTATTTGCACAGATCTGAGTGTGATCAGATCTTTGGAGCTGACTTGCAACAAAAAATGTGAAGGAGGGCAGGAGGCAAAGATGGACTTCAGGTTTTCATGCCCTTGAGACCCCCTGTTAGCCTGGGGCAAAGTCAGTGTTCCTGGATTCCTCTTGCTGATAAACTCATTTACACTGAAGTGTAGACACATAATAACGAGTTATACGGGCTGGCATTTTAGAAGAGTGCTGTAGAGGATGACGTTTATGTGACAGCTCTGCCTCGGGAATTTTTGGATGGGAGTGACAGGTGAAGATAAGTTTTCTGGTCAAGAGAAATCTTTCAAAGCCAAGCACTCACTTTTACCCAGGCTGTTACTGAGACCATGCTCTATGTCAAGGGCTAGGCTCATCATGGAAGACTTCAACAGTGGGTCAGGCCCCAACTCACCTATGCTGAATGGACATATTTCTAGCATACCTCCCATTCGAAACACTTGTCCTTCCCCTCTGTGAGGGATTAGTGCTTTTCCACTTGAAAGGAAAAGCAGGCCATAAATTCCTAAGGAATTTTATGGGACTGTCCAAAGCACAGATTGGAAGCCAAGGAAAAATAAAACTCCAGCTTCTTTATGGAAAGTTGAATGGAAAAGAGAGATTGCTTCCTGAAAAGAGGGAGCCACTGCCTGAAGAAGTGGAGGTGGGGGTGGGAGGGGAGACTTCAGTGAGTCTACAAAAACTCCTCTTCTGGTGCCTTTGGCAAGTTTATGGGTATTCTGGGCCTCATGATGATGAACCAGAAGACTCACTTGGCTTCACTCGAGCAGGTGGTTGGACGGCTTGGGATGGCAAAAGGGATTACTTTGGTAGCAAGGTTTTTGGGTTTGGATTATGCCTGTTATAGATCCAGTATCTTAATTGACATCTGCCCCAACAAGGCAGAGAATTCTCCAGGCCGGACATGTACCTGATTCCAATTGAATGCTGGTTAAATGTTGGAGAAGGAAAAGAAGGGATGAAGTGGGAGTTTCTGAGGCTGGCTGACCAAGGGAGAAAGCAGACAGTTTCTGGAGACTGGACTTCATCATAAATTCCAAACAAACGGAACAGTCCGGAAGGTTGTATATTGCAAAACAAAATAGGACCGGCATGAGAAAGCACTCGGTAGACACGTACCGCGGTCTCCTTTCCAGAAAGTTTCCTCAAATGGAGAAGACCCGGCGAGCCCCTCATCGTCTTAACCCAAGCTTTCAACTCTTCTCTGCCCTCCTTTTCCTACAGCGGATGAGCACGGAGCTGTTTTTAAGTCTTTGCTTTCATGCTTTTATCCCATCTTTTACTCAGGCACTTTTACTGTGACTGCTTTGGGGGAAATAAATCCAGTCATTACACTGTCACTTCTCATTTTGGAATTGGAGTGAATCTCAATGAATCATAACAGTTGCATTTAATAAATTCTTCTGGGTATTGGCTAATTTGAAACCGGTCTGACGAGTTTTAAGGTCCGTGTGGTTTGGGGAAATGCAGCGGTGCATTTCCTGGTTTGGTCACCCCTTATTCCCCTCCACTCGGGCTCCTTCCGAGAGAGTGGAGAGAGTCGAGAGTTGCCAGTTTACTTGGCGCCTTATCTCCCCTCATCTTCTCTTCGGTTGGGAGGAGGGGTTGAGGGGGAGGGGCTGGGCTGAAGGTCATGCAAGAAGCTGCCAGGCCTCTCACCACTCGGAATTCCTAGGGGTCTTCAGGGAGCTGGGCCTCAGCCCGTGGAGGGCCCCGTGGGAGGCCACCGTCCACCAGGAAGCCCCATCCAGCTGGCAGGAATGGGGCGGGGGCTGGAGAGGGGGCAGATGCTGGTCATGGATATGAAAAAGTATTTCAGCATTGGGCTTCTTTTCCTCACACTCACTGCCTCCGCTCCAGGCTCTGACAAGAGAAGCTTCAGCCTGTCCACGTTGCTGTTGTGCCTCGGCTCTACAGTCATGGTGGTTAACGGGTGCCAGTGGCTGTTATTTTTCTGGAAGAAGTTACCGGAGTGGGGAGCTCTTGCGGGCCTTGGGAACTTCGTGGAGCCCCAAGATGGCTTCACTGGAGGAGATCACTACCCAAATCCTTTCCAGTCTCAGGGTGCTCCCCCCACCCCCCGCCCCTGCTTCTCTGCTGGGCGGTCAGCCCGGCTGACATTTCACAGCTCACCTGTGCAGGGTGGCCCGGCAGCTTGTGTTTTGATCGTTGTTTGCCTCACAAGGCAAGCATTCCAGTGACTGAAGTGTTGCTGTGAAAGAGATTTTTAGAAACCAAAACGAGGGCAACAAAATCACTTAAGACGTTTTGATAATTTCTTAAATGACACGGAGCCTTTTGCTCGCTTAACACGCGGTTCAGAATGACATCAATAAGCACTGTATTTTCACATCGAGAGGAGATTGAGTTCAAGACAGGAGAGAAGGAAGGTGCTGCTTGAAATCGATTCTGACCCACACACCAAAGCACAGCCAGGACGTGGCACCCGTGCGCGTAGATACTGTGGCCTTTGGCATTCTTTGCTGGACACACCCAAAGTTCCACTGTGATGAAAGGCTGTGTGAAGAGGGTCGTGAAAAGCTCACCGCAGGTTCTCAGGAGATGTGAGGGAGGGCAGCACATGCCCATCCTTCTGATTGTCCGGGGGGGAGGTATCAAGTGTCTCCATCCTTTCCTTCTTTCTTCCTGTTTTCTAGGTCATTCATGCACTCATTCCACAAGTCATTAGGGAGCCCCTGCCATGTGCCAGACATCAAGCTAGGCCCTGAGGGCATAACTAGGAACAGGACAGATACAGACCGTGACCTCAGAGGGCTTACATCAAATTGGAGGCAGATACACAAATAGGCAATTATTATATGGTATGCGACTTGCTGTGATGTATGCCGTGGGGGCATAAAAGGGGTGCTGAACTAGATGTGTGGGGGTGGGGGGCGGCTTTTGGGAAAAGGTGACATTTGAGCAAAGACCTAAAATGGGAAACTGAAAATAGTTTAGTGCAGCTGCATTGTGAAGTAGGGCGGTGGCTGGGGGTGACTTGGAAGCATGCAGAGGAATGAAATCTGTGTTGTCAGCGACTCCTTCCTTCCTTCTTCCTTCTTTCTTCTCTTCCTTCCTTAAGATTTAATCCTGGAGGGATGTCTGGGTGGCTCAGTCAGTTGAAGAGCTCTTGATTTCAGCTCAGGTCATGATCCCAGGGTCATGGGATCAAGCCCTGCATCAATCAGGCTCCGTGCTGAATGTGGAGCCTGCTTGAGATTCTCTCTCTCTCTCTGCCCCTCCTCCGCTCACTCACTCACTCACTCACTCACTCACTCACGCATGCTCGCTCTCTCTCTCTCTCTCTCTCTCTCTCCCCCACTCACCAAATAAATAAATACACTAGGGGCGCCTGGGTGGCGCAGTCGGTTAAGCGTCCGACTTCAGCCAGGTCACGATCTCGAGGTCCGTGAGTTCAAGCCCCTCGTCGGGCTCTGGGCTGATGGCTCAGAGCCTGGAGCCTGCTTCCGATTCTGTGTCTCCCTCTCTCTCTGCCCCTCGCCCGTTCATGCTCTGTCTCTCTCTGTCTCAAAAATAAAGAAACGTTAAAAAAAATTTTTTTTTTTTTAATAAATAAATACACTAAAAAAAAAAAGATTTAATCCTGGGGGAACCTGGGTGGCTCAGTCAATTAAGTGTTCAACTTTGGCTCAGGTCATGATCTCACGGGTTGTCAGTTTGGGCCCTGTGTCAGTCTCTGTGCTGACAGCTCAGAGCCTGGAGCCTGCTTTTGATTCTGTGTCTCCCTCTCTCTCTGCCCCTCCCCCACTCATTCTCTCTCTCTCTCTCTCTCTCTCTCTCTCTCTCTCTCTCTCTCTCTCTCAAAAATAAATATAATATTAAAAAAAAAAAAGAGGAGTCACGGGAGGCCACTTTAAGTGCACAGCAGTTTGTAAGTTTGGGCTCTATCTGAGGGTAACAGGGGAGCCAGTGAAAGATTTTCAAGCTGCAGGATAGCCTGATCAGGTTTGAATTTTATCATTCTCAAAAATGGACCAGAGAAGGGATTAAAAAATGAGAGAACTGTTGTAGTTAGTGAGCCAGTTAGAGATGCTGGTGACCCCAAGTGGGAAATTGGCAGGGCTGATAGTGATTGTGAAAGTTAGAGCCAGCAGTGGACTGAATGGGGGTGGGGGGGTGGGGAGGGAGGTGAGGAAGGCTGGGATCTAGGATGAAACCTAGTTTTCTGGCTTGAGCAATGGGTGGCTGTGGGCTCTATTTACTGACTGTGGGCGATTCAGAGGAGCAGGTGCCTTTATGTGTGCTGGGTCTTTGACGGCTGCTGTAGATGGGCTTTGTTACAGAATAAATAGGGCTGTGTAAGGCAGGAGTGATGAGGAGGACTGAAGGGTGAATTCAGTGATAGAAACTCTGAAGAGGTGCTAGGAGCTAGGATGAGCATATCAGTAGTTTTCCCGCCCTTTTCTCTGCTCCTGCAATGTAAATATCAACCTTATTTTATGTGAGTCTGAGAAATCTTTTAGGACCTAGTCAACCAACTGGCGGGTTCATCCACTGATCCAGGGGAAAGCTCTGTGTCTTAGTTATATCCGGGGAATTTCTACCCACTTGGCTCTTCTGCCTTCCTCATCTATTTCTTTTTGGTTTTCTTGGGTTGTATGTGTATGTGAATACTTCATATTGAAATTTGGGCTTCTTTAAAAGAAAAAAACTTTTAATATTTCCATCTATGGTCAAATGGGTTCAGAATATATAATACAGTTCTTTTGAATTCTGTGATGCAAAAATGTTCCTAAAATGTCTTTCTTTTAAATTAAAAAAATAATAAAAGAAACTAAAGGCAAGATTTTAAAATTTATTTAGTGTGTTGTATAATTTTGGTAACATTAGTGAAGATCAGGTTTGAAGATGTCTACAATGTTGTTATATTCTGTAGATTGCAACTGTTTTGCAACAGCTATTGCCAAATAAAAATTGAACATGCTAGTTAAGGTGACTGGTCATTTCTAAGCTTCTTTCTGATTTTAAGGGCACAGAGTGAAATTGAGTCAATCCGAGTGTTAAAACAAGTATTAGGTTGAGGAAGTTTTATTGATGAGAAGTTTGAAGGCAAACCAATCTGTATTAAGGGAGAGAACTCTCCCATATTTGGAGGGAATCCTTCTTTCAAGATAACTCAATTACTTACTGTCCAGAAATTTATCCTGGATTATCTGGAAACTTTGTTCGTTTCTCAGAGCTGATGATCAGCCTCAGTGGATGCTGAGATTTCACAGATACAGCGTATTTTTAAATTTCAGAAGGCCTGGGGGGCGGACTACATCTGTGGGCATTTGTGAAGTTTAATGCAAGTAACATGAAGGGATACATACTTCAATGGTTTCTGTTCTGTTCTCATTGCATTATTTCATTAGCAACAAGGTTCATCCTTGATGAGGCCTAGACAAGTGGAAAGTTTCTCATTTTGAAGTTTAGTTGTTTTTTAATTGGTCACGCAAAAGAAAGGCTTACATTGATTTTGAAAGACAAAACATGCCATTGTTTTTTCGCTAATGCCCAACTTCTACATGGCTGACTGGATATTGTTCAAATTTTCCAAAAGAAAAAAAAAAAAAAAGGAGAGAGAGAAACACCCTTATTTTGGATCAGAAACCAGTCATGGAAAATTTCATCCTGAAAGGATAATTTTTCATAAATATGCAAGGAGCAAATGGTAATGTGGCTACAATAGAATCTGCCCATGGACTTCCACAGATAATCCCTTGCTGGAAACACTAAACTACAGGCCCACATATTAGATGCAAAAGAAAAACACGGTATTGGAAGCCTAATTATGCATTTCTACTGGGATTGAGGCTTTTTCCTCTAAAGCTTACACTAAGGGGAGGCACAAGCTCCTACTTTATCTTTATTCCACATCAATTCACACATTTTTTTAGTGTGTCTATGGAAAAGGTGGTTTTGCTAGGGAAAATTCTGCCCTCAGAGTTTGCAATTCAATTGGGAAAATAAAATGCACATATGTTACAATCTAAGTCTGTTTGTAAAAAGTGCCAAGTATGTGATACAGGCAGGAAGCACTGCAAATCTCAGAAGGTCAAGCTCATGGGCATATGGGCTGTGACAGTCGAGAAGTCCTGCTGGGAGAAGTGGACCCTGGGTGATGGGTTAAAAGACAGGGGCAAGTTGGGGCCCATGTGAAGAAGGGATTTGAGGTGCTGGGGACTGCCAAGAGCCGGTGAATGTGGGTCCCTTCTGTGAGTTTGTTGATTAACCCCTGTGGGGACTCTGACCTTCCTTCATCTGGGTTCTTGCCAGCTAGGACAGAGGACCAGCTCAGCTTAGCCTTTCCAGGTCTGACCAGAGGACTGTGCAGGCTGAGGTCCTCCTTGAGCGAAGGGCGGGGCGAGTCTGTTTCCCGAATCTAGGCTCTGCCTATTTCCCATGCTTTTATTCCATGTTGTTAGTTCTGGGAAGAGATTTAGCATCTCTTTGTGTAACAGAGGACTTTGAGAGAGATTGTAATGAGTATTGAGAGGCAAAGAGATAGATTCAAAGATTAACAGGAGTGTGTTGGGGTGAAGGGTGAGGGTGCAGGTTTGAAGCTGGCTTTGACAGACTCAGCGCTGGCGGTTTTAGAAACAAGGAAAAGCCACTAGACACATCGTAAGGGGGTGGTTTGGCATTGAGGCTTACAATTTTACAGGTTGCCGACTCTGTCGAATGTGAATGGTGAGGGCTGGTAATCTTAGGAGGTCCAGCAGCATGATTTGTTCTTTCCAATTTAGGAGATTCTAATGTGTTCAGGCTGATGGAATGGGCTCTGTATGCCTCTCCCTCCCCCACCAAAAGGGAGAAGAAGATCACGCTCCTGATATATCCCCAATATGTGCTAATATATGGTAGGGAGGCTTGTCCTGGCCCTTTAGGTGCAAACCTGTTTCTTTGATAGTTTTATGTTGCCCAGGGTTAAACATTAAAATCGGGCTGTTGACATGCTCAGAACATGGAGAGCCAGGCTGATAAAGCACAGCCCATTTTGGCCATTAGACCAGAACTCAGTCACTCCGAGATATACACATACATACATACCCTAAGCATCCTGCTGTCGAGGGATTTTCAGGAGAGAAGAAAATCCTTTTAACAAATGTACGTATTATACTTTCCAACACCTTCTACATTTCAGCTTGTGAAAATAAATAAGAAGATATGGTTGTCTTAAGGTGCTTCTAACGGAAGCCAGGCTGATCCACATAAAACAGAGCATTGTCTTAGACACTCTTAAGTTCTTATACAACGTATTTGTGCCTCATTCAACAGACATTTATTGACTATGTTCCAGGCACTGTGTTAGAGGTTAGAAACTATAGCACTCAGGGGCACCTGGGTGGCTCAGTCAGTTAAACGACTGACTCCAGCTCGGGTTATGATCTCAGGTATGTGGGTTCCAGCCCCACGTCGGGCTCTCTGCTGACAACTCAGTGCGTGGAGTCTGCTTCGGATTCTGTGTCCCCCTCTCTCTGCCCCTCCCCCGCTAGTGCTCTATCTCTCAAAAATGAATAAAAACATTAAAAAAACTCCCAGAAATTGTAGCACTCACTATTACCATCTATAAGTGTCAGAGACATAGTGTTTTCTTCCTGTACTTGCTATAGCTTCTCCTTGTGCGTCTCATAATAAGAAGTAGTTGTGATCGAGTATCTGGGGCAATGTAGTTATCCTTAACTTTAGTCAGGTGGGTTTTAAATTGCCATTTGGAAATTGGTCCTGTTACGTTTATCTATAAACTGAGTCATAAAGTTTTCAGAGTGCCCAAGTAGGACTTTATGTACCGAAACAGAGGCCAATCTGGTTTTCGTTTTAGTGTTTTGGCTTTAGTGTTTATACCTGTGATTAATGCCACGATTGACTCCTTGAGCCATTTCATCTGTTACTGTGTTCCAAAATGTTTCTAGTTCTTTTGCTTATCCCTCCCTTGGCCTGTGGGTGAGGTCAGGGAGACCAGAAGCTACCGTTCCTTCCCTCCTTCCCTCCTTCCCTCCTTCCTTCCTTCCTCCCTTCCTTCCTTCTTCCTCCCTTCCTCCCTTCCTCCCTTCTTCCTCCCTTCCTCCCTTCCTCCCTCCCTCCCTCCCTCTCTCTCCCTCCCTCCCTCCCTCCCTTCCTTCCTTCCCCCCTTCCTTCCTTCCTTCCTTCCTTCCTTCCTTCCTTCCTTCCTTCTTCCTCCCTTCCTCCCTTCCTTCCTTCTTCCTCCCTTCCTCCCTTCCTTCCTCCTTTCCTTCCTCCCTCCTTCCCTCCGTTCCTTCCTTCCTTCCTTCCTTCCTTCCTTCCTTCCTTCCTTCCTTCCCATGTTTATTTATTTTGAGAGAAAGGTAGAGAACAAGAGGGGGAGGGGCAGAGAGAGAGGGAGACAAGACAATTCCCAAGCAGGCTCTGTGTGGTCAGCACAGAGCCCAACGTGGGGCTCCAACTCAGAAACTGCGAGATCATGACCTGAGCCGAAATCAAGAGTATAATGCTTAACTGACTGAGCCACCCAGATGCCCTGCTAGGGTTATTTCTTGGTGCCACGAATGCTGTGCCCATGCGGGTGGACGTGAATGTGTGATGCCCTTGGGACTGAAAGAGGAACGCATAGCCTCTCTGAAACAGCAGAGTGGCTTGGTCCCCCTGAGCGAATATGGCCACAGTCACTGTTCCTATAGCACACATTGTCTGAGTCACTCATTTGGCACCTATTACATCCTGTGTTGGGTTATTAGTAACCTTTGCGTGCATTAATTTCTCCTCTGCAGGTTGACTGCCCCACGGTGTGGACACAGGGTTTCCTTCCCATTCAGATTCTTACCAGTGCTCATTATAGGAACAAACTTGATTTGTGTTTTAAATGGGGTGTTTGATTTATGAAAATATAAGTACTGTTTATTCAACCAATTATAAATGGACTAATTGGGCTTACTTTTGAAAAACCAGATTTATGGAGGCACCATTGACATACAGGAAACTACATGTATTGAAAGTATACAATTTGATAAATTTGGAGCTGATAATGTGATTTCTTTTTTTAATGTTTATTTCTTTATTTTGAGAGAGAGACATAGAGAGTGCACATGAATGGGGAGGGGCAGAGAGAGAGAGAGAGAGAGAGAGACAGAGAATCCCAAGCAGCTTCCTCACTGTCAGCGTGGAGCCTGATTCAGGGCTCCATCCCACAAACTGCGAGATCATGACCTGAACCAAAATCAAGAGTTGAACACTTAACTGACTGAGCCACCCCAGGCACCTCTGATTTCTTACTTAAAAACAATTTTTTTTTTCAATAAGCACTGATTTCATTTCGTGTAAGTTGCCTGGGAGTGTAAGGTATAAACTTTTGAAATGACACTTGTGTGGCGGTAAGGGGGTAGTTTGGCACCCAGATGAATTTCATGCTGTAGTTTCCTGCCACGGGGACTTGAGATGCTCTTGGCATGCAGCAGGCATGTGATAAGTCCCAGTCACTGATGGTCATGTGTGTGCGATGCTTGAGTTTTCATCTGTGTCCCCTTTAAAAAAGAAAATATTTTATATCCTTTATTTTCTTAACGGAGGGTCGTTTTTTCCATGTATTTTTTCCAGCTTTATTGAGGTATAATTGATAAATAAAAATGTATATATTTAAAGTGTCCAACATGATGATATGAGATATATATATATATACATATATATACACACACACATATATGATTCCCAAAATTAAATCCATTGACAGACACATCACTTTACTATAAACTAGAATGCCCTCAGCAACTAAGGACATTTTTTCCTCTTGACAAATGCAGCAGTGGTTTTATTCCCTGAGCGAAGAGATGCTGGCTGGCTAAGTCTTAGCTGGAAGATTCAGACAGGACAGTAAGCCGACGCTCCGGTCACTGCAGAATCTTTCTCTCCGGATCCCTCTTTGATTTTCGAAAGTGCTGAGCTGGCCCTGCAGGGTAGTTCAGTGCCAGGGTAGGTTAACTGATTCTAATTAGCACTGCCATATACTGTAACAGTTTTGTTTTTTTTTTCCCCAAGCAGTCAGCCAAGTAACATCAGGAAAGGTGAGACATCTTTCTTTGGCATCCTCCAAGAGGCAAAACTGTTTTCAGGCTCAGTCTCTGCAAGTCCCGCCTTTCTCAGAAATAGGGAGGAAGTGAGATAAGGAAAAGAAATACCCGAGGCACAAGGTGCCCAGAAACATTCATTCTGAACGCAGCTGTGGGGCTTGGTACAGCAGGGAGAAGATGCTGAGAGTCTTTGCTCTCAAGTACTTTCAGCCCTGTTTTCACGGAGTGAGATGGGTTGTAATCAAGCCTTCATGTTTCACGGAGCTGGGGAAACCTTTCTTGGGAGCGATATTTACGGCCATTTCAGAAGGCATCTTCTTACCTTGAACAAATCGTGAGGGCTGGAACTGTATACTGATGCCACAAGAATAAAGTCTGAAAAAACAAACAGCCCACAGCCTTGAGTGTTCCCGCCCCTCTGGCCACTCTCAGCAGGGATCCAATGTCTGTCTTCAGTAGTGGATGCTCCTGTTTTGTCCTGCCTTGCCTAGACATATGTTTTCCATTGATGGACGGCTACATTTGCAGCCGGTTCGCAATCATTTGCAGTGTTAGGGGGACAGAAATCGTTTGGGAAACTCCATCCGCAAGGACACCCAAGGCTTTATAACGCAGAAGTTTCAATTGTCCCTGCCATCCAACACCATAAATGATTTCAGATACAACTGGCTTGGTGTTGGGGGGTTGAGGGGTGGGAGGGAAGGAGAAGTTATGCCAGAGCTGGACAAAGTGGTGAAGTTAAGTGGAGATGTCTTCATTCCCTTCCTCTCCATTCAGTAAGGCGATGGTCTGTCCCCACCTTATTGAAACTTGTTCTCGGGAACATCTGCTGTCAGCCATTTCTCCCCCAGTGCGACTTAAGTCAGGGGGTTCCCCTTTTCAGGAAATTTGCCTTTTGAATCTGGGTCTCTTTGGTGAACTAAACAGCCTGGGGAAGGACCCACAAGGAGATGAAAAATAGACAGGTGTGATTCTCAGACTGCGTTCAAAAGAGCACCGTGGGCCCACTTCAGGCTGGGTTCTCACCTCTGAGCTAGACCCGCAGTAGGAAACACACTCGGCCTCGTATCACACATGAGGAGTCATGGAATAACACTTAACTACACGAGAGGACACCCGATCCGTTTTACTAGCCTGTTACTTAATTTAAAAAATGTTGATTGGATGTCTTAAATTGATTTCACTACTCACAAGTGACACATTGAGCTAGAGGGCCAGGCCCAGATGCTGTTCTAGGGTTCCTGTGGCAGGGCACGTGGGGCTGAAACTCAGATCTCCTTTCTGAGATTCAGGCATCCAGATTCAGACTGGATCTGCTGGAGGAAGGAGGTGCTTTTATAACGTGCCCAGTTCATGTGTCTAAGGCAGGCAGGCAGGGGACTTGTGTGCCCTCCCCCCCCAACACCATCTGTAATTTAGATAGGATCTGTGTGGCCCATAGTGTCCTGTCAATAGGTACCATGTGGAAGAAAGAGAAGGAAGAAAGTCACAGGTATGGAGAAGCTAGATCCAGAGAAAGGACACTGCCGTGGTTTTGGTGCTGGTCTAGTGTATCAGTTTCTGGCTTTTTTCTCATGGCCTCTTTTGTGGTCAGAAGATTGGGAAGGTGCTGAACGGAGACAAAGGACAAAAGAGCTTAGGTAACCTGACCGCTAGCCACTGCCTCTTACAGAACCAAGGGGTGTCTGAAGGGAAGAGCTGAAGTTTTGTCTGTGTGGGAAAATTAGGAAAGAGCAATGAGAAAAAATAAATAGAGAATAAATAATAAACTCAAAAAATATTTGTTGAAAACATTCTCTGTACCTGAGACTGAGTCAGATGTTTAAATAGCTTCTTATAGTCACCACGGATGATAACAAATTCTGTAAAAAAAAAAAAAAAAAAAAGATATTTGTCCATCTGCATGAATGCCTTCATTTGAATTCTATGAATTTTCTCCACTTTTAGCTGGTCACTGAGCGTGAATTTCCTCACCATGGAAGAAATTCAACTGCTGTTATTCAAATAATGACCATTGTGCCAGGAGGGAGTGTCAGAGAATTAATTAAACTTAATAAAACATTTGCCAAGTTTCCTAGGGTAAGAAAAAGTTTTCTTTTCCCCTCGTGTCCTTAATAACACCATGGAAAGCAGAGAAATTTACTGGTATTTCTTTCATGTCACTCAGAGTTCCTCATTGAGCAGATATTTATTAAATATTTATTGTGTCCCCCAATACTCAGTAGGCACCTGACCTGAAGCAGAACTGAGAAGGGCAGGGGCCCTTGGGGAGCAGGGTTGAGGGGAACCTAAGACTTTTTCCTGATCAAGCATGAGAAAGTGCCCTGAGACCCCTTTACATGGTGATCAGTAAAGGTTCCACTCAGCGTATAGCAGTTAGGATTAAGTGTGTCTGCATGTGACAGGAAAGCTAAATCAATAGTGGCTTAAAGACTTAAGGTTTTATTTTGTCACAGACAAGGAGTCTTGATCAGAGCTGATATGTCTTCCACAGAGCTGTCAGGGACCCTGGCTCCATCCAGCTCTCTGCTTTGTCATCATTAGAGTGTGGTCCTCATTCACATGGTCCAAGATGGCTGCCAGATCTCCAGCCACCACATATTCATGCCAGAAGAAAGCAGAGAAGAAAGATATACTTTCTCCCTTTTGAGGAAGTTTGAGGAGTGCAGCCTTTTTCTAAGCAACTGTATACACAGCTAAATTTCAGGAGGTTTCTTTTTTTTTTTTTTTTTAAGTTTATTTATTTATTTTGAGAAAGAGATAGTGCGAGTGGGGGAGGAGGGAGTGAGAGAGAGAGAGAAAGACAGAAAATCTCAAGCAGGGTCTGAGCTGCCAGGGCAGAGCCCTATGCGGAGCTCAAACCCACAAAATCATGAAATCATGACCTGAGCCAAAACCAAGAGTCAGACGCTTAATCCACTGAGCCACCCAGGTGCTTCTCAGGAAGTTTATCACTAGGAAAGAAGGGAAGAATGGATTTTGAGGTAGGCAACTAGCAGTCTCTCCCCAGGTACTGGGTACAGTGGTGTAGGAAAGCGTTGTAAAGGGGGTGGGATGTGATTCAGGCTTTCATGGACTGGATACTATTTGGATGAGACTGGCTGACACTCCGGATGCTGTAGCCCCGACGCCTCTGCTGGTGCTGATACACTTAGACTAGAGCTTGTGAAGGTCCTGCCCTGGAAGTCTAGCTGCTTCTGTCCTGTCCATTCATAGAATCCTGACTGCCCGGTAGCTCCACGAGACAAGTTATAGCTTAATAGGTTTCGGTTATTACTATTATTTAAAACTTTAAGTATGGGAGATTTCGTAGGTATAATAGAGGGAATCACTCACAGAGGTTCTTAGAATGGTCTATCAGTCCCTTGTTTTGTATTTGTCATCGACAGAGCACCCGCCTGGCCCTCTAAAGTGTGGCCAATAAAGGGGAGAGAAAGGCAAGCAGAAACCCAGGGGGGCCCTAGCAGTAAGAGTGTGGGGGTGGGGGTGGGGTCCTAGAGAAAAGCTTTTCCTTCTTCATAATTTCCCTGCTTCTGTTTCACCCAGATCCCAGAGTATAAATCGGCAATGTGATTTTCTCCCTTTTTCTTTTCTTCTAAGGGTTTGCAGGACATAGAGCCAGCAGGATTACATGATTACAGGATCATTAGGGGTCATGCTGCCATCAAAATAAGCATGTCCACTACATTTATTAAATGCTGGTCTGTAGGAACTGGCTGATGCTCTTGGACAAGAGAAATAGAGAAGGCAAGTACACATGTGGAAAACAAGAGGTGGAGTTATTATGTGCATGTGATATACCTATGTGATAGCTAGATGAGATGCGATTTATTGTAAACAACATGAGACTATAGTAAAGTGGCTTGGCATGAAATTAATAAAGAAAGTAGCTTTAGAGAAAACAATCAGGTGGGAAATAGAATTGGGAGCAAAGGTTCTTTTCATCGTAGTAAGTGAGGATAATTAAGATAAAATAGCTGTGCCAGATATTATGTGTTTTAAACAACACTGTGTATATTTCACTGGTATATTTCAGTAGTATGGAACAGACAGGAAGATCAATAGTACAGAATAGGATCTGGAATTGGATGCTGTTATATACAGATACTTTGTCTTCAGATCAAGGTGGCATTTTGTATCAGTAAGAAAATGATAGATTATTCAGTGCATAGTTTGGGGCAACTGGGTTGCCATCTGGGAAAACAAAAATTGGATCCATTCGTCACTTCTTATGCCAACATAAGTGCCAGATGAATAAAAAATTTAGATATTAAAAACAGTAGAAGAAAACAGAGAAGTCTAAAAAATCTTGTGGTAGCATGGTCTTGTTAGGTGTAACACAAACCCTTGGGAATCATAAAAACATAGATTGATATGTTACATTTCAAAAAATGGAAAAAACCCAGGCCTCATCTATGACAGCTTCATGGGCCATCATAAGCAAAGTCAAAAAACAGTGAACTTGGAATCATATATAAAATCTAAAAGACAATATCCTTAGTAGATTAAAATCTCTAATACATTAATAAAAGATCAACAACATGATAGACAAATGAGGAAAGAAAAGAACAGATTATTGACAGACAAAATAAATAAAATGAGTCTCAAATATATAAAAGGACATTCAACCTATAATAAGCTATTTTTTTTAAACCGCCAGAATGGTAAATACATTAAAAAAAATTATCACTGTGGGTAGAAGGAGGCAGACATTCATGCATAATGGGAGCTTAAATTGGAATGACTTCCGTAGTGGGTGTTTTGATAATCTTTATTAAAATGGGTATCATTAACTCAATAATTTCACTTCCAGAGATGTTATCCTTCAGAAATATTTAGGTGTAAAGAGATGTATGAGAATATTCGTAGCAGCATCTCAAGGTCCTCATTACTCTGGGTTTCATTTTGCTCATCTGTGAGGCAGAAATAATGATTCTAGTTTCCTGACACTCGAAATGGTTGGTATGAGGGTGTCTCAGAAACAGCGAGGCTGCCTGAAAGAAGAAAGGTATTCTCTCAATTTAGGATATTATTCTGGTGTTTCAGAAAAAGAAAGAGTCCTAATTATAAGGTAATTGCCTTTAGGTAATTGAAATGCCAGGGCAAAGTCATCTTAGCTGTCCTGGGTTTTTGCCTGCTTCTCTCTACTGTGGCATCAAATGCTCAGGGAAACACTGATGCTTGGGAAGCATTGTGACAGGGGTGGCTGGTGGCCTTTTTGGCATGGGGCCCCAAGAGGATGGAGCACCTGGACGATGTGGCCCTCACCACTTGGGGCATCTAGCCTGGCCTGGGATGCCTCAAGAGGGTAGCTCCCCTGGGGCTGTCTCCTTGGGTCCCAGAACACGGGGAGCCCTCAGATGTGACGTTACATTTACACCAACCTTAATTTAACTCAGATAATGATGTAGCCTGTTACACAGCCCATCGTTGTAATCATAGGTAAGGAAATTGCTAAGGGAGGTCCCTGAGCAGTTGGAGGCCAGAAGGAAATATTTTCAAGTAATTAATGGGGGGGGGGGGGAGGGAGGGGTAAAAAAATTTTAATATAAAAAAAAAAACAGGAAAAGCCCTAGAATAAGATGTCATAGCTATTATCTGTCCAGAAAAGGGTATATAATAGAAGAAGGTAAGCTGAGATTCGTGGGAAGTTAAAACTTTGGTTTTAAGCTTGTTTCTTTAAAATATCGTTATAAAAATACCATGTTAGATTTCCTTGGGGTTTTTTTTCCCCTCAACCCCAAAATAAAGCCTAATAAAATAACCATTCTGGGAGTTTATAAACAGCAGTGGCTACAATTTAGCAAAATGAAGAGAAGTTAACTTGGATGAATATATCATCCATAAGAAATAAGAGCATCAGTCTGGGCTTTGTTAATGGCAAAAGCCTAAACCACCAAATGATTGTGTTGATTTTGTGGGTTTCTTGAAAGAGCCCAAGCATTTAGAATCTCCCTGACTTATGTAACATTTCAGCTTGCATTGGTTAAGTCAAGAAAAAAGACATGGGGAACAAGATCTCAAATCAAACGTCTTATCTGGGCTGGAAGAATATACTCTGATTATTTGTTAGGATAATTTAACATATTGCACCTATAGCAAATGCATCAAGTGCATTAGCTGCAGAGGCTGTCATATCAGAAGGCTTCTGAAGTGCCTGTACGTGGCATATCCACTGGTCACACACCAGTTATAGAAGGGAATCAGTGCCGACCTTTTGGGGAGCTCACATTTCAAAGCAGATAGCGCTGGTGTGGCCCGAACATAGGCACACAAGGAAAAATAGACAAAACGTTTCAGGGAGGAATGAGCAGAGGTGTGCTCTATTTAAGGCAAACGCCATAAAAGAAAAGCAGGGTTAAAGAAACCTAATAGGCTGGGAGATCACTTTGGTTTTCATGAAAGGAGTGATTGAAGCACAACTCATAGCAAATTGAGAAGAGTTTGATTAAAAAAAAAAATCTAGATCACGGATTCCTTGTTTTAAACATGTAATATAAATGAAATAAAGAACAGTGATGCTTCGTTTAACTGGGGGGTCGATTTCAGGTAACCTTGGGCAACGAGAACATGACTATGAATAAGGAAACACTGTAGAAAAGCAGAAAGAAAGAACCGAAGGGTCAGAGGTCCAGCCTCCAGCCACCCTCAGGCCATTCTTTGGACCGTGGTTTCCTCATTGGGAAAATGAGAGTATTAGATGGTTTCAAGGTCTCTCTCCCTGTTAAAAATTGAAAATATATAATTGTGCTTTATTTGTGTTTATATGTTTATATATTTATAATATTTTTAAAAGAGTTTTTTAAAAGATTAAAAGGTTTAATACATATACATTGTAAGGAATTCAAATAGTGAAAAGGCAGATGGTGAAACGTTAGCCTTCCTCTTACCCCAGACCCACAGTTCTCTCTCCAGAGGCAACCAGTACTAGTTCCTTGTATATCCTTCCAGAAATCTTCTGCAGGTATATTATGTGTATATCTTTTGAAAACGGATGAGATCATTGGCATACACATTGTCCTGCTGCTTGCTTCTTTTACTTAACAATTTCCGAAGCTGTGATTATAGGCTCGCATTGATCTACTTTCTTCTTCTGGAAGACTCTACAGTGTAGTAATCCACAGCTCGGTAATTAGTTTAACTAGTGTCTTGTTGATGAATAGTCAGTTTATTTTCATAGATCATCAGTTCCCTGCAGCTCTGAATGTCTATGACTTTAACATCTTGGTTAAGAAGATGTCCGAGTAAGAAAAAAAAAATAGTTGTGGGGCGCCTGGATGGCTCAGTCGGTTAAGCATCTGACTTCAGCTCAGGTTGTGATCTCGCAGTTCGTGGGTTCAAGCCCCATGTCGGGCTCTGTGCTGACAGCTCAGAGCCTAGAGCCTGCTTCTGATTCTGTGTCTCCTTCTCTCTGTGCCCCTCCCCTGCTTGTGCTCTGTCTCTCTCTCTCTCTGTCTCAAAAATAAGTAAACATTAAAAAAATGATAGATACATGGTAGAGATTTTTCATTTAAAAAGTTTTAAAAATTTTGGGGCTGCTGAAGAACCCACGGAACAGAGGATGAAGCACATATAGGGGAGCTGGACGTAACGGAGCTAAGATAATCAGGGAGGTCGAGGGCAGGAGTGATTTGCCCTCTGTGTCTAGTGATCAAGTGACTGGACTAACACACTCGAAGGGGTGTGGAGTGGGGGCAAAGGACTGGCAGGTGGAGACTACAGGGGGGGGCTCTCACCACTGAGGAATGACATAGTGACAGCATGGGCCACACTCAAGTACCTAAGGCTGATGAAGCACCAGCAAAGTAGGGACATTGCATGTTTATTTTGGAGAGAATTTTATGTCTCATATTTACCAAAAACCTTCAAAGTAGTCATCATGAACTTTTTCGGACTTGCTTCCCTTATGGCTCAGTATTCATTCTAAAGGAAAATAATTTTTTTAATGTTTATTTATGTTTGAGAGACACAGCATGAGCGGGGAAGGGGCAGAGAGAGAGGGAGACACAGAATCTGAAGTGGGCTCTAGGCTCTGAGCTGTCAGCACAGAACCTGAGGTGGGGCTCAAACCCACGAACTGCGAGATCACGACCTGAGCCGAAGTCAGATGTTTAACCGACTGAGCCACCCAGGAGCCCTTGTATTCATTTTATTTGAAATCACACACATGGATAACGCCATGTTTTTAGGACTGAGGATCTAAAGGCGGTAACCGGGCTGGAGTGGGGGTGGCGGGGCTCTGGAAACCAGTGGGCCATGTCCAGCAGGGTCCCGGCTGTACAGTTCTCCTTTCCACCGCGCTCAAGGAAGAATGGACCATTTGCATTTTTGTGGTAGGGATAGTTGTTTTACCACCCCCGAGATTTGATTTCCTCACAGGAACAGGGCTATAGGCGCACCTGCTGCTGCTCGGCGGTGTCTCCAGAGAGACTGTGGATTTTCGCTGTGACTCATGAGTAGTATTTATGGCCACCGTGCTGGTAGCAACAGACAGACTGAGTGACACAGGCTCGGAGAGTGTTTCCCCTCTTTCCATTCAGAGGTTTTTCTGGAATGCCCCCAATGTGTTGGCTTTCAGTGTTTGCTCAAGAAAGAGAAAAGAGAACAACTCAGTCTCGGGCTGATTTGGCCACCTTCTCCCCTCCCGGTTCATTCCTAAAAGGCGTGTAGTTTGACTGTCCACTTGGTTGAATCGAAAGCATTTCGATGTCAGCATTGACGTCCTGCGAATTATGCTCGGCTTCACCTTGCATGTGAAGGGAGATACCGTCTTTATCAGCCTCTTCTCCCCACTCTCTTTTAGCGAATCTAATTTCTGCTGACTGCTATTTGAGGTCATTAGCTTAGTGGAACAGGGCCCTGTGCTAATGAGTACAAGGTCACAGCTTTGCACGGAGGAAGGCGTTACTTTTCTGTAGAGGACACCAGCAGGCCCGGCCAGCTGCCTCGCCAGCGTTTCCATGAGGGATAAGAAGGCCAGGTGAAGAGGGTACAGGTGCCTTAAACTCAGCCCACCTCTTTGTCTTTCTGGACACAGAACGCACACTGAGGTTCTAGTGCTTATAAGTCAGTAATCCTGAAGCGTGAATTTAAATTTAAGAGATTTTTTAAAATTTATTTTTAAAATTTATTTTATTATTTTTTTAAGGTGAATTTCTTTTGAGAAAGGGAGAGAGCGCAAGCAGGGGAGGGACAGAGAGAGAGAGGAAGAGAGAGGATCCCAAGAAGGCTCCGTGCAGTCAGCACAGAGTCCGACTCGGGGCTCAATCTCAAGAACTATGAGATCATGATCTGAGCTGAGATAAAGAGTCAGATTCTTAATCGACTGAGCCACCCAGGCGCCTTGAGATTTTTTTTTAATAGATTATTTTTTTAAATATGCACTCATGGTAAAAGTTCCTCGGTGTGTATAGTTCATTTTTGTTCACAAATTCACCAAGAAGTTGATGAGTCTCAAGAATTCTGGGGATCCTGGGGTGCCTGCGTGGCTCAGTCAGTTGAGGGTCTGACTCGAATTTGGCTCAGGTCATGATCTCACATTTCATGAGATTGAGCCCTATGTTGGGCCCTGGGCTGACAGCATGGAGCCTGCTCAGGATTCTCTCTCCCCCTCTCTCTGCCTCTCTCTGACTTATGTGTGCTCTCTCTCTCTTTCTTTCAAAATAAATACATATACTTAAAACAAAAAATTCTGTGGATCCTCTGGATACCAAGAGTCCACAAGGAGGAATCAAGACCTCACTCCCATCTGTCTTCGTTTCCTAGGACTGCTGTGGCAAAGCACCACAAAAGTTATCCTCTCACACTTTTGGAAGCTACAAGTCCAAGGTCAAGTTGTCCGCAGGCAGGGCCACACTCCCTCTGAAATCTGTAGGGGAATCCTTCCTGGTCTCTTCCAGCTTCTGGTAGCCCCAGGCATTCCTTGGCTTGTGTCAGTAGAAGTCCATGTTCCAGCTCTGTCTTTACATGGCTTCCCTCCCATTCTTCCTTCTCTCTTATAAGGACAACTAGTCATTGGACTAGGGCCCACCCTACGACCTCATCTTAACTTGATTATATCCACAAAGGCCCTATTTCCAAATAGGGTTACATTCACAGGGACCTAGGGCTTCAACACAGCTTTCAGCGGAGCAACCCATAAAGCCATCTGACCTCAGGAAGCTTCCAAATCAGTGGGGGAAGCTGATGGAAAAGGTTGGTGAAATCTGCGCTAACAGAGGCCCAAATGCTGGGCTGAAGAGGGGAGGATACATACACATACATACACACATACACGTACACATGTGCATGCACACGTATATACATACGCACACAGGCACATGCATACATATACCCCAACCAACAGCAAATACACATGTATGGTATGATGGAGAATTGATAAGTTATAAAGGTTCTGTGGAGTATTCCTGCTGTGGCCTGGAAGGGTAGGTGCATTTCCGTTATAAAGAAGTGGGCAGTGAAGGGCATTTCAAGTTGAATGTGAGCACGCTCGGTCAGACCCGGAAAAAAAAGATGCTTCTGGCAGAAATGTGAGGGAAGAATTGGCAGTCTGGAGACTGGAGACCAGTTGAGAGATTCTGCAGGAGGCCCAGGGGGCTCAGGAGGGCCTGAACTTGGAAATGGTGGTGGAAAGAGAAGTCAGGGAGAGATCCTGAAGAGCGGGGTAGGGGCAGGGAGTTGATGGAAGGTGGCAGCGGGTGGGTAGGGGGAGATGGCCAGAGGAGAGCTGATGCCAGGGCTTCTGGTGAGGTTGATTGGGAGGATGGTGGTGCCATTAGACAGGGCAGGTAACTCAGGAGGAAAGCACACATTTGAAAGGGAAGTAATGCGTTTGCTTGTCAGTATGTTGAGTTTGAGATAACTGTGTCTCCGGGTGTAGATGTTCAGCACAAATTTAGAAACCTGAGTTTAGCATTCTGGAGGAGAGGTCCAGGTTGGAGGCAACGATGCCAATGTGATTGTTGAAACCATGGGAGTGGGTGAAGTGGATGTGAGAGTGGACAGGGTCCAAAGGGAGGCAGGGCAGGCTCAAACCTTGGGCAAAGCCCAGGGGATGGACAGGGATAGGAGACAGTGCAGGCCGGAAAGGCAGCAGGGAGAGAGCTGAGACAGTACATCCAGCAGGGCCATGTCCTGCCTTGAGTTAGCTGAGGAGAATGAAAAATAAGGAGACTGTCAGATCTGACAGTTGACGTTCTGTCTGAGAGGCTGATTGCGAGAAAACCCTCTCCGTGAAGCGACTGGGGGCAGAATCCAAATTGTGAGAGGTTAAGGAGACAAGTGGGGAGATGTGGAAGTAAGGCAGTAAAGGGAAGTCTGTCACTCTTGAAAAGGGGAGAAGGGTTGACTGTCACTTCTTGGCAGGGAGAAGAGAGATGGTGGGGGGTAGAGGAGGAAGCAGAGTAAAAAGAAGGAATAGTCAGTCAGGAAGGTAGAAAAGAGGATAATTACTTGATGAACCAAGTTCTAGAATAGGTGGTGGGCTATGGGATCAATTGCAGGGAGAGAAGAAGTTTAACTGAGACTCTGAAGGGAATTTTGAGAAAAATAGAAGTGAGTCATAGTGTGCATGAGATCTGAGTCTTACGGAGATTTTTTTTAGAAAAAAATTTTAAGTTTACTTATTAATTTTGAGAGAGAGAGAGAGAGAGAGAGAGAGCGCCCAAGTGGGGGAGGGGCAGAGACACAGAGGGAGACAGAGATCCCAACTAGGCTTTGCACTACCAGCACAGAGCCCAATGTGGGGCTTGAACCCACAAAACTGTGAGATCATGACCTGAGCTGAAACCAAGAGTCGGACGCTTAAGTGACTGAGCCACCCAGGTATCCCAGATCTCATGGAGATTTTTGGTCGATGAGAATCACTCATGTGGTGGGGTCCACAGTCTTCCCTGAAGACTGGAGAATGAACTAGTTGACCTGGGGACAGAACTTTGTGATTATTGACCTCTGCTGTACCATACTGTCATGGAGACAGAAGACTCACACCCCACCTCCAATGGTTTCCCCATAGATTGTCCAGCCTTTTCATTTTATGGCTATTTCCAAAACTAAAAGGTAGGGCTTACATCCCAGATAGGCTTTCTCTGGCCCAAGAACTAATGCCGAGTAAAATGGCTCATCTCAGAAACAAAAGTGCTGTAGGAGCCTGGCCTGGAAATCACAACTGTTTTCCCTCTGTCACCATCCAGAGAAACAGCTCTCTTCTTCCCTTCATTCCTACCTCTTTCGAGATCTGAATTTCTGGATCTGGGTCTAGAGAATGGGGCAGAGGAATGAGGATGTGGTCAGGAAGCCTGGAGTGTGTGACCACAACCCTTTGCCATACTCATTAGGTACCAGAGGAATCAGCCAGTCGAGCTCCATGGTAAGTGCTAACAGATACAAGAGGGATGGGTGTCCTGCCTTCATGGGACCTATGTGGAACCTAGAGCCTGTGCCACACTAGCGGAGGAGACCAGAGTTCCCTGAGCAATGCACGTGTGCTAGTTTTGTAGTGCAGAAAGGCGAGGCAAGGGCAGTGTTGGCTAGAGTGGGGGAGAAGAGCTTCATGGGAGATAGGAGAGAGACTCTGAATGATGAGTAGTTTGTTTACATAAATAGGTAAGAAATGTAGAAGCGTCTCGGGCTGATGGCTACCATGTTGGCACAAATGTTGCGTGTCCGGGAGACAATGAGAAGACTGACCAGCCAAGAAGGGATTGTATCTGGGAGCGGGCTGTGATCGGGTGGAATGAATCTGGTCTGTGGAGGGCTTTGAATATAAGACTGAAGAGTGTGGACTGTTTGTCTGAGAGAGACCGGGAGCTACTGGAAGTTAGAGAAAAGGAGTCTCATGAGGAAGCCCATGTTTCAGAAAGGAGAGCGCCTCTCCTTTCTACTTTAACTTGGCTGTGAAGAGCTAACCGCCTCACGCAAGATGCACCGGCCGTGTTTCCTGCCCTATGGAACTCACAGACAAGGAGGAGGGCAGCTCTTCCTTCCTGTTTTTCCTCTCTCTGTCAGGAAACTTTCCTGAGGAGCTTGAGTTTATTCCTCCAGACTGTGCAGAATGAGGGTTATTGTACATCTTGAGAGGAAAAATCAGGTTTTCGTTTTTTTTCTTCTTTCTCCCTTAACATTGGTCTCTTCTCCTTGGCCTTTAAGGACGTTGATACCATTCCTCTTCAGATTTTCCCTGTATCCACAGTGGTTTTTCCAAAGCCATTGCCACTCGCTGAAGAGAACACAGTCCCAGCCGGAGGTTGAGAGACTGACTGCATTCCAAGCCTTCTCTCCTTTCCTGCAGGGAGATGGTGTGTGTGTTAGATAAATGCACCGCCACTTAACAAAATAGCTGCCCGTCACCGAGCTCCTTGAAGAAATCCTAAAATAACAATACTGGAGCATGTGCCACACTTGTGGGAAGCAAGGGCTTTGTGGGGAAGCGGGTGGGGAGCAGAGAAAAGAAACAGATTCTTATGTCAGGCTGACAAGAGTTTATTATACACATCAGCAGTTAAAATAATTACTTTTTTTAAATTATGAAAAAAAAAAAGGCTTTCTGGGGCCCTGTTAAATATCAGCGGCAGTTCCTCACAATGGGTTTCCTGGGGCCACGAGAGAGACACCTTGTCTCTCCAGATCCCGGCGGGGGTTTTGGCAGGAGACAGGGAGTGCACCCCTTCCCCGCTTGCCTTCACATGTTGAGTTTTGCTTGAGGTGTTTTGTGTGTCCTGTTGGCTTCTCTGGTTTCTCCACTTCACATCTTGCGTTTTGCTATTGTCCTTCCCGCCATGCACCCTCTTCTCACAACTCTTAGGAGAGAGTCCACAGGGCCCCGTGGCAGGTGAAGGTGCTGCTTGGCATCATCTTTTCATTTTCTTTGAATAGTTGAGGCTTTCCAGAAATTAGCAAAAGACCTGACAGGGAGCTGCCAAGATGGTGGGGGTGAGCAGAGATCTCACAACCCAGACCTCTGTTTTCCCACTGGGCTGGAATCTTCTCACAGGAAGCCAAGAATGCTGACGGTTAGGTTGTTCCACACAGTGAAATCTGGACACCGGGTGGCTTTTTCTTCCAGCATTGGACCTTTTGTTAGATTTCTGGGCTCATCACAGAGCTTGAAAAAGCTCTATTACCCTTGACTGTGCAGGTGAGAACCAGGAAATGATTGCTCAGGACACTGCTTGGGCCCGTGACCTATCATGTGACCACACCACCATGGTCACAGAGCCCTTCTTCTCTTCCTGGGCCCCGAACCCCACTTCCTTTTTATTCTTGACCTCCTGCCAGCCTTGGCTTCTGTACCTGCCAAAAAGGGCTATGTTTGGTGCAGAACTGAAGGCAAACCCTGTTGTGACCCCTCTTCCATTCACACCCATGGTGATACAGAGGATTATCCTGAGATCAAAGATGGATTTTTCTCTGACACTCAGGAAGATGCCTCCATATGAAGGGAAATAGTCTGATGTACCTGACAGGTGATTTGTCATTTCAAAGCCAGTGTTCTGCCTGGGAGGGCCAGGGAGGGTGTGGGAGGGCCTGGGGGGGTATGGAGGGGGGCTCCCTTCTGGCCTTGTCCCGTCCCTGTGGCTGCCCACGTTCTGCTTGGCTCTGAACGGTCCTGAAGAATTTTATTTTGGAGCCCCAGAGAAGAGGTCTGGCTGACATTATTGCCTTTTGTGCCCCCTAACGGTGCTCTGGTCCTTTATTGGTTGTGGCCAAAATGTGGGTGAAAGTCCATTTTCTTCTTCATTCAACCACGACAGATATGGACTTTTACTATCAAAAATAAAACAAAACTGGAGTAGCAATAGCAATCAGGGCCTTCCAACAAAGCAAAGTGAGGGGCCGACATAGAATAGGCTTCTGCTCTTACCTTGGTGGAAACTGGTTGGCACTGTCTCCAGCCTGTCTTTTTCACTCTAGACCTGGTTACCTCACCCTTCAGGTGGCTTCCTACAGGGACCAGCTTCGGTTGGAGTACCAAAGCCCTCCCCAGCCTCCATTCCCAGGAGCTGCCCGGAAGCAGCTTCCTGACTCAGAGCCCCATCCTTCCCCTGCCGGCCCAGACCGAATGCTCATACTAGCTCAGCTGACCACCCCGATTCCCTGTGAGCTTTTCTGGATGAGCCAACACCAGATATTCCTGCAAGTGGACAGAGTTTGTTCCCGAGTTCTCTAGTTGTGTGTGTATTTGCTTTCTATGTTGAAAGAAGTCAAGAACGTTAAAACTCTTGGAGCACTTTATTCTCAGCCAGAGCGAGTGGAGTGGAGCCTTTTGACAGAAGGAAGAGACCAGGTTCCAAAGTGCTGCTGAGCGTGTGTCAATTCCCCATAGGCTTATTTTTCCATGTCCAGGCAGTGACGACTAGAGCGGACATCAGTCTGTGCTGGCTTTATTTCCCACAAATGCTCTGTTGGGTGCCACATGCAAATGTAATGTTTGGCTGCGTGTCGGGCAGCCCGCACTCATTTTGTGGGCAAGTTCTAGACAAGTGGTTAAAAGCAGATTTTGTGTCTGATGCTGTGTAGATTTACATTAAACTGTCCAGATTCCCAGTAGGTGAGTTTGCTGGAATTGTTTCCTACCCACATCCCACATTGTATTTAGAATCTTATTGTAGCGAAGTTAATATAATCTGGCTTGATAGAAAACATACATCCATCTTCGGTTGGGGGAGTGAGAGGAAGGGGCAGCTGGAGGGAGTGTCCCTAGTTTCACCAGCGGCTATGGCTCCCTGGGAGTGAGGCTTGATTTTGCTCAGCATCTCTGCTAATGATGTGGAGTAAATGATGTCAGTAAACAACAAGTTAATGGACTTCCCAGATATGTGAGGTTCTGCAGCTGTTGCAAAGAGCAGTGAGCACAGAAAAAAAAAACAAACTATAAAGGAAGAGAGAGAGGGGAAGGTGAGAGGAAGAGAAGGGAGGGAGGTCAGTAATGTAAGCAGGAAACAAGGATGAGATTTAGCTCTTCAAATCCAAATTCTTGTATCTGGGGCATGATTGCGAGCGCATGTACCCCAGGAACCCATCTGGAATAACAGCCAATCTGAGAAAGCCCTGAGGATGGCCACGGGCAGCCATGCGGGTGTGAGTTGTCTGGGTTTCTTAGGGTCTGGCTGTGTGTGCAGAGGTGAACAGAACAGGCATCACATAGAGATGCCTACATGCTTACACCCCTTTTGAGAAAATTAACATCTATGAACTTAAAATTCACCATTAGGATGAGGGCAAAACTTACATACCACCAAGGGAGTGGTAACAAATTACGCCTTGTCAGCTCATTACAAGACCCTTTATAAGCTGGCCCCCAGTTTTATCTTTTTAGCTTCATCTATTTCTATTTTTACTGGACACCCTACACCGCAGGCAAATGGTGTGGTTTGCTGTTCCCATAACATCTTTTTCTTCTCTCTGCTTGGAAGTTCTGCCTCATGCCCCCTGCCTCCTCCCAACCTCCTCCCTTACTGTCCTTCACAGGCAGAGGAGGGGCTCCAGCCACTCCCCAGAGATGTCACCTGCCCCTGCAGCCCATTAGTGCTTACCTCTGCTGGGGCATTTGCTTCACTGCCTTCTCATTTGATTTCTTGTCTGTGTCTCTCCAGAGTTAAGGTGCTGGAATGGGGGAACATGATGGATCTCTTTTTTCCCCACTCTGTCAATTCCAGTGTCTTAGATTGTCCCATGGCCACTATAGGAACCCAGTAAGAGATTGGTGAGTGAGTTATCATGAGTTGGAAGGTGAAGGATCCTAGGAATGGCCAGAGGGCCTTCCTCGGTGGTGCCACCCAGAGCCCCTTGGTTGGAGGGGCTGTGGGTTGGGGGTAAGAGGCCAGTCGCCGTGCTTGGTCATTGTAGATGTGCCTCTGCTGTCCTTATCTGTACACAGGCCACACTTGCTTTAGCTGCACTGACTGTGTAAAGCTGATCCCAAGGAGGTCAGCCCTGTTTTTTGGGGGTCCTGGAGGATTTCAGGAGCAGGGTGGGTGTGGTGTACGGGGTTTGGTAGGATGTTGGAAGTATGAAATTGACTCCTCAGAACATTGTGGCTTCGAGGAGGTTGTGTTGGTGCTGTCAGCTGATGATGAAGGTGTGAAGTGAACACACCTCTTAGGACCCTGGAAAGTTCTAGGGCGGATGTTGCCTCTTGTGTCTGGTGGGAGGGAAGACACCTGTTTCTCACACTGATGAGGGCTGGGTGGGGGTAAGGAAGTGGGGGAACTTAGAGGGTAGCACTGGATGATGGCTCTCTGGTTCTCAGAGATGGCCAGCCACAGACTGGGCTGCAGAGAGGAGGCAGCAGCTGGGCGCAGCTCTTGAAGATGGAAGGCATGGGTCCCCAGGTTAATGACTGCACTTCACTAACCAGGATGCCTGGGGCCGAGCATGAAATGGTTACCTGCGTTTTCTTTCTAAGGAGCAGAGGACAAAGCTGTGAGCCCCACCTGAGTGCCAGGGCTGTGCTAAGAGTTGGGGATGCAGTTGTGAACAAAACAGAGAGGTCCTTGCCCTCTGGGGGCTCTCAGGCTGCTGGCGGAGAGAGATGTCTGTCAAATAATCCTGAAACAAATGGAAAATTTCAATGTTGATGAGGGCAGTGAGGGAGAGATAGATGGTGTGCAGAGATCCTGAAATGGGTTAACCTGGTCTGGGAGCTGAGGGAAGGCTCCTTGGGGTCACAATGTGTGAGCCAAGATGTAAAGGAGGAAAAGGCGTAGTTGGATAAAGAAGGCACAGAAGAGGCCTGAAGCAGAGGGAACAACAGGAAGCAGCATAGCGTTGCCAGCTTTGATGGGAGACATTCCTTCAAGATATTCGAGCCTGCACTTCTGCTTGACCGAGAATAATCTAGGAAATGAAACAGAACTTTGCCTTCACCAGGACCTTGTAGGACCACGAGGTCATCTCATAGGTGGGTGTGAGGAGTTGAACTATGTACCCCCCCCCTACACTGTAAAGATGTGTTAAAGCACTGATTCCCGGTATGTCAGAATATGACCTTATCTGGAAGTAGGGTCTTTGCAGAAGTAATCAATTTATACTGAGGTCATTGGGGTGGGTTCTAATACAGTATGTTTAGCGTACCTTTAAAAAGGGAAACAAATATGGACACAAAGACAGACACAGGGACAAGAAGGCCACATGAGGGTGGAGGTAGGGATTGAAGTTATGATGCCACAGGCCAAGGAACATCTGAGGCTGTCAGAAGCTAGAAGAGATAAGGAGGGGTCCTCTTTAAAAATTTTTTTTTAACGTTTATTTATTTTTGAGACAGAGAGAGACAGAGCGTGAACAGGGGAGGGGCAGAGAGAGAGGGAGACACAGAATCTGAAACAGGCTCCAGGCTCTAAGCTGTCAGCACAGAGCCTGACGCGGGGCTCGAACTCACAGACCTTGAGATCATGACCTGAGCCGAAGTCAGACGCTTAACCGACTGAGCCACCCAGGCGCCCCGGAGGGGTCCTCTTTTAGAGGCTTGGAGGGAGCACAGCACTGCCCACACCTTGATTCCAGACTCCTAGCCTCTAGAGTTGCAAGAGAATGCATTTCTGTTGTTTTAAGCCACCCAGTCTGTGGTGGTTTGTTATATGGCAGCCCCAGGAAACCAATACAGTGAGGAAAGAAGGAAAAGGAAGGGTTGTGTTGAAGATTACAGATAAATATATTTACACCTAGAACAAGGCCTGGAACATAATAGGTGCTCAGTGAATAGTAGCTATTGCTATCTTATTGGGTGGAAAACAGGGGCAGGCTTCATTTTGGTTTTTGGTGTGTGTGTCTGTGTGTGTGTGTGTTTGTGTGTGTGAGTGCGTGCCCATGTGTGGTGTTTTGTTTTGGTTTTGGAAAAACAGGAAGTATTCAAAGTTTAAATTGGGCTGCCTGATATGTATATATAACATTGGTAGCCACTCTAGAGAATCCCCTATACTCACATGCTAAAAATAAATGCCTCCATCGATGAGACCTCCAGTCCTTTATCAGTGGAGAGCTTTAAAATGCAGGTGCACTGGGAGGTGGTCACAGTGACCTAAAGATTCACTAACAAGTAAATGACCAATCCCCAGATCTTTTTTAAGGGTAGTTGTTATCTAGAGAGGGGAGAGCACAGAGCCTCCGAGGGCTATAAAGGCCTGGAGTACAGAAGAGGGCATTCTAGAAAGGAGAAGGCAGGGAAGAAAGCAAGTTTTGCCCACCTAGTGGGTTAACCCAGGCCTGACCCTGGATGAAGGCAGGCTAAGAAGCGATGTAAAACACCATTTACGTTGGGGTTTTAGAAGGCATCTGGATTCTTAGAGACATTGAGGAGTCTAGATATTTCCTTCCTTTCTCTCTTTAGTATCGAAATTTAGGAATCACCTAGCAGATACAAAACCAGAAGCCAAATATGAAGAGTAAACCTGACTTGGAGAGTGGCATGCTGAAACACGAAAGTGGAGATCAACCTGGTTTCAGTAGCTGGCAAGGATGCTTTGTGATGAGTCCCAGCTGTTGGACAAGTTCTTTGCCTTTTCTCAGTGTCCGTTTCCTCACCTGGAAGAGTGGGATATAAAGTTGCCACTATAGGCAGTTCTTCAGTGGCGATCATATGGGATGGCACCTGTGAAGTTGCCCAGTCAGCTTGTTGGACGTGTTTACTTTGAGCTGTAGGATTTATGCCTCCTTAAGGCTGATCTATCTATCTATCTATCTATCTATCTATCTATCTATCTATCTACATATATATATTTAATTGAACAATGTGATTTTTAAGGGGTGCAATGTAATGATTTAATATACATAGACTTTGTGATCATGGTAAATTCATTGTGCAATGATTCCCACAACCAAAGTCATGAACACACCCATCACTTCACATGCTCACTTTTTTTTTTTTCAGTGAGAATACTTAAGATCTACTCTCTTGGCAAATATCAGGGCCAGTATTAACCATCATCACCATGCAGTACATTAGATTCCCAGAACTCATTCATCACTTAACTGGAGGTTTGTGCACTTTGACCGACCTTGTCCCATTTCCCTCGTGCCCCTGGTAGCGATGGCTCTACCCTCTGGTTCTATGAGTTGGACTTCTTAGGTTCCACATGTGGGTGAGATCATGCAGTATTTGTCCTTCTCTGTCAGGCGTTATTTCACTTAGCATAATTTTTCCCAGTCTGCCCAGGTTGTCACAGATAGCAGGATTTCCTTCTTTTTTATTTCTGAATAATATTCTCTCAGTGCAGACATTTTAAAAATCCATATCCATTGACAGATACATAGGTTGTTTCAATATCTCGACTATTTAAAGCATCTAGACTTGAATGAGATTTAGCCAATGTTCTACAACAGTGGTATCCAAATTATTAATATTTTTTTAGTAGTAGGAAACCCTCTCCCCTTTTCTTTTTCTACATAAAACTCTAGGGGAACCCCAGCACGTAAAGTAAATCTAAGGAGCTTCTCTTGTTGAAGGTGGGGCAAGGACTGCTTCTTCTGTCTCATTCCCTGCCCTTTGTCGTGCCTTGGATAATACCCTCAAAGGAGCCCTTCAAAAACCTTACTCTGAGCGTAGAAGGAACTAGAAGGGGATTTTATTTTTTGCTTGAAGGAAATTAGTCCTTATTTTCAACTATAAATCTAACAAGTCAGCTGCCCTTAGTAAAGGTGGAATGTGTTGGGCCTCAGCTTCTGTGTAATTATTTTTGCATTCCTAGTGACTGTTACAGGCCCCCCTATCTGACTTAGAGACCAGGCACTATTTCCTTTCCTCCTAAGTTTTATTCTCTAGCTCAGAAATACATGACTCGATTAGAAGCTCCTGCAGGGTAACAGGCGTTTTATTTGGAATCTCCAGAGTACCTTCTACTAGAAGGACAGACAGAAGCCCTCCATTTGTAGAACAGTTTCTTCTTTGGATTTTCTTTTATTGTCCTAAGTAGAAAGCTCCACTTGTTCTTGTAAAAATTCTTTCCCAGAACATTTATTTTGCTTTGTTTTTTAAAAAGACAATAATTGGGCTTCTGTCACACTTTTTGGGAAAACTATCTTCAACTATGCAGTCTGTTCACTCACAACAAAACATTCATATTTTTTCGTACATATGCTCACAGAAGATAAAGCTAAAATAGCTTCTTTTATATTACAAGTATTAAAATGACAAATATGTCTCCAAATATCAAATGATTGGAAGAGTGCAGATTTGAATTCCATCTAGATTAAGAGGCATTATTACTGAAAACATTATTATTTTGTCCATCCATCCATCCATCCATCCATCCATCCATCCAACAATCCACCAATCATTGAGCTTTTACTTGGTGCAGGCCCAGAGACCCATGGGTGATACGCACCTACATAGAAAAAAGCCAAGGAAGTCATGGCAGAGAGCAGTGTGTAGTGTTTGAGATTATTAGCATTGTACCTCCATTTAATTTCTTTCATTGTTTTTAGGATTACATGTAAGGTAAAAAGCCTGTATGTGCCTCTTCAGTGCAGTATACAGGAAGGCCACTACTGGCTTCCTATGTAGGGGTTGGTTTTCTGGTTTGTAGGTTCTTTACCTCATCCCCTGAATATTCCATACCTTTGGGCAAGATCCTTCCCTTTCCGGAGACGGGGCTGTTGGAGAGGGTCGGGAAAGGAGGGGTAAGACTAACGTGACTTTCCCGTATAAAATGTGACCTGGGGTCTTTGAGTTTTCCTGAGCCTGGCACTCTGGTCTGGAGATATGACCTCTGTGAGAAGACCCACTTGATCCCTAGTACTGACCCTGACCCCCAGTTACTATCTGGCTCTCTCGCCTACCTTCTCTGAAAAAAGGGCATCACCAGAGCAGTTGTGTAGAAGTTTTGTGAGAATGAAATGCCTGGTGTGGTATCTGACGTGTGTGGGTGCTCAGCAAACGCCAGTGTCTTCCTCGTCTCTTGAATTTGTAAAGATGGCAAACAAGATAAACTTTCAAGAAGTTTTGATAACGTAGTTCAGTGCCATGTTTTAAGATTTCGTTGTAACTCCTATAAAAGGCTATAGAATTTGGCCTAAGAAAACCAGCGATCAATCAAGAGGGTGGTCTTGACCTTAGCGACTATCATATAACGTGACCCTATGTCCTCCTTGGCCTCTCCTTTGCTCCCATTTACCATATGTCAGATAAAAGCATGGAAGGTCCCCTCATATCCCCATGGCAGCTTTGTGGCATGGATGAGAGCTTGGGGTCAAGTATTTTGAGAAGTCTAAAGCTTATAATTGCCTGTAACTCCCTGTCACCCCCGTGTTTGGATATGTCAAAATTAAATCTGAGTTTCTCATTCAGTATCATTTTTGGAAGCATAACTTTTCACGCCACATTTCATGCATACTTTGCCCCTGGACCTGTGGAGAGTGGCTCCATGGAACCTGGGGCGGGGGGAGTTCGAACTATTGTTGTACTTGTAGGACATAATTGCATGTCGGGGGAGGCAGCAACCTTGATTTCACCTGCTTAAAACTCTAGTTGCAGAAAAATTTGGCTCAGACTTTCCAAAATAAACTCACCTTTGGGTTGAGTCCAGGAGTGGAAAATTTTAGCTGGAAGCAATAGCTTTTCAGAAAACATAGGAGTGACCAGAAACCAGGGCATATGTACCCATCAGAATAGGCTGGGTGGAGCCCCAGCCATCCCATCCCCTGCCCTCCCCCAGTCTAGGTTATAGGCTCAACGGAAGGAGGGAGGCAGGACAAATCTTAGGAACTGGTTGTTTTTTTCCACTGTTACATCAACCTCAAGGCTTTGGCTTCTGGAGTGATGGGTGGGCTTACTTTCATTTTGTGGGTCTGGTGGCATGTGACTATGTAATTATTCCTCTCAGCTGAATATCCCCGAATATCCTTTGACATGATGTTGGTATAGGTGGCTTTACCAGGCGTAATTCCTATAATCCGTCGAGTGTCAAAAGAAGGTACTTATTTTCAGATCAAATGCTGCTGACCTGATTAAGCTTCTGTCTTGCCTTGGAGCCAAAGATAATGAGTTTGTCCAGTGCCGTGGCTGGTGGGACCAGGGAGCTTTTTGAAAAGGGTTCTGAGACTCGGTGCTGAGCAGGGCTTTAATAACCATCAGACATGTCAAGTTAGATGTACGCTTTGGAGCTCCTCTGCACCTGGCTTTCCCTCCTCTGCTCACTCTGTCCCATAGGTCATTCTAGCACATCAAGGGGTCTCTGGTCTTCCTTGAATTTTCCGTTGCTCAAGGTCTAGAGATTGTTTCTGCCAGGGGTTTGCCTGAACAGAAAAGTGTCCAGGTGACACCTTGGGGGGGAGGGGGGCGAGGAAGGAGGGAAAAGGAGGAGGATTCTGAGTTGACGCTTGGGGAGAAGTGCCCTGGGGCTGACAGGAAGGATAGTGCTTAACAGCTGCTGAGGCAGTTGGCAAGAAAAGGAGGCCGCGGAGTGAAATATTACATGGAATTGCCCTAGACTCTCAATGGAAAACTTTTTTCCCTTTCAACAGAGGAAATAAATGCACAGTAATGGTAATGAGAAAACGGGGCTCTTGAAAGTACCCTGTTTCTTGTTATTCTCATCTTTCCCTTCTTTTCCATGACTCCTGCCTGCCCTGTTTCGGGCCCCATCCTGTGGTTCTGTCAGGTCAGTGGGACCTGAAGCAGGAGCTGTCAAGCCGTCTGGAAAGGTATCTGGAAACCTGGCCTCGGCCCTTGCAGGAGTCAGACTGGAGTCCAGAATGATCTCTGCTCCTGCTTCTGCTTTGAATTAATCGTTTGCAGGTGTCACAGTCTCTGCTGCCTCATTCTGGCAGCATCTTCTCTCCTGTTTATCCCAAGGTAGGGTTTTGTGTTGGCTGCGGGACAGGTTGCCCCCTCCCCCACGTTGAATTGAATTCCAGCAGAAGGAAAACGGGGGCTGCTGTCTTCTGTGTGTGAGAGAATCTGAGAACACGGCAGGTGATTCATAGGTAAGAAACTTGATCCTCGATAGCAAGAAGTACCTTTCGTGTGAACTGTGTCTTTTAGTGACCAGAGTCCTTTCCCGCTCTGCAGTCCTCTGAGGAGGACGATGCTGGGGTCCAGGGTAGATAAGTGATTTGCTGAAGGTCCCAAACTGAGTAAATGATGCTAGACACGAACCTGTTTTGCTTTTCACAGGTCAGCGGGAGATTGAGTTGACTAGATCAATCCCCCAAAGACCGGGGGCCTGGTCAACTGTAGAATTCTGCCATGTTTCGACTATATTCCTCACAGTGCAACAGATACCACATCAGAGTCTGCAAGAGCCAGCTTCCGATGAACGCAGGGGAAGGCCCTCGTGGATCACAGTTTGTTGTTTCACCCACAAATATTCCTTGGTAGAGCGTGTGTGCCAGAACATACGGGGCCTGTGTCTAGCCCAGGCTCGTGCCTCACTACCCCTCTCTTATAAGTGGAGGCCGCTACTCATCAAGACAGAGCCCTAGCCGAGACTGTAATTGTTATCAAACATCTGAATTCACTGGAGAGGCAGGAAGGGTGAGTGGATAATAACACCTTATATTCCCATATAAAGTGTTACACTTTCCAGAGCCATTTAAACATTGATTATCTCATTCTGACTTCAGAACAGCCTTTATTATCTCCATTTGACAGATGGGGAAAAATAGACACAGAATCTGTCACTTGCTCAAGGTCACAAAGCAAACCAAGAGCTGTCGTCGCTTCTGGCTCTTTTCCCTGCTGGCCCCTTTGGGGGAGCCTTTGTCTGTCCCCTGAAGTCAAGGGGATTCGCATCTACATTCTCCTGGGGCTCCTGCTTTTGAGACCGCCGTGGGGGAGGGAGAACGTTTATCCTGTGGCTTCTCATGTCCGTGGGACAGAGTTCGTCATGAAGATGAAATAAAATGGAAACAGCTCCTGCTTCCTGCCCACGCAGACAAGCTGAGAGTCTGCCTCTGACGTGAGAGCTGGGCACAGAGGGGGAGATGGCTCTGGCTGTTCCCTTCTCGAGGCACCCCCCCCTCCCCGTAAAGTGGACCTGGGAATCCCAGGCAAGAAGTTCCAGTTAGTCACATTGTGGAGTTCCTGTGTCACGACTCCTGCCTGGTACTCATGCACCACACTCATCACCTTCTCCCCATTCAGCAAACAAGCACGGGGCCAGCTCTGTGATGGCCACGTGCACGGAGTGCTGGGGATGCCACAGGGAACCTGTGCTGGGGATGCCACAGGGAGCCCTGTGCAGTTCTTGCCCTCGAGTTCCCGGTCTAGTACAGTCTGTCCCTGTCACTCCTCCCTGCGTGTCACAGCCTGGACACTGTGGGCCATCAGACTCCCTTTGAGTCACCTGGGCAGAGCAGGTCACTGACTTAAGCTGGGGCTCCAGGCCAGGGCCGTTAAGTGCCACATAGCAAAGCTGTAAGGTGGATTGGAGCAGATGGCCTATGTGTCCACCAAAGCCCATTCTTCTGTCTCTGGCAAACAGCTGGACTACACCTCTCAGCTTCCTTTTTGGCCAGGTGTGGCCATGTGGCTGAATCTGGCTAGTGGAAGGTGGCTGAAAGGGATAAGCCCATCAAAAGCCTGGGGGGTCATTGTTCCCCACTCTGTTGGCTTGAAGCAGCCAATTTGGTTACTGTGGGGGCCATGGGTTGGAGGTGGCAAAGTCACAAGGAGGAGGGAGCCTGGGTCTCCAAATCCCTGCTTGGAGGAGAGCCCTCTTGTGCAGATGGGAGCACACAATTTGGGCTTGGGATTGCACTGAGCCACTGAGATTTGGGGATGTACCTATTTCCCTACTATACTGGTTTTAGGGACGGTGTTGTTGGCTTGAGTCAGGAACATGGAATCAGTATGGATGGAACAAGTGACACCGTAAGAATTCCTGAGCAGCTCCTTCTGGACTAGCGCCCGGCCGGGAGCCCCTTCTGGGTGTGAGAGCATAGGAGGCGAGGACCCCCGATCCCTGCTTCCGAAAGAAGAAATCGGGCCCGAGGCTTCTAGGGACTGCCAGCGCTTGGTGGCAGTTACTGCTCTGGAGTGCCCTGGGCCGGGCCAGCCTGGATGGGTGGCTGGGGGTGGGGGTGGGTGGTGCTCCCAGCCTACCTGGGGCGGGACCAGAAGATGCCACAGCTCCAGCAGCTCTTGGCTCTTGCTCTGTTTCCCCACGCCAGCCAGCTATGTGACCTTGGACAAGGCCCTTCCCTGGCCCTCAGCGTGATCCTTTTCCTGCTCAGTGGGTCGGGTGTGGACTAGATGATTTCAGATGATTCCTGAGTGTGCATTTTGAAAGCTCTAGTACAGACCACAGTGTAGGAGTTTCTGGAGCTCCTGGACCACTCCGCCCCACCCTGGACTGCAAAGCCTTGGCTCTGCCTTGTGTAGCTGCTGCGACATGTTGCTGAATAGTGCTTCCAACTTCCCTGTGACCCCAAAGCAATAACTTCTAATGTTAAACGAAGTCTAAACTCTTTTAAAAGTAATAGAAGCATCTCATCCCCGGGCCCCACCTCCATGAACCCGGATATTATGATATCTCACACCGTGAGATATGAAACATCTATTTCCCCCAGCCCATTTATCTTATTTAAGAAACACATGTTTAGCACTGCCTAGGTGCTGGGCAGCACGCTCAGAGCTTTTTATAGAGCAACTCATTTAATTTCTGCACCAACCTGATGAGGTCAGTGCCTTCCTTATCCTTGTATGACAGGTGAGACACCGGAGCCCTGCAGAGATTAAAGAACTTGCCCCAAGGCTCTCAGCCAGCAAATGAGCAAGCTGGGGTTTGAACCCAGGGAGTCTGGCTTCATGCCCTTGACCACTGTGATATGTAGCCTGTCGTCAGTGCTCCTTCTGGGTCCACACATCCCCCAGAACCTCTACTATGCCCTTCTGGGGGTTTTGCCCTCCTGCTTTGGAGTCACTGCCTTAGATGGTCTAGGCTCAGCTGAACCTGGTGAAATCATTTTTCAGTTCTGTTTTGTTCTGTCACATTTCCTGCATGTTTTCTTCCTTAGGAGGCCTGTCTATAGATAAATGATTCCATGACTAGGCCCCAGGCCAGGACTCCCAGTCCTCAGAGGTGGCAGAAGGCTCTAGACATTGAGGCTCCATCATGGCCCAGAGTGTTTCCAGGGCCTGGGGAGCTGCTGTCACAAGGATTCACAACTGTACAGAACTGACATCTTGTTTTTGCCAGGACCCATCAGTGAAGCCCAGGCCTGACTCAGATACCATTGTTTGCCACCCCCGTTCCCAGCACGGAGGCCTACAGACCCTCACCCCAAGGGATTGGGGTGTTTTGTTGCTTGGCTGGCAGGGCCTCACTTGTGTGCCAGGCTGAGAGGGGGTGCTGGGATGCGGGTGCTGCTTGACTTTGGCTGGGACACTTTGGCCAGGCAAAAACCTATTCTGTCTGCTGGCCCACTGCACTTGGTGGTTGGCCTTTCTTCTAGGTTGCTGCCCCTCCCTGTCCCCACCCCCCTTTATTTTTCATCCTTTTAGAATGAAGGGAGAGGGGAAAGCAGTTAAAAACACAGACTTTGCAGGGGCACCTGGGTAGTTCAGTTGGTTAAGCATACAACTTTGGCCAGGGTCATGATCTCGCGGTTTGTGGGTTTGAGCCCCATATCGGGCTCTGTAGCTGACAGTGCAGAGCCCACTTAGGATCCTCTGTGTCCCCCTCTCTCTACCCCTCCCCTGCATGTGCTCTTTCTCTCTCTTTCTCAAAAAAAAAAAAAAACAAACACAAAAAAACCCACAGACTTTGCAGTCACACAGACTCAGGGTACAGTTTGCAACTTCATTACTTACTAGATGTGTAACCATGGGCAAAGTATGTGTCCTCACTGTCTCAGTTTCCTTATCTGCAAAGCAAGATTAAACATGCCTACCTGATAGGATTATTGTGAGGACTGAAGTAACAAACAATGGCTGTAAGGCTCTCACCACAGTGCTGCACTGTGACAAGCAAGAGTCATGGACTTGAGTAAGAGCAGGGACCCGGGGCCAGACAGCCTGCATGCAAACCACAGCTCAATTGCTTACTGCCTGTGTGACCTGGTGTAAGTTACTTAATCTCTCTGTGCCTTCATTTCTTCGTCTGTACAGTGGGGATAATAAAAGTTCACCGGGTTGTTACAAGGAGAAAATGGACTAGTACTGGTAAGTGCTTAGGACAATGCCTGGTGCCTAGCAAATGCTAAGTAAATGGTCAAGTACAAGTACTCAGTACTTGTTGGCTACTATTTTTATTGTCTTCCCATTATTACTGAGAACTTCATCATCGTCCTGTAAATGAGGACAAATGCTATGTATATGCTCTGTGGGTAAAGGGTTCAGTGATGGAGACAGATCCCCTGTTTAGCCCCCCACTGTCACTTGCCTTACCAGTTGTGTGCTGTCCTCACTGGTCTCTGTGCTCCCAGCTGCCCCTGGTACCCTCTCGCCAACCTACTGCTTGTCTCATCCTCCTGACACCCAAATCTGATCATGCTGTCCCTCTGTTTGATGCCCCCCACTGGAGACACATCCTACTGGTAGCCTCCAGGAAAGGCTCTCCTCCTTGGCAAGGCCCATGAGGCTCTTGGCCAGTTGGCCCTGGCCGATCGCACCTGACGTTTGCAGTCCCTTCATGATCTGGCACACCTCCAGGGTCTGAGCAAGCTGTTCCTTCTTCCCAGAATGGTCCATTGCTTCCCTCCATCCATCAAAGCCCTTCCTCAAGTTCCAGCTCAGATGTCCCCTTGTCTTTGCTCCTGCAGATGGAGTTGAGCTGTCCTCCCCTGGGATCCCAGCCGCTTGACTCTAGGGTTCTATTCTCTGGTACTGATTTGTTGAAGAGACAGTCAGCTCCTCCAGTACACATCCTTGGCCTTGATGGGCAGGGACTGTGTGTCATTTATCTTTGTATTCACCCCCGCGTCTACCTCCTTGAGTCCGGAAGCACATGTGGCAGCAGTAAATGCTCCAAGATTTTGAATGGATGAATATTGATGAGAGCCACAGCACTGTTGCCTTGCATTTCCAGTGCACATTATTACTTCAAAGCTCTCATGCCTCTGCATTTTTATCCTCATCCTGATCTGGAGCTGACGTGTAGCATTGCAAGAGCATCTCTCCGGGCCTCAGTTTCTCTACCTGTAAAAGATCTGCAGTCACATCCATCCCAAGGATCTTGTAAAGGTGAAGTGGATGCTTATTGAAGAATGTGTTTGGCATGGAGCTTCAGACATACAGAGGGCGTCATTGTTTTGCACATCTTGCCCTTGGATTCCATAGCCAATCACTTTGCCAGATGGGAACAGCCACGGGAGAGCGCAAGCCTGGGGGTAGCTGATAATGTGTATTTTTCTGTGCCCTACATAGTTGTGCAATGCCTGGTGGAAATGGATAGATGGAAAGACTCATTATGTCCTGGATAGCTGCAGGGATATACGTCCTTCTCCTGCATTACTGACTGAGAGGTCAGGCCTCCAGGGAGCCATACGGTGCTCAGGTGAACCCTGTTGTAAGAAAACTCACTATGTGAACATCCAAATCAACAAAACAGTGGGGAATTATTAATGCTAACAAAACTGGTTCTTCATTTGAAGAAAGGGTTCATCGGCATTTCCTTAATTAGAAACCCACGAATGTTTATGCGTGGAAAAATTAAAACCTACGCAATAAAGAACTCGGTAAAGAAAGGGGAAGCCAGAAGAGGCTGAGATGTGATCTTAGTGTCCACTGTTGGTGAAGGATGAATGAAGATAAAACATCTCTGAAAAAGTGAGTTTCTCTGGAAATCTGGATTTGTAGACATTCCACTTATAGGTACCTGTTTCAGGCACCTCTTAAAAGCCTCTGGTTTTGGGGGCATCTGGGTGGCTCAGTGGGTTAAGCATCTGACTCTTGATTTGGGCTCAGGTCATGATCTCACGGTTCGTGAAATTGAGCTCCATGTCAGGCTCCACACTGACAGCATGGAGCCTGCCTGGGATTCTCTCTCGCCCTTGCTCTCTGCCCCTCCGCCGCTCACATATGCTCGTACGTACTCTCTCTCTCTCAAAATAAAAAGAAACTTAAAAAAAAGCCTCTTGTTTTTAACAGAGGGACCCTCATAATATTCACAAAAGGACTTTTGTTCTGTAAAGCATTGGTTGCAAACTTTTGCATTTCTTAAAACGATAAGATGTTTCCTCTTCCCACCACCCCTGAAAAAGAGGAGGGCACCAACCTAGAGTTAAGCTCTTTTAATTTTTCCAAGTAAGAATTTGAAGAATAGATTTACTACCATAAACAAGCGGCATTTTAATCCAATGATTGAATAAGCATTTATTGAGAGCCAGTATGTCTCAAACACTGTGCCAGGTAGTGGCTGTGGAATGGCATGGGCCCTGCTCTGCTGGGACTTAGAGCGGGGTGGGGGTTTGGCATGAGATAAGCCAATAAAGAGGTGCACATTGTAAAAGGGGTTCTAAAGAAAAACAAGAGGCTAAGATCAGGGTGAGGAGAAGAAACTTGCCTCCTCCAGTGGCATGTTCAACAAAGGCCTATGGAAAGGACAATTAAACTGAGACACAGAGGGAGAGAAGGAGCTGGATATAAAAAGGGAGATAAGTATTTCAGGCAGAGGAGACTGCATGTGCAAAGGCCCTGAGGTGGGCAAGGACCTGGTATGCTCAAGACTGAAAATAGAAAAAGTAGGATAGACATAACTCAGAATAAAGGATGACTCTTTAAACACATTCAGCTCTATGAAAAACTTACAAGGTATTTCTATCTTCCTTCCAACCTGTCTCATTTTGCCGTGGCCTAGTAAAAGGTATTCTTGGCCCAGCATTGCTTCGCCTATTAAAGAGGTGATGTCCTTTCTGTGTGCAGTGGACAGAGTGTGTGGGGAGGAGTGTGGGTGATCCTGGTCAGACTTCATGAATGCCTTTCCTGACTCAGGCGATGGGCCTCGAGCCTGTTGAGCCTGTCCCGGAATCTCTCAGTGCGCTTGGCAGTGTGATTTCTGTGTTTCTCAGAACCAAGGCGGACCTGAGGTGCTGGCCATAGACCCGAGAGTATTAATAACTGTCACACATGTGAGTAAGAGTGGGTTGCAGCCCCGCGGTCTGGGTGTTTGGGCCGAGCAGACGACCACAGGGTGGCTCACCTCTTGGCCCCAGGGTTTTCATCATTTGCAGGTCCCTCCCCAAGCTTTGTTGTTTTCCCTGAAATAGGCTGGAATTGTTCCCTGGAAGAAAAGGAGACTGGGCTCCACAGAGCTTTTCCGCAGGCAAGCGACTCAAAGATGTGAATTTAATGAGTAACTCATTCACTCCACGAATATTTCTTGAGCACCGACTGTATGCAGGGGTGGGTGTTATGGTGCCATCAGATGCCCTTGGTCTGCACTTGGTCATCTTTTGCCATGGACTGTCCCCAGTGTATTGGGCTTAGGACCTCTGCCAGGCCTAAGCTCCTGGTGGGGGAAGCTTCTCTTCTCCTTCTCTTCTGACCCCCTCAGCACCCAGTGTCCCTTGACACCCTCAGCAGATGCTAGGGAATCTTAAGTTATGTCACCCACTTCGGTTCTTTTCCCTGACCAATTTCAGCTCGCTCTCTCAGAGGAAACCCCTCTCCTCCTACTTTCATCCATCTATTGTCCCTTATTGTCATGGAGCTTCTGAGGAACAAGGGAATCCTGCCATCCCTCCCAAAGACTTGGCTTCTTCTGGAATTTTCTACAATCGTTAGTCTATTGTTTCCATAGAAACAGACTAGTATATTCTCAGGAATCAAATCCCTCTCAGAAATAGTTTGCATGTGGTGAGGGCATAAAGAAGTGGGGGAGGGAAGGACCGTGCATGGATGGATTCTGAGAGCCCTCTGCCTTGTTTGCACCACCCTGGGCCTCACAACCCAGGGAGAAAGGCATTGTTGCCGCCATCTTGCAGAGCTGGAAGCTGAGTCTTGGGGAGGAAATCACCTTGCCTGAGGTCAGTCAGCTTTGTGGCGGCACTAGGGCTCGAGACCCGGTCTGTTGGTCTCCAGAGCCTGTGTGTGTGTTGCCACACCACAGTGCCTTGTTTTCTGTGCTGACCTAAGTGCTCTCACTGGTTTGCGGTGAATAATGGCATTGGGGTGGGGTGCTTTTTTCCTTCACGTGGCACAGGTCATCTTGTTTCTTTCACTTGGATCTCTTGACTGCTAGTTCAATTTTTATTTTTCCTTCTTGCCCTCTCTCTGTACCACATAAACTGCCTTTCTCTGCTGACTCAGTTATTTCCTCTTGCTCCTATTTTTGGGGCAGGATGGGGTCTAATGGTTTGGGACAGGTTGAGCAGTGTTAGCTGAAGGCAAACTGAAGTCCACAAAGCCTTGCTTGTCCTCTCTTTTCTGCACCTCGCCCCTGGAGCCTGTCACCTCAGAGCACCCCTGATCCCCTCCCTCCTGGGTAGAGGCCCAAAGGTCTCTCCTCCCAGTGCCATGCCTCCAAAGCTTAGCTGAGTCCCACCTGTCAGAATCCTGTTTTCAGTTCGTAACCTGGAAGGTGCCTTTGCAAGCCTGCAAACACTTGCCCTCCGTCCTCTCTGTGTACTCCTCTTTTATTCATCTACAGTTGTTAAATAGGGGCCAAGGCAGAACTTGAATCCTTGGGAAGGGTCATTTCTCCAGCTTTCAAAGGTCAAGGCTAATGCCATGGTGAGAGTCCAGCTGCCCCAACCTGTTCAAGGTCCTTGAGTGAACGGTGGGGCTCCCACTGTGTCTGCCTCCCCCAGAGGCTGGGCCCTGGTGAGGGTGACGTCACGCCTGTGAGGAAGGCAGAGCTTAAGCCTCTCATTAGCTACCAGAGTGCAGCTTCTGTGGCTTGCAGGTTGTTTGTGTGTCTGTCTCACAGAAACTCCCCTAGGAAGGAGAGAAGGACATGTGGGTTAAGGAGCAGAACTTAGATACTAGCCACTTTGTAATCGTGCAGTCAGTCAATCATCTGTGTGTCCACTCATCATCCATCTTGTTTCATCTATTTATCCACACATGGGCACATGTGCTTAAACACAGATATGTACATATTTGGGAGAGTTTTGCTTGCACAAGGAAACCCTCCTGGGCTCCCCTCTAAAGCAGAACTCATGCTTTGTGCATACCTGCGGGTCCCAAGGAGCATAATGTGTTCCTTTTATCTGAGTTCTTTAATCGGTCTTGACTTCAGAAGTCAAGTCTGTGGCCCACCATCACATTCCATCATGGAGGCACCCGTCCCCACCATAGGATACCCTCACCAGCAGTGCTGGGCTGGGCAGTGTCATTATTATGTTTTGGGACTTCTCTCTTTCTTGACTCTTTGCTGGTTCACCCCGCCCCGCCCCCCACTCCAGTCCCATTTCAGCCTCTGATTTTCTTTTTGAGATTATGTTAATGTGTTAGTAATCTGAGATCTAGTCTAAGTGATGGACTTTGCTTATTTTTGCACTGATTCATTATTGTGTTCTCACAGTTTTAGTCTCAGAGGGCAAACTATGTTTCTTATTTTGAAGTTTTTTCTTAAGGAGGATCCATGGAGGCCCAAGTCCTGACATCCCTTCAGCCCATATCCCCAGGGGGTCCTGCGGGCCATGGGAAGGACTCTTTGGGCATCCCCCCACCTTCATTTCATCCAGCTCATTCCCACTCTCGGGAAAGCAGTGGTGGGCAGTGGGCCCTTGGGAAATGTGTACTCAGTGGGTGGTGGGATGAACTGATGGTGGATCACATTTGGAAGACAGGGTCAGGGTTTTATCTAACAAATATTCCAAGGTGTGGTACATCTGACACTTATGTGTGTGATGCATCGTATGTAGCCGTTCAGCACATGGAGCATGTGGATATGGCTTGGGAGAAATTTTTTCTCCCTCCTTTGCAATCAAGATCAAACAGAATTGTGACTCCCCAGAAAACAATTAAAATATTCAGATCGCCTGTCCTGAGTTCACACACAGGGGCTTGTTGGCTAGAGTCCCTTCCCAGGGATTACAATCCAAGGCGGTGGAATCCACATTCACACGGAAAAAGCATTCCTTGGCTGCTTCCTGTCTCTCCCTGATGGAGCTGTGGGCTGTCTGCCAGAGAGAGAGAGAGAGGAAGAGGGGTTTGAGGGATAGAAGAACTGAAGGAAGGTGCTCTAGGTGAAGGAGACAAGCTCGCAAAGCTGGGAGCAGCCACTTTCCTACCCTTCTGGGGAGCTGAGATAAAGTGATGTGGACACTCCATCATTTCAACCTGTTAGTAAGAGAACTGCCTACCTGGGAGATTGGAGGAGCCGGCATCTCTCCTAGGGATTGGGGGATACCCTAGAGACCCCCAGGGATGGCTGGGAAGAGACAATGGGGACCCTCTTCTGTGAGTGAGAAGCTTATGCTGCTGTGTACTCGGTGAGGCACCACCCAGGACAGGGAGGTGGTAAAGTGCATGTCTGAGATAGAAATCTGTGGCACTTGGGTGGACGGAGACTTAGGCATGTCCCCACCTACTAGATGTCAATAATTCCTGTGCACTAAAAGCCAGTAGCTCTCTGCCCATGCTCATTCCCCAAAGTCCCCTTAGGAGGGCATATTGCACCCTGGTGAGACTCCAACTTACATATTGATTCATGCATCATTCACTCACCTAATAAGTGCAGGTGATTGTTAAGGTCATTTCTGGCTGTCATACCAGCACACTTGGGAAGACTGATCAGCCTCCTGCATGCCAGCTCTGTGCTTGGTGCTCAAGATTGTTATAGCAGTTTGTTCTCAGAGAAATCCCCGGTTAGGCGATGCTGGAAAAGCACCAGGACAATAATGCAGTGGATGTCACAAGGCGATGTTCAATGAAATGCTAGGTGATATAGAACAACTAGTCATTAGGGAAGATCAGAGGGTAGAAATCTTCAGAGGGCGGGATGATGAGGAAGATTTAGAGGGCCCTGAAGGATGGGTTGGGTTTGATGGGCAGAAAGGAGCAGAGTTACTCAGATTTAGTTCCTTAAGAAACACAGATGGGATGCGATCACCGTTCTTTTTTATGACCTAGTGGTTCTCAAACTTTTGGGTCTCAAGGCCAAAATTTCAATTACTTAAGTATTTTAAAATTATTGGAGACTCCAGAGAGTTTTTTGTTTACGTGGACTATATCTATCGATATTTAACATATCAAAATTAAAACCAGTACATTTAAAAATTAAGTAAACATAAATCCATGAGGGGTGCCTGAGTGTCTCAGTCGGTAAGCTAAGCATCTGGCTCTTCATTTCGACTCAGGTCATAATCTCACAGTTTGTGAGTTCAAGCCTCGTGTCGGGGTCTGTGCTGACAGCTAGGGCCTGCTTGGAATTCTCTCCCTCTCTCTCTGACCCTTCTCTGCTTGCACATGCGTGTGTGTTCTCTCTCAAAAATAAATAAAAATAAATATTAAAAAAAAAAATCAGAGTGCCTGGATGGCTCAGTCGGTTAAGCGTCTGACTTCGCCTCAGGTCATGATCTTACCGCTTGTGAGTTCGAGCCCCACCTCGGGCTCTGTGCTGACAGCTCGAGTCTGGAGCCTGCTTCGGATTCTGTGTCTCCCTCTCTCTCTGCCTCTCTCTCCGCCCCTTGCACTCTCTCCCTCTCAAAAATAAACATTAAAAACAATTTTAAAAAATCTATTACATGTTAACATAAGAGCATGTTTTTATGAAATACAACTACATTTTCTAAGACAAACATCTTAGAAGCATGGCATTATTTTTATAGTTTCACAAATCTCTTTCATGTCTGGCAAGGCAGAAATCAGCTGGATTCTTCTGTCTCCTGCATTCAGTCTGTTGCCATATCACATGTGGTCATGTAGCCCCTGGAAACTCTACGGTACACTCCTGAGTGTATGGGAGTGAAGAAAACAAATAATGAGTTAATATTATTATGAAAATAATTCTGACTTTGCAGACCCACTGATAAGGTCTCAGGGACCCTCAGGGGTCCCTGGCCCACACTGGCTGTGAACCAGTAGGACTTAATGTAGGACTTAAATGTAGGACTTAGTGTAGGCAGTAGGACTTAAATGTAGGCAGAAGACGGTGCTGAACTTGGGATATTTATTGGTCATGGCGGGTCTCCCTTAGGAAGTGGGAGGAAGAAGGAAAGCAGGTTGGACACTACCCTTTCAGTTTGGGAATGATTGTGTTTGGTCCATCTCTTGAGTCTACGTGTCCTAACCAGATGTGATGCGGTGGTGGTGACAGACTTGGCCTGTTTCCATTTGGAGCTCTAATCTCACCCTGTGTATGTCTTGAAGGCGCCTCATGGCTCCCTTCGTAGAAACCTGGGAATGTATTGTAGTAGGCCAGGGGATAACAGCATTTATTCCCCATTTCCTGATAGCGGGTAACAAGTAGAGTACGAGATACAACTTTTGCCCTCTCGGAGCACTCAGTCCACATGGTTTACACATGTGGCTGTTTCACCCCTGGAGACTCTTGGTAGCAAATGCTGTGAATCTTCCCTGTTAAAATATGCAATTGGGAAAGAGAGGCACTGTGAGCCCAGGATCCGGTTCACATGTGTTTCCAAGGTAGTCGTGCTTAGAGGCTGCCTGCAATGGAGCCCCAGGAATCTTCCAGGGCCTGAGGTTTAAGTGTTAATTATCAACACTGTTGTGCTTCTGGGCTTCTGGGCTCTAGGTTAAGTGTGTGTGGCTTGTTGCTGTTCACGGGGAAGGTGCTGTCCTTTTTCCTAACAAGTTTGCCCTGTTGATGGCCATGATTCACCATTCCCTTCTGCCCACTGTGGATTTTCTGCTACTCAGGACAGCTCACTGGTTTAGGGTCTAACATTCCAACACCAACACATGTTCTTTTAATTTCTTCATGCTGTCATGACATGGCCCATTCTTGCATTCTTTTAGAAGATCCCGCTTTTAGTTCTTGTTTTCGAACAGCTCAAACAGTCTAGAATCTCTAGTTACCACTGCCTGGCTTCCGGTTCTGGATGGTGTGCTGGTGTCCCCACTGCATAGTTTTGAGTCTCAAGATACATTTTTCTGAGACAAAATAGTGCTGATTTAAGGAACCAGATTTAAGGAATCAGAGCCTCTGGCTTCTGATGGTATCGTCTTGTGCTTCAGACCTCCTGTTCTCCTAGGTGGCATAGAGGGCCTTGGAGGGTGGCTGGAGGGTAAGGGAAGCTCTATTCAGTTTAAGATTTGGCCCTAGAGTTCTTATTAATAGACCTGCCATTCACCAAGCATATTTTCTAGGTGAAGATGTATGCCTGATGTTTGTCATAGCACAGTCCCTTCTCTGCCCAAAGTGAAACTGATGCTGTGCGACTGGGAATAGTAGGCCAATGGTGCAGTCTACTCCTGAGAAGAAAATTGTGTGTATCATCAGAATGGTTTACCCGCCTGTTTAGGCCACAGCTATTTATTCAGTGTGAGCCAAATGCAAGGTGATATGCAAGCACTTTGGATGTCGTTTCATGAAAATGAGGCATGTAGTGAGGACAGAAAACAAGCTGCAGAATGTTCTGTATGTCCCGTGAGTATGTGGCAGTACATGTGAATGGGTATCCCTGATGGGAGCCACCATTGGGTGTGCGGTGCTATCAGTGGAGGCTTCCAGAAGAAGAGGGGTTTGAACTCTGCCTTGCAGGCTAAGAGGATTTGGACCAGGAGGGAAGGCATTCCCAGTAGCTTAGAGTATTTGACTAAGCTTTTGTGCAACATCTGTCATTCTGCCCAGATGTGCCGGCTATCATTTGAGTCACTGATGACTCTATTTTCTTGCCATCGCAGTGGTCTCTGCTTCTTGGCTCCACATTTAGGGCATGTATTTTCATGCTGTACCAGAACTCCGGGAAGCGAGGAAGGACACCAATGAAACTAAAGCCCTGTTGGTCTAAACTAAGCTGAGGGAGGCGGTGTATTATGTTAACACTATGCCTGTCTGTTTGAGTGTATTTTTTAAAGTGTGACTTCACATTCTCTCCAAAAGCCTTTTGTAGCCCATCAAGAGAGTAAGATGATGGCTGAGAAGTTATTCTTTATAAATTAAAAGGTGCCTGGATGGCTCAGTCAGTTAAGCATCCGACTCTTGATTTTGGCTCACGTTTGGTGGGATAGAGCCCCACATTGGGCTCTGCACTGACAGCGTGGAGCCTGCTTGGGATTCTCTCTTTCCCTCTCTCTCTCTGCCCCTACCCAGCTCGCATGCATGCTCTCTCTCTCTCTCTCTCAAAATAAATATTAAAAAAAATAAATAAAATACAGGTACTATCAGTTTTGACTTCAAAGGGCAGAGAATCAAGGTTAGAGCAAGGAGAAATCTCTCCCTCCTAATATTAGGGAAAACTTTAGAAATAAGACCCTGGGGCACCTGGGTGACTCAGTCTGTTAAGCATCCAATTCTTGGTTTCAGCTTGGGTCATGATCTCACGGTTTGTGGGTTCGAGCCCTGTGTCGGCCTCTGCCTCTCTCTCTCCCTCTCTCTCTTCCCATTCCCTGCTTGCACGCTGTCTCTCAAAATAAGTAAATAAACATTAAAAACATAAAAAATAAAATAACAGCCTAGTTGCCTGCCTGGTACCTAGATGGCCAGAAACTTCTCTGGAGGCTGGTCTAGCAAACCAAAGAAAAACAATATAAGCAATGACAGTTGTGGTTAACCACCCCCTTTCCCACCGGCGCCCCTCCCCCAACACTCCCACACCCACTCAGTCTTCACACTAGCCTGCTGTGCACGTAGCTTCCTTTGATGGTGGCGAATGTGCTATTGGGTGTCATTTTATATTACAGTTGTAATAACCACATGACATTTTAGTCTTTAGCTCTTAGTCACAGACTTCTAGAATATCTGAGCTGGAAGGAACCTTAATTATAAGCCCCTCATTTTAAAAATGGGGAACTGAGAACGCAGATTGCCCGAGACTCATCCAAGTTTCTCATCACCCAGTTCGTGATTTTCTTCAGTATCTGAGAAAATAGCAACGCTACCACTTACCGAGGCCCTGTGCGAAGTGCTTTATTTCTTTTAACAGCTGTATGAAGGTAGTGTTGTTATCATTCCTCCTTTAAGGTCAGAGGGGTCGAGGAATATGGTCCCAGTCAGATGTTAATAGGTAGTGGTGCAGAGATTTGAACGGAGAATGCAGTGGGCGACTGTAGAGAACCGGCTCTTAACGGGTAGGCTGTGCTTGCACCGTGTTTCCCAAGTTAGATCTTCTCTCTGCTCTCACATCTTCGCCTGGTTCTACCCCTCACTCCTCTCCCCTGTCCCACCAGGACTGTCCTCTCTCCTATAGTATGAAGGTAGGATTCTGACCTCGGCCACCATGACGACTCAGGAGCCTGGCCTCCTTCCTTTGGAGCATTTTCAATGGTTCAGAAGCCTTATCCTTATCCTGGGGACTTAAAGGGGCTGAGATCATATCACTGATTCCAGGAATCCTTGGCTGGTTAGGGCAGCAGAGGGCATAATCCTGTCCCTTCTTACATTAGCTTAGGAGAGACTGAGCAAAACAGAGTAGAGAGAGAGCAGATGGAGGGCTCTGTGAATCCCATCCCCACCTCAAGCAGGGGTCAGCCGTGTCATCTTTATCATCAAAGGGTATGTTTCTAATACGATGGCCCAGGATATACCAGTACAGATGTGGTGGCAAGCTAGCTGAGGGGCTCCCGCCTGAGGTCTCTATGCAACTGTGTCTTACTCATATGCGTCTGTGTCTCTGCCTTTCACTCTTCTTTTTCTGTTTTCCTCCCCCACTTCCTATACCAACAGCCTGAAGGATATTGCTTAGGCCAGTAAAGCTACGATCACTGCCCTCTGGCTTATGTGAATTTTTACGTAGTAGTGAAGGGATCTGCAGACTCTAGAATACAGCTGCTTTTGAATCTCTCCTAGAGGTTCTGTGCTGTGCCAGAGGCTTCCTCCTCCATGGGGGCTTATTTTTCAAGTTTGAGCAGAAAATATTCCAAGGGACACTGGCCATCTAAGTGGTCAGCCTGCACGCCAACTTTGATGATGCAGGCTGGAGTGGGGTCCGAGGGATTCTCTGGCCTTCTTTACAAGGGAGAGACTGGTACCTTCACCTCACTCCAAGGACAGCAGACTTAACAACAGCTTTGGAGCCCACCAAATGGGAGGCAGGGTTCTAGACCCTTCTGGGGTTTTATGAGAGAAATTAATCACTATAGAGGGGATCTTTGGGGCACGTGCATATTTTGCATTGCTTTTTAAGGATGCAGGATCATAATTTTACAGTTCAAGAGCACTGACAAGAATGGATGATTTTGAGCCCCTTCATTAACCTTGCATTAGTAAAGAGAAAGAAAGATGGAAAAACGTCATATCAGAAGAACAGCACTGAGAGAACAGTCACGTTGCCAGGGACACTGAGCCGGAATTGTTATTGGGGTCTTCCCAGAGTGCAACATTTAAAAAAAATTTTTTTAACGTTTATTTATTATTGAGAGACAGAGAGACACAGAGCATGAGCAGGGGAGGGACCGAGAGGAGAGACACAGAATCCGAAGCAGGCTCCAGGCTCTGAGCTGTCAGCACAGAGCCCAATGTGGGGCTCGAACTCACAAACTGCAAGATCATGACCTGAGCCGAAGTCAGACACTTAACCGATGGAGCCACCCAGGTGCCCCTGGATCACAACATTTTTAACGGTCAAGGGTTTCGGCCCTACCAGGTTTTTGTGTTCTCTTTCTTTTTCTTTCTTTCTTTCTTTCTTTCTTGTCTTTCTGTCTTTCTCTTTCTTCCTCCTGTCTCTTAGGAGACACTTCTCCCAAGAAACAGTTCCCACTTAAAAAAGAAATCAACTCTGTGTGTCGGCCCGATGTATCATGGGAGACACAGAGCTATTATCTGTAAAATGTTTTAAAAATAAATTTTAACATTCGTGGACTACGAAAATGATATTCCCCAGGTTTACCTAAAAGGAAACCCAATCCCGTTGGTGTGAAACAACATGTGGAGGCTGTTAATAAAAATGTTGAGCTGTAGGAAATAGAAATGTGGAAGATAGTGGAAGCTTGGGTGCTTCTGAACCAGGAAGTAGTCTTAGGCAGGAGGCAGCAGCTAGGGACAGTCTGGGCCTGGGAAGAAGGTGAGTTTTAGGGCCAGTTGATAACTGTGATTAGTTAGCACTCTGCTTTTACAGAAGAGGATGATTATCACTGCAACTTTCAGGGGAGCACGGTGTGACTAAACTGAGGGACACACCATCTTTGCCTGTGATGGACCGACACATGTTGTTTTCGTGTGGTTTCAGGATGGAGGCCATTTGCCGAAAAGGTCACCTGCCTTTTACAGCTTACCCTCTTGGGTAATTCACTTAAAGCAGACCCATTCTCTGGGGTTTTACAGCTAATATTTTAGGACCATCAGTTCTATGGCTTATTGGGTCTGATGTAGAAATGTGTGGCCCGGAAGCGATGCCCAAAGGGGTAGAGAGGTGGACTTTTCTTAGAGCAATAATCATCTGTCTGGAGATTTTTCATTTACTGAGTCCCTTAAGTTGTTTCTTTTTTTTTTTTTTTTTTAAGTTTTGGTAAGACCACTTGACGTGATATCTACCCTCTTAACAAGGTTTTAAGTGGACAATAAGTGTTGTTAACTATAAGCACTATTGCCTTCCGAACTTACTCATCTTGCGTAATTGAAGCCCTATACCTACTGAACAGCATCTGTGATCCCATCCCCCAGCCCCTGACACCCACCATTCTACTCTGTCTTTATGAGTTTGACTGTTGTAGGGACCTCATACCAGTGGACTCATACAGTATTTCTCATTCTGTGTCTGGGCTATTCCAGTCAGCATAATTATTTCACTCACCGGGCTTATCCATGCTGTCACATATGGCAGAATTTGCTTCTTTTTAAAGGTCAAATGTTATCCCCTTGTGTGTGCGTGTGTGTGCGCCGCCTTCTCTTTATCCACTCATCTGTCCGTGGACATGGAGGTTGGTTGATCCCACGTCTTGGCTGTTGGGAACAATTCAGTTTTCCTTCTCTGCTGCTCACCTCATTCTGTGGATGAGAGAAGGAGAGAAGGAGGAGGGACATTCAGCATCTTGGTCGTGATCAGGGAGTGTATCATGGATTAGGCAGTTAAATGGAAGACTGAAGCCTAAAAACAGAGGTCTTCTGAACTCCTGCCCTTCTCTCCTACAGCAGACTGCCATTAACAATGCAAATCAAGCATTAGGGATGATCTCCCAGTCCACAGAAGATCTGTCCTGTCTTCCACCACAGTCCTTGAAAATCTTTACCTTTAGAAACCTTTAGAAAGTCTTACCTGTAACCTACACCTTTTTATGACTAGGTTAAAATACAGATGTTCTAGAATAGGACCACACCATCTTATCAGTCGTTTGAACATCAGTGTAAATGAAATTTATAAAAGCTTTACATGGCACTGACTGTCATTGGAGGGGGCGAGAGAATATAGGGCCCTGCACATCCCAGGGCAGAACGGAGCCCCACATGGGGAGGTTGTAGACAGACAGGTCTCGGGAATTCAGGTTTCTCTATAGGGTGCTCTGAATGCCATTATCATTACATTCTACCCAGACTAACAATGCTGAAATCTAGGGTATTTTGAGGTTCTTTGTGTGCTGATATCAATTCACAAGGCAGCTGTATGCTTCAGAGAACCTGTCATACAACCAGGAGATTACTAAATAATCAAATACAATATTATTGATCATTACCCATGTTCTATGGGCTTATCACATCCATTGATATCCACTTCTTTGAAAAAAGGTTTCAAGTCGGTCTGTATTGTTGTGTTTTATGAATAGCTGATTTGGGGCCGTAGTAGTGGTGGAAAAAACAACAATAGTATTTTACATGCCACTTCCTTCAGGAGGCTTTCATGGATCCTTCAAATCAGGCTATGCGTGCCACTGTCTGTGTGCCTCGGTAGTATCTTGTTGTACTTCCCCCAGTCAGCAGTTAGCACGCTATTTGGTATTTTCCCGTTTGCTTATTTGTCTCTTTCAGTATCTTTCTCAAATAGGATCCCTCAAATGGACCACAGAACAAAAACATGACATGAGTGACTATTTTCTCAGTTCTCCCAAGGATGGTACATAACTGGTATGATTGTGGATGAACAGGAGAGATATTAATTCATGATAATTCATGGATGCTCTAGATCAGGGGTTGGCAACTTTCTGCCCCAAAGGGCCAGAAAGTAAGTGTTTTTTGGCTTTGTAGGCTATACAGTCTCTGTCAGAACAACTCAATTCTGCTGTTGTCGCACAAAAGCAACCAGAGACAATACAAGTGGATGAATGAATGAATGAATAAATGCCGTGTTCCAATGAAGTTTTATTTACAAAAACAGGCAGTGGCTGGCATTTGGCCCCAGAGGCTGTAGTTTGCTGACCCCGTGGCTTGGGGCATGAGGCTTTATTTCTCTTTCAGAACCTTTGAGGAAGTATTAGACCGACCGTGAGCCTGGTGAGGGCAGAGAGTCTGGCTCACTCACTGCCTGTTCCTTGGTAACTGGCCTGTCTTTGTATATAGTAGGTGCTCGAGAAATGTTCACATTCATTCATCCATTCATTCATCAAGTATTTATTAAATGCCTACCATATTCCAAGCATTCTAGGAGCTTGTGATGCCTCAGTACAGAAAACAAAGATCCCTGTTCTCATGGGGCTTACATGTTGGCAAGGGAAAGCAGATAATAAACAAGAAGCAAAGTAAATATTAAAGATGCAGGATGTGCTAAGATCATACGGGCTATGGAAAAAGAAATAATACTAAGCAGGGTAAGGGACATTGGAATGCTCCCAGGTGATGTGGGGGTGGCAGGTTGCAGTATGATTTAGTCAATATTTTATTATTTATTTATTTTTAAAAGTTTATTCATTTATTTTGAGGGGGAGGGGCAGGGGCAGAGGGAGAGAAACAGAATCCCAAACAGACCCCATGCCCAGCACAGAGCCTGATGGGGGGCTCGACAGGGGGCTTGATGGGGGACTCCACGCAGGGCTCGATGCCTGCCTCGATCCCCTAACCACAAGATCATGACCTGAGCCAATATCAAGAGTCAGATGCCCAACTGACTGAGCCACCCAGGCGCCCTTGATTTAGTTAATATTTTAGATAGTGAGCATTGGTCTCACTGGGAGGGATTTGAGCTGAGTTGAAGCAAGTCATGGGGTTGGCCAAGTAGCTTCCTGAAATGGCCATTTGTCCTCCCTCTCACATCTTTGTGGGTCATTCTTCTCTGTGTCCCAAGGTACCACGGCAGGTGAAGCCTGGGGTTTGGGGAGGCCTGGATTCCAACACGACTCTGATGATCACCCTGTGGTCTCTTTCCACTCTGCCGAGTAAGGAGCCACCCTGGGCCTGCCAATCCCTGCCTTCTGAGAACTCTGATTTCACTTCAAGCCTGTACTTCCTGAGATCCAGCATGGATCCATCCAGGGTGGTCTTAGCGTCTCAGAAAAATCTTCCTGAAGGCAGGGACCATGTCGTACTTTTCATGTGTACCGTATGGCACGTGGCACAGTGCAGGATGTGCCTTTGAGGCTGAGTCATTGTGAATTGGTTCAAAGGTACACAGTTTAGGCTGTTTGGGTTGGAAGTCCAGCCCGATGACATTCGTTGTACTCTGACACTCAGTTTCATGTCCATAGTTGAACTTGTTTTGCATAATGATCGCAATCTAGAAAGGCAGCGTGTTCCTCTGTGTGCACATGTGGTTTCCTGGGTTGAGCAGCCAGAGTGTTTGGACACGGGCAAATGTCTGGAGGACAAGAGCCGGTCTTCTGGTGCAGTTCAGGAGTCAGGCAAGCCAGGGTGGTGATGAGCTGCCCAGGTCTGGGGCAGTAGGACTTTTGGTCTTGGCTTCTAGCGCCTCGAGATAATCCCTGCGCCCGAGTATTGTGGTGGATGGTGTGGTGCACAGACCCCCCAACTCCAGGCCTGAAGCCTTTATTCCCCCAACCGCTGGGACTGTAGACACCGGGCTGCTTTCAGTCACAGCAGACCTTTCTGCCCTGCCTGCTACTCTCAGCTGAAGAGAGCCTTCTTGCCCAAGGTCCCAACCTTCCCAGGGAAGTGGAATGACCAGCTTCTGGGGAGTAAAACGGCCCTGCCCCTCCCCCAGTTTGGGCCAACTCTGTAAGGCCATCTTACAGAGGACCTTGCACAGGTCCCCTTAGGGTCTGCTGAGGCCTTTAGGACTGTGTGACAGTCCCCCTCTCCCTTGCCCCACCCTGCTTCCCTCACTCCTCCTGCAGGGGTTGGTGTTGAGAGTGGTCCCCAGGAGACCTCCTGCATACAAAAATTCATCTCAGAGTCTGTTTCCCAGAAACCCAACCTGTGACGCTAGGCCAGGCCAGCCCCTGGTGTAAACAGTAGCTTGCGGTGTGGGCAGATCCCTCGGAGCCACAGGGACAGACGTGAGTGCATCACTCTGTGTGGCCCATCACCTCTGTGGGGTGGTTTGGGTCTCTGGCAAGGCTGTCGGCCATATCTGTCATCACTGGAGATTTGTATCTTTGAGTTACATGTTGTCCTTCTTCCAGTGGCCTCTCCTTTGGCTCTCTGCATTCTTCGGGGACTGTCACCTCAATATGAATGAATATGTCAAAGCGATTTAGTCCCTGAGAAGGGCAATCAGTCTAAAGCAGCCGTGAGACACGTGAGGTGGTGCAGTTTGGGGCTAAGGGCTTAGAATTTGGATCCAGACTGCTTGGGTTTGCATTTCAGCTCCCTTACATGTTAGCTTTGGTGACCACAGGCAAGTCACTTAACCTGTCTTCATCGTCTGCAAAATGGTGACCACCTCACAGGGTTGTTTTGCAGATTGAGTGAAGTAGTGCCTTGAGGGCAATTTCAGGGGCGCCTGGCACTTCCCTGTGTAACCGTTGGCTCTTAGAACATTAATAAGAGACAGGAGCTCGGAGGGGATGGCAGGTGGCACAGAAGTAAAGTGTTGGGGGGCGCCAAGGTGAAAAGAGCTCTTAGAACGTGACTGTTTGGTGTATTTTGTCCGAAGATGCACGTGGGAATGGATGGGGAGGGCCGGCCAGCCCCTTATGCTGAGGAGCATGGAAACAAGGACCAAAGATGCTACTCACAAAGGCCAGGGCTTGGATTCTAGAGCTGGGCCGGGGGGTGGGGGTGGGAAGGGAGCCAACGCTAATTGGGCACCTACTGGGTGCTAGGTGATGTGTCAAATCCTACCATATGTTGTGCCATTCATTCCTTACCATATCCATTTGACATGCGTTTTCATCCCCGCTTCACAGATGGGAAAACTGAGGTTGGGAGACATTAAGTTGCTTGTGAAAGGTCAGAGAGCTGTTCTGTGACAGGCGGGATTGGAAGGCAGGTCTGTGTGACAGCAGGACCCGTGTTCTTGTGGCTAGATCACGCTGCCTGAAGCATTTTGACAGCACTAAAGTGCTGTCGTGGGCCAGGGCCAGAGGGGCGTGGGAATAAATCAGTTGCTCTCACACAAATCAGTCTGTTGGGCAAATCAGACAGAAAAGCCACCTCCTCCAGGAAGCTTTCCCTGAGTGCCCTGGAGTCTGCCCCTTGCTCCAACTTCTCTGTTGAGGCTCCTCTCCCTTTCTACCTGGTGTTGTGGCAACTAGGGGAGCTGTTCTCACTCCCATTGGAGTCAAGTTTCTAGGGAGTGGAAGGGCTGAACCTCTTCTCCTCCATAGCCCTGCATGTTGCCTTTCCTTGAGCATCCTCCAGTAGGTGTTCAGGAAGCTTTGTGGAAGGCATGAACAGATACGAACACTGGACAACGGTAATAAGTGACCTGCAGCTTCAGGTGCTTTAAAAATCCGGTGGAGATAAGGTTCATTTTGGCGAAGGGTGGTCACGGGGGGGGGCTTCGCTGAGGAGGAGAGGCCCAGACCCAGAGGTTGGAGAACAGGAGAAAAGGGGTCAGGTAGGGCAGAGGGCAGAGGGGCACGATCTATAGGGGAGCTGCTGCCTTTGGGAGCGGCGGGGTCCCCAGTCCCGTGTACCTCTCCTCCTGGGTGCGGTCAGGCCCAAACCTGGTGACCAGTGTCTCTCCCGCGGCACAGGGGACTGGATGGTTCCCCCAGGGGAGTGTGGATATGCCAGCCTTGCCAACTTGAGACCAAATGTTCTTCCTACACAGCTGTCTTCAAAATGAAATCCTTAAGGGAGGCGGGTGAGCAAGCGGGCATGAATTACCCCCGGCCCACGTCTTGGCTCGCTGACAGCCTGCCTACTTGCTTGAGCTTTCTCTCAGTTTTTAGATAAATCAGGAACTCCCAATGCTCCCCATGGAACCATCCCCCCTCCCTGCCCTGCCTTGAGCCTGGTGGAGTCAAGGCCTGCCAGCCATGGGACCCTCCGCGCTCTTCCTCGGCACACTCGTACGCACGTTACCTGTCCACCCTTCACACGGCCGGCCCGGGAGGCGGGGTGGGGCACGAGGCAGTGTGTCCATCGACTTGGCTGGGGACTGAGGTCCGAAGTGGGGGCCGATTCGTCCAAGGCTGTGGCTCCCCCTCCCAGCTGCCCCACAAAGTCATACTGGTTCTCCTCTGACTTCTCAGCGCCTTTTCTGCTCTTTCACGGGGTCTCCCCTTTCATCCCTGACGTGTACATATTCTCCAGCATTTGCCATCGTGAACCCCCTCTCCTCTGGAGCCATGAGATGTAGACAGTCAAGGTTAGAAGAGTCAAGTCCAGCCAGGTGCCCTCTGCTGATTCTGCCCGCCATCCCCTCTTGAAGGTTCTCTGTGTTCTGCTCGGAGAACCCCCTCCGCCCCCAGTGCTTCCTCTCCTCGCTCCGGGTCTTGAGGCTTGCCCCATCTGCTAAGCGGTTTGTATTTCCAAAGCTCCTTGGGTATCTCAACCTCGACATTACCCTAGTGTCCCAGCTCAGCAGGCCCAGGAGAGCACTTACTATCCCTCCCCTCGACTTGGCTTCCCTTCCTGAAGATGACAGCAGAGCCATTCTTCCGGCCTCGTTGACTTGTGTATCACTCCCCCACCTTGTCCTCCTGGTGTTTCCTGACAGCCTCTTGAACCAAGATCCTGCCTTCTCTCCTCAGGCAGGTGTCTGTGACTTGTTTCCTCTGGACTGGTGTCCCTGCTCCAGTCTCTCTCACCTCTAGGCCCAGCCTACGTACGATTACCAGATGTATAGTTTTCATTACATTAATGGCACTCATTAATTAACCCAGTTTTAATTATGTTCCTGCTCAAATCTTTCAGGGTTTTTCTCTTTGCTTTGTAATTAAATAATGACTTCCTGCCTAACAACTAGAGTCTCCTGTAGTATTGACCTAGCCTTTCTGACTTAATTCCTTTACACCTGTTGATAAACTACACCTCAGCCAAAGGGTTTGTTTTCTTTTTTTTTAATTTTAAGTTGTTTTATTTTTTATTTTTTAAAATTTACATCCAGATTAGTTAGCATATAGTTCAACAATGATTTCAGGAGTAGATTCCTTAGTGCCCCTTACTCATTTAGCCTATCCCCCCTCCCACACCCCCTCCAGTAACCCTCTGTTTGTTCTCCGTATTTAAGAGTCTCTTCTGTTTTGTCCCCCTCCCTGTTTTTATATTATTTTTGTTTCCCTTCCCTTATGTTCATCTGTTTTGTGTCTTAAAGTCCTCATATGAGTGAAGTCATATGATTTTTGTCTTTCTCTGACTGACTAATTTCACTTAGCGTAATACCCTCCAGTTCCATCCATGTAGTTGCACATGGCAAGATTTCATTCTTTTTGATTGCCGAGTAATACTCCATTGTACATATACACCACATCTTCTTTGTCCATTCATCCATCGATGGACATTTGGGCTCTTTCCATACTTTGGCTACTGTTGGTAGTGCTGCTATAAACATGGGGGTGCATGTGTCCCTTCGAAACAGCACACCAGTATCCCTTGGGTAAGTGCCTAGTAGTGCAATTGCTGGGTCATAGGGCAGTTCTATTTTTAGTTTTGTGAGGAACTTCCATACTGTTTTCCAGAGTGGCTGCACCAGCTTGCATTCCCATGTTTGCTGTTTTCTGAAGAAGCTGAGTTTTTCCTTCCTCTGTGCCTACCTTTGCTTCTGCCTTGCCTTCCCCTAAATGAACATCCTTCTTTTCTCCTTTGTTTGAAATCTCATTCTCAAATAACATGTCTTCTGGGGTCTTCTGATTTTCCCAACCAGATGCATTTTCTCTTTCCTTCAAATTGCCTTTATGGTAAGCTCTAGCTTATTAACTCTTATCTAACCTCAGATCCTAGCTTTGTTCTTGTTCTCCGTCAGTGTTGCCTGAACTGCACTGGATAGTAGCAAGTTGGGGAGAGCCAGCATGAGTCTCCAAGAAGGCCTAACCACTGCTGAGAAGTCTTGGTGTATTTGGCTGTCATATGTGGTGTAAGAAATGCCTTGCCTTTGGTCTTAGAATTACTGGAAATTAGGATTGTGCTCTTAAAGGCACAGGATTGGGAATCGTGTTTCCAAAGCCTGAAATAGATGCATTTTAACATCATGTATCTGTGTAGTTTACATGGCTCTGCCTTAAGTGTTATTTTATGATCCCTCCAATATCTCTGAGCAATGAGGTTGCTCCTGTATTATTTGCATTAAGTAAATAAGGGTCTGTATTGGTTCATGTACCAGTCCAGGGATAGATGGAAATCAAGTTGGATCAGCACGCTCATGTGATGTCATCACATTGATATCTTTGTCCCTCCAGACTGCTGTCTTTTGGCTGGTCATATTCACAGACACATTTTTCCCATGTGGAGGTGGAAATGGCCACCAGCAGCTCCATGCTTAAACTCAACTACTACTATTTTAGAAACCCACAGAATGACAAGAGAAAGTGTCTTTACTGATAGCTTCAGCAGAAGTCACTAGGAAAGTCTTTCCTCGAGCTCATCATTGTGGCCAAGGGACAGTCTTTCCTCGAGCTCATCATTGTGGCCAAGGAGATGTGATACTCAGATTGGCTGGGTCTGGGCTTCACTGGACAGGGAAGGAAATTTGAGCCTCAGAGAGGCTAGGTGACTTACCCAAGGTCACACAACAGACTCAAGTATGTATGCATCTTCTGACCAAAGTTCGTGTTTTTTGAGTTACCATAAGTTGTTCCTGGACAACCAGTGTCTTTTATGTCTATGTGTGAGTCATTTTTTAGTTCAAGGCAGCCCCTGGCCCACTTGCAAAGGTAGCAGATTGTATTATTGGGGTGTCTGTTTTCCTTTCTCTGGATCCTTTTACCAGAGAACTCAGGTAATGTCCAGTTCCTTCTAATTCTTTTTTTCCCCATCCTTTTCAAAAACCTGATATGGAGCTCAAAAGCAATATGCTAAGTGAATGAAACCAGACTCAAAAGGCTATATACTGTATCATACCATGTATGTGATGTTCTGGAAAAGACAAAACTCTAGGTTTGGAAAACAGATGCCAGGAATGACGTAGCAGTGGAGGATTGAGTACAAAGCAGCATGGGGGAGTTTTTTTTACATAATAGATTGTTTTATATCTTTTTTTTTAATGTTTATTTTTGAGAGAGACAGACAGAGCATAACCGGGAAAGGGCAGAGCGAGAGGGAGACATAGAATCCGAAACAGGCTCCAGGCTCTGAGCTGTCAGCACAGAGCCCGACGCAGGGCTCGAACTCACAAACTACCAGACCGTGACCTGAGCCGAAGTTGGACGCTTAACCGACTGAGCCACCCAGGCGCCCCTAGATTGTTTTATATCTTGATTGTAATGGTGTTTACAAGACTGAATATATTTGTCAAAACTCACAGAACTGTACACTAAAAAAAAGGTGAATTTTATGGCATGCAAATTATACCTTAATAAAAACAACAACAAAAAGCCCTGATCTTAGATCCCATTCAGGCCTGAGTGACAACGGGATTTGCATCTTCACGAACATCACAACTGTAGGTTGTGAACTAAGGGGCTTTGCGATATCCCCATAATCTCATAGGGAGAACGAGAAATTACCAAGTATTGGAGTTGTTCAAGAATAATTACTCTCTTTTCCCAGGAAGTGAACAAGCCCTCCCTGAGCTCAGTGAATCACACGCTCCTTCTGCTGTTGCCATCTGACTAGAGCAGTGTAGCTGTGCCCCAGCTGCCCTCCCTTGGGCTGAGTCCGTCTGGTGGACGCTTCCAGGGAGCTGGGGAGTCTGGGATTGGTGCAGAGGGCTGAGGGCGGGGCATGGGTGACAGAGGCTGGTGTGTTGGGAGGACATGGGAGAATAGGACTCTTCCCAGTATTTAGCATTCACCCCTCCCCCCCCTTACTCGGCCACCCCTGCCACCCCGTGCTGTTCTTTAGGACCCACTCAGGTGCCCACGTCACCCACCCTACCACAAGCATTCCTCATACAGCACTCTCTGTCCTTGGCTCCCAGCGTCTCCCAGGGGACTATCTTTTCTGTCCTGTCATATGCCAGTCTCTGTATTCCCTGTCTCTCCCCGGTCCCGTCTGGTTCAACCGGCTGCAATCTGGGCCTTTTGCTTTTTCATTCCTGTCTGATTATTCACGTCTGCACCCACAAATGCTTTGATTTCTCCTCCGCCCACCTTGATTCTACCTGGTCTCATCTCAGACCACAGCTGTTCAAAGGTGTGGCATCGCGATAAGATACTGCATGCACATGTACAAATCGCATAGTGCTTTCTGACATGTTAGAGGTCTTCTGCTCAATGTCTCTGCTGACAGGGAAATAACAAATCCATCCAGTTGTAGATATTGATTGCATTTTCTGATTGAAAACATCTGATTAAAAATATGCATAAGCTGCAAGCATTTTTGCTTTTTCTGAAACAACTCTCTTAACCACCCCCGCCCCCAAATGTTGCTCACCAATTACTAAAACTAAAATAAGGAAAACTCTGGTGGTAGACTTGAGGCTTTAGGAAGTGGGTCACGGCAACCCCAAATGGGGTCACGTCTATCTGTGCCTGTAAAGGAGTCACCGGATACGGAAATAGGCTGTGCTGAGCTATAGGTAGGATCTGGGGTCAGGGGAGACTGTTCCATTTCAGCGACTAGGAGTTTTTTGAGGAGTTAGAAAATCAGATTGAACAACATGCCCTGGAAACAAGTTAGAGATGAGACTCCGGTTGTAATAAAGCTCACAGGAAACATTTCCTGGAGGTTGTTTATAGTTGTGTATGCAGTCTGACACTTTCTGGCCTTAAGTTGCACAGAAACAATCAGTGGTGATCAGGGAGTGAGACAGTGTCTTGAGCCCTTTGGGGATGAATATCAGGGCCTGGCTTTGGCAGGGAGAGAGAGAGCAAGGGGTCCTCCGGGGGAGCCAGCACTGCCTGGGTGGAACGCGGCCTGTTCTGCTCTGACGCAGCCCCCAGCCGGGGTCCACCGATCGGCTCGGAGATCTTGCCAGCCCAGCCCGGCAGATGGGCATGCACACGTTTTGGGCCCGTGCCCGGGCTGGATGGCATTGCTGACAGGCTGCGGGCTGTGGTCTCGAAGGGCAGGTTCAGGAGGGAGCTCGGTGCTAATACGGCCTGTGCTGGATTCCCCGGGAAGGCTGCCAACCCCACCGCCAAAGCGGCCAGGAGCGCAACAGGGCTCGGCTGCTCCAGCACAGTCCTCTCAGTTAGGCTTTGGGGAGGCCAGAGACAGGAGGGTCTCGCAGCTACTCCCCTGTAATGCTCGGCCTCTGACAGCCCGGAGTGAGCGCCCTGTGCCGCAGCAATGTTGGAATGACAGGCCACGGTGAGGCACAGGTGGACTTGTGGGGCCTGTGTCCAGGTGCCCTCCACCTACTCTTGGGGTTGGAAACTGGCCTCCTTCTCGAGCAGGTGCGCCCTAAGTCACCTGTCGGAGCTATGCCGCTGATGGACCTGGACGCACCTCTGGGCCTGCCTCCTCGAAGGGATTACAGACTCAGGCTGGAGGGGGTCTGAGGGATCGAGAGGGGACTGCCAGCTGGCAGCTGGGGACACAGCCAGGGCTCTCCTGCTCTCGAAGAGACAGCCTTAAATTATCCATGCAATAAGCACAAGACAATAGCTTGAACAGACTTTTTTTTTTCCTTCTTATTAACACTGGCCAGGTTAAAACTTTAAGAGTTGGGATAAAGAGTCAGCCAAAGGCGAAATGGTGGAGGCCTTTCTCCTCTCCTGCTGTTTCCTACCCTCACAGACAGGTCCAGGAACCTTCCAGGCTAGACGGATGCTTTTCTGCCTTTGAAGCTGCTCCGGAGAAAGGAACCGGGAGAAGCTGATGTCGGAAGTTAGCTCATCCCTTCCCACTGAGCCAACTCTGGTTTATCTTTCAGATCCCGCCCTGCCTGGCTACATCTGTGTACATTTACTTATTCCTCACATCCGTATTGTGGGCGTGGGTATTCCCCCCCACCCCGCCCCCACTGCTTCTTTTCAAAACCTTGCCCCAAGCATGAGCTTTCTTCGATTCTGTTCAGTCCAAATAGTTTGAGCCAACACACCCACATGAGCAGACTCTACAGAGAGCTTGATTCCGGCCCCGGTCCCCTACAGATGTTCTCTCAGCCTCTGGGCCATCAAAATAGGAAGCTGGCCTGGCCAGAGAGGGCCCGAGTGCCAGAATGACCTCATCACTGGGCCCCGGTGAAGAGTGCGGAGACCTGAATGTACAGGAAGAAGCCTGACCCCTAGAAGCCAAGAGGACTGTGGCTTTGGCTGTTGTTTTTCTTTAGATAGTGCATCTAAAAAATGACGTGTGGGAAAGAGGCAGGTGGCTCTGGGTTCAAATCCTGAGCCACCACAAGCTGGGTAACTTTAGGTAACTCGCTTCATGTTTCAAGCTTAGTTCCCTCATCTATCAAGTGGGAATAATAATACCAGCCGTGTTGTTTGATATGAGAAATAATGGAGACAATACGTGTAGAAACATAGCTCAGGATCGGTAATGGAAGGGGCTCTCCATCAACGGTAGTGATTGTTATTAATACTGTCTATCAGCTAGGCAGTCTGCAGTTTTGCTTTCCAAAAAATTTCCGACACCAGGCAGTATGTTCTCCTCAATTCTGGGCACACAGTAGAATCATATAGAGTGGTTTAAAAAAGGCACTTGCCTGGCTTTTCAGTTGTGGCAATTCTGACTCGTGAGTCTCCTGTGGTGCCCTAGGTTCTGTCATTTTTGGAGTCCTCTAGGTGATTCTGATGTGCCTTCTGTTCGAACCCAGAGGAATTCATTGCCCTGAGTAGAATTTTAAACATTACTGTGGAGTGTGGGGTGTGGTGTGGGATTGCCGAGGGAAGGCTTGCAGGGCAAGGAGGGCTGCTTTCTCAGGACCCTGAGATGAGTCACCTCTTACACTCGTCCTTGTCTGTTAGTGGGGGTCCCGGAAACCACTGCATTCTTCCTGTAGCAGATGGTGGTGGACGTGGGGAGCCCCGGTACACAGATGCCCCAGTCTCACTGTGCTCTGACAGGCCAACCACACCTCTCCCTCCAGCGGTCCTGGAACTTGTGCCTAGAATCGTGGCTTGCTTTCCTATTCGCTCTGGTGAGTCTCCCTTTTTCATCTCTGCTAAACAATCCTTCTTTCCCACTGCCCCGTCCGCAATGCACACTCTGCCCCGGGGAGATCTGACCTCTGGATTTCAGAGGAAGTTCTCTAATTTAAGCTGTGAGATGTGGGGGCTCCTGGGTGGCTCAGTCAGTTAAGCATCTGACTTTGGCTTGGGTCATGATCTCACAGTTTGTGAGTTCAAGCCCCATGTCAGGCTCTGTGCTAACAGCTCTGAACCTGGAGCCTGCTTTGGATTCTGTGTGTCTCTCTCTCTCTGCCCCTCCCCTGCTCATTCTTTTTTTTCTTTCTCTCTCTCTCAAAAATAAATAAACATTAAAAAAATTTAAAAAACAAATGAACTGCAAGATATGAACATTTTGCTTTTTTGTGTTTATGGTCTGTATGGATAACTGCCCCCAAATGGAAGTGGGTATGGTATTAAACAAAATTCCAGCTTCCCTTAATAATCTCAGGCAATTTTGTTTCTGGTGGTTAATGGGGTACCTGGGGAGGAGAGTGGGCTCTGACCAGCCTTCTCAGTTTGTCTCCCAGGAAGAGCACAGATGGGGACCTGCCGCTTACCATGTCCCCATTATCTGAACAGTGCGAGACAGGGAAGCCAGAGCAGCACCGGGGTTCTTTCTGAGAATCAGAGTTCCAGTTTCTGGATTTCAGGGTTTTTTTTTTTCTTTTTTTAGCATCCAGTTCTTTCCTGCCTTGTCTTAACTTCATCCTCAGTCACTGTGCTAACTTAAATGGGTGGCCTAAGAGGTCATTAGAGGTGAAGTCACAAGCCTATGGACTTTTACCATACTAGATGTCCTCTTCCGTAAATGAAGATGTCGATTATCAAGTGCCTGTACGCGATAGCAAAAAGAAGCCACGCAGTGGAACTGAAGGAGATTAGGCAGCAATCCTAAGTACGCTTGTCTCTCCTCTCTGAGAATTTCTCTTTCCTTCCTCTCCCTTCTGTTTGTATTGGTAGGGAAAGCTACCAGCCACCTCCAGTTCCACGGCTTCAGATGCTTCCTATATTGCCAGTTGTTAAATTTCTCCTTCTGTCTGAACTTCTCCTCTAAGACTTCTGTATCCACCTGCCTGGGTGTCCCATGGATTGTCACGCTTCAGATGTCCGGACCTGAGCTCCTGGTCTTCTGCCCAGATCTGCTCCTTGTGGACCCTTTCTCATCCTCAGCGTCCAGAAGAGTGGGTACCGGCACATAGTCGGTGCTCAATAAATATTTGTAGAATGAAGAATAAGAAAATGAAGGGTTCACACCTTTATGCTTTGAGTCAAGAGTGGGTGCCTTCCCTACTCGATGGCTAATGAGATGTGTGTCGCTTCCCGACCGCAGTTTCTACCCCCACTAAAATGTGGGTATGACTGAATCTGTGGCGGACGGTGTCGGGACGTAATGAGAGAATGGCTCTATATTGTCGCAAGGCTTCGTGTTGCGTGCCTTCCCCAGAGCATTCAGCGTCCCCCTTGTGCCTGCTGCATCATGTGGGCATTTTATGCAGCTTTTATTCAAGACTGCTTTACACATCTCTATCCTGTCTGCCCAAAGGATTTCTCCACACATCCCTTTTCTCTAAGGAGGCAGACTTCCTCACTGTCTCAGGGCCATGTCCTCACATTCCTGCTTCTAGGTCTCCTCTCCTGGTCCCAGGCCTGGAACGCTGTCCTCGATGTCCTCAGCCCTTCCAGACTCTTCCTATCTTTCAGGGCTTCAGTCCCATCCTCCCCCACAGTACCCCCCGCCCTCCGCCCCTCTGCAGCTGCACCGATTACTTGGTGCTCTCATTTCTCCAGGACTTACCCACATTGGTTGCACCCTGCCTCCCCCGAATGTTTTCATGTCATTTCGTCAGAGATTGTCACCACCTGAGGCCAGGGCTTTTGTTTCTCATTCTCTTTCATCCTGTAGTACATATAGCATGAAATAACTGTGTTTTTCAAATTTTCAGATTAAAAACAATGGTTGGGATGTCTTCTTTGGAAAAGTGTCTATTCATGTCTTCCGCCTATTTCTTCACTGGATTATTTGCTTTTCAGGTGTGGAGTTTGGTGAGTTCTTTATAGATGCATAGGGGCACATGTGCCCCAATGTTTATAGCAGCACTTTCAACAATAGCCAAATTATAGAAAGAGCCTAAATGTCCATCAACTGATGAATGGATAAAGAAGATGTGGTTTATATATACAATGGAATACTACTTAGCAATGAGAAAGAATGAAATCTGGCCATTTGCAGCAACATGGATGGAACTGGAGGGTATTATGCTGAGTGGAATAAGTCAGGCAGAGAAAGACAGATACATGTTTTCACTCATATGTGGATCTTGAGAAACTTAACAGAAGACCATGGGGGAGGGGAAGGGGAAAAAAATGTTACAGAGAGGGAGGGAGGCAAACCATAAGAGATGCTTAAGGACTGAGAACAAACTGAGGGTTGATGGGGGATGGGGGAGAGAGGATAGTGGGTGATGGGCATGGAGGAGAGCACTTGTTGGGATGAGCACTGGGTGTTGTATGGAAACCAATTTGACAATACATTATACTTAAAAAAAAAGAAAGAAAAAATGGCGGGGAAATACATGTAATGTAACATTTACCATCTTAACCATTTTTACAAGTCAAGTTCGGTGGTATTAAATACATTGTTGTACAACCATCACCACCATCCACACACCTCCATGATTCTTTTCATCTTATAAAATTGAGACACTATACCCATTAAACAATAACCCCCATTCTCCCCCTCCGCCAGCCCCTGGCAACCACCACTCTACTTTCTGTCTCTACGAATGTGACTACTCTAGGAACCTCAGATAAATGGAATCGTATAGTATTTGTTTTTGTGTAATTGGCTTATTTCACTTAGCATAATGTCCTTAAAGGTCCATCCATGTTGTAGCCTGTGTCAGTATTTCCTTCCTTTTTAAGGCTGAATAATATTCCATTCTAGGTGTGTGTGTGTGTGTGTGTGTGTGCACGCGTGTGTATTTAGTTCATCCATTCACCCAAGGACACTTGGGTTGCTTCTACCTTTTGGCTATCATGAATAATGCTGCTGTGACCAGGGGTGTGCAACTATTTCTTGGAGACCCTGCTTCCAGTTCTTTTGTGTATATTTCCAGAAGCAGAATTGCTGGATAATGTGGTCATTCTTTGTTTAACTTTTTGAGGAACCACCATACTGTTTTCCATAGTGGCTACTCCATTTTCCTACACAGTGCAGGAGAGTTCCAATTTCTCCACATGTTCACTAGTACTTGCTTTTGTCTTTGTTAGCAGCCTTCATTTGCATTTCCCTAATGGTTAATGATATTGAGCATCTTTTCATAGTTATTGGCCATTTGTGTATCTTCTTTGGAGAAATGTTTGAGTCCTTTGCCTATTTTTTGATCAGATGATGTCTTTTTTGTTGTTGTTGAGTTGTAAGAGTTCTTTATGTACACTGGATATTAACCCTTGTCAGATACATGATTTGAAATAACTGGGTACTTTTTTTTGGTAAGGAACTCATTGCTAACCAATGACCGTACTATAGGAATCCACACTTGAAGGTCCTGAGATGCCAGCTGCCAAATAATTTGAAAGAATTAAAAAAATTTTTTTTAATGTTTATTTTATTTTTGAGAGAGAGAGAGAGAGAGACAGAGTGTGAGCAGGGGAGGGCAGAGAGAGAGGGAGACACAGAATCTGAAGCAGGCTCCAGGCTCTGAGCTGTCAGCACAGAGCCTGACACGGGGCTCGAACTCACAAACTATGAGATCATGACCTGAGCTGAAGTTAGATGCTCAACTGACTAAGCCACCCAGGTGCCCCTAGAATTTTTTTGGTCTATGGATATATGCCTGGTATTTTCCATCCTTGATCTCATGCAGAACTCCCAACAACCCTGGAAGGTGTGAGGTATCACTTCCATTTTACAGATGAAGAAGCTGAGGTTCAGAGAAGTCCAAACATTTCCTCAAGGTCCTCCAGCCCAAGAAGTGGCAGAACCAGGATGGGAAGCCAAGCCCTTCTGACTCCACTCGCCTCCTGCGCCTTCAGACTGTGTGTGAGAGCGTGTGGGCAAGCTTCACACATGTGTTGCTCATCACTCTTGTTCTCTGGATTTCATTAAAAAACCCCTGTGACAGGCAAGCAGGCCACTGCCAGCACCCCTGACTCTGCAAAATATGATCCCGTTCCACCTTTGGCTCTTGATGTGACTCAAATACCTGGTGTTTCTTTACTCAACCTGCGTCGGGAGGGCAGATACTCTGGCTTTTCAAATCTATCATCTCTGCCGTCCTGCTTCTGGCTTGGGACTCCTCAGAGCTGCTCACAGGCATTAATCGATTCGATTCAACAGGAAGTTTGTGTGGGATTGGGGGAAGGGAAGACAGTCCCTCCCCGGAGTAGTAGACACTACAAGGGCTAGACCAGGCAGCAAACACAACCTTAGAGCAAAGAGAGAGGTTGCACCTTTGAAAGCTGAGTAAATGGTGTAGTGCAGATTGTTAAGACTCCAGGAACAGAGAGGGAACAGATTTTATATGTTTCTTGACCCACCATGGATGTGTGTTCTGCAAAGCCCACCTGTCCAATGTCATGCTGAACCAAACATACTCAGGAAGGAAATATGCTACAAAACAAATTGTACAGTGTGGTCAGAGCCAAGAAATGCCATCTTTGGATTTTGCATTTTTCTAGCTGCCTGGGCCTGGGTTTAGTTGGGATTGAATGTCTACCACTGAGTGTCGTTGGCTTGTGGCTTGCAGTGCATGGGATGTAGTCCTGGTACAGGACACAGACCAGCTATTTGCATGAACACGTGTCATGAATGAAGGGAAGTCGTTACGAGATGGCTCCACCAGCCTCAAAGTGGGAGCACACAGTTCCAGGTATAGAGTGGCATTCGTATGATGTGAATTACATATTTTACCACTTATAACCCACATAATGAGCACTTAAAATACTTTATGAATACAATCTCATTTATTTTTTGTAAAAATCCTGTGGCGTGTAGGTACTATTATCAGTGAGGCGAATTGAATTCTCCATAATCTTACAACTGGTGGATGATGGATTCTGCTTCGTTTCTTAAATCTTTGCTTTCAGATGCCATACTAAACCACCTCTCCGTCTCACATGCTACTGGAACATAGGACATTGGTTGAAAAATGGAAGTCAATATAAATGCCTTTTACCTATGCCCGCAGTTAGAGACAAATGTCCAGAGACATTTATAGGGGCCATTAGTCAGCTAAAGGATGAGGACTTTTTTGGGGAGCACATCTTTTCTGTACTAAAGGAAACCTTACTTGTCTGTAGCCCGAGTTTTTACAGCATGGCTGATTTTCCTAGGCTCTTAAATCTGAGTAGCAAAGAGTGTATCACCGTCTACAGTTCCCTGCTCCCCACACCCAAAGGGTTGTTTTGTCCTGCTAGGGCTTTTTAAAAAATGGGTAAAATACACACAACATAAAATATACCATTAGTGACATTTAGTACATTCATAGTTTTGCGCAGCCTTCACCACTGTTTAGTTCTAGAACGTTTCCATCGCCCCAGAAGGAAGCACGGTGGCCATCAAGCAGTCGCTCACCATCCCTCCCCCTTCCAGCATTGGGCATATGTTAATCTGCTTTCTGTCTCTACAGATTTGCCAACCTCAATATTTCATGTAAATGGAAATTTACAATTCATGTAAATGAATGTACAAACCGTGTGGCCTTGTGTACGTCCCGTTAATTTTGCCACTCAAGGTTCTCCTTTCAGTACCAACATTCACAGCCTCATGGCCCCCACGGAGAGCTGTGACCCCAGGTGGGTATGGCTTTTGGATCAGAGAGACCAAGGTGGGCAAGTGAGGTGGCCTCTCTGAGCTGGTCAAGGTGGTTGGAGGATTCAGTGAGATGATGTGAAGCTCCTTGTTCTGTTCTTGACCTTGGGCAAGTTGGTTAATATTTCTCTGCCTTGGTTGTCTTCCCCTGTAAGATGGGGATTGCATCAATATCATGGGGCCATTCTGAGGGTTAAGTGAGGTAATACAGGGAAGCACCTAGAACAGTGCTTGCGTATGGGAATTGCTTTTTATGTGTTAGAAGCACATGCTTGGTTTGGTGGCATGAAATGAGACTGGGCCCTACATCACCCCCTGGGATAACATTAGAGGCCCCTCAGTGGCCCATCTGCACTCAGAGCCGGTCTGGATGTCGTCACCCAAGCAGCGCTGGCCACTTGTCATCTCAGGAAACTGCCATGACTCTCTGCCGCCTAGTGTAGAGAGTTCTCGGTCTTCAGCTTGGCATATAAGGCCTTCTGCCTCTCACTCCTTCCCTTTCTGGTTTCTCTGCCCATCCTCTTCCCTGTGAGCCTATTCCCAGCCCTGCTCTGGGCTACCCTCGGCTTGCAAGGTCGCCTGGGCTTGCCAGCTTCTACACCTTTGCTCCTAGTCTTCCCTCTGTTGGGAATGACTTTCCACTCGCTGTCACCTGGCAAAGCTGTGCTCGTTTCTTTCCCTCAGCTTTTTGTCCTCATGATAGTACATACATCACAGGGTTGTTCTGAGGATTATCTGACATAATACACAACGAAGATGATACATAGCACGTAGCAATGTCACCTGAGATGAAAAGCACACATGTGGGGGACAGCTGGTAATTGTTTGGGACGTGTTAGTTATCTTCGTATCATTACATCATTCTATTAAGACTGTTTGCACACATCTGCTCTCCCAAGTAGGCTGCAAATTCCTTGAGAATAGGGTTGTATCTTGTAATATTTATATCCCCACTTGTGCCTAGAGGGGGCCCTGTGTACAGAGAGTTTCTATAGATATTCTTTTTTTTTTAATGTTTATTTATTTTTGAGAGAGAGAGACAGAGGGAGAGGGAGGCAGAGAAAGGAGACAGAGGATCTGAAGCAGGCTCTGAACTGACAGCAGTGAGCCCGACGCAGGGCTCGAACTCATGCACTGTGAGATCATGACCTGAGCTGAAGTCGGATGCTCAACTGACTGAGCCACCAGGCGCCCCTCTACAGTTATTTCTTAAATTGAATGAAAATGAGAGATCTTCTTGGTTATTCCCAGCCCCTGCTTCCATCAGGGAGAGGAAGTCACTTGAACTCAGAGCCAGTTGGCGCAATGGGCTGGCTTTGTTTCTCGACCTTTTAGGGTCCCAAAATGCTGCCTTGGAGCTAGGGTTGCCGCCCAGAGGCCCTCTCACAGGGCTGCCCTAGCCAGGCCCCTTCCGTGCGTTAGGCCTTTCCCTGCTTCCGCCCACACTTCACAACTTGCCTATTCTGTGCCCCGTCATTCGTCCAGGACCGTGGTGGGTAAAGGCCTGATTAGTCTGACCAATTAATGCCAACTTGTGAAGAGGGGCCCCGGCGCTGCAGACTAACCGTGTGAACTTCAGCAAATGCCTTCATCATTCTGACCCCAAACTGCTTTCAGATGCCGTTCGTGCAGATTGCTTGTCGGTTCCCGGACCGTCTTCCTTGCTGTCTTCTGTACCTCCCCACGCCCTCTGCGCTTTGGTTTTCCCTCTTCCCACCTCCTCCATGGGGACTTGCGGTCTGTGACCCCCTTGCCTTTGACTCTGTCCTCTTCCCAAGTGTACACACATACACACGTGTGTATACATATGTATAGATATATATAATCGTCCCTTAACGTCACGTACTGATTTGTTTCCTAAACAGTTTCTCGTTTCTCTTATCAGATGAAAGAAGTCAGGTCCCTGAAGGAGGGCCTTCGACTTCGTTTATTCTCTGATCCTCTGTAGCATGTAGCACCAGGTCATGCAGACAGAATAGGGTTAACACGTACCTGATGAATTTCATTAACTTTAAAAAAATTACCAAAGCGGGGCACCTGGGTGGCTCAGTCAGTTGGGCATCTGGCTTTGGCTCAGGTCATGATCTCGCGATTCATGAGTTCGAGCCCTGCGTCGGGCTCTGTGCTGACAGCTCAGAGCCTGGAGCCTGTTTCAGATTCTGTGTCTCCCTCTCTGCCCCTCCCCTGCTCATGCTCTGTCTCTCTCTGTCTCAAAAATAAATAAAAACATTAAAAAAATTAAAAAAAAAATTACCGAAGCAACGTTAGAAATTTTTGAAAATATGAAAATGAAAATTTCCTGTAATCCTAGTTTTGATGTTACCCACTACTAACATTAGAACCAGTTAATATCGTACATAGTACCTAATATTTATTGAGTGCTTGTTATGTGCTAAGCCCTTTGCTAAGTGTCCATCTGATTGGACCCATTTATTCCCACCATGATGCAAGGGTTACTAGTATCCCCGTTTTAGAGTAGGAAACTGAGGCACCAAACAGGTGCCTTGTGCAAGACCATAAGGCTTGTAAATAGAGGAGCTGAGTTTCAAACACAAGCCATCTGGCCTTAGGGTTTATACTCTTCACTCTGTGCTAAACTGCCTCCCCTCCTTCCCACACCCACCAACATGTACCTCCTCCCTGCCTCATGTTTAATGGACAAATCAGAACTGGGACTTAGGGAAGCTGGATTTTCTTTCCCCTGTGCGTTCACCTGTTGTGAGACCTTAGGACAATCATTTCACCTCTTTGAGCCTGTCTCCTTGTCTATAAATCTGGGAATTGGTTTCCCCAATCTCTGTTATTCAGCTAGAACGTTCCATGATTTTATGAATTAGGCACTGAAGCAGGGAGTTGCTTTCCTGCCGTGTCTCCCTGCCACCGCTCCCCCTCCCCCCACTGCCCCACTCCCCATCTGCGCACCTGCAGGCATATTATCTTCCATTCATGCAGGCAAGCAGTCAGGTCACCCTGACCCAGGTACCTCCCCGCACCTCAGTGTGCTTGGAGAAGCTGCCAGCCAGCCCGCCCCTCTCAGTGGGTTTTGCCGAGCGTCTGGGATTTAGTGGGTTATGTAATCCATTTACGATCCGTTTTAATAGAGTGTGCATCCTTTGAACTGCAGATGGGTGCCTGCTGTTTATGGGGCTTCCTGGAGCATGGACTTAGGGGGAGGGTCCTCAAGGTTTATAGGCTTCTTACAGTGCATGCATAGAAAGGGGGCTGTGCCATTTTGATTCTTTCCCTGAATGGGTTTTACTTATTTATTTTTTTAAGTTTACGTATTTATTTTGAGAGAGACAGAGACAGCACAAGTTGGGGAGGAGCAGAGAAAGGGAGAGAGAGAGAACCCAAGCAGGTTCCACACTGTCAACATAGAGCCCGATGCAGGGCTCAAACCCACGAACTGTGAGATCATGATGTGAGCCGAAACCAAGAGTCAGATGCTTAACTGACTGAGCCACCCAGGCTCCCTCCCCTGCCAGCTTTCTGATCAGGGCAACGGGGTGGAGCGCAGGGTCTGAGCACTGTGTGTACGTGTTTACACCTCTCCGGTGTATACGACAGGCTCAGAGAGATGTCTGCTTTACCTAGCACCACAGATTGAGGTGCCCCGGAATCCCCTGAAGGCTTGTTCAGAGCACAGCTTGCTGGGCCCCATCCGGGAGTTTCTGATTCAGGCCGTCTGGGGTGGTGCCTGACAATTTGCATTTCTAACAAGTTCCCAGGTGATGCCTAAGCTGCTTGTCCAGGGACCACACTTTGACAACCACTGTGCCAGAGAATTAAAACTTCCCATCCTTTTAACAACGAAACCAAAACTAAAGCCCTTCTGGCTATGTGTGTAGGTAAAAATGATTCACTTGTATTCAGATATACTGAAAAAAAGAATCGAGTATCTTTTTTATATAGATAGTCATAATTATGACTGTTCATTATTATGGTTGACTGTAATTGGGGGTCTCCGGGACCCCCTTGAGGTTGGTCCAGGCTGTTTGAGTTGTTGCTTTGTGTTTTATATTTTTCAACCCTCCCCTGGAGGTCAGCCGGTCCGCCTCATGCTGGCTGGTATACCTGTAGTTTCCTCTCCTGTCCAGAGCTTTTGAAAAAGCTTTCTTATTAAAATGTTCACACCTATAAAAGTAGAGAGAGTAGGACAATGAATTCCCATATACTCATCATCTGGATTTTTAACATTTTTGCTTCTCTTTTTTTTGTAGAACTATTCTAAAGTCAATCCCAGACATCATAACATTCCACTCCCAAATATTTCTGACTGCATCTCTAAAAAATAAAGACATTTCTTGCCTAACCACAAGACCATTATCACAACTAACAAATCCGACAGTAATTCCTCAATATCATCTAGTACTGAAATTGTATTCCCATTTTCCAAGTTGTTCAAAAAAGTCTTTCCAGTTGGATCTGGATGGAAAAAAGGTTTATGTCCTCAAAGCTTTTGATTGTTAGGTAGCTTACCTTCGAATTTGCTACTTGGGGGTGGGGGGGCATGGGGTCTGCCATGAATTGGGGAGAGATAATCACCACTGGTTACCCAAAGCTGATGATGTGCATTTAAAGTAGGGAAAATGGGTTTCAAGTGACGGTCTGTAAGGAGAGCGCAGGTCTGGTTCAGGGGCTTGGAGACATCTCTGTTGTCTGCACAGATGTTCTTGTACTTTCTTCTATTTTCTTTGATCTGCAGAGGCAAGGAGACCAGGCGTGTGACTTCTAGATCAGTGAGTTGCTTTCATGTGGGAGTATGTATCCGTTAGGATATGTTTGGAAAAGCAGCTCGGTTGCCCAGGCTCGGCAAAAGGAGCTCTTGGCCCCGAGGACTCTTGGCTGTGGGTGTTCTAGAGTGTCTGGGATGTGTGTTTTATTCTCCACGGGCTTTCCTTGCTCTCTCTGTTAACAATCCAGCCTCCATCCAGGCTTCCCGGAGGGAAACTATTCCTTGGAGCTCCCAGCCCTGAGAGCTCCCGTGCACACCTAGTCCCCTTGGGTGGCCTGGTTTCCTGCCAGAAGTATGATAAATAAATATTGATGTGCGGTGCCGGGCCCCCTCACAGCCCTGCCTCCACACTCATTCTTCACGTAGGTGTTGCAAACATGTTACAGGCTTCTAATTTAGTTTCCCCATCGAAATCAAAGGTCCCTTGCTGCAGTTTAAATGCCACAGTGTACCCGTGGCTGGGGCTGACGTGGATTGGAGAGCGAAGCATCAGCTGTACTGCCATATGGCCCGCAACGCGGTGCTAAGAGGGGTTGCCAGCTTCAAGCGTGGCTGAGGATGGAAACGTGAGGCTGCCGAGAGGGGAGGACTTTCCTGAACAGGGGCCTGAGGGTTAGGGGACTGCTGGGGGCTTTCCATCATTGGCTCAAAGTTGGGGGAGCAGCACCCTTGAATGACCCAGCAAGAGAACCTGGAAGAGAGGAGAGAGTGCATGGCTCAAGGCCACACGTCAGTCCAGCACAGTCCCCTGTGCCCCCTGTCTGCCCTCTTTGTGCTGCTGCTGTGATCCCATCAGGGCAACAACCACACTGGGCTCTAAAGAGCTATTGCCCTGTCCTTATTCTCCTTTGTACTAGAAGATCGTCAGGGGCAGTGATGTTGACCATCTTGACCTTTGGTACACAGTGGTACTCAGCAAATTCGTTGCTGCAGCCCAGGAAATGGAGGGAAGGGACGTGTCTTTGTGGTGAATTAGGTTAACCACACAGAACAAACACAAATCAGGGATGGTTCTGAATGTCATAGAACAACTAATCTACCCAAGGTATGGGATTTCATTGGAATGTGCCTGCTAATGGCTACTGTTTTGCTGAGAAACCCTATCAATGTCCTGTTCCTCACATTTTCCTGCCTGGAAAACCCCCACTACATTGGGCTCAGATTTCTTATGGCAATAACCAGGCTGCTGAGAAATATTTCACTTGTAACCATGTCTTATCCCTAATCTAGACTGCATGGTGTGTGATGAGGGGGGCATTTACACTTGGTTTCTCTTCCCGTCCTCCTTAGCCCTGGCACCGTGGTCTACACATAATAACAGAGACTCCAGTCTAGTTGCCCAGTGACACTCAAGGCTGCCGTGTTTGGTGAGTGCTGAAAATGGCTCAGACGGTGGCTCTTTTTGAGTTCAGACGAGGGGGATCTTCCTGGGCACTCGAGTCGTCAGGAGAGCCCTCCCAAAGGAGGCTGGAATGGGCTGGCACAGTGGAGAATTGGGGAGGGTGGACGGGAGGAGGAGGAAGAGGAGGGAGAGCAGGTTCCGTGTTGGCAGGATCGGAAGAGACTTTGCATTTGCACTACTGGCTTAATAGAGAGGTGCGGCTAATTAGTTTGGAACCACTGGCTTCTGGGTGTTTGCTAGACACACTATGAACTGCCAAGAACTCTACAGACTGACCACAGGGAAGGGTGGCTACAAAATTCTTAAAATGTATGCTCACTCCAGTTCCTGGGGAGACTGATGGGGATGAGTCAGGTTAAGACAGAGATAAACATTTGCTTATCAGACGGAGATCCGCCCTATTTTATAGGTTCTTGGACTTCGAAAAAGCATGTCCTCAAACACCAGATAATGGGGCAGGAAGGAAGAGGAGGATTAAGGGCTCTGGCGGGTTAGCTGGAAAAGAAACACTTGGGTTGGAGGAGATGGAAGCGTGCAAAGTTTCAGACTGAAAACCGTGGTGATGGTACAATTGCCTTGGAAAATAGCAGGTTCTTTAAAAGTTAAACATAAACCCACCATGTGATCCAGCCATTCCACTCCTAGGTATTTACCCAAGATAAATGAAAGCATATGTCCATACAAAGTCTCGTACAGGAATGTTCATAGCAGCTTTTGTGTGTAACAGCCCCAAACTGGAAACAACTCAAATGTCCATCAAGAGACAAGTGGGTAAACAAATTGTGGCGTGTCCGTACGATGGAATACTATTTGGCAATAAAGAGGAATGAAAAGGATAAATCTCAAAATAATTATTCTGAGCGAAGAAAGCCAGATGAAAAATAGCATTCCATTCATAGACAGTCCTTGAAAATGCAAACCAATTTATGAGCAGACTCTTGGAGCTGGAGGATGTCTCTTCTCTTGATTGTAGTGATAGTTCCACAGGTGTCTATGTCAAAATGTGTCCAAGTTTACTCTTTAAGTGGGGTCAAATTATTGTCTGTTAATTATACCTCACCAGCTGTTAAAAATTCCAGACATTCAGTGTAGTTCATTAAAATAAGCCACTATGGCAAACGTATTGTGTTCCCATCCCTGAACCAGGATGAATTCATTTCAGTGGAAATGAATGGAAAAAAAATGGACAGCCTCAAACAGCTTAGGATGGCAAAGAAGGGCCAGTGTTAACACCAAACACAATTAAAGGCAAGCCTTAATGGAAGCGAATACTGGTGAAAAAGACACTGCCTTTGAGGACCTGTCAGGAAAATCTCTGGGTGGGTGTAGTATCACACATGGACTTCATGGAGCAGAGAGCATGTTAAAAGCAGGGAGGTGCCAGGGTGCCTGGGTGGCGCAGTTGACTAAGCGTCTGACTCTTGATCTTGGTCATGATTTCATGGTTTGTGAGATCGAGCCCCGCGTCAAGCTCTGTGCTGACAGCATGGAGCCTGCTTGGTATTCTCTCTCTCTCTCTCTCTCTCGCTCTCGCTCTCGCTCTCGCTCTCGCTCTTGCTCTCTCTCCCTCCCTCCCTCCTTCTGCTCCTCCCCTGCTTGTGCTCTTGCTGTCTCTCAAAATAAATAAATAAACTTAAAAAAAAAAGCAGGGAGGTGCCAACTGAGCAAAGCCTAAAGATGGAGTCAACAGCCGAGTTGAACAACAAGAGGGAGGCAGGTGCAGGGAAGACTAGGGTGAACTTTGAGAAGGACTCATATCAAGAACTAAGCTGGATGCTGGATGAATCCAGACTGCCTGACTGTGTGTCCTGGCCGCACCACTTAGAAACTGGGCAACCTGTGTACAAATCACCTGACATCTCTGTGCCTCGGTTTTCTCACTGTAGAATGGGAACAGTAATAGTCTATGCCTCATAGGGTTAAGGTAGACATTGAATGAATTAACGTACAGAAAGTATTCAGAATCATATCTGGTATATACTAAGTGCTCAACAAATGTCATTGCTGCCATCACTATCATCATCATCATCATCATCATCATCATCATCATGTACTATTGGGCAGGACCTTGAATGCCAGGATCATCAAGAAACAAGCAGTGAAAGGAAGAACTGCCTCTAGCTTGGTCCTACCACGGGGCCTTTGCTCTTGCTGGGACAACTCTGCTTGGGACACTCTTCCTTGAGATGTCCACCTGGTTGCTCCTTAACATCTCTCACATGTATCAGTTCTCTGCCACCCCATCAGAGAAGCCTTCACTGACCACCACTTTGAAAAATAATAGCCCCCTCACCACTTGCTACCCAACTTCGATCTGTTTGTTTGTGTCTTCCCTGTCCCCGACCAGAACGTAAGCTCCACAGGCACTGTGCTTTGCCTACCGCCCTATCCTCTGAGGCTGAACACTTCCTGGAATGTAGTAGATGTTCAGTAGATATTTGTTGGCTGGTGGACTTCTCAAGGTGTATCCTGAGGTAAGTCGTGTAGCTTCTTCAGGCCTCAGTCTCCTCATCTGTAAACCTATCGAGCCCTCCCAGCCTGAAGCTGCTGTGCTTCTGGGGGAGTTGGGTGTGGGGTCTCAGCGAGGGGTGATGTGATGCAGGGGCCATGAGAGAGTGTTGGGGCTCACGAGAGAAGAGGGTAAGGAAAGAGGGCATCCAGGAAGGATGTGGCCCTGGCCCACTGGGCTGCACTGATGCATAGAAATGTAAATCACTTCTGAGGCGCCTGGGTGGCTCAGTCGGTTGAGTGTCCAACTTTGGCTCAGGTCACGATCTCACGGTTCGTGGGTTCGAGCCCCGTGTCGGGCTCTGTGCTGACAGCTCGGAGCCTGGAGCCTGCTTTGGATTCTGTGTCTCCCTCCTTCTCTGCTGCTCCCTCACTCACACTCTGTCTCTCTCTCTCTCTTAAAAATAAATAAACATTAAAAAAAATGTAAATCACTTCCTTCTTCTCATTAGTCAGGGCCCTGTTGGGCAAAGATTTGTATTCAGGCCTGTGCTTAATATTATGGATTCTAAGGAGAGAGACTCCTTCCTGCCCACAAAGTACTTGTGGTCGAGGCCAGTGTTGCCTCTCCCCTCCCCCCTGTCTTTTCATAATGGCTTCATTATACCATACAATTCACTCATTTAAAATGTACAGTTCAGTGGTTTCTAGTATATTCAACAGAGTTGTACAACCATCACCTCGATTTTTAGCTTATTTTCACCACCCCCAAAAGAAAACCCATACGTGCTGGGGAGCAATATCTCTCCCCAGCCCCATGGCAACCACTAGTCTACTTTTTATTTCTTTAGATTTGCTGATTCTGGACATTTCATGTAAATGGAATCATAAAGTAGGTGGCTTTTTGCGTCAGGTTTCCTTCCCTTTGTGTGTTGTCTTTGGGGTTCCTCTGCGTTGTAGGGTGTATTGGGAGAGTTCGGGTCCCCTTCGTGGTTGAATAGTATTCCGTGTGTTGGCTGTAACTCTTCTGTTTCTCAGTTCACCAGCTCATGGACATTTGAGTTGCTTCTACTTCTGGGCTATGATGAATAATGCTGCTATGAACATTTGTATGTTTTTGTCCCTCTCCTTTAAAAAAAAAAAAAAAAAACCTCCTATTTTTGGAGACTTAAGCACCTTCTGCTCCTGATGCCTTGTTTGAAATTGCAAAGCGAACTCAGTCATTGAAAGGTAATTTTGAATATGATGTTTCAAACTCTCTCCTCTCTCCATTGGGCTCTGTGCTGTCTCTTGCCAATGCCCTGCATTGGGCATCCTGCTCCAGACACACGTGGGAGACGAATGTGTCAGAACCAGGCAGCGTCGGTAAATGCCAAGTGAGTGGTACGTGGGGTCATTGTTTTAATATGTCGTGAGCTGTTCCGTTTTGAAACGGAGCCGACTTCAGGTTCTGGGCATCAGGACCGCATTAGGCTGAGGGGGCGTGGAGGCTGGGAGAGGGGCTGATACATGTGTCAGAAGACGAGCCAGCCAGATGGCTCTGATTTTTCCGTGTCAGCGCATGGCCGGGAAGGAGCCCAGGCCAGCCGGGTGCTGCCGCGGGGCTCCCAGGCTGCTTGGCCCTTGGGAGGCTGGGCCTCCGCCCTCACACCTGAGCCCCTTGGGGAGTCAGGGGCCCCAGTGGCTGGGCGACGCCCCGCTGTTCCTCAAGTTCAGCAATTAGCGTCATCTCTTTAAGGGCAGACCTCTTAGCTCCAATCTGAAATGTCAGTTATTACACTCTTGGAATTTAAGTATAGAAGCACCTCGGTTATGCTCTCAGGAGTAAGACAGAAATAGCTAGTCCGTGTGGGTGAGTAATCTTCTGAAAGATTTCCCAGGGATCGTCCCTGGCATGGCGTTATGTGCTGTTTAAAGTTTGAGTGAGTGCTCAGGCACCCCACATTTACAGTTGGGGAGAAGGGAGGTGGAGGTCTCAGGGAAGCCCTGGCTAAAATTCCTCACAGTTTCCGTTCTGGGTGACCCGCCAAGCACCTGATATTCTGTGGTCCCTACCGTGTGACTGTGCTTAGATTTTATGGGCAGTACCAAAAGCGCAGGACACAGCCCTTGGGTCTTAGGGGCAAAACCTCCGCGCAGGTTAAGAGGGTACATTTAAAAGTGCCACGTGAAAGGGACCGTAAGAGCCCCTAGAATCTGGGGACGGGGCGGGGGATCACTGTGGACTGGGGTAGTCAGGGAAGGGTTCCTGGAGGACGCGGTATGTGAGCAGGTGGAGACATAAGGGATGGAATGTTTGGCTTTCACTTGATTCTCCACCTGCCTTTGTCTCCTAAGGGTGGAAGCACCTATGCCAGAAAGTTAACAAGCATAAATAAAAAATCGAAGCCACAAAAAGAAAGAATTGGCTAATTTACTTGCTGTGATTGAGTGCTGCATTTGTTTTTGAGCTTCTTGGCAGGCAGGACATAATGAAAAGCAGGTTAATTACACAGCTCTCTTGATCAGAAAGGGGAGGCAAAATTCTTCCCGGCACATTTTTCTAAAATTATTTTCTCATGTAGCAGTTTATACAGAGGACACAGGGGTATAATGGCTATTGATCCATCAGCAACAAAAGCTTTTATAAATGTGGAGGATTGAGCACCAAGGTGTGACAACATGAAGGTAATTGGGCCAGTGGCTAAGCTGGCAGGATCCGGTTACGTGGCTTCGGGGGCTCTGACTTGATGCGAAATGAACTTAGGATCATCCGCCAGAAGAGTAGACAGAGGAGAAATCCCTGATGTAGCCTTTCTAGGGGGCAATTCAGAGGGGAAATCTCCTTGGCCCTGGTAAGGTTCTACCCAGGGAGAGGCTGTGGATGTTCCCTCCCTCGGTCCCCACTCTCCATCATACAATTAGCCTATCTGGGGATCAGATTTGGTGCTGGGTGTCCTGGCAGCCAGGGGCATAAAGGAAACACGTGTCTGATTCCAGGGTCCAGAGCTGGTCTTGTCTCTGTCTCTATCACCAGCATTCCTTAGTACCCCATTCCTATGTTTCTGTTAACTGAAGCCGTGCAGCATGTGCAATCGTTCCTGACAGGTTTTCAAGCAGTTTGAAGTCTAGAAGGGATAATTTTACTTGAAAAAAAAAAAGCTAGGTCCGGGTACAGAGGAGATTACACGCTAGTAAGTTGGCTTTGCAATGATTCGAAACTATCAACAGCTGCTCTTTGTTGAGCATTATTCTGTCCTCAGCACTTTACCTGTATTATGTTTATGTCATCCTTTCACCTTCCAAAAGTATGTGCTGTTATCGTCTCCATTTTTTTTTGGAGAGACTGGGGCTTGTGGAGATTTCAATATGCTCTTAAGCCTCCAGTCTGAGGAAGATTCCAGCTGGCCTCACCATTGGGTCTGGTGGAGCGAGTCTTGGCTCCTTGTCTCTCCCTGGCCACGGATCTCTCCGTCTCCTGTCTCAAACCCCTTCTCTCTGGCTGTGTTTGTCTGTTTCAGGCTTGCCCTGGGGCTCTTGTAAAACCCTGGCCTTTTGTATGAGATAGGCACTTGCCCATCTGATCTCAGACATTCTTCTTCTGGGCCCCACGCTGCTGTGTTCCATCTCCAGAATCACACCCTTCCTCACCCTTTCTGCTTCAGTCAGTAATGCCTGCATCCCATCAGTCCCTTCCAAAGATCATAAAAGCAGAGTCCAGATCTCCTTGATTTTAAAGCTCGCCTTCGCTTCAGGACCACCCAGCAAGTTCCACAGAGGATATTGCCAAGTCAGGGGTGGACAAGGGTCCATTCCATCCTCCCACGGCGTTCCTCAGGCTGGCGTTCTGCTCAGCCACTCTCCAGGGGGAGTGGCTGCCACGTGCCGTTGTGATTTTATCCCATCAAAAATATTTTAAAACTACATTAGGTTGATCAGTGCCATCAATAAAGGAGGAGAAAGGCATTTTGTCAAGCTCTCTGACTTCTGAAGGATTTGGGATTCTTCCTCCCTTTGGACCCTAGGATCCATGTGCCCTTATTCTTATGTGGAGAGATTGCGTATCTGGGGATGTTGCCAAATTGGTCCCACTGTGTTGAGAAAGCTGGTGACCAGCTGAGTAACTCTTGGGTTTAGGCCGAAATTCCTGCCTTTGTCCCTGCTCCATCTGTCTTTTGCTCCCATCTGACCTTTGTCACCGGAAACTGGATGGGATGAGCTGGGTGGCCTCAAACGCACGTTTGCAGAGACTCAGAGGGAAGCCCCTTTCAGAACAGGAGGGCTTTTTTAAAATATTCTTTGGCACTTTTGACGGACAGTATTTTCGGTGGGACCAACTTGGCCTCTCATATTGGGCTCTGTCTGCAAGGGCTGGCCTGGAAAGGCAAAGAAGGTAGATGTCTAAAAGGTACGTTGTGAGCAACTCCCTGGAGCGCACATATGAATGCGCACTGATAGCTTCATTTCTTCCATCAACATAAACTGCTCCCATTTTTTGAGTGTGTGTTAAGTGCTTTAAGTGTGTTACTTATTTAATTTACACAGCAACCTAATAGATATATGTTAGCCCATTTTACAGATGAAAAAGTGGCAGGACCAGAATGTGAACCACCATGCTGTGGGAGATCCTCAGGTTAAGGCCCCGAGTGGCCCAAGAGCCCTGTGAGATGGTCCCCTCTTTGGCCCCTCTTTGGAGATCCTGGATGTGCTTGGGCTCAGGCCTGGAGAGAGGAGAGGGGTTTTCCCCTCAAATGAAGAGCCCTTGCAGCACAAAACAGCAGAGACTGGTTGGTGGAAGATTGAGCCCAAGCTTTAGGCCAAAGGGCAGGGGCTGAAATGGTTTCATATCAGTCTTTGTCTCCATTATCTAAATCCAGACGTAGTGCTACACAGCCAGGTGCAGGAAATGTCAAGTCTTCACCATGTCCCATCTAGTCTCCCCTGATGTCCTCTTGAGATGACCTCAGCCCTCGTTGATTTCTCCTCTTCTTGAAAGTCTCAGGATTTGGATCCCATAATATCCAAATATGGCTCGATTCTCCAGTCTTCCTTTTTTCTCATGTTGCTCTAGGTGTTGGGGTCCGGCTTCCACTCTCTTTTGCCACCATCCTGCCCAAACTTGGTGAGCTCTAGAGTCGGGAAGGACCTAAGAGATCAGGTTTTTTAATGCACTCACTTTATCAGTCTTTTTTGTGGTGGAGCTTTGTGTATTATTTGCTTTGGTGGATGCTTTCCTGAATGCTTGGATTTCTCCACTTAGATCTGAAATCCTTTTACTTAATTCATCCTCAACCATGCCTCCCCACCCCCCATCTTGCTTATGTTTTAGGCTATTTCCGATGTTTAGTATCAAATCACAGAATCTCTATGTAAGATTGTATAGACAAATAGCGACAATTTTACGTCTTCCTTTCCAATTTGGATGCCTTTTATTTCTTTGCCTAGGGCTTCCAGTACTATATTGAATAGGAGTGGAGAGAGTGGACATCCTTGCCTTGCTCCTGATCTTAGAAGAGTTGCTTTCAATTTTTCTCCATTGAGTATAATGTTAGCTGTGGGTTTGTCATATATGGTGTTTATTATGTTAAGGTATGGTCCTTCTACATCCAATCTGTTAAGGGTTTTCTTTTTTTATCATGAAAAGATGCTATATTTTGTCGGATGCTTTTTCTGCGGCTTTTGAGGTGATCATGTGATTTTTATGTTTCGTTTTATTGATGTGATTTGTTACATTTATCGATTTGCATATGTTCAGCCATTCTTGCATCCCAGGCATAAATCGCACTTGCTCATGGCGTGTGACCCTTTTAGTGTTCTCGAATTTAGTTTGCTAATATGTTGTTGAGAATTTTTGTATCTATGTTCATCAAGGATATTGGTCAATAGTTTTCTTGTGGTATCTTCATCTAGTTTTGGTATCAAAGTAATGCTGGCTTCACAGAATGAGCTTGGAAATGTTCCTTCTTGATATTTTGGAAAGAACTAGAAGAAATCTTTGAGGTCATGAAATGCTATTCCTTCAGAGAAAATGCTTTAGATTATCACAAAATTCATTCTCATTATTCTCAAGGAAGGCTTATGGGCACCCACTATTAGTCACAGTCCCCCAGGAGCTCTTGTTATTGGTGAATCTTTGGAGGAACCACGAGTCCTTCCACACCAAGAATAGTTGTCTTGTTCTGTTTTTTAAAATGCTGATCCTCTTATTTTGAGTGTGTTAAGGCGAAGCCCACTTGTAAGAATGTCGATGGGTGAAACTGTTGACCCACTTAAGTTATACTTGCTCAATACAAGATGGCCACAGTTCTAATTAACTTGAGGAAATTCTCACACACGTTTTACCAAGAGCTTGTAAATGAAGGCAAACAATTTTAGTTTAAAGAAGGAAGTGATTATGGTCCACAATAAAATCCAAACTAGCATTTTAAGAAATAATAAAATAATCTGCTAACTGGTTTCTATTGCAACCAGGGTTCAGTGTTCAGGCACGATCCATATGTACGTACACGTGTGTGTGACAGTTAAGTCTGTAGCATAAATGCATGTAGTGGGACAGTCATGGCCCTGAAACCCAACAAGGGAATCATAGGCTGAATGATGTGAGATCTGAGGCTGAATGAAAGTGGTGGTTGATGGCAGGGTTTGACTCTCCAGATTTCTCTTTATCCACTTCCCACAACTGGAAAGTTGAGAAAAATTCATTTAGTAAGGCCGCCTAGAAGTAAATTCAAATTATTATTTCCGTGCCAGAAGGTAACGGCATGGGTTTATGATTATTTTTGGAATGGAAAGAAATTGCCATTTGTTCTGTTGGAGATGAATTAGACTACATTAAAAAAACCACTAAAATCATATATCAAAAATATTTATAATTCCTGCCTTTATTCTTTGAGATCTTGCAAAGTGGTTTGACTTGAATGCCTTGGGGACAAAGGGAACTCTGGTATCTCTTGGATCTCTCTTTGCCATCAGCAGTGGGCATGCTGAATAATGGGGATCCGACTTAAGCTATAAGCCTTCCTCCCTATGGCCTTGGCCTGGGGCAGTTCTAGATGTCAGACCCTCAGAACCCACGCACTGACACAGACCTTGTTTTCAGCAAACGTTCAAGCCGGCGTGGAGGGAATGCTTTTCCCTTAATATGTTCTTAAGCCATGTGTAACTTTAAGAGAAATTGAGCCATGTGCTTCTAATTAATTTTTACTTAATTCCTCAGTGTTTTTTCCTTCATTTTTAGAAAAAGAAGTCACATGGTGAGGAAGCCTGGAGATTAAGCTTTCTGAAGAGGTTTTATTGACAACAACAAAAATATGTTTATTGAAAGGGGCAACTCTAATGGACAGAGCCTATTGAAGGGCTACGTTGGGTTCTCAGGTGTGACCTGTGGGTGGAATTCTGAAGAGGGGCTTCATTTGAACTCGCAGATGCCTCAAAGCTTCAGGGTATTGAGCTCCAAACTGACCTCATTCTCAAACCCTCCTTCTTCCCTACAGGGTCACCTTGCTGTGTGACAAGTGTGGCCCTCCCCTTCTACTTCTTTCTTTCTCTCAACCCTGCTCTTCATTTTCATTTGGGGGAAAGGGCTTATGAAAAGAGGTCAAGTATCTTGGCTGAAGTTTTGATGGTGCTGGAAATAGAACTCTGGACCATTGACCCCCCCACCCCAGGCCTAAAGATGAGACCACCCAGCAGGATCCTGGGCTGCCCCTAGAGCTGCTTCCCAGAACTGGGCTCTTGGCGGAGTTTGCCTTCTAGAACACAGAGCATCCCTCCATGGAAGGGGATTTCCCCTTTCTCTTGCCACCCTCCCTGCTCTCACTTCCAGCCAGAAGAGCTGGTCTTGACCAAGTTTAGGAAAAGGGAATTGCATTGGGTAAATGTGGGTAGCAGAAAGAACTAAGAACTTTATTGCAATGAACCTGCATGTCCAGACGTTGGTTCCAGCCTGACCCCCTGACCCTTACCTCAAGGTGGCGACTAGGAAACTTAAGAGATACTGGAGATGGGAGAGATTTTTTTTCAGGACTCTGGCAGGCACAGCAAGCAGGTCGCTTGTGTTGCTGGCAGGTACCTAAGTTTATCTGTGTTTTTGGGGATTTGAACGTTGAGCTGTGGCAGATAAAAGTATGTAGGTCTGTGGACTCTATAGCCAGTTAATTTTCCTGCTCATCCAAAAACTTCAGGCCAAAATAATCAACTGGGGGAAGAAAAAGAGAAGATTGCTTATTAATCTGAAGGACTTACACCAATATTCTATTCCCTTTTTGGTTCAAGGTTCTGTGTAGATCTCTGTTCTGAAGGAAGAATTGAGCGAGAAGCCAATCTAGCACTTTATGATGTAAGCGAGAGAGAGCCCTGTGGCCACTTGCAGGTTGGCTCAAACTCTCTTCTTTTTCTCCAGCTCGTGGACCTTCTATTTTACTTTGAAAAAGATCAGAGAAAGTCCTAGAGAATTAAGATACAGAGACAGGCAGAGAAGCGGTAGTGAGAGAAGTTTGATAAGCAAATCACAGGAAGACAAAAAAAAAAAAAAAAAAAAAAAAGAGCCTATAGTGTAATTTCTTAACTCCCAGTAGTAAATCTTACTGGCGGAATTTTAGATGCTAGCATCGGCTAATGGATGGGGTTAGTTTTTGGTTGGGGTGAATGTCATTGCCTGAGTCTCCTATGTCACATCTCCTAGGGGCCTCTTCACTTACATTCAAGTTCCTAATGGTGGGACAGAAGAACAAGTCTGACTTCCTTGAGTAAATGTGGGAAAATGACATAGATCTTCATGTTTGCCTCCCATATAGATGTACTTTGGTTTTTCTTTTCTTGAAGGGATCGGAACAAATAATTATCACAAAAATCAGATGGAGGCAGTAGTTTTCTTAAAATGTTCTCCTGAAAGGAGGGTGGAGAGGAATTATCTCACCTTCCTAACCCAATACATTGCTGTTCTTTGTGAATGTTTAAAAAAAAAAACAAATCGGGGCACCGGGGTGGCTCCGTCGGTTAAAGGTCTAACTCTTGGTTTCCATTCAGGTAGTGATCTCATGGTTCGTGAGTTCAAGCCCCAAGTCGGGCTCTGCACTGACACCACGGAACCTGCTTGGAATTCTCTCTCTCCCTTTCTCTCTACCCCTCCCCCGCTCACATGCGCTCCTTCTCTTTCTCTCAAAATGAATCAACTATCTTTTTTAAAGAACAAGAAAGTAAAAAGCCTGCACAGCCACGTCCCCTTTTCAAAAGCCTCCTAACAGGTAATTTTTAGCACTTTCAGAATTCGGCAGCGTTTATATCAGAAATTGGCATCCTTGTGATGCTGATATGAAAGTCTCGGCCTTCCTATCTCTTTGCATTCTAAGGGCATTTGTTTAAAAGGAGGGTATATCCTCAGCCAAGTTCATATTGCAGACAGCATTTATACAGGAGGACTCTGGCGTAGCCTTTGTAATCCTGGAGGCCGAACACATGGAATATGTTTATAATCCGGCACACTCAAACTACTTTTTCTCTCGTTACTGCCCTCAGTTTCTATTATGGGTCAAAGAAACAACCTCAGAAAAAAGTATGCCTTCCCTCCTAGCAGAATTTCTGTTGACTTGCTGTCTACCCAGGGTGCTGTCTGCCCTGTGTCCCCTGGGTGGAATCTTGGATTCCTTACTGGATGGTTTTCCTGGAGGAAGACATAGGGCTTTATTTGAGGCATTGGGGACATCTCTTGTCCTACCCTTCCTGGCGTCACAGGTGTTGGCCTCCCAGAGAGAGCTTGGTGAACTAGAAACGCTGAAGGATAGAAAACATTTGTGGGAATAGTGGGTCCATACAAAAATACCCCGAAGAGTGAAAGTTCGCCCGGCACCAAGACGAGGAGTTAAAGCTCTGAGAGCTGAGACTCCAGAAGTTTTCCCGAGAGGGGCTGTTCCTTGGCAGCAATGCCCGTGCCCTGGTGGGAAGCAAAGCACTGGCCAGGACTTGTGGATGGCCACCCGAGCCCCGGTGACTGAATTCATGGAGGAGAGACTCTGAGATGGCCAAGTTTTTCACACCTCTTTCACCCACATGTGTTCGGATGAGTAGAGCCGACCTCTGAGGAAACTGTCCAGTTTTGCTAATAGAAAAAAAAAAATCAAAACAATGCATGAACCTCAAAAGACAGCTACATTGCTACATGTACGTTTTGGGAGTGCTTTTTTTTTTCTTGGTCCTATCCCTGCCTGGCTCTAATTATTTACAGAGACATCTGATTAACTCCAAATGACATGCTCCCTGCGCGAGTCCCATGAGGATGGGTTTGGGAAGGAACAGTTGAGAACCATATCGCGTTTCATTAGTTGGGTCTCTTCCTTCATGGCACTATCCAATTTGATTGAGAAATGAAAACATTTTAGTTTTCCCTTCCCTCTTCTCCTTCCACAAAAGCTAAAGTAAATGGGGGCAAGGAGGAGTTAGAAGGGACAGCCAGGGCTGAGAGACAATACTAGATAGTTCTTTTTCTTCTTACCTGGAGCCCTACCTGAATAGTAGGCCCAACAAATGGGCAGGAGAATGGAGGTGAGCAGTTATGCTGTCTTCCCTCTCTCTGTTTATCCGTATCCTCTGTGCCCTTCACATACCAGATGAAGGAAAACTCACCCCCGCCTCTCGTTGTCTGTCCCTTCTCTGAATATCTACAGCAATCACAGTCTTTTCTACCCAGTTTAACATGATTTTACACCTACTTCTTGGCTACGCTTTCTCTCATTCACACGTGTGTCTGCTTAGCCGTAGGTCACTTCCTGGTGGCCCCGAGCTGATTGGGTATCTCTACGTGCCCGCATCTCCAGGACAGGGCTTAGCCACGGAAACTTATGGAGCATCTGATGGTCCCGCCACTGCCACGGTCGTCTGATCAAACCCTGCTCTCAGTGTGTGGCGGATCTCGGGCAATTTTGGCAACAGAGCCATGGGGCAGGATTTATGTTATTTGTTCCCATTTATTGGTGAGCTAGGCAATCCATCCAAATTTAAAATTCTCTAATCAGATTAGCTCATTTTTAATCATCTGGAGTCTGGCTGGGTTTGTTCTGTGTGGGAGCCAGCGAGGCCCAACTGTTGCCCTGACTTCCTTTGTACGCGCTCCATGCAGGTCTTTTTACCCTCGCCCACCTCGCGCCTTGAAAACTGTGAGTCAAGCTGCACTTCCAGGAGCTTTCTCTCCTTCCTCCTCACCCGTACTTCTTACTTGCCGTTTTCTCTTCCACCCCTTTTGTTCGCTTTTATGGCTCCACGGTTGTGCTGCCTCCCCTTCAGCAGGGCTGGAAGGAGTGTGTGTATGTGTGTGTACGTCTGCACTTGTGCGTACACTTGCATGCACGCCCATGCACGCTTATGTATGCGCATGTGCATGTACACTCCCCCGTGCACACACGCACACGTGTGGGCTTCTGTATGTGTGTCTCTGAGTATCGTGCCTGCACATAGCCCCGCACACGCGCTGGAGCGCAGCCCCTACGTGAGTGATACGGCACTGGAGAGGGATCCGGGGCCCTAACAAAGTGAAAAAATAGCTTTTTGCCTCCACAGGCTATTGTTTATTTCTCACTGACATTGTTTCAGTGGTGTGATTCCTGTGATACAGAATTGTGGAGGGGTTCTGTTTCCTGAGTTTGTGAGTTCTTTTCTCTTCAGTGGGCCTTAACCAGTTGCCCGTCAGCATGAAGTTTGTATTCTGTGCTCACGTAGTTTGGTGTGCTTTGCTACTTGGGGTCATACCCAGGCTCTAGGATCGCCGAACCTGTGGATGCGTAGCCTTCGCTCAGTGAACACTTGTCTCCAAACCTTCAAATTCTAGCATCTTGGATACAACCGTAGGAGGAGAGGAGAGGGACAGATAGAAGCACACACACAGCCCCGACCTCCGTGGGTCCTTGCTCTCTGAGGGTGCAACAGGCACGTGCATAGCCCGTACCCAGTCACCCGGTCACTCACATCCACATCCCTGGATGCCCAGCTGAACACTGATGCACGACCACCACAAAGGCTTTGCAATTCTGCAAGAGGTAGGCTATGAAACGCTCTCCTTCCCTTGTGCTCACAGGTCTGCTGTCCCCTCTCCTGGGCGGTTCTTGTAGAGAGGATGCCAGGCATTGGCTTGGGGGTGAGCTCCAGCCCACCCTCAGGGTCCCGCTCGGTGACGTTCTGCTGCTCTCCCTGTCCGTGGAATCTCTTCCCCGGCGCCCAGCCCTGAGCAGCCAGGCACGAGCTGGAATTACTACACAGATGCATCAGGAAGGTGGAAATCCTGCTTCCTGTATCTGGAAAACATAACACTGGCTGTGGCTTTTTATTTTAAGAATATGATACCGCTCTTCTGTTTCCAAGGTATGAGTATTACTCAAGCTTTTCATATTCACATAGATTGTAGCGTTTGAGATGTATTCTATCTTTTTTTTTTTTTCTTAGAGAGAGAGAGAGAGGGAGAGAGAGCACAAGCTGGGGAGGGGCAGAGTGAGAGGGAGAGAATCCCAAGCAGGCTCCACACTCAGCACAGAGCCCGATGCGGGGCTCAATCTCACAACTGTGGTATCATGACCTGACCTGAAATCAAGAGTCGGGCACTTAACCGACTGAGCCACCCAGGCACCCCGAGATGTGTTCTGAGATTTCAGACGTGTGGCGTCCCTTCCGCAGTGCTGCTGGGCCTTCCCAGAAGGCTGACTGACTGTCTGCCTGGCAGGATGACTATCACTTTAGCTTCATACCTTCACAGGAGGACCAGGCTGGCACAGCCATGGGCCCACCCCCAAACCCACAAAAACACCCTGTGATTTAGGCAGGCGGTAGTTATGGCTATCTTAACTGCATAGGTGGATGATGAAATTAAGACAGCGAGAAGCCCTGGGGCCAGGGTGCCAGCTCCCTAACCGCACCCTCTCTCTTGACCCGTAGGGCAGCAGGGGCCGGCCCCTGCACAGCACATTATTTCTTCCTTCCTAAAAATCCAGGCTGCTTCTTGCCATGAGGAGACAATGAAATCCTGAACCAAGGGTGAAAAAGACCAACCAAATCAAAACAAACAAGGGCTTTTTTTTTTGTAACACTTTTCTTAGGAAGTCATTAAGGAATTATTGAGCTGATTAACGTGGGTGGAAAATATTTAAGTTTGGTCATTGTTGAGGCTGGCCAGTTTGGCTGCATTAGGAACGGACTCTTAGAAACCACCGTCCTGTTCTCTCTACATGTCCTCCTTGCTCCGGAGCGCTCTGGGACTGGACCGGGCACCCCCCGCCCCGCCCCGCCCCCTACAAATTCAGTGGTGACGAGGGACGCCAGTGTTCTGGGCGGCGGTGGGGGGGGGGGGGCCCGGCTGGTGAACAGCGAGCTGGGTGGGAGAGGCTGGCTGTCTCATACTTGCCCAGGCTGACACACACTTGCCCTGTGTTGGTAAAGATGGAGGTGACCTCGGGGAATTGGAAGCTGGGAGGCAAGCAGAGGGCAGGGCTCCGGAAGAAGGCGCACGAAAAGGAACAAGCAGAATCTGTTTATGTAGGCTTGCATTAAGCAGACCCTTTTCCTGGCAGACGCTGCGAGCAGTGGGCTGGGGAAGAGCCTAGCAGACAGCTAATGAGAGGTTCCTCCCCCAGCGTGAGCTGGACATGGGGAACCTGGTGGCCTCAGGGTGACCTCTCCCCACAGCTGCTGTCTCCTCTGAGGTGCAGGCGCCGAGCAGCGTGTGCTCTGTGGCCCAGGTTTTGCCTCCTTCTGAGAGCCGCCCTTTGTGACGTGGACTGAATCCTGGCCATCTTCCCCTTCCTCCTCCTTTGTCTTTTCTCAGAACTTTTGTTCCGGTTTTACCCTTGCCTAAGACCCAGGGGAAGTGGAGGGGCTCTGTTGGGGTGACTCTGTAACGGTGTGTGTGTGAGGGGGGCTGCCCTCCATCAGTGGCCACAGGCTGTGCCCCTTCCTCTCCAGCGGCCTCCAGCCTCTTCTGGAAACCCTTCCCTAGGCTCCTGGCTCTTGCACACGCTGCTGGGGGTGGAGAGGGGAGAGTGGAGCCAGAACCATGCATGACTCCAGCTTCCTGGCTGGCATGCTCACTCATTGCCGTGAGGGCCGAACCACAGCCCCCTCCCCTCCCAAAGCACACTGCGGATGGGTGGAAGGGGCTGGAAGGGATGGGCGGCCCCTTGTCACGTCATTTCATTCTCCCAACAGCTTTTGGAAATGTGATCGTCTCCATGGGACAGAAGGGGAGACTGAGGCCCGGGGGATGGAGTGGCTGATTTAACCAGGCGAAAGCAGGTAGTTTGATTAGTAGAGTCAGAATCAGCACCCAGACATGCTGGTGCCTAATGTAGTGCTTCTTCATAAAGCCAGAGAGCGAAGGAAAAACAAGGGAAGTAAAGGTGACCGAAGGAAAAGGGGAAACAGAGCAGGGGGGTGGGTGAACCGGAGCAGGGGTGGGGCCCCGGTGAGGGACGTTCTCCCACCCACCTCCAGGGGTCACTGAGAGGAGGACAAGCAGGGGCTCCCTCCCCGGTGGATGCGGGTCTTGCTAACCTGTCCTATTATTTCTCCATCACTGCCGGCACGCGGTTGCTTCTTTATGCTTGTTGGTCATCTTCTGGTCAGCGTGCCTGGTCTTGGACCCTTTGGGGACACTTGAGACTGGGAGAGACAGGCTCCAGTGAGTTTGTAGCCTATGCCGGGCCAACACACTTGGGAGCACTAAGTAAGGCAGCAAAGGGCTGTTGACCGAAGAAAGGTGTGTGGAGCACGTGCCGTGTACCTGGCACCATTCAGGACCAAGCCGTGGGCTCCGAGCGACGGACTCTGAGTAGGGACGGCAGTGAGGGAGGGGGTCTCGGTGGGAGAAGAGAAAGCTGGAAAATGTGCCCCCCCCCGCTACCCTGCTGTGGAACGACGCTGGAGAAATGTGAAGTGAGCCGCCCTCACCTGCCCACCTGTGACGCCCAGTGAGTGCCTTTTTGCTGGGTGTTTAGAATCTAGCTCTCCTGAACCACGGTGACAGCAGGTGGGGGTGGGGTGATGTGTCTGGGCTGGATAAATCTGACAAGGAGGAGCTTTGTCGTCCCCAGGAAGGACCAGAGCCCCACCCACCAATCTGCTCCTGACTCCTCTGTCCCCTTTGGGTCTCCTTGGGCGAGGGCTGCCTAATGCCTGTGAGGAGCTTTCTGAGCAGGAAATCCCTCAGGGTGGGTCTTTCAAGATCCCAAGTCAAAGAAGATCTGCCTTGGGAGAAGGGTGCCCGGGCTGTGGGGGGCGGGGCAGAGGGAGTGGTGGGCTGAAGGAGACCTGGATCCTGCTTGCTCCTGGCCAGCCACGTGACTTGGGTGAAGATGGCCATGGTCACTACTTCCTGTGCCTGGCCTTGCGCTAAGCACCAATTGGTCCAATCCCCCCCACAGCTTAGGATGGAGGTGCTATCCGTACACCCCTCGTGCAGGTGAGGAATCGGAACTTGGGGAACTCTTGGGCGCCGGGAGACAGAGATGGGATTTGAGTTTTCCTGGCACCCAAGACCTTGCGCTGATGATTAGGGCGCTCTGCCTCCCCAGTTATTACCCCTGGGCCTCTCTTTACTTGCCTGCAAGATTAGGACTTGAGTGAACTGTCTGCTCAGGCTCCCGTGCCACTGTCATTCTTGCTGTTTAGAGAGGAAGTATCCCAGGTGGGCAAAGACCTTGCGGACGGTGGTGCTTCCCAGATGTTGGGGAGGGGAAGAGCCAAGCAGCTGGGCCTTTGCTTGTCCCGTAGTAGCTGAGTGCCTACTTCTTGGCTCCTTTCTCCCCTGGCCTCCTGGAGCGAGCATGCCTCACTGGGCTCCCTCTGAGTGCCCCTGGGGTTGTTGTCCCCAGAGCCACCAGGCCCCAGAGAAGGCACACCGGGGGATGCCCGAAGCCTCGCCTCTTTGGCGGCTGGGCCATTAGCACCATCCCGCCGAGCACAGCTCACTACTCAGAGCCCTCTGCTGCTGTCCCCCACCCCGCAGCTGCTGCTGACAGCCACATCAGGTTAGAAATAGAAGTTTCCTGCTGGGCCCCAGACCCCTCCCCTCTGCCTCAGCTCATCTGGGGGACCCACCTGTGTGCCTTGTTGGTGGGGCCTCCCTCAGAGGGGCAGGGGGCTGGAGGAAGCCAGGGGCTTGTCAGCCTGGGAGTTCTAGGGTGGCCCTGCTGGAGTGCACCGGGGGACCATCCCTGTGGTCAGGGCCTGCGGCTGGCTCTCAGGCTTCAGGGCCTCCCCTCTGTCCAAGCTGCTTCACAAGTGCCCGGAAAGGGATCTGACACCAGCCTGGCAGGGAGACTCACCAGGCTATCTGTAGCTTCCAGCCTTCCACTGCAGAGGGTCTCCCTACATATGTGTTGAACTGAGCCGTGAACATGGCATGGGGCAGAGTGGAGGCAGGGGCCTGTAAAGGCAGCCTTGACACAGCTTTAGGGACTGAGTGCTTCTATGTCCTTCTTTTCACTGAATTCCCTTCCCTCCCCATCTGTCCTGTCTTCTTCCCATTGTGCAAAAGCACTCTGTGCTCCCCCTTACTCCCCCCTCCCATGGTTGCCTGTCTCGGGGAGATCTGGGTGTTAGGAGTCAGATGTGGATTGCTGTGACCCTACAGAGGCAGGGCAAGGTGAGGAGTGGTGTTCCACCATGGGGGTGTTCTCAACACCCAGCAAGACATGCTGGCCTTGGCCTCTGGCACCGTCTGACTTCCTACCTTGCCTCCGGAGAGGCGAATCAGGCTGGGACTTCTGGTCACCCTGACCCTGGCTCCCTCCCGGAGAGGGCTACCCAGGCAGCACCCTCCCCTGGAGCTAGCACCCCCTTTCCCGTGTGCCTCCGAGCACTAGCCCTGCTCCTCCCATTCCTGAGGCTGTCTCTAAGTCCAGGGTATCATGCTGACCCGAGGAAGCACAGTGACATGGTCCCAGCAGGGTGTGGTGAAGGAAGTTGTTTTTCTCAATGGTAAACAGGATAGTAAAACAACAATAGCAGTGTAGACGCTTCTCAGTTATTTACAAGTGGGTTCATCTGCATTCTGGATAATCCACAGCTTTCTCTTCCCAGGGTGGGAGTGGTTCCCAAAGGGGTTAGCAGCAAGGAAGGAACTAAGATTTATTGAGACTATATTATGTGCCAGACATTGTGACAGGCACTTTGCCCACATTTGTTCATGTCAGTGTCCCCCTGACCTCATCTTTCCATGTTTTTATCCCATTTGCTCATAAGGAACTAAGCCTTGTGGTCTTAGCCAAGCTCCTGACAGGTCTGTCCCCCTCCATGGCTGTCTTCCTACTGAGTGTGTGTGTGTGTGTGTGTGCGCACGTATGCACGGGGCTGTGATGGCAGACACATGGAAAGACAGACTCCATGCAGACCATCCATCCCTATGCTTCGCACAGTTCTCATGGCATTGGAGGTTCCTGAAATTCCTCCACCAGCAAGAGTTTATTCATACTGCTGTGAGTTTCCAGGGGCATTTTATTTATTTTTCTATTTTATTTTATTATCTTTGTTTTTTCTAATGTTTTTTTTTTTTTTAATTTATTTTTGAGACAGAGAGAGACAGAGCATGAGCAGGGGAGGGGCAGAGAGAGAGGGAGTCACAGAATCTGAAGCAGGCTCCAGGCTCTGAGCTGTTAGCACAGAGCCCGACGCGGGGCTTGAACTCATGGACTGTGAGATCATTACCCGAGCTGAAGTTGGACACTTAACCAACTGAGCCACCCAGGCCCCTCCAGGGGCATTTTAAATCGAAGTGGCCCCAAACATTTCTAGATGGTTGTTGCTTCTCACTTACTTTCATACCTGCCTGGAAAATGGAAAGGGGTGCAGAAACTCTTACAGACTGGGAAATTGAGGGTCCAAGAAGGAAATAAATCCTGAATCTGATCCCTCCTCTGCGTGTCGACCATGACGGTCTGAGCCTCTAGGTCTCCTGCCGGGATGCTTACAGTGGCCTCCCGACCGGTCCTCCCTGCCTCTATCCCTGCCCTCTCCCTGCTGCCCTAGCCCATGTGATCTTCAGATTATGTCATTCCTCTGCTTGGAATCCCACCAAGGGTCCTCATCATGGGTGAAAACCAAAATCCTTAGAGTGGCCAACAAGGCCCTGCACCCTCAACCCCACCTCTCTGATTTCATTTTGTATTTTTCTCTCCCAATTCATTCCACTGGTCTCTTGCTGTTTCTAGAACAGACCGGGTACTTTCTTTGCACTGGCCATTCTCTCTGCTTGGATCACTTCTGATATCGGAAGCTTGCCCTTCAAGTCTTTGCTCCAGTGACCTTGCAATGAGGTATACCCAGAACATCCTTAAATATTCTCAAATATACTGAAAACCACCAACCTCTTCCCCCACCCTGATGCTTCTCACCCTGCTCTCTCTAGTCTTCTGTCCAGAGAACTTGTCCCATTCTGAAACATCATGCAATTTATTTATAGCTAGCCTGCGGGCTCAGTAAAGACAGTGATTTTTTCCCCTTGCTGGCTCACTGACACATCCCAAGTGCTTAGATCAGGGCCTGGCACACAGTGGGCACCACAGTAAATATTTGGTGAATGAATCAAATCACAGATCAGGTCAGCGAGGGACTCATGACCAGAACCTGGCGTTTTACTCCCAAGCTAAAGATTCCCTCCCACCAAGTGTTTTATGTTAGAAGAAAACAATTCGATTTTTGGAGAGAAATCAAGACGTAACGTGGGCATAGAAAGCCTAAGTGTACCAGAGTGTACCGTGCATGAAATATGTGCCAGGTGCTGTGTATGTGTGTGGATCATCTCATGCTGTCTGCACATCTTCCCTGAGAGGGGAGTGGGACTGAAGATACATTATGTGCCCACGGCTGCAGAGACTACTCAGAGACTGAGCGGGGTTTCACCTTGGGAATGCCAGAAGATCTCCCTGGAGGAGACAGCACTGACAGCCTGGCTGTTTGCTCCCGACTTTCCTGCTGCCTGTGGGGAGAGCCAGACCTGATGCTGAGCTCACCTGGTCTGGGCCCTGTTCCCCGTCTCCCAGGATGAGGAGGGCTGGCCCTTGCCTCCTTCTCCTTTCCTGCAATGCCTTAAGTGGACTTGACTGCATCCCTATGGGTACCTGTTAGTAAGGTGCTGGTGCTTGCCCGGGTTCCAGCCAGAGTAAGCCAGCAGGTTGCAAAAAAGCAACTGTAAGGTTTGGCTACTCATTGAAGGGTGTGTTGGCTACTGATTTCCAGAGCTGGGGCACCGGTAAGCTTGGTCATTGGTTCTGTGGCAGGAGCCTGCAGGGGACAATGAGGAAGACCACCTTGCTGTTCTCAACCCCCTGCAGGCTCCTCCCCAGTATGCCCTTCATGCTCGTGTGTCAAGCTGTTGAGAACCAACAGGAAGCCGGTGTGGAAGCCTCCCCAGATGAGCATGTGCGCCTCTGTTTTAGAAGGACCCGCTGTCCGGATCATACAGTGAAAGGTGAATTCATTCTTTTCACTGAGGCGCTTCTGTTCTACCCAGATTAGACACACTATATAAAATGACTAGCATGACAGATCCACAAAGCAGGAACACAAATATAATACGTGAGCCACGTGCTGGGGACGTTTCCTTAATTGGGAGTTTGGAAGTGAAAAGCACAACACGTATAAGGTGTTCCTAAAAATTCAGAGAGAGTAGTGTAGGCAGTATGGCAAATAGAGTCGGTCTCCATGTAGGGCAGGGGTACCACCTAACTGTGGGGTTTTTGCAATGGTGTGCCATCATCATTGAATATGAAGAGTCAGGACACCAAGATCAGCCCTGGGTTATCATAGGTCATACTCACCACAAGTAGATATCCATTTTGTCCAAACTGGCCCAGAAAAGCCCTCCTGTTGACTGATAAGAGGGGAATAATTAGGAACACTGAGTACACCTTACAGAACATTGGGTGCCAATGAAGTGAAGGTTTGGAGAGTTTCCATGGAGACAGAAAGGCTTCGCTTAGGCTTTGGGTAGTCATTTAAGGGCATTTCTCATCCTTGCCTGCTCTCAGGTACTAAGGGACCCAAGCTGCTTCACTTCCCTCAGCCTTGGGTCCTCGTGGGCTGTGGAGAAAGTTAAAAGGGTTATAACGGAAGGGCACCTGAGTGGCTCAGTCGGTTAAGTGGCCGACTCTTGATTTTGGCTCAGGTCATGATCTCAAGGGTTTGTGAGTTCGAGCCCCATATCAGGCTCAGTGTGCTGACCTCTCGGAGCCTTCTTGGTATTCTCTCTCTCTGTCTCTCTCTAAAAAATTTTTTAAAAGGGTTATAATAGAACTCAATAGGATCGAACTGGTTCCTCTTCCAGCACTTGGATATCAGATCTCATGACTGCCTGGGACACCAGGGACTTCTGACTGGTGCACGCTTACTCTTTCTGTGTCACTGGTCACCTGCCATTACTTAGTGTACTTTTCTGTAAATATATTCCAATTCAGTGCAAAGTTAAGAAGAAGAGAAAATTAAGCAAGAGAATAATAACCACCACTTCAGGGGAGGGCTTCTTTGGGGGGTGAGGGAATGTGGGAAGATGGCATTGGAGAGAAGTGTCCTGGCAGCTTTGAGTTTCCAGTACTGTCTTTAGGTTGGATTATTCGATTCATTAGAATTCTTGTTATGCTTCATAATTCACATAATGGGTTATAATTCTGCCTTCCAATGGACAATGAATTCAACACGTAACACGGGGCAGAATAGCAAAGCTTCTGAGAGGAAACAATCTGATGGGGCCCTCCACACCCTGCTAAGGCCTAATTCCAACTCCCCACCTAAACCCCTTCTCCCACAAGACATTCTTTCTTGACCACCAGACGTACCATACCAACTCCTTATTTTCTGAGCCATTGCTTTGGCATTTTCCTTGACGTCAGGGCTCAGACATCATCATTCGAATCCCCTGCGAACTTTGGCCCTTGTACTCACCCATATTCGATAAACGCCGGTTGACTTGAGAGGAACAGAAGCTGCCAGTGCCCACTGAAGAGAATAAATTACCAGGAACTTGCAGATTAAATGGCGAAGGGTGGCTTTTCTCAGGACATCTGAATACACTGACCAAACCTAGTATCTCATCCACATATTCTTGCCAGCTTTTCCTCAGGGGACTTGAATCTTAACTCCTGCACCAAGCTCGGTAGTTTTCAGTAGGTGGTCCGTTTGCAAACTTACTTGCTTTTACTCAAGACCTGGCCGTGAGAACTATTAATTCAGATGATCCAATCGAAACCATACATGACGCTTTTATGATGCTCCTCTCCCCACTCCTCCCCACCCGCCATTGCACTCTGACTCTGTTTAAAGAAGTCCAAGTGTGGTTCCAGAGCCTTGGAGAAAGCTGCTGGATGAGGCCAGCCACAGGTGGGTGGACAGCCCCACTGGCTTTTTTTTCACAGATGACTCTGATTCTTTTCTGGACCAGAACTCTCCAAGCAGACTCCTCCCAAGAGCCCAGAATGCCAACCCTTTCTGACGACTGAGCATCTTGTCTGTGAGAAAGACCTCAATCTTGCTGTGGACATTTGCATTTGATTAGACAGAACTAAGGAACCCTTAGGATTGGCCTGGCCCAGCAAGAAGAATATCAGATCTCATGACTGCCTGGGGCACCAGGGACTTCTGACTGGTGCACGCTTACTCTTTCTGTGTCACTGGTCACCTGCCATTACTTAGTGTACTTTTCTGTAAATATATTCCAATTCAGTGCAAAGTTAAGAAGAAGAGAAAATTAAGCAAGAGAATAATAACCACCACTTCAGGGGAGGGCTTCTTTGGGGGGTGAGGGAATGTGGGAAGATGGCATTGGAGAGAAGTGTCCTGGCAGCTTTGAGTTTCCATTACTGTCTTTAGGTTGGATTATTCGATTCATTAGAATTCTTGTTATGCTCCATAATTCACATAACTCACATATATATTATAAATATTCTTTTGTGTGTAACAAATATAAAATAATAAGCTACATAAGCTAAATATTAAAAAAAGATCCTGCAGGTTCTATGGTTGAATAGACCAGGGTTTGAGTCTTGCCCCGTCACTTACTGGAGTATGGGTCTTAGATGAATAACATAAACTCTTGGAACCTCAGTTTGCTCATCTGCAAAATGGGGGTTGCAGTGCACAATGAATAATTGAGTTGACATTTGGGGTATGTATTTCAAAGCAAAGTATGTGGTCTTGTGAAAGCATAAAGCAGGGAGGCTGAACCTAGTTGAAGAGGGGTGGGGTGAGAGTGGGGGATGTCAGGGAAAACTTCCTTGCGAAGCTGATGTTTGTGCTGTGTGTTGACTGAAGGCTAGTTTTATTTTTAATTTTTTAATGTTTATCTAGTTTTGAGAGAGAGAGAGAGAGAATGGAGGAGGGGCAGAGAGAGGGGGAGACACAGAATCCCAAGCAGGCTCCAGAGTCTGAACTGTCAGCACAGAGCCCGACATGGAGCGGGAAGGGGGGCTCGAACTTGTGAACCACGAGATCATGAGCTGAGCCAAAGTTGGACCCTCAGTCGACTGAGGCATCCAGGCGCCCCGACCGAAGGCTAGTTTTAAGTAGGTGAAGTCAGTACCTGGATTCATCTCCCCTCATACTCATATACTAGGTCTTTTGGGGAAGGGGGGAGATGTGTTCCATAGAAGCATGGATTTTTCAGAGGCACAGTGGACTTCAGAGAACGCTATATAACCCATCCTCTCCTACCCTCACTCCCCCTGGATTTTGCCAGTGAAGAAAATGAAGCCCAAGAGATAATGTGACTTGTGCAGGCACCTCAGCTGATAAGCAAAAGAACTGGGAGCAGAACACAAAGCCGCGTTTGCCTTTGCATGTGGCGGACACACTTCTAGTGCTTTGCATGCTTGATATTTAATCTTCACTAGCAGCTCTGTGCAGTGAGTACTGTTATCGTTCCTTGTTTACAGATGTGGAATCTGATGCTGAGGGAGGTTAAGGAACCCCTTCAGAGTCACACCGCTCGGAGTAGGGTCAGGACTGCAGAGCCCCCACATTCCTAATCATCACCCTGTACTTCCTCCTACCATAACCTCCGTTTGCAGTATTTCTGCTGAACCATGATGTTTTGTCTGCCCTCACGGAGCTGTGGTGTTTCTGGAGAGAAAAGATAGTAATACAACATAACACAACACCAATGGGAAAACCAAGCCGAGTGGAGGTTCGGCTTTGGGGGTAAGGCAGTTCACCTCTTGGGCTTTGTGTTCTTTTTCAGCAACATTGAGGAACGGTGAGGGTGGGTGATAGAATGTTCTCTGAAGTCCACTGATGGGTAGGGGAGGTTCAGACCACTGCTGATGACTCTGTCACAGGGTAGAGTTCAGACCTTGTCCTGAGGTAGTGGGGAGCCAGGGTGAGGTTGTCCGTAGGGGGACGCGAAGAAGAAAGTATTGCTTTAGGAAAGTAGAGCCTGAGAGGCCTTTATCTGACAACTATGTTTCTCTAGAGGCTGACTTCCCAAGGGGACATGCCTGGCCACTTAGATCCACAGAGTTTGTGCTCTAGGGGTCCCTCACGGGGGGATCCGTTACGACTGTTCTCATTCATGTGCCTTTTCAGATGAGGAAGGTTAAATCATGGTTTGGACTTCTAGTAAGTTCTCACTCCTGACTGGAATCCCCTCTCTGAGATGGAAGCTCCACTTCATCACCATCCCCTCCGACCCCCTTTTATTTCCCAGAGACACAAGGGATCCTTGATGGGATCTCATCGTTGGTGTTACTGGACGCTCTTCTAAGTTGGTGCATTATCTCACACCAACCTCTCTTTCAGTATCATGGGGAAATTGATATAGACATGTTCTCCTTTGTATCAGCCTCAGAAAAAGGTTTGTTTTCCCCTTCAGGCCCGCCCCTCTATTTGCATAACAGCAAGAAAACAACACTGCCACCTAGTGGGAGTTCAGAGTGTGACCTTCAGAGGTCTTCCTCCTGACCCCAGTGCATTATTTCTGTTATTAATAGGTAAACTAATGGGCAGCTCTGAGTGCAGTGTTCTTCTAAGTGAGCAGATCCAAGTGGATTGTCAGGTCCGTTTTCCATTCTCTTGCAGGGGTCAGTGAGGTGCAGACAGAACCTTTGCAACGGGTGCGGGGAACTCTACCTCCTGTCCCTTGACTAATTCTCACAGCAGTTCGATGAGGCAGGTGTGTGCAGCCCCATTTACAGATGAAGAAATTAAGGCTCGGAAAGTTGGGTAACTTGGCACTTTACTGAGCACCTGGCATGCACTCAAACCATGGCATGCCAAGAGGCCTCCTAGAGGTAGTATGTGGATTACAGTCTGTTTTCCTCCAAAACTGTACTATCCAGACACACTGGCAAAACACTGTCAGGTCCTGGCCATCTTGCACAGTCGGGGAGACCCTGTGCCCTGAAGTAGCCCAGCAGGACTACCCAGATAGAAGAGGTAGGTCTGGGATTTTGAAGGCCTCGTGGGAAGAGAACATTTGATAGATGAAGGCACAGAGGTGGCACAGGAATGGGGAATGTCTGTGGGCAAGGAAAGGCTGCCTGTCCAGGGCCAAGCCTGGTGTCATGTGTACAGAGCTTTGAAAGCTAGGCTGGGGGCTCCAGGGAGTCACCATGTCTTCTCCCCTGCTACGTTGGTAAATTGGCGAGGAAGACACGCTTGGTGAAATTGAAATTGAGACAATGTAGAAGTACATAAAGTAAACAAAGTGAATGTCTCCCTTCACACCCGTCCCCCATCAGGAAATAGAACTAATAGTTAAAAGTTTGGTGCGTACGCTCCCCAAAGATTTCCTATTCCTGTAAAATTATATAGACAAATAAATACATCCACTCATACGCACATAAATATGTGCACGTATAGTGTGAGTTATTTTAAATTGGATTATTTTAAACTATAATTTTATAATTTCCTTGTTATTTAAAAAAACCCAGGAATATATTACAGCCAGCTTCTTAAAAAATCTTATTGTTAAAAATGTTAACCAGCTATAAAAATAGAATACTGTAATAAGTCCATTCTCCCAGCTTCAACATTTGTCAATACATGGCCAATCTTGTTTCACCTCTGCCCCTCTTCCTAGTGTCCTCCCAGCAGGATTAAAAAAAATTTTTTTTTAATGTTTCTTTATTTTTGAGAGGGACAGAGACAGAATGTGAGTGGGTTAGGGGCAGAGAGAGAGGGAGACACAGAATCCGAAACAGGCTGCAGGCTCTGAGCCATCAGCACAGAGCCTGATGCGGGCCTCGAACTCACAGAGCTGTGAGATCATGACCTGAGCGGAATCAGACGCTCAACTGACTGAGCCAACCACGCGCCCCTCCCAGCAGGATTTTTTAAAGAAATTTTCAGATACCATACATTTTGTCTGTAAATAGGTCTGTATCTATCTCAAAAGAACACTTTTATTTTAAATGTATTTGTTACTTTTGAGAGAGAGACAGAGTGCGAGGGAGGGAGGGGCAGAGAGAGAAGGAGACACAGAATCCAAAGCAGGCTCCAGGCTCTGCACTGTCAGCACACGAACTGTGTGATCATGACCTGAGCTGACATTGGACACTGAACTGACTGAGCCACCCAGGTGCCCCTCAAAACAACTTTCAAACAAAATACAGCCAAAATGCTATCATCACATTAAAAAGCATGAATTCCTTCATATCACCACCTATTTAGTTGGTGTTCAAATTTTTCCACTTGTAACAGCTGATGTGTTTGAATCATGATTTAATAAGGCCCATAGATTACATTTGCTTGATGCTTTTTAAGTCTCTTTTTCTACACAGATTTCTACTCTCTCCTTTTCCTTTTCCTTTTTGCCATTCATTTGCTGAAGAAACTAGTCATTGGTCCTGTAAAGTTTTCCACATCCTGGATTTTGCTGATTGTATATCCCCATGGTGTCTTTTAAACTATTTCTCTGTCCCTATATTTCCTGTAAGCAGGTGGTTAGTTCTAGGAGCTTGAGCAGAATCAGATTTGATTCCTTGACTAAAAGGTTGGAGCTGCTTAGGCAGGGGAGTGAAGTGACCAGGAGCAAACTTGGTGGCAAAACTGGCCAGGAAAGAAAGGGACACTTTACCGGCCTTCCCCAACAACCCAAGGGGACTGTCCCCAAACCTTTGTAGGGTTGGCTTCAAGGATGCTCAGTTGCTGGGGGTGGGGGTGGTTCTCACCTCATCAGAACCTTCTGTAAGGGGCCCCTGGGGCCATCTGACCCCACCATCTGGTCAGCTAGAGCTGACCGGCAGCTGGCTCTCTCAAATGGGAGCCTATGGCTTTCTCCTCTCTCGTGGTTTTGCACTGGCTTCCTTCCCTTCTTCCCACAAGTCCAACATCTCCACTTAAAAAAAAAAAAAGAAAAAACACCATAAAAATGCTTTTCTCTCCTCTTCCCAGCAAGTTTATCCCGATGACACTGCTGAGCCACCAAGGACAGCTTAACTGTCTCAGCTCAGAGCTAGGAGAGATCTGGACAGTGTTTGCAGAAATTACTAGTGCTCTTGAAATGCCTTACACTTCGTATCACAAACTCCTGTAGAAGAATCACTTAATTTTGAAATTATATGACTAGCTCTGAATCCGACTTCCCACCCCATCCCTAGAAACTCATCTTCAGCCCCATTTTTCTTAAACAATCATTCCAGTTTTTCAGTACCTTTGACTAGCTCTCCCTGCCTCCACCATGGGAATAAGTGGCATTTCTTAAAGATAATTTGATTGCTATTTTCGATCAATCAAAGACTTGGGCCCAGAGTTGCTCATCACCAGCAGCAAATACAAGGTCTGTACACTAACATGACATTAAAGCAACGAAGGTTGATAATTTAATTTGCTGTGTAGTCTTATCTCAGTGAAATGCATACCTTTCTTTGGGCCTTTTGAAAGATTAAAAGTCTTGTCTTCACTTTCCTGAGCTCCTAGGAGTCTGGGCTACCACAGGGTTACTTTTCTTAGTTACTAGATTCTGCTGGAGGGGACCACAGAAGATAACCTGGTCCAGGATTCTTCTGTCTGATCCCTTGCTCCCCAGGCCTTCACTTAAAAATTAAATATATATATATATATAGATATATAGATAGATAGATCTGTATATATCTATCTATATCTCTATCTATATATCTCTATCTCTATCTATAGATATATATCTATCTATAGATAGAGATATATAGATAGATATATAATCTGAATCCTAGATGAGTTCTATCATTTCTCAGAGTCAATCAGTAACAAATGGAAGTGAGGTTAGAGCCTAGTCTTCGGTTATGTCTATTTGAGTTTTGTCAAAATCCTTGTATTTTTTTTATGATTTACCCACAGAGGTAAAGGCCATAGTGACAGGCATCCTTCATAGGTGCAGTCTGTGAGTTGGGGATTATTCCTCCTTAAGTCTGTTGCATAGACTCTTTTGAGCTAAGTTAGGGGATGAGTGCTTTGCTGATTGAGCTACCAAAATGCTTCACCACGTCTCTTCTTACTGTCTTTTGTCCGCATCCTTCTTCCAACTCTGGACTGACAAATACTCACAGGCTCAGCTGCACACTTCCTGGGAATCTGCGTTGATTTTGGAGACCGTATTCCTGTCCTTTCATGGAGACGGGTGGTGTAATGAAAGAAATCAAATCCTCCGTCCCTATTTGGTAGCAGGGTGGTGGTTGGGCAAGTCACTTAGATAACTATCATCCTTAGTTTCTTCATCTTTAAAATGGGCTGACAATCTCTATCCCAGGATTGCTGTGGCCATTGCAGACTGTACATCTCCAGCCTTAGGCATGCACCACATGCTTAATAAATGGTTGCCATTGTAACTATGGAAAGGCAGAGTTGAATCCAGCCTCTAGGGAAGGGGGCATGAGAGAGATCTAAGATAAAAGGCCAGTGTTTTCAGGATAATATATGCTTTTGTCTGACCCTTAGATTTGGGAAGGATGGTTGTTTTTTATGAACTACCCACTTTTCTTCCTCACAAGCTATAAACTGAGTGGAGATAATCAGCTCTCTGTCATATAATCTCTTGAGTGTTTTTTTGGTTGATTGATTCTATATACATATGTATGCACACACATACACACACACGGCACAGGCGGGGGGATCTCAGCAAACCTCTACCCACGGTTGACATAAGATTTCTGGCAAGTCCTCTGCTGCGGTTTCCTCATACCCGAATCCCAAAAGCAAACGGGGTCGGAAGCAGTTTCATGAGCAACACCCCCTCCATTGACCCTACTCAGGTACTTCCTCTTTATTATTTCATTACTTTTTTGTCCCGGCGAATTTGCCCTTACAGTTTCAAGATAATCAATTTCTTTTCATGCGCCTTCCCCATCCAAATTGGATTACAGATATAAATAGCCGTGCGCTGGCCCCAGCGGCCGGCGTGCACTCCCGGGCTGGTGCTTGGCAGCTGGGGTCCTTGGGCAGGCTTGGGCTGTTTGTTTATTTTCAATTGAAGCTCTAAGTGCTGGAATGACTTCCACCTCCTGCACACACAGCCATCTCAAAACCCCCTTTGTTCCCTGGTTGCAGAGGACAAATATTCGGTGTTTTCATTCGTAGTGGTAAGAATGCCAGTTCCCTCAGCAGGCATCCTCCTGCTGGTAGCTGTCCTGTGGTTAGCCTTTTTATTTAAAAGTTTTTCTTTTTTTTTCTTTTTTTTTAAATGTTTATTTATTTCTGAAGGAGAGAGAGTGTGTGTGAACGGGGGAGGGGCAGAAGAGAGGGAGACGCAGAATTCGAAGCAGGCTCCAGGCTCTGAGCTGTCAGAACAGAACCTGATGCTGGGATCGAACTCACAAGCTGTGAGATCATGACCTGAGCCGAAGTCGGACGCTTTACCGACTGAGCCACCCAGGTGCCCCATTTAAAAATTTTTCTAAATCACTAAGTGTACCCGCCTCAGGCTGCACCCCAAGGATTCACCTTACTCTTGATTTTCCTTCCAGAAACATAGAAATACCTTTATGTAACATTATAAGGAAAATAGGACAAGTTCTCAGGCCAGGAACCCTGGTCTCCTTTGCTGGGGTTCAGCTTTTCCCTCCCTGGGAATCCCCTTCTCTCTGCATTTTCTTTTCACTTCACATTCCTTTTTGGTTGTATTGAGGTGGTTTTCTTACCATGTAATCTCACCTCCGGGGACAGAGGTAGAATTAACACGGGCTGGGAACGCTGTTTTGCTTTGTCTGGTAGGTGCAGGGATGTTCGTTATCCCACCCCGTTCTCTGTTCACAGATGGTGTTTCTTCTGGTGTGGTCCTTGAACCACCAGCAGTAGATCTTCCAGAAACTGAGGACTATGCAAACCCCTGGCCTAAGTCTGAGTGTTTGGTGGTGGGGCCCAGGAGACTGAGAAAGGACAGTCACAGAGTGCTGGTCTGTGTACAGATCATACCACTCTGGCCCCATGCATATCTTTTCTCTTCAAGGCTGATTCTGAGCCTTGTCAGGATCCAACCTGCGGGCTGTTTTCACTTCACTTCTGTTATAAACACGTTCACCCACACGTACCTCTCCGTCTCCAATATCTTTTCACTGATGCCGAGACAATTCTGTGCTTGCCTTGGAGAAGCTCAGGGTCTAGTTGAAGAGATAAGGTGTACTCATGGTAAAAGAGGAGTGACAACAGAATGCAAGGAAAGCTGAATGTAAATGTGTGATAGAAGTTTGATTTTTTTAAATGTTTATTTTACTTTTGAGAGAAAGAGAGACAGAGTGTGAGCAGGGGAGGGGCAGAGAGAGAGGGAGAGACACAGAACCCGAAGCAGGACCCAGGCTCTGAGCTGTCAGCACAGTGACCTGAGCCAAAGTCGGACTGGGCCACGCAGGCACCCCTAAACTTGATTTTAATGGGATGGAGGGTGTTGGCCTTGAGCGGGGTGCTGAGGAACGTCAGTGCAGGGTGGGAGGTAAGCAGGAAAGCAGCTCCTCAGAGGCAGTGGCATGAACAACAGCCCACAGTGGGGATGAGGGGCTTGTGTGCGTGAGGAGGGGAGCTGAACTGACCCAAGACGGAGGAAGAACTGGGTTGGCCGGGAAGGAATGTGAGTCTAAGCTGCCTTTTTGGGAGCTTAAAAGATAATCAGATTAGTTGGGATTTTGGGGAGAAAATTTGGCAAATCAATGCTATAATCAGGATCATGTTGGGATTTGCAAAGTCAGAATCCAATTTCCTAATTTGGCATCTTCCCCTTTCATTAGTTCAGGGTGCCCAAAATTATAGGTGTCATTCCACTGGAGGGTCTGGAGAAAATGGTAGGTAAAGTGTGCACAGGGTGTTCCAACACTGAAAACCAAAACAGAACATTTTATTATAAAAATTTTCAAAAATACACAAAGGTATAACACCATCATAACTTAAAATTTTTTTAATGTTTATTTATTTATTTTGGGAGAGGAGGAGGGAGAGAGAGAGAGAAAAGAGAGAAAGAAAGAGGGAGGGAGAGGGGCAGAGACAGAGGGAAAGAGAGAATCCCAAGCAGGCTCCATGCTCAGCACAGAATCCAACACTGGGCTCGATCCCACGAACTGTGAGATCATGACCTGAGCTGAAATCAAGAGTTGGACACTTAACAGACTGAGTCTCCCAGGTGCCCTGGAACATAACTTTTATTTAACCATGAGAAATGCATCCCTGTGAGGCAACAGCCTGAAGTTCAAGAGCAGAAAAAGCTAACCTGTGGGGATAGAAATCAAAATGGTGGTTGCCTCTGGTGGGGGTGAGGGGTTGACTAAGAGGGCAAGAGAGGAGTTTCTGGGATCATGATAAAGTTCATCTTTATGGGGGCATTGGTGACAAAAGTTTGTATGTTTGTCAAACTTAGCAAACTGCATAAAAGATCTAAGCACTGCACGCCATTCTACCTTAAAAAATAAAGTTGTTCCTCTTTTTTTTGCCCCTAATTTTCTTTCAGTCCTTTTGATCATGTCAAGGAGAACCTGGTTGGGGCCAGAGGGTGATACCATCTAATACTTAGCTCCCTCCCTTTTTTTTTTTTTTAATTTTTAAATGTTTGTTTATTTTTGAGAGAAAGAGAGAGAGAGAGAGAGAGAGAGAGAGAGAGAGACAGGGTGTGAGCGGAGGAGGGGCAGAGAGAGGGGGAGACACAGAATCCAAAGCAGGCTCCAGCCTCTGAGCTGTCAGCACAGAGCCCGACGCGGGGCTTGAACTCACGAACTGCAAGATCATTACCTGAGCCGAAGTCGGAAACTTAACTGACTGAGCCACCCAGGCGCCCTGATCCCTCCTTTTTTAAACAAAAGCCAGAGGCCTCAAAAGAACATTATCTTGTTTTCATTGCATTAAAAAAAAATAATTATTTATGCCTATTGATACTAGCTCTCCTAAGTAGTACTATAATATTTTTTTCTTCAAAAATAAAATGATTTAGGGGCGTCTGAGTGACTCAGTCGGTTGACTCTTGATTTTCGGCTAAGGTCATAAGCTCATGGTCATGAGATCAAGCCCTGCATTGGGCTCCACGCTGAGTGTGGAGCCTGCTTGAGATTCTCTCTCTCAAAAAATAAAAAGTAAATAAATAAAATAAAATAATTTAAGGAAGGGAGACAGAAGCGGTAAGCATACAGAGTGAAAACTGGAAAATGGCATGTGGCCGGCAGACATCTGGGAAACACTGGTGGGTGGGGGGTCGTTACTTCAGGGTGACCCTGTGGGACAGAGGAAAAGGGTCTTGCCAAAAAATGATCTGTCCGGATTCACTCAGACATTCCTTGTCGAGTTTGGCTCTGTTTTCTGAACTCAGGGGGGCAGTGCCCCCCAGAGCCAGCGGCGTCGAAAGACGGCTGTTGCCATCCGGGCATCTGTGGTGGGCGGGAGACCAGTGAGTCCGGACCCCGGAAACAGCAGATGTGAGTGGTTCAACTGGACACAAAACTCTGGCCGCCACCTCACAGCAGCTCCCAGTGACTGAGAGGCTAGCCATGCTGTCTGTTGGAGTAAGAGAGAGACAGGGCCGTGAACTTCCCTTGAGCCCTCTCCCTTACTCACCTGCTGCTGTGACCCAGTGCCTTGTAGCTTCCTGCTTCGGGAACAGGTTACAGCCAGGCCCTGTGGGCCATCGTGGGCTCTCCAGGGACCCGTGGCCTCCATAGATAACATGCGGAGGGTCTCTGTTGCAAATAAACCGTGCGTTGGGAACATCGGTTGTAGTCCTTCTGTGACGGGCGTATGTCCTTGCTGCTCGTGGCCCCCAGGTTCCCAGGGAGCCTGTGCTCTCCGAGTCCCCTGTCCGGCGTCTGCGTATCCCTGGCAGACAGTAGAGCTCATGACAGTAGAGTAGTGGCCCAGTAGAGCTCATCCCCCCTCTCCAGGAGGCGTTACGGTGAAAAGACCGTTTACATGGCAGTTGGGGTTTAACCGCCTCATCCACCGGGTTCCTAGACAACCATGACATCAGCGAAGTGTGCATTCCTTGCCACCTTGTGTTTCTGCGTGCCATCGTCCCACAACCCCACCTCCCCCTGGCTGCTCCTGGTTTCTCCCTCAGCCGTTTTATCTTTAGGCTCCATCTGCACGGAACTTCATTCACTGCAACAAGTCAAGGCAGACCCGCAGGAGCCAGGCCCACTCCCAGGGATGGGACGGGCCTTCGGGGCACTGGAGGGGGTCATCTCAGGTGCTGGAGGCTCAGTGGGGAAGGCAGAGTATTTTGTGTGAGAAGTCAGAGGTGGGAGCCAGGTGGCCAGGGTCTGAGTTCATTACCAAGAAGCAGCAACCCTTCCCAGGGATCTGCCACGTGCCAGGGGGGGCTCTCAGGGCCACCTAATCTTCCAGTGACCCAGCAAGGCAGCCAGCATCATCATCCCTGCTTTACGGATGTGGAAACTGTGGGCCCCGACGGCTTGGGTCTCTTGCATAAAGTCACATGGGAAGTAACAGAGCCAGGATTCACACGCAAACAATCTGGCTCCAGAGCCTCATAGTTAACCAGTGTGAAGCCAGTGTTTCTCAGCTTCACCCAGTTATAGGAATCACTTGAGGCTTTGGTTCCCGTGTGGATTCCCCGGGGAGTTCCATCAGCCACTAGGATCCCGTGGGTACAGGAATCTGAACAATGAAAGAGACCCTAAGTGACTCTTCCCTGCTGGTGGCTTTAGGAAGTTGGGCCCCTGGCCATTTGGAAGTGAGGTGCTATTTCCCCAGCTGGGAGAGCCTGGGCTCTGGTTGCAGGCTTTGGTGGGAACACCGCTGGCAGCGGCTTCCTAACATCAGCTTGTGTCAGCTGGGACATAGCCTTGGCTTAGGAGTGTGATCAAAATGGGTTCCAGGTACACAGGCTCAATCAGCAGACCTAGACGGCTCTGGGGATGGGTTTGGGGATCAGAAAGACCAGGAGAATAAAATATAATGGGAGGGGGTAGCTGCTCCCATGAAGGAGAACAGCAGCTAGAGGCTCCACACTAGTCATCACCCCTGGGAAACATTGACCACAGAGTCACAGGGGGACTGAGCCTTTGGGTGGGTCTGGGGCGAGGCCGGGAGCATGTCCTTTCCAAGTGGTTTCCTAAGCAGGTGTTTCATGCAACTCTGATGGGACTCGAGCTACCAAGAGCCCTTCAACCGGGCGTGTCCCATTTTATTTATTTGTATAATATAATATAATTATATATTATACATATACATATATATATATATATATATATATATATATATATATATATGGTATTATTTATCCCAGGGTTTTGCATTTTAAAGACATGTCTGGATGGTGGGATGTGTGGCCTTGAGGGATGATGTTCTCAGCAAGGAATTGTAGGCTTGGAGACCCTGTGCGATGGAGATACCATTTAACTGGAGACCCACCCAGAGCAATCAGATCCTACCAGCCCGAAAGGATTTCCCTGGGACTTAGCTGTGCCTGATCTTAAGTCTTCAGCGAAAGCTCAGAGTACCCTCTCTGTGCCCTGGTGCCTAGAAACCCCAAGGGTCAGAATCATCCACTACTATTTTCCTTTCCCATACCTCACTATCTTCTGACTCTGATAGGGAAGGGGAATTCTTCTTGGGTTAAGCTGAAGCTTACCCGCTAAAATGTCTCCTGAAAACGTCTACGGCCACCTGGGACCCTCAGGAAATGAGTCATTCCAGGTGGCTGGGATTTCCAAATAGTTAAAGATTCATCCTTTTCATAGCTCTTACTTTTATTATTAGTATTTTTGATGGAAGTATCACACACATTTCAGCCTCCATAACCAGGTTGTAATGAACATAAATTGTTCTAAGTGACTCTGGGATATTCTCAGGATTATCGGTGATGTCCTGGGTGTCCACAGAGTCCTTTCATTAAAGGACCCTGACTTTAATGCTTGTTAGTGCAGTGTCCAACATCAGTCTTTCTGCCTCTTCCCTATTAGCCATCACTGTGCACTGAATCAGGGGACCTGTTTCTAAAAGTCTCCCTCCTTTCTGCCTGCCCCCTCTGTCACTTGTTTGCCTGATTCTGATCTGCTGTTGGTGTAGAAACCAGATTAATGATCTTGGTTCAACAGTGTATGAAATGACACAAGCTATACATGAAGACCCTAGGGACACTCAGCCTGGAAAGGATGTCCATGGACATCATGACATCATGTTTTTGTACATTCATGTGCCTTGGTTACTTGCTTCCTATTTTAGGTAGGCAAAGTAGAGCTGTCCTTTGGATTTTGTAAAGCTGAAGAAATACACGAAGATAAATACCGTGAGCTCTCTATCTTCACGTATTTAAGGATGAGTCAATCAGAGAAGTGGGTCGACTTAGACCAGTGGTCCTCAATTTTCAAATCATATTCAAATACCAGGACTCAGCTTCATCCCCAGGCCACTTAAGTCAGAATCTTTGGGGGTAAGGCCCAGGCATTAATATTTTTAAAATATTCTTGGGATTCTGGGGCGCCTGCATGGCTCAGTCAGTTAAGCGTCTGACTTCGGCTCAGGTCATGATCTTGCGGTTCGAGCCACGCGTCAGGCTCTGTGCTGACAGCTCAGAGCCTGCAGCCTGCTTCGGATTCTGGGTCTCCCCTCTTTGTCTCTCTCTACCCCTCCCCAGCTCACGCTCTGTCACTCTCTCTCTTTCTCCCTCAAAAATAAACATTAAAAAAAGTAAAAATATCCTTGGGATTCTAAAATGCAACCAAGATTGACAACCATTGATTTAGATCCTTCCCAAACCACCATGCTGAAGAGCTGTGTTTCTTTAGGATAGCGGTTCTCAGCCTTGGCCGCCCACGACAACCACCTGGAAGAGCTAGGAACAGTTTGAAAATACCCCTGCCAGGTTTTCCTAGTGAGCAATTAGGGCTCAGAACCACTGGTTTAAGATATTTGGGCTGGAAGATTGCTTTTTATAAGTCTTCATTTTCTGAGAGGCTTGGGGATCTTTTTTTAAATGTATCAGTGTTTTTCCGGAGATAATGGCAACCTTTGTCTTTAGATTAGCTTTACAAATCTAACACCCACGTGGTAGAATGTGTTCATGTCGGTAGGCTAGGAGGGAAAGGAGAACTTAATCAGACACCTGGGACACCACAGATTTGTCTCTGATCATGAGAGTGGAAATCCTGAGAGCAACTGTGAATTATGGATCCAGCAGGAGCTCACAAATGGTTTGTGGCAGGATTGGCTTCTGCGATGGCCACCTGGATGGACAGCTCTTGCATAAGTAGCTTTTCAGTATTGTCTGTCTTGCACATTTGTATTTGCAAAAATGCACAAGGACAGAAATGAGTGTATCATCCTTCAGCCTTCAGATTAATGTGCAGCTGAATCAGAGATGCTGAAGACATGCATCAGTGCCATAGAATTCTCTAGTGTTGCATGCAAGCAGTGGTTTAAGTGAGATTCAGTGGAGGGTCGGGGGGAGGATCGGGTGGATCCATGTGGCGGGGGCCAGAATGTGAGAAAATGGAGAAAACCACATGTGTGTTCCGATCTCCCTGTTTCAGGCTCTGAAATTCACTATTAGGGACTATGCTATATTTAGCCTTGTCATCAGAGCACAGAGCAAGTTTTCAAGGCTTGTAGGATGTATCTATTAAAATAACCTATGTGACTGAGTAGCTGCTCACTGTAACATTTTTGTCCTGCTGAAATACAATGAGAGGAAATGGGGCTCCAGGAAGTGGCCATTATATCAGGGGATCCAAAGCGGCACAGGGCCACTCCAGTATTTACACACATTCTGGGCATTGTGCTTGCAACCTTGGGTAACCCTCCACTTTTTTTCTGCTCCTGTTCCATCTTCTGCAGACTTTGAAGGCTGCCACGCTGGAGGAGGGATGTGCTAAGTTCTGGGCTCTGGGACAGATGATTTGTGGACACACTTTGTATCTCTTTTGATGAGGCTCTCAAGGTCGTTGATTCTCCAGCCAGGCAGCTGCCAGTGTTACTTTGTGGTCTGGATGGCTGTGGTGGTAGCGGTGAGGGGGTGGGCAGCCCCTGCTCTGGGAGACAGGGGACCTGGACCTGATTCAGGGCCTCTATAAAGGCATCTTGGCCTCCTGAAGAGGCCAGGCCAGCATGTCCAGACATTTTGCATATATGGTCCCCACCACCCCCAGTGTTGTGGTCTATAGCCAGCTCACTTGGGTGACAGAGGGGAGGTTTCTAAATTGGCCTGCAAAGATACCTGTCTTGTCATGGGGCTGGGCTAATTAATAGGTCCCGGTGGCCTACACTCTGCTGAACCCCCCTTCCCCATTCCCATCTGTCGGCTCCTGGTGTGCATTTTAGATATTAGGCTTTCTGACAAAGAAAATCCTGCTACTAAAAGACTGAAATTTCCTTTTTGGAATAACAGCACACTAAAGCTGGAAAAGCCCCCAGGAGCTGTGGGTCTGGCTCTCAGGTTTTTGATGGAGAGAGGTCACAGTTGGCCCAGTGGTGGTCTCAGTCCAGAACCCTTTGCCCAGTAGAATGTACATGGCAGCCCCTCAGCCAGGTCCTGTGCCCATGAGGTCTCGCTTCCTTCTTTCAGGCACCCCTCGGGGCCGACAGGGTCCACATTACACTATATCTCTATAACTCCCTGTTTTCCTCCCGTGTCCTTTGTTTTATCTCTTTCTGGAAGAATGGATTGATTGATTGATCTTGACTGACCAAATAAGAGCCCAACTAAATAGCTGCTGAATTAAATCCTGATAGCTTATGCAAAGCAGTTGCGCTTTCCTCAAAGACAGCCTTTTCTTGCTTTGGGGGTACTGTGCTCGTGTCTGCTGATATTAACGCAGCACTGCAGCTCAGGTTCTCAACTGCCAGCTGTAACTCCAGTAGAGCGTGATGGTTAAGAGCACAGCCTCTGACCCCAGCTGTCTGGATGCGAATCCTGGCTCTAGTATATACACACCCCAGGAACCATTCTGGGTTTCTGTTTTCTCATCTGTAAAATGAGGACAGGGGTGCCTTTCCCACAGGGCACTGTAAATGACCACAGGCTTGCTGCTTAGTTGACACATCGTAAGCGCTCAGTGTATGTTAAGTGTTGCTATCACTAGCCACTTCCCATTGCCGTCCTAAACACAACGCCGGAGAAACCACCCCCTCACCTCTAGTCAGCTTCTTCTGCCGACACAGGAGAGCCTGGCGGCTGGGGGTGGCTCCTGTGCCAAACTGTCCAAGTTCACGTCCCACTTCTAATCGCCCACCAAACAAGTGAAATTAATTGGGCAATTTACGTAGCCTCTCTGTGCCTAGGCCTCCTCCCTTGCACCGTGGGGGTAAGAATAGTTTTTCTGAGAATTGGTTTTAGGATTCAATGAGATAATGCTCATAAACATACCCATTCTGTAAAGGCTGGTAAATGGTAGGTAGTATAATTTATTTACCCTTCCTTGTTCCAGAATAGACCAAAACAGGGCACAGAAGAGGTATTTAGTTTACAAAATGTGCCGGAGAGCTCTTTGATGACTGTGAGAGAGCAAGTGTAAGATTCTTCCTATTTGTTGAATTTGGGTGAATGGGGGAAGGTACAACTCCGAATGCTACCGGTTCTTGGTTGTTTCTGGGCTTCTGCTCTTCTCTCTCGCTTGTTACGTTTCTTCCGCTAGCGTGTGTTCTGTGTTTGGTTCGACAGTTCAGGGGGAGGGGAGCAAGCTGAGAGAGGAAGGAGGAAGAAGAAATCGTACATAGACTCTCCCAAGCCCTGCTCTTTGGAAAGAAATCCTGAGCACTCCTGGTATCCTGTCTCCTGTTTCTCTGCAGTGAGAATTATCAGTCAGGCTGAGCTTCAGGCTGTTTTCCTCCAGCAGTGGTGCGGTTTGTGTCAAAAAGCAGCTCTAACCAGAGGCCCCGGCTTACTGATTTTCTCCCCGATGCTCTGGCTTTTATTTCTGCATAAACATTTGTTGGGCATTTAGCCAGTGCCCAGTGCGGGGTTGTTTCCGCAGCCCTGATCAGCAGCACCAAGTACTATGCTCGATCGAGGCCATCGGAAACCATCAACAACAGCAACAATTGCTGAAATTTCCCCACAGATATGTTTGGACTCAGGATTCGGGCTCAGCCGAAACCTAGACAGGTGCCTGTGTAGGACGAGGGCAGGTTCTCACACTGGCTGGCGAACAGGCTTGCTAAATAACCAAGGCAACAAGGACACTAAGTTATGACCATGCAAATCGTTGGTTTTCTGCTTATTTCAGATCGGTTCCAGTTATTGGTACATTGGAGCCCGGGTGGCTCCATCGGTTGAGTGTCCGACTTTGGCTCAGATCATGATTTCATGGTTTGTGGGCTCGAGCCCTGTGTCGGGCTCTGTGCTGACAGCTCGGAACCTGGAGCCTGCTTTGGATTCTGTGTCTCCCTCTCTCTCTCTGCCCCTCCCCCGCTGATGCACGCGTGTGTGTGTGTGTGTGTGTGTGTGTGCTCTCTCTCTCAAAAATAAATAAACATTAAAAAAATTGTTCAAAAAAAAAAGTCCTTGATTTAGAGAAAATCTACAGCAATCCCACATCCCCATGCCTAAATCCCAAAGAACATGAGATTGTGATCATCCCTGAAACACTGCCTCATTAGTGCAGGACCACAGCCCCGGGACCCTGGTGGGCGACCCAGGGAGACGCAGATGTTGGAGATTGCTGCAAATGGGGTCTTTGAGCAGTCAATGTGGAATGCTTCCTCAGGAGTGTGGCGTCATTGATTTATGAATTATGGCCCTTTTAAACTCTCTGCTTGCCTCCTCAGATATCGATGTTTCAAAAGTGATTTCTCGTGTGGATCCTTTGCAGAGACACATACACATGGCCCGAGATTAGCTCTTATGCCAGAATAAATGGAGTAGAGCACTCTGGGCTGATGTTTCCTTTGAGTAATGAATTATTCAGGGAGAGATTTTTGTTTTTTCAAAATGGCAAGTGCATTGCCAGGACAGACAGGAAGGAACTGCACTCTGGGTTGGGTTTCTTCTTATCTTTGAGGGAGGGATTAACCCCGCCTGAATGAAGCAAGAAGCTTATTGTCCCCGGCTGGTGCCTTATTCTAGCACCGAATGCCATGTACACCTTTTGTGTGGTTCGAAGTGCCTGGGGAAGAAGCCGAGCGTCGCTGTTGCTGGAAATCTCCAGAAGAGCGTGAATATCGCCCACCAACACTGTCCCCAGAGGGAGATGTGTGACTGGTCTCTGACTACTCACGGCTCTGTGCTTTTCCTTCAGAGGGTCTCTGCTTCCTGTCGTCCTCACACAGTGCCGATTTGGGATGGGTGAATGACTATCTTTCTCCGTTTCTAGTTATTTGAAACACTCACCATAACTGTAGCCACCATGTGTTGTTCACCAAGTGGTCACTGTACTGGGTGACACAGTAGCTCATTCAGTACACAAGAGCGAGCTATATGGGAGTGACTGTTACTGCCCCCATTTCCTTCTTAACAGAGGAAGAAACCGAACCTCAAATAAAGTAGAAATTTTTGGATCACAGAAGTAACGAGAGCAGAGCGATTCAGGCATAGTTTTTGTTGTCTTCCAGACACTGCTCTTGAATCTCTGTGCTACCCACCCTTCCCTTTGGAGATCACTGCTGCCAGGTCAAGGGGCCGGCGTTGACCGTCCTCTTCCTTTCCTCCAGGTCTCTCCCCACTGGGGTTTCCAGAGACTGTAGGACCTATGCTGATCAGCCAGCTGGCCCTCTGGCTTCAGAGTCTCTGGCCCTCCTTGGTGTGCATGTGTGTGTGAGCTCACACATGGAATTTCTACACTTGAGACACCTTGGCACATCCCCTTCCGACCTCAAGCTTCTTACCTCTTGCCTTTGACTTCTTCCCTTCTGAACATCCATGCCGGCCCTCCCTCAAACCCTAAACACTAGAACATTTCCAGTTTGCCCAGCCTATTTTCTGCTCCTTGGCCACAGTGGATTCTCTGCCTGGCCCAAAGACCGCAGTCAACTGCTTCAAAAGCATACAAACTGGCTCCTTGGGTTCTGACTTCCTCACCAGGGGCTTGCCGGGGCTCGGCCGCTGTGCCTCTTGTACCTCCTCTCTTCATTGTTTGCCAACCCCACCCAAGGGGCCAGGAGCAGAGCAGAGGTGGGCCTTGCCACAGGACCCCATGCATTTGTCCAACAATGCAGATTTATGCTGCCCTTTCTTTTTCTTTTTTTTGGATGATCCCCACTGAGGCACAACAGTGCTTTACATTAAAAAAAAATTTTTTTTTAATGCTTATTTCTTTTTGAGAAAGAGAGAGAGAGAAACAGAGCATGAGGGAGGGGCAGAGAGAGAGAGAGGGAGACGCAGAATCGGAAGCAGGCTCCAGGCTCTGAGCGGTCAATATAGAGCCCCACACGGGGCTTGAATTCACGAATCACGAGATCATGACCTGAGCCGAAGTCAGGTGCTTAACTGACCGAGCCACCCGGGTGCCCCTTAAATTTTTTTTTTTTAAGTTTATTTACTTATTTTGGAAGAGAGAGAGAGAGAGAGATAGCATGAGTTGGGGAGGGGCAGAGAGAGAGAGAGGGAGACAGAGAATCCCAAGCAGGCTCTGCACTGTCAGCACCGAGCCCGATGTGGGGCTCAAACTCACAAAACCATGAGATCATGACCTAAGCTGAAACCAAGAGTTGGAAGATTAACTGACTGAGCACCCAAGTGCCTCTAAAATTTTTTCTTACAAAAAATTTGAAGCATTCGGAAACGTTGAAAAGAATAGAAAAGTGAACACAGGTCATTTTCTCTAAGAAATTCTCCCATCCCCCACCCTCCTTCTTCTAGCCTTATTTGCATTTCTTTGAATGAAGTTATTCTCTACACCTCTGTGCCTTTGCCTATGCTGTTCCTTCAGTGTGGAATGCACTTCCCTGCTCTACTTGCCTAACTCCAGCTAATTCTTTAATCTTCAGCATCCCCATCCCAATGCCTGCCCCAGGTTAGTTGTCCCTCTTTGCTGCACAAAACGTGCTGGTGTAGTTAGTGTAGTGCTGTGGCTGGTAACACAGACTGGAGCTGGGCTGCCTGCATTCAAATCCTAGCGCTTACTTACCAGCTGAGATCGTGGGCACTTACTTAACCCTCTATGCTTCAGTTTCCTCATATGTTAACAGGTGACAATAACTTCTACTTCTTAGAGCATTAAATGAGTTAATATCTGGTTTGCTCTGAGAACGGTGCCTGGTATTTCGTAAGTGCCACATGTGCTGGCTCTTTTTGAACTCTTATGGTAGCATTTAGTATGTGCCAAACTGAAATTATTACTAAACTTGAACTTCTCAAGAGAAGGTACTATCGTATCTCGACTTGAAAGGTCTAATTCTAGCAAGGCGACTTCACCTTCCTGGCCTCAGCTTCTCCGTCTGCTAAATGGCATTACTACAATATCACCGTCACTGGGGGAGATGAAATGAGTAGGTGAGGTGCCCAGGACAGTGCCTGGCACTTGGTGGTCAGTAAGGGAGAGCCACCTTATTTTTTGCATATTTTGCATATTTCCCCCAGGGCTCAGGTCAACAATCGGAGAGTTAGAAAGGACTTCAAGGTCACGAGGCTTTTGAACTTTACAGATAAAGATATCAAGGCAGTTAAAAAATCGCTCAAGGTCACGTAGCTCTATTTGCTATTTATTTGAGATATATAACAGTACAGGAGAGGGTGTGCAACATGCTTTAGACAGTGCAGACTGAAGACGAGGGAGAGTATACACCGCTTCCTGTGTAGTGTGTCATATTTTCAGACTGCCTGCTACCTGATCTGTGTAACCGGTCGGGTGGGTATTATTAGCCTCACCTGAACCTGTTTTAGCTGACATCACACAGCTGGCCACTTGAGTTCAGGACCCAGGTCACTTTACTCCTACTGCGTTGCTTGGTCTTCTTTGAGCCAAACCCATAGCAAAGACAACTGGGTGGGTGGGGGAGAGGGAGCCACGAACCCCCAAGTCCTTACTAGACTTACGGAAGCGGCCATGTTTGGTGTTGCCCAGTACAGTCCAGGTTTACACCCAGGTGCCCAGGAAAACGATGCATAGCACACCTGTTCACTCTCACAGGCATCCTTTCCAGAGCTTGGCGGCCACATCCTATGGCTTCTTTTGAACCTTCCGGCAGACTTCTCCTGGGCGAGAGGCTGAGGTCATTTATTTATTCGCGGTGCAAACCAGTTGAGCCTGCTTCTGCTCAGGGAGGAGGTGGAACCCCTCAGAAAGACAGGGAGCAGCTAAACAGGCCCTGGACCCCATCTCTTCAGAGGGTCTCACAGTGGTTTTGAAGTGGATGGCTGCAACTTCCATACCTCAGGAGGGACTGCATTGCGCTTTGTCATTTAATTTTGTCCCGAACCCCGTCTTATTGAAGCGGGACCACCTCGGCACCTTTAGTGTTTTGCTTTTAAGTATAAATGCTGCTATGCTCTGCCTCCGTAAAGGTCGCGGGTGTGGAGGCATCATTATGGGGCTCTGGTGTTCAGCTAGATTTTAGCTGAAAGGAGAATGCAAAGTTGCCAAAACAGCAAAACCATGCGCTGGCTTTCCTGAGCCCCTGGATTTGTAAAACCAGGAATGTAGGCTCATTCCCATTCCCTTATTTTATATTCCCGTGAAGAATTCTCGGGGATGCATAATGTCATAAACCATAAACCAGCCATAAGCTGGCTCCTTGGTGTCCTGGGTGAGGCCATGTGTAATGAGATTCCCGGGACCACTCCTTTAGTGGAACTTCTCCCAGCTTGATCTTAAGGAGCTCGGCAGAGTTCATTTGTTCAAATGAAGCACCCAGCTGAAACCACACTTCCCTTGGATAAGGCGAGATGAGATTGTAAAAGGAAGACGGGAAGCATAAAAAAATAGAGTTATAGAGTAAAACAGAGGAATATACATTTATGGAGTATACAACGCGAGCTAGATTTTACTCTGTCCATCTTAAAGATGTGGATACTGAGGCTCCCCAAAGTTAAGTCATCCAGCCCATAAGTAGCAAAGCTGTGATTTGAACTTAAAAGTCCAAGCTCTTACTGCTGAAACACACCCCATACACATTCCTGCCCCACATTTATGAGACCTCGTATAGGTGCTGATGAAGATCTGTATACCATGTGTCTAAATATTAAAATGTTGTAAGTCAGGGGTGCCTGGGTGGCTCAGTTGGTTAAGCGTCCGAGTCTTGATTTTGGCTCAGGTCATGATCTTGCAGTTTGTGAGTTCAAGCCCTGCATTGGGCTCTACACTGACAGTGCGGAGCCTGCCTGGGATTCTCTCTCTCTCCCTCTCTCTCTGCCCCTCCCCCACTCGCTCACGCTCTGTCTTTAAATAAATATTTTATTTATTTATTAAAAAAAATTGGGAAAGGAATTTGGTGCAGAGCTAGTAAAGCTGGTCTCCCCCCTTCCTTCTACAAATATTCATGGATTGTCTCCCACGCATCATGCACTGTATGAATGAACCACAGTCCCAGCATCTCCCCACCAGGTGATGAAAATCCACCATACAAGGCAGACAGAAGAGAAGCCCATGACAATACACTGAGACCAGCGCAGCCCTATAGATCACTCACTTGGCCAGGAAAGACTCCTTGGCCAGTCTCAGAAGCTGCTCAAGGGCCTTCCAGGAAGGGGGAGCAGCACAAGCACAGGCAGGGACGCAGCCCTGGTGTATTGTGGGATCTCCCCGCAGGAGAGTGTGGGAGGTGTGATGGAGGAGGGTTCGAGGAGGGGCAGCCACACCCGGCGGCCTGTTTGCTGGGCTCCCGCGGTCCCCCTTGTTCACCTAGACCATGATGGGAGGATTTGAAGCTGAAGAGTGGCCATTTTAGTGCCTCATTAAAGGCTGAGTTTTAAAATGAATTTTTCAGGGATGTGTTTAGAGGGAAGACCAGAGGAGGGAAACCAGTGACAGGTAGAAGGTGGCAGGAATAGGAACTAGGGCTGTGTTAATTGGAACAGAAGGGGAGGACTGGGGAAATATTTAGGTGGTGGAATCCACAGGACTTAGGGGTAAGTGTTGGGGGAGAGGGGGAAGGTAAGGAGTGCAGTGTGGGAGTTGGTGGAGAGGAGTCTGCAGAAGGCCGGTGGGGGCACAGCAAGAGTGGAGGTTGCAGGGAGGACGTCCTTCCCTGGTGCCTCCTGGCAGTTACCAAGGCAAGTTGCCCCGCCAGAGGGAGGGAGGCCACGCTGGGTCTGAGGGTGGTGACCAGAACTGGTCAGGGAGCTGAGTCAGGGTCCCAACTTTGCTGCTTGTGTTAGCCCTGTGACTGGGGCCCATCTTCTCTCCTCCCTTCCCTTTCTGCAAAATACGGCTCATAAGACCCGCCATCTAGGTTGAGATTTCAAAGCAAGATGGTATTTCACTTAGTCTAAGATGCACAGTTTTGTACCTTTTAACATCTATCAATTCTAGATCCTTCTTATAATGGTAGCCTGTTATATACTTTAATTGGCAGCATTTTTCTTTCTTAATGATAGATAAGATAATGGTCTGTCTTAAAAGTGATGGTGTCTTAGATTAGCTGAACTACTGTAATTAATGTATGTTTTGAAAATCTCAACAAAGTAAGACTATTATAAGTCTTTGACAGCCTTCCTCCCACTGCAGATGAGTCTGTCTTCTGGTTTAATCTTCAAGACAACAAACAAATTAAAATGTATTAAAGGCGTAATTCTAAACAACTGGAGTAAACCCTCTAGGGAAGCTGTGGCACTTTAGAACTCCCCACACAGCCCCCTTTCGTGGCAGTGGATTTGATAGATGTCTAAAAGCTGAAAGGTTTGTGAATGCCGCACCTTTTGTTCCTTCCTAGGGATCTGGTTCAGTGGCTCTCACATTTCAGTGAGAATTAAGATCATTGCACACAGAAGCATAAACACACATAACATATGCACTCTATGGTATGAGTGGTTTAAGATTTTCTAGGAGAATTTTGACTACTATTTCAGCTTTTTTAGTTACTGACTTAAAAACACAGCTAGCATCTGTATATGATTCTGTTATCATCACCTGTTTACTGAGGAAGGCCCAAGTGTTACATGAACTATAACCAAACTAGAGTAGAACCATTGGACTAATTTTATGAAAGATACTGCAAAATGTTGCTATGTGGACAGAGATGTGTATATATATTTTTTTCAAAAGATTTTATTAAAAATTTTTTTTAAATGTTTGTTTATTTTTGAGAGAAAGAGCATGAGCAGAGGAGGGGCAGAGAGAGAGGGAGACACAGAATCCAAAGCAGGCTCCAGGCTCCGAGCTGTCAGCACAGAGCCCGACACTGGGCTTGAACCCACAAACTGTGAGATCATGACCTGAGCTGAAGTTGGCCGCTTAACCAACTGAGCCACCCAGGCGCCCCACAAAAGACTTTATTTTTAAGTAATCTCTACACTCAACGTGGAGCTTGAACTTACAACCCTGAGATCTAGAGTCACATGCTGTACCAACTGAGCCAGCCAGGCTCCCCTGGAGATGTATATTTTTTAAAGTAAAAGTAAAACATTGCTTTGAAAGGTGGAACTTGACTTCTAAACAATATGCAAAGCAACTTTAAAGAAAAAAAAATCAAAATTTAAAATGTTTCAGACAGTGGTGGACCCCAGAAGAATCATATTAATAACCACTACGAGCCCTGGAAGGAAAGGGGCAATATTTAGATACAAGAGATCAAGATTTGAACTCTGTCCAGGCGTTTGAATTGTACACGGTGATGTGACATTTAGCTGTAACCGTTTGGCATTGCAAAATAAGGTATTTGGGGTCTATGTGGAATTGGAGGACCTGAATGGTCAAGTTTCCAGTGTGTTCCCGCCCACCCCCCTCCCCTGGGGTTTTGTCCTATGGGCACTTTCAGCTGCTCTTGGGCATGGGTTGACACTGGAAGGTAGCCTGTGACTATATGCTTTTTCCACTGGCATCATCAGAGATAGCGGGGAAGGTTTGCTAGAATCGTTTTGGCCCTGCTTGTCCCATTAGACTTAAGAGAGTCGTCACTGAAGCTTTTAACTTTAATGTCTCTTTGGCCCCAGCAATATGCTGGCCTTTAATATTTGTCTATGGTTTGCGTTTGGATAGTCGTGGCTTTTTACCATCGTCAGTGGTGATGAATGCCGGCTCAGCCACCGTGGGCTGGGCTCTATTTAGGCCAAAGGAATAAATGTTTAGTAAATTGTTTCTGAAATGTTTTAGTAACTGAGTGCTTCCCCCCCAAAATATTGTCTGCACTGTAAATTTAGTTAGTTTTAAACAGTGTATTATGCTTTGGTGGGGGGTTAGTCCCATAAAATAGCCTGTCTAAACTTGCAGGGATTCTGTAGAGAAAATGTTGCTTAAATGGGCAAAGCCCGAAGTCAGGATTCCCGGGTCCGTGTCCTCACCCCATTCTGGGAGAGGGACCTGTGGTCACAAGTTCGAGCCAAGCCTTACATTTCCTGTCCTACAGGAGCACGTTTCTACCTTACCAGACGGGGGTTCTGTGGTTCCCAGGCTGTCTGTCATCTTTGTCACCACTGCCATAGCATTCAGTTCAGTGTCTTGCCTACCTTGAATGCTTAATGCACAACCCTACTGGGAGCTTCAAGAAGATGCTACAACCAGCAGGGAAAAATTTAGTGCAGTATAGCCAGAGCTTAGAGTCACTAGGGAAAATACTGGAGTGGTTCTCAACCCTAAGCATCAGCACTGTCTGAAGCAGCTTTAAAAATACAAATATTCAGACCCCACCCCAGACTTACTGACCTGAAAACCAAGGTGAGGACCTGCCCCAGAGAGGTAGCTGCAGGTTATTTTAATGGTCTTCTAGGGCTGAGAGCAAGGCAAATCTGGAAAGGCTTTGTCCTAACAGGAGTAACTTCTACACTGGGTTGCTGAAGGCTGTGGCTAGAGGAAGGACCCACCCCTGGACACATCTTTGCAGGATGTTCCAGAAAGCACTATGAGCTTTGTCGCTGGCCAACAATTCAGCTCTCTCACCGAGAGGAGAGATGGCTCTTCTTCCCACCCCATCACCCAGTGAATATGGAGACGGAGAGAAGTATGTCTCTGGCAGGAGGGCTGCACCGTGTTGATGTCCACATGTCGGAAATCAGAGATTAGGGCATGTTAGCACAGGAAGGGCAACCAGGAATCAAATTTGATGGTCTCAAAGCCTTCTCTATTTGTTTGCTTCTTTGGGACAGGATATGGTTTTAAGCCTTTTAAATACTCTGTTCAATTAAATTCATCAATTACTTTTTGAGTATTTACTGCATGTTCCCAGCTCTGCTGCCTAAATCCTAGAATGAGGTTAGATGTGTGGAAGCAAAGGGGAAAAAAATACAAAAGACAAGTCAAAGACCCAATAATTCAAATTGCTAAGCTGTAAATACCGCTTTCGCCTTTTCAGATACATGAATTTGTATCTGAGCATGCATTTATCCTGTCTTTACAGGAACCCTATGAGTTAGCCACCTTTTATGATCTCTAGTTTACAGATGCGAAAACAGAGGCACAGAGAAGGTTAACTTGCCCAAGATCACACAGTGGGATTCAAACCCAGTCTGGCTGCATGGCTGTCTGCTCTTAATTGCTACATGTAGGGCCTTTAAGGGGCCTTTAGCGATGAGTCCTATCTTCTTGGCTGGGTTCTGTGTCCTCTCTCAGTGTTCCTGCCCACTCACACAGCACACCATGGTGGTGTTTACTGTACCTGTTCCTTCCTTGTTTGCCTCCCTGGGCCATGACTTCTGAAGGACAGGAGGGGGTCTGACAAGAACAGACCCTGGCAATTAAAGCTCCTCAAAAGGGACGCCTGGGTGGTTCTGTCAGTTAAGCGTCCGACTTCGGCTTGGGTCATGATCTCCCGGTCTGTGGGTTCGAGCCTTGCATCAGGCTCTGTGCTTGAAGCCCAATTCTGATTCTGCATCTCCCTTTCTCTCTGCCCCTTCCCCGCTCACGGTCTGTGTCTCTCTCTCTCTCTTTCTCAAAAATAAATAAACATTAAAAAACTTAAAAAAAAAAAAAAAAGATCCTCAAAGAACTTCCATTAAGCATTTGCTTTCATTACCTTGTGCATCCTCTCACAGCTCTTCTGTTTTACCCAGAAAGGAATGACCTTTAGAGCAGCCGAGGGAATTGCCCAAGGCCACAAAGCCATCCAGGGCAACTTTATCCATGCCCTTGAACCCCTACGTTTAACTCAGTAAATGTTTGCTCAGTTGAGCTCAGGGGCTAGGCTTTGCAATGCAGGCTTTTAGCAGCAGGATATGAGACTGAGGCCCTCCTTCCCAGCTTCAGTCGGGGGGGGGGGGGGGGAGGTCTCAACAGAACATGTACGTCACTGAGAAAGTAGATTCTAGAAGGGTTTTGTTCTGGGGATCCTGGCAGGTACATCCACCAAACGAGGGAAGGGCGTGTGAGAACACTTGTGAACTGAAGAGCACCATAGACAGTATCAGTATTCCATGATACGCGTGTGAGCCCAGCGGACACCCCCCCCCATCATTTTCACCTGTCCCCCGGCTGACGTTCACTTCACTTCCGACTGCGCCTCTGTGAGCAGCGGATACAGGAGATGCAGGCTGGCTAGAACAGGACCAGTTCTCTTCTCTCACACTTGTTCATTCGGGTATTAAGTTAGGGTGAAATATACACACCATACACTCTACCATGTTAATTGTATCAGCCACTTTAACATGCACGGTTCAGTGGCACGAGGTACCTTCGCAGTGTTGGGCAACCATCACCACCGCCCCTTGCCAGAACTCTTCATCTGCCCCAGCTGAAACTCTGTCCCCATCAGACACAACTCCCATACCCCTCTCTCCCTGCAGCCCCCTGGCAACCACTCTTCTACTCTGCGTCTATTTCACTGCTCTAGGGACCGCACGGAACTGCAATCCTATAGTATCGTCCTTTGGGGACGGGCTTACATTACTTAGGCCACTTGAGTCTTGCCCCTCAATGGTTTTCAGGTTGCGTGCAGATGGAGGAGGACCTGAGGGTTTGTGAGGGAAGTGAGTGGACCAGAAGAGATCACGTGTGTGTCAGGGCCCAAGGAGAGGGGGGCTGGGAAAGCTCTGAAGCCCCAGGGGGCTGTGAGTGAGGGGTGGGGCTTGCCACTCAGAACCTCTGTGAGGCTTGTTTAGAAGCTGGGGCTCTGCGGACGTTTTGCCTAGAGAGCCACAGCCCGCGGTCCTCACCGAGGCTGACAAGACGGTGCTGAAGCGGCATCTGTGAGCTTTCTGCAGGCCGGGGTGGATAGAGCAGGAAGGCTGCGGGATGCGGGCCCGGCATGGGCGGGGGAGCAGGTAGACCTTGGTTTTGAACACTGCCTCTTCCTTTTATTAGATGTGATCTGGAGCAAGCCATTTAACTAGTCTTCCCCTCAGTTTTTCATCTGTAAAATGGGGATGACAATCCCTACCTTGCAACGTTGTTCTAAAAAAATGACGTGTACACAGTGTGAAACGCCGTGTCTAAGCATAGAAGCACTCACAAATGGTACCCATGGAATGATCCAAGATGTGTTTCTCACACTCACTTGGCATTTTTTTAAATGTTTATTTATTTTTGAGAGAGAGAGAGAGACAGAGTGTGAGCGGGGGGAGGGGCAGAGAGAGGGAGACACAGAATCCAAAGCAGTCTCCAGGCTCTGAGCTGTCAGCACAGAACCTGACGTGGGGCTCGAACCCATGAACCACGAGATCATGACCTGAGCCGAAGTTGGACCCTTAACCGACTGAGCCACCAGGTGCCCCCCGCTTGGCATTTTAAAGAAGATGAAATCTCCCAACTGGAGAGCATTTCCTGGTCTTTGCTGTTGGCCCTGAATCACGACTGCTAATTTCTCTTAGAAGCGTCGTGTTTCACACAGAAGTGAGGAGTAAGAGTATGGGTAGAGGCAGTTAGTAGTGGTTGATGTCTACGGATCCCGTCTATACAGAAACAGAAAACAGCAACAGGCAGAAAAGCTCAGGTAGAAATGGAAAAGACCAGGGTACAAAATACACAAAGCACGGCCCCCATGCCACCTCTCCCTTGCAGAAAGACCTCTTGGAACTCCCAACTGCCCAGCGTTCATGACCCTTCACGGTCTAGCCCAGCGGCTGCCAAAGTGTGGTCCCTGGGCCAGGAGCAGCATCACGTGGCAGCTTGTTAGAAATGCAGATTCTGAGGCCCCAGCCCAGACCTCCTGAACCAGACGCCCTGGGGACAGCCCTGGCACCTGCGTTTAATAAGCTGTCTGGTGCACACTCAGATTTGAGAATCACCGCTCCAGCCCCGCCACCATTCCTGCTTTCTCTCCCCCTGCTGTTTTACATAAACTCTGCTCCAGCCAGACTGGTCTCCCTCATAATGCAAGGGACATTTCCAGCCTCACGCCCTACACTTGGAATCTTCTTTCCCTTACCTCATCAGGATTTTATCCATCCCGCGAGGCCGCCCTCAGAACCGTACCTGGTCATGCCAGCCCATAGTGGTTGCTTCCTCTCTGACCATCTGTCACCCTTAGGATCCGCCCCCTCACTGCTGCCCTTCTCATCAGTTAGCTTCTCTGGAGATCCGTCTTGTCCCCCAAGCTAGAGTTGCAGATGCCTGGCTGCCAAGGAGTGAGTGAGCCTTCCAGTTCTTTCTTTCCCATTCGGCATTCAGTGTGTGTTTTTGCATTCTAAGCACCAATGGTAGACACTCAAAATATATCTATTTGAGAAAAAGAAACTGTGGAAAATTGTGAGGAGAATGCTGTCCCTGTCATCTCTGACGGTCAAGATCAGCGCTAATCATCACAAGAAACTGTTATTCCCTGTACGCCCGGCTTTTCACATCATTAGAGGAAACTCAACAGGTGTTGCTGGAGAGCTGATTAAACAATTATCACCCCTCTCTGGCTTCCTGTTTGTGTACGGTCTGGAGAACGCCAATGTCACCTCTCCCGCCAGCCCTTCCTCTGCCACTGAGCTCGCTGCCAGGGCGCTGCCAGATTGGGGCCCCAGAGCCGAGGAGTCAGGGTGGGTGGGAAAATTGTCTCTGCACCTGGCCCCGCTGAGCTGAAGATGTCTCAAGGCTGCGTAGACTGTATTTTGTTCTAGGTAAAAGGAAGTACATACTTTGGGGTCGGGGAATCATCTAGTCCAGTCTCAGCTGGGGAATCTGAGACCCAGGAAAGGAAAGTGCCTCACTCAGTGACACAGTTAATTAGGAGTAGAGCCGAAAGGGTTACTGGCTTCCCTGACTCTAGCTCAGTGCTCATTCTCCGGCTTTACCTGGGATTGGCATGTGTACAATGATAGTTTGGGGGCTCTCTTCATACATCTCGCCCTTTACCCGCTTCCAGGCTGATCTTTCTTTTTTTGTTATTTAAAAAAAATTTTTTTTATTTAATGTTTATTTATTTTGGAGACAGAGAGAGACAGAGCATGAACGGGGGAGGGTCAGAGAGAGAGGGAGACACAGAATCCGAAGCAGGCTCCAGGCTCTGAGTGGTCAGCACAGAGCCCGACGTGGAGCTCGAACCCACAGACCATGAGATCGTGACCTGAGCCAAAGTCAGAGGCTCAACTAACTGAGCCACCCAGGCGCCCCGAGGCCAATCTTTCTTAAATCACCGCTGTTCTCTGACCTAGACCACCCTTCTCCCTGATGGTACTCATTTACCCAGGTGACTTTTTCCCTCTGTGAGTTACGTGGGTGTAAGACTGGGAGTGAGCTCCTTGAGGGGAAAGACCTCGTGGTGGGTGTATCCCAGATTGATGAGAAGAGCTGACACTCTTGCTCATTCTGAAACTCTACAGGCTTTTTTTCAATAGGTCCCTGGAGCATGCTGGTTATACTCTTCTCAAGAATAAGGTGGGGTATAAATCAGTGAGTTTTGGGTTAGAACCTGGACGACTGAGAAACTTGTGTTGATTTGTTATCCTGTAGCAGGAGGGCAATTAAATGTCATCCATAACTCTTCTTGATACTAATGACCACTTAGAATGTGACCTTGAGAAGCATTCTGAGTAAGGGCTCTGGGGGAAACAAAGCACCGTGACTGATGAATGTTGTCCATCACGAGCCATCTGAGGGGGAGTTTGCAGCTGCACAAAGATGAAATCACTACATACTCTATCAGTAAAAATCTCTCTTGGAAGTTATTGCTGTTGGGTCTGACTTGAACAGAAAACTCTGAATAACAGTGACTTAAACGAGACAGACACGTGCTTTTCTTGCACATAAAAGTCTGGGGGAAAGTCCAGTGTGGGTGTGGTGCTGTAGGCTCTCAGGGACCCAGGCTCCTTCCATCTAGGGTGGTCTCAGTCTTACTGTCCAGGGTGGCACCCTCTGTGTTCCAGGCAGCGAGATGGAAAGAAGGATTATTAAAGGATAATTTTTTGAAAAGGTAAAATCATGCCGGTCAAAACAAATGTACAATAAACACCTTGTAAGTTATGAAGGAACTTGTAAGGTGTTAGGGCTCGTTCAAAGGAGAGCTAGACACACACACATACAGCCCACCAAGAATGCTGAAATGAGGGGCGCCTGGGTGGCTCAGTCGGCTGAGCGTCCGACTTCGGCTCAGGTCATGATCTCACCAGTCGTGGGTTCGAGCCCCACATCGGGCTCTGTGCTGACTGACAGCTCAGATCCTGAAGCCTGCTTTGGACTCTGTGTCTCCTTCTCTCTCTGCCCCTCCCCTGCTTGTGCTCTGTCTCTCTCTGTCTCTCAAAATATAAAATCAAACATTAGAAAAAATTAAAAAAAAAAAAGAATGCTGAAATGAGCCTACAGCTAGATGCAGCATTGATCAGTACTCATTGCGATATCAACTTCATCTCTGCTGGCCCAAATTTGCATTTTTATGAACAGGGCTCATTTCCATTATGAACAGTATTCTACCACTCACAGGGTTGTAAAATTGCTCCAAGATAACCAAAGTCTGATAGAACACAGAAGTCGTGCTCTACCCAGGACACCAGTAATTATTTTTGTCCATTTCACCATTTTCCCAGCAAGTGAAAGATGAAGCAAGTAAAGGGAATACATCTGCTTTCTCTTAAGGAAAGTTCCTAGAAATTGCCACATATGCATTTGCTTACATCCTATGACCAGAAGTTAGTCACATGGCCACACCTAGTTGTAAGGGCAGTTGGGAAATGCAGACTTTATAAGATTCTCTTGTATGGGGGAAGGGGAAGATAAGACATGGAGGACAGCCAGCAGCCCCTGCTCAACTGTTATCTATGGCTACTGGGGCATTGTTCTTGATAGCAAACAGAGACGAGTAAGGGTCCATTAGGTAATTTGTGGTATGTCCACACAATGGGATATTATGTAGCCAGTAAAAGAGGGAGGTAGCTACGTGAGTACTGATGTAGACATCTCCGAGATACTTTGTTCTGTGAAAACACACACACAGGAGTGTGTGTAACAGACCCTCGTTTGAGTTGGGAAGAACATGTGAATATGCACATAAATATATAGGTTCTCATGGAAAGGAACAAGAGAAAGAAGTACAAGTTTCTGTGTGACAGGGAGCAACGAGGGAGGCTGACTTGTGTTCGCGTATTGTCTGTCGTCAATAAAATAAAATAAAAGTCACCATCATGTGTGGCTCAAAGAAATATTGGAGTAGGTCTGAGGCTGGGGAGGGGGCAGGGTTTCTAAATTGTTGCCACTGGGTTTCCCAAGTATCAAGAGAAGTGGGAGGCTCAAAGAAGAAAATGATGGAACCCTAGAATGAAAACACAGGACATTCACTTCATGTCCTTTTGTAATTCTTGAATTTTGAACTGGTTGGATCTTATGTTATTTACAGCCTTAATGGTATTTAAGAACATTATTATTTTTTTACCTTTTGACCCCCACCAGTACATATTTTAATCAAAATATTAAATAAAACTTAAAATTATGGTAGCTATTATAGTTCACCTCTCTACACACTCCCTCCCACACATCTGTCTCTATCCATATCCGTGTCTGTGTCCATATCCATATATTCCTGGCTGGGGGAGTCCACTACTGGGCAGATCTCCTGGGACTGTTTATACTCATCTCTTCTTAAGTTGGGAAGGAATGTGAATCAAGAGTTAAGCCTGGATTTTAGCCGCAACCCTGATGAGCCACATGAGTTTGGGTGTCGCTTCACATCTCTGGAGAAAGACTCCACCTCTGTTCGAGGCTTACTTCCATGCGCTGTTCTACTTAGCTTACAGGAACACTGTCAGGATTTATGATTGGTGGGCAGGTGAACTGTCAGTGCGTGTGAAAAGACAGCATTATTCAAATGCAAAGGATTATTATTACCCGCTGAGAGAGAAGGCACAGATCTCAAACCTCCTATAGGAAATTCCACCCTCGGCGGCAGAAGAGCCGTTTGAAACACGAAGCCCAAAGAGCTAGCTAACTGTGGCAGTGGCTTCCAAAAAACCAGTGTTTGCAGGATACCCAGGAAGGCAGGGGCGGGGGTGGGGTGGGGCAGATCACAAACTCCCTGACTGCTGAGTGATGTCAGACTGGTGACCTAGCTTCTCCGTGTCTCAGTGAGCTCTTCCGTCCAATGACGGTTATTAGTACCCACCTCATAGGCTTGTTTTGACGATTAAATGAGTTAATAGACGTAGAGCACTTCTAACAACAATGCCTGGCATGTGGGACGTGTTGTGAAAGATACCTCTGTGCGTGGAGATGATGAAAAGAGCTGTTGATTTGTGAAGCACCCAGCCCAGGGCCAGGAACCCCGTGACTTGGCCTCCCAGGGGGAGTGAGTGGTGGAGAAGTCGAGGTGCTGATCGTGCTGCTCTCTGCCCTTGTGCCCCGTACGGTCTCACGGTGGAAGGACTCCCATGAAAGAGCCTGCACTAGCAAAATAGTAGGGCACCAGGTGAATGTTTAAATATCGAGTGCCCTCATCGGCGTTACGGAGCCTTGGCAGGTTAACAAGCACCTTAAGGAGAATCTTTAGCTTGGTTGCAAAAAACATGGAAGGCCATTAGGAGAAAACAGCTATTGGAAATTGTATTTCTGGGGTTTCCTGGCCCCACTAGCAGCCTGGAGTGAGCCTTGTTTGGGACGGAGTTAATACGCTTTTGGCGTCTAGTTCCAGGCTGCAAAACTTCAGGGAATTTGGCATTATCTCATCCAATGTGCTAATCACCAGCCGGGAAGCCATTGCGCCTTCCTGAGGCACTTATCTAAGGCCATTCAGGAGCCCAGCTGTCTGGAAGGTCCCGGGATGGGCTCTCAGGCTTCTCCCGGCCTGCCCCTTGCTGGCCAGCCTCAAGTCATTTCTTATAAAGGACCTGAAAGTGACCGTTCGGCTGCATTAGCAGGAAGGGGCTCACAGGGTTAATGGCTGGGTTCAGATGGTAGGAAGCAGATCAGATATAGGTGCTTATGATAAGGAATGGTGGGGGGGGGGGGGGCGGGGGAAGTGTCATATTCCTGAGTAGAGAGGAGGGGTAGGGGCAGCCTTGTCCTCTTCTTTCCTTCCACCTGTGTGGTGAGCCCCCTGCTAAACACACATGAGGACATGAAGAGACCTCATGAGCCATCGTACATGTTCACAAGTGAGAAAATTGGGGCTCCGGGAGGCCCCAGGAGGTCATCTGGAGACACGGGCCCAGCCAGACCCAGCACTCGGGCCTTCAGGGTTCCAGTGGCCACACAGTACATTACAGGGGAAAAGCCGGCAGAGCAGGGTCCAAATTGCGCCCTATCATGGGTTTTCCTCTGTGAAATGGCCTGTAGGGTATAATACTGTCAGGAATTACTGAGATAATGTAAAGTCCCTAATATGGCTCATGGAGCACATGTTCCAGAATGTCCAAATTGGTTCTCCACTGTTAGGTCATCAACACGGCTGAGCCTAACTGGGTGTTTGTGGAATCTAAACCTCCAGGAGCACGCACAGGAAACTGAAAAATGAGAATAGTCTACGTGAGTCCAACATGAATCATATAAATTGACCCTCATCAGGGAACTGAGCTCCTAGGGTGGACAGGATAATCAGCAAAGTCTCCCCACCCCCCTTGCCCCAGACCTTGGTTTTGAGAAAGAAAAAAAGAGAGACTTGGATAGATAGATTGTAAGTTGGAGTGGTGTAGGGGGTAACCATCCCCCAGCCCCAGCCATGGTGATGGCGCTTGTGTTGGGGGCCTGAGCATGACTCCAGGGCCAGGTTGAGAAGACTCTGGAAGCCATAGCCAGCGATGAGAAGTGGCAAACTTGATGATGGCTCAGAGCAAATTCAGCCCCCCAGGAATGACGCGGGGCCATTCTCTGCAGAGGCGCCCCCTGCGTGGAAGCCAGAGGTTTCCAGGCTGCAGCTGGTGCTCACAGCCCTGCCTCTGTCCGCATCTCTGCTTTCACTTCTCGCACCACTACTGGGGTCCAAGCTCACTCCTCCTCCAGTGGGATTTCAGGACTCTTTCATGCTGACAACCCAGAAGGCAAATAAAACTCATGGACAGAACATGTCGCTGTATGTGGACAAGGAGGGAAGGATAATCCCGAGTCACTGCCAGTTTGAGAGGAAACGAGCAGCGCTGATTGTTCTGGGGCCCGAGCTGCTCCAGGGTGTGAGCCAGGCATCTTGATTCTTTCAGACTTCAGGCACGTATAGGAGGTGGCTGAGGCGCCAAGAATATTTAGTGCAAGAGAGTTGCTGAAATGTCCTAGCCCTGGACAGTGTCTTGCAGGGCACTTTCTATTCTCCAGAGGGGACCAGGGAGCCGGGCTCTGGTTGCACCTCAGACACAGGTTGCACTTGTCAGATGGGCCCTTAGGAAGAGAAGAGGTCCAAGAAGGGGTTTTGGGGACACCATCCCATGCCGTGGGCTTGGAGGCTGTGGCAATGTGACATCTCCAAAATCCAAACCAACACGGCTTTGGATTGGGTTGGGTGTTAAGTTCCTTCTGGTTCTAAAGCACCTGGTTTGAAATGGCTCCAGCTGCACTCGTTCGGAGCAAGGGATCCGAGGTCCGTGCTCCCACCCTGTTTCATATCATCAGGCATTCCCTAGCCGCAAGGGAGCATTCACCAGTGGTATAATTTAGTTCCCAAGCCAGAACCTCATTACCATTAAGAAGGCACTAATCTCGTAAGAGGATTATGCAGGAAATTTGATACAGCAGTTTCCCCCCTCTTTCTTTGCTCTCTCTTTGATGGTTCAGGGTCAAGAATATGACTTATTATTTACTTATTTATTTTATAATCTGTAGCAAGAAGTGCATTGGGTAAAATCCTGGTTCTGGAGCCAAAAGAAAGTTGTGTGTTCTTTGAGCTGTGACCATAGCAGGCAGGCCGTGGTTCCGGGTGTTTGGAATCCTCTTTGGAATCCAAAGCTCAGGTGGTGGTGCCTTCCTCCACTACTCCAGTAGATCCTTCCTCTCTCTTGACCCTGTCTTATAGGCTCCTATTCTGATTTGATATTTCATCATCTCCCTTCAGCTTTCCAACCCTGGATGCCTTCTCTTTTTCTTCCTGGGTTCCCCCCATGAGACTTCAGTAAGGACCTGTGCTTGGTTAGTGACTTCTTCCTCACTTGCTTCAAGGGGGAGACAACCTAGGTGAAAATCCCTCAGGTAGTTACAAATAACCACATGTTTTAGCCAGAGTCCGAACCCTCCCTGCGGGGAGAGTGTTTTATTGATAGAATGTTCCAGCAAGCATACTAATTTCTCTCTCTTACTTATCAGAAAGAGCCAGGAGATGTTGGTGAGCAATAACATAGAGCTGGAGGAGAAAATCACCATTGATGGGAGTTGCTGGTATTGGAATGAGTGGGTTCTAGTTCTGTCTGCCACTTTCCAGTTCGATGATCTCGGGCAAAGCATCCTCAAGTCTCAATTTCTCATCTGAAAAATGGCAGTGATAATATCCACCCCACCAGCCCAGTGCCGGCACTGGGATGGTGTGTGTGAATGCCAGGAAGTGAGATGAGAATGCTCGCAGGGCATTCATGAATCTGGCCATTAAAGCAAGATGCGTCCCAGGCGTAGATGGGACTTTCACCTACCCGCTTTCTCCTGATCTGTGAGGTGTACTGGAAAGACACATCTTCCTTTATATTTGCATTTATTCACCTGTCCACTCATTATCACAGCTACTGAAATCCCTACCACTGTTGTTGCCTGGTACTGCATGTATGGAGGTTTGGTATGTGGCCTTGGCCAGTGGGTATGAGCTCAAGATTCTGCTTTAAAAGCCCCATGTGGCTCTTCCCTGAGTCCCGGACCTGCCGTGTATATGCAAGAACAGCCTGTCCTAACTGACCAGGCTGAGTGGTCTGTGTTCACCCTTCCCTGGACTGTACTGAGGTTTAAGCTTTTGCGGGTATCCTGGCCCTCTGACCTAAAACATCGATCAGTGATTTTTCTTGGGGATGACTCCAGGGGCACTTTCTCCAGGATGGAGTGCACAGGTGGGTAACTTGGCACTTCAGCATCCCTAACCCCTAGAGGCGTGCTTCCCTTTCTGTATCAACTAGACAGAAGCAACCCAGCGCTGGCCAGACTCCAAACTTCTTGTGAAACTTCTGGCTTTTGTTTCTTTTGTTTTCAACGAATCTTTCTTTCCTTATCCTTAGATTCCTGCCATTTTATTATCATAATTATTTTTCAAGTGCCAGGCCTTTGTTTTTGGACCACCCTGGTTTTTCCTTCTGCCCCGTCTTCCGTAATCCTACTCCTGTACCTGTCTCTCCCCATGCCACACAGCACCCTGCACCCCCATTCGTCAGACTGCCCTTCCCTGCCAGCTGATTGCTCCTTTGACCGCCTTGGTCTTCCTAGTAACCCTCCACGTCCCTTTCCCTAATTGGTAGAGCGTGAACTGGCCCAAGGCATGAATGAAGGGGTACGTTTAATTCCTTTTAGATGTGTTGCACTATTAAATAATGTTTTAAAGATCTAAGGCAATGATACTACCTAGTGTTGATGAAGACGTACGGATTTCTTCCTATGGTGCAAGTGAGGGTGTAATTGATAAGACCTTTCTGGAGGGCAATATGGCAAAAAATATCAAGAACTTTCAAAATATGCATTTGTAAATACATATTTCTTGACCCAGCATTTCCATTTCTAGGTGGGAATGATCATAGATGTATATAAAAGATGTTCTTTTTAGTGTTGTTTAAAATATTGAAAAACTGGAAAATATCCCCAATGGGGGTATGTTGTAGCTACTCAGAAATAGTCCTATTAAACAATTGATTAAAACTCAGCTCATCAATACTGTGGAAGCCTATGCAGTAATGATAATAGAAGTGAATAAATGAAGTGAATTCAGTGCAGAAATTTTCAAAATATATTAAGTGACAAGATTTGCAGGTTATATTGTTATGTTTGGTTTGATGTTGTAACGTTGGACTCTGCTTGGGTGTGAGCCCAGGCTTTGCCACTTACAAGGTGTGTGACCTCTGACACGTTTCTTAACTTCTCTGTGCTTCAGTTTTCATTTAAAAATTTTTTTTTAATGTTTATTATTTATTTTTGGGAGAGAGAGAGAGAGAGAGAGAGAGACAGAGTACGAGCAGGGGAGGAGCAGAGAGAGAGGGAGACACAGAGTCTGAGGCAGGCTCCAGGCTCTGAGCTGTCAGCATAAAGCCCGATGCGATGCGGGGCTCAAACCCATGAACCGTGAGATCATGACCTGAGCCGAAGTCGGACGCTTAACCCGCTGAGCCACCCAGGCGCCCCATGTATTTCAGTTTTCTTCTCTGTAAAATGAGGGACGAATAGTACCTATTCAAGGGTTATTGATATGATTAAACGATTTAAAAAATGTTCGGTGTTTACACTAGTACTTGGCACAGAAAAAGTATTCAATACATATTAGCTCTATTGTTAAAAATTATTTATACAGAGGCACCTGGATGGCTCAGTCAGTTAAGCGTCTGACTCTTGATTTCGGCTCAAGTCAGGATCTCACAGTTTTGTGAGTTTGAGCCCTGCACTGGGCTCTGCGCTGATAGTGAGGAGCCTGCTTGAGATTCTCCCTCTCCGTCTGCCCTCCCCTGCTCACATTCTCTCTGTCTCTCTCAAAATAGATATATAAACTTAAAAACAGTACTTATACGTACATGTATACATAGACACAAACATGAAAAATTGGAAGGAATATATTGCAACCTGTCTTTGGGGTTGTGAGATTATGGTGATTTTTTTGAGGTTTTGTTTCTATTCTACAATTACTACTATGAACTTTAAAAAAAATTATTTTTGAGAGATAGAGACAGAATGCAGGGCTCGAACTTATGAACTGCAAGATCATGACCTGAGCCAAAGTCAGACACTTAACCGACTGAGCCACCCAGGAGCCCCTACTATGAACTTTTTAAATAAGAGTGTCACTAAAAATCCATAGGAGCGTACCCAATTGGGGGGGGGAGGGTGGTGGAGACTGTTCGGTGAGGAAGTTACTCAATGTGTGCCGAGCGTCTCTGTGTGTATGTGACACGGGTAGGTGCCTGCCCTGGTGGCAGCGGGGAGGGGACACATGCCTCTACACCACCAGCTGCAACCCCATCCATCCTTTCCAGTAATGGCAGTAGCTAGCTTCTTATTGGGCATTGCAGTTTGCATGTGATAGGACTTTGCAGTTTGCCAATACCATCTGTCAAATATCTTATCTTATAAAATCCTCAAATAACCCTCAAATTCTGCCAACAATGAGGCTCAAGAAGGTTTAGTGGCCTGACGGCACCCTGGAGGCCTGTGTGTTAAGGCAGTCTCAGTGCTCTGTCTTCCTGCTTTTGCAGAGAGCTGGGAGGGGCAGGGGTCATGTCACGGCCTGCTCTCGGGGTTCTGGGCAAGCAACAGGCAGGGTTTCATCCAGCTGGGGTAGGAACCAGACGAGGCTCAGCCTCCCTGGAATTTCTCCTTTTTAAGCCTGGAGTCGTGCAGAGTTTAAATCAGTTTGGTCTTTGGAGTGTGACAGGAGAAAAGAAGGTGACCCGTTTGTGATTCAGTGACCAGCAGTAGGAATTGCACAATCATTTTGCGTAATCGGCCGGCCCATAAGGTACCATTAGCTATCTGTCACATAGAAATGTAAGTCCTGTTTTTTTATTTTTTTGGCATTCGTGGGACATGTTTTTGCTACATCAAAGCATTCGCTCCAAATATTTGGGAGTGGAGGCGTAAACACCAATCAATCCTGCAATTTGTAGATCTCTATCTTCGGAAGATGGATAGGCTGGGTGGTCCACACCCCCTTCTGGATTTGAAAGTTGACTTTCATCTGAGCCATAAGGATAACATTTATGAGATCAATACCTCACCGGAAGTTTTAGCAAGGAAAGAACAAACTACCCTGGGTCTCAGTCATCCTAACAGATGTTTATTTAGGAAGGACAGGACCCTGGTGGGCAAGTCTCAGAAACTGTTATTAAATGAGAACATCTAAAGGATTCATCTTACACTTTGGGATGCAGCCCTCTATCCCGCTTTCATCCGCAGTTTTTCCCATCTGCCTTATCTCACTCCCAGGCCAGCTCTTTGAGCTGACAATTCAGAAGAACAGAAGAGTCAAGGAGCCTCTGGCTTTGGTGGAGAATGACCGCTGGCTGCAGTTTCACTACGAGGAGGTGGAGACCTGTTTCTGATCTTTGGAATGTCTTGCTTTCCCTTTTGCCCTGTGTCAGCACTTACCGCGCATGTCTCCAAAACATGTGCAAGGATGAAAAGCTGTATAAACATCCGTGAAGTTGCCCACAAAGTGTATCCAGTAGCTTGCAAGAATCTGGGGTGTTTGCTGAGGAGAGAATGCAAGTGACAACAGTTCATCGTGTTGGCTTGAATGCTTAGATGGATATTTCATGTTTGAAATGTTGGAGGCGATGAGAAGGAGGTAGGGAGGAAAACCTGGAGTGTAGTCTTCAGTGACAGGAAGATCTGTGTCGAGGGGGAGGCATTTCCTCTCCTGCCTAAACAAAGCACAGGGAGGAGGTAATAATAACCATAATGATGATGGTGGCTTTAATACATATTTACACCGTCAGGCATAATTTCTGTGCATTTTATATAGATGAACAATAGCCCTATGAGACAGGTCTTGTTGTATCTGTAATTTGCGGATTGAGACTGAGGCGTGAAGGGAGTAATTGACTTGCCCAGGGTCACATGGCTATGACGTGGAGCTGGAGCCCAGGAAGTCTGGCTCCTCAGTCATTTGTGCACCATGTGGTAGGTTTTCCTCTTGACTTAAGAACTCAGCTGGCTCACAACGCTGTCTTTCCTCTGGGGCGGGCGGGGAGGACACCACTTTTATGAGTCAAGGTGTACAGTGTGGATCCAAGAGGACGCGTCGTCCTCGATTGTTACAGCCATGGAGCTGAGTGGCTGTTCCGTTCCTCCAAAGCATGTGGTTTCGGGAATGATTCTTTTCTTCCAGCTTGCTCTCTGCCAGGCTGGCTTGTTGTTAGCATGTGGTTTTTCAGGTTCCTGAGCTGGGGATGGGAGTCCAGGTGATGGAAATGCAGGGCATACATAGTACAGATGGGACGTGGGACATGGGACGTGGGAGGTTGGAGGATGGGGGCCAGAGCTGAATGACACCGTATGGCAAGCTGGTTCATGCAGTTGTTCACCTCAGAGCCTCGAGAGCCCCCAACTTAATGCTTTGAAACCTGTGGTGGTACATTGGGCAGTGTGGGATGTAATGCAAGTCGTAATTCATTTTTCCAATAAAGCCTCAGACGTGGCTCTCTGGGTAAATGAAGAACAATGGTGACACTGCCAGGAAGCAACAACACAAGGAAGTAATTGCATCAAGATGGGGCTGAGCCATGTCACTGCACAGCCCAGCGCCTCCATAGAGTATGGATCCGGAGTGGCTGTTTCTTTGAAAAGGAATGGGGAGTTTAACAGGGGTTGGAAGTGATCACTGGTCTGGAGAATGCAGATGGAACTGGGATGTGGCACTTTTACAGGACTGGGATGAGCTCAGCAGCAAAATGAAGGAGAATGCTTTCAGGGGGTGGGACTGCAGGAGTGGATCTTCAGTGGGATTTTCCAGCTGAATGTAATGGAAACATCATGGCGCTTCAGTTTTTCTTGGTATGACATCATCGAACAAACAAGAGTCATTGAATACTTCAAGTGCCCAACAGCGCTCCATGTGCTCATGGTGGGAGAGGGGCATCTCGGGGGGGGGGGGATGCACATACAAGGATGTAGGTGCGGACCGGCCTTTGAGGGGTCCCACTATTGAGAGCGGGGGTAGGTTCTGGGTGGACGTAAGTCTGAAAGTTTAGGTAGGTTTTATCGAGTTTCAGTCTGTGGGATTGGAAGGAACAGCCTGTGCTGAGGAAGGGAGGGTGGAGTGAGGAAGGCCTGGGGTGGGGTGCCAGTGGGGGGAGAAGGCAGGACGAGAGGGGGACAGGGATGGGGTGGGGAGGGGAGGGGGCCGGTGGCCGGTGGGGGGTCCAGTATGGCTGAAGCAGAGGGATGGGAGAGAGAGTTGGAAATTCCACTTGGGGCTGAGCTTTAAAGAATGTTAAATGCCAACAAGAGAAGTTGTGACTTGTGACAATAGAAATTACAAAACCGAAGATTTTAACTTTGTTATTTGGAAAATGAGGTGCCTAGGGGAACTTTGATCTTTAAGTCTTGATTCAGGACCCAAATGACATTGAAGTTCTCAAGCTGAAAGCTTCGTTGCTTCATTTATTGAGTTCTTGACTATTCTGAACGCTCTGCTTTATGCATGACGGTTGTAGATTCCCCACCCTGTCCCTGGGGGAATGTACAGTGGAGGTGGCTGGGGGCAGGGGCAAGAGAGGGCCCAGGGTCATGTGGGCCCAGTGGCAGAGGCCAGGTGACAAACCTGGCTTTCGGGCTCTCCTGCAGGATAACAAGCTGAAATGCTCTGAGGCCTAGCTCTGGCTCTCTCACTTCCAGAGAGCTTGTGTGGCTTGATCCCTTACACAAGACTGCAGAGAGCCAGCATCTCTGAGCCTCAAGGGTTGAGGGAGCCAAGCCTGGGATGGGGGTGGGGGTAGGGGGAGAGAGGCGCTGTGTTTAGGACTTCCAAGGCTAGCCTGGGGTCATTCACCCTTCCAAGCCCCCATGCCCTCTGGGCATCTCGTATAGTGTAGGCACACTACCCGATTGTTGTTTTAGAAACTGGTTGATTGATGGAAAGGAGGTGTGGCTTTTGAAAACTACCCTTTACATCTAGAGTCACTTTGCTCAACATTGAACACTTAGAAGTTGAAGTAATTATGTCCTTCAAGTTAGAATGCTGAGGAAAGATGGAGTATCACAGCCTGGAGTAGAAACAAGTAACAAATATATTTTTTATTGGTAAGTAGACTCTACACCCAACGTGGGGCTTGAACTCACGACCCAGAGATCGAGAGTTGCACGCTGCACCCGCTGAGCCAGCCAGGCACCCCCAAAGCAAATACTGTTTGAAAAGCTCCTATGCGTGGGGTCCTTAACTAGGGCCCGGGGGCTGAAAGACAGAAGGAAAGAGGGGAGTATAGAGCGGGGTCATGCCCCTGCAAGCTCCCTGTGGCGTCTACCTGAGGACCAGTAATACAGGTGAGAGGAGACTTCCTGACAACCTAAACGATGCTCAGTGCCAGAGGAAGGGCCCCATGGAGAATCCTGGAGGAGGTGTGAGGAGTCAGGCTGGGCCCCAGAGTACAGTGTGAGGCTGGAGGCCAGCACGTGTGGGGGAGCTCAGGCAGCCTGGTGGCTGGGTGGGCCTGCCTGGAGCACGGGGCCTTTGCGGTGGGGAGGAGCACAGGGAGCCGAATGTCACCCTGTGGGCAGAGAGAGGTGTGGGGAAAGAGGCATCGTGATGACCGTGTGGTACATCCATCAGTTGGGTTTGCATGTGGAGGGTGGATGAGTTCTGGGGAGTAGAAGGGAAGCTCTGGGGTCCTCAGGCCCGATTCTGTGAGGGCTGGCCCTGGGGGATGGGAATGCAAACAAAGCGTGGGCCCGGCAGCCTCTGAAGAAGGATTTGAGGGGCTCAGTGACTGACCAGATGTGAGGGGCCCAGTGTGGGAGGACCCCGAGACGGCCTTTGTCCAGCGCTCTGTCTTTCTGAATTCTTTGTAGGTATGCCTTCGGAAGTTTTTGCATGAAGTCAGGGTGTACTGGTTGTTGTGTACATCAAATGTGTGTGTGTACAAACACATGCAGAGGCGAGAAAGCTGTGTTCCCACCACCTCCGGAGGCGGGGGGGAAGGTAATTTTGTTGTTTGCGCGGAGCCCGTGGCATTTGAAGAGCACTACTTTCCAGTGAAGGAAGCCTGAGCTAGCCCTGGGGAGCGGTGCTGCGGTTCTAGGGGAAATTAGAAAAGCAGCCAGAACTGTGCACTTGCTGGCTGCCCCAGGAGATACAGTCAGGGAGAGTGTGCAGTGAAGGGTGACTGCCCGCGGTCCCCAACTCTGCAAGGTTACTTTCTTCCTTTCGCCCGGCTGTGGATGCCCTGGAAGAACTCTGGGCAGGAGAGAGCCTTGTGCTGCGGGCTGTGCGCTTTCAGCCTGGTTAACTTGGCAGGTGAGGTAGCGAGAGGTGCATTTGGGGATGTTGTGGACCAGGAGGTATGGATCTATGTCCCTCACTGCATGTGCTGCATGATGGAGGATTAACCCTCCTAAGACTGGTTTCTGTTTTCTCCCTTAGGAGTGTTTATTTTTAACCTTCTCTCTCTGTTAGGAGAGCTGCTTCTTAGCTCTGCATATTGGCAATGATGCCCTTATGCAAAACATAAACTCGCATTAATAATTACCCTTGTTCCTATGATTGGTATGTAATGGCCTAAACAAAAGGATACGCCAAATACGTGAAGTTTCTCGTTAGTCTTCTGATTGGGACGGTCACTTCCTTGTAACTAATACCTGTTACCAACCCTCACCCCAATTGTACAGGTGCCATGCTGGGCCTGGGGAGACAAAGGTGGATGGGGGCCTGTTCTGCAAGAGCCCAGGCTCCCACGGAAGTTGTTCCTCGTTGTCAAGCCCTGTGTGCCCCAGGAGACTTGGCGGAGAGGGAAGCGGGCTCAGCTAGGGCTTGGAGCACTGGAGTGAATTCCCAGGGCTGTGATTCTTAAAGTTGAGAAACTGGTCCTGACAGCCACATCCTTCCCAGTGCCCCAAACAGCACACCCGGGGCCGCCAGGTTTTTCAGCAGTGACCTTGATTCTCTGCTCTTTCTGGATAAAGAGAAATTGGAATTTGTTGGAAAATATTTCGTGCGGCGGCTGAAACGTTGAATTCACTTTCTCGGACAGACTCTTGCAAGCTTTGGATCCCATTACATTGGGAAGCCTGTTATTCACCGCCAGGTTAACGAATGAAAGAATCAGAGTAACTTGGATCGAGAGGAGAATCGAGTGGTCGGTTTGCGCATATTTGGCTCATTAGATACCAGGGTCAGTGTCACACCCTATGAGAGTCACCCACAGCAATAATTTGTGGGGGTGGGGAGGCAGAGAGGAAGTCACGAGTGGGCCATGACAGTGTCCCCTCCCCCGTCCCTGCTTGGTGTGAATGCCAGCCACAAGTTTCCAAGGAGGACACCTTCCATGTGTCTGTGATAGGCAGCTTCAGGTTTTCCATAGCTATTCCTTTGGCTGCATTCTATTTCCCAGCTGGCTCCCTGGGTCCAGTTCCTCCTCTGGTGGCATGCTCTGCTCTGCCTCTGGCACCATGGAGGCATCTGAGATGCATGTGCCCAGGGCAGCTGGTTTTGTCCCTCGCTGGTGGCTTGCACAGCAGTTGCCAGCCAGAAGTCACCGTTCCCGGCATGCGTGAGGGCAGGGCGTCTGGATAGGCTGACAGGGACCAAGCTTTGCACTGCCAAGGAATGCTCATCACGTTGCTGGCTTTTCCTCGGCACTGCTGGGAGATTGGCAGGCATGTTTCACACTCTGAAGGCTGCCGCAGCCTCTGTCCCGCCGATTGCTGACTTTGCACAACCGGCTTTCTACAGTGGCCCAGCCAAGCCTGGTCATATGGAAGTTTACCGGGTTTGGTGGTGGTGAGGTAATCTCAAGACAGTCAAAGGGAATTGGGGGTAATTTGCAGGCTTCAGCAGGACAGTCTTATTGTTAACTCAATTAATGCCATTAATCCTCCCTAATCATCTAAGGTAAACAGACAGCCTTTGAAGTCAGGGAAAACGTCTTTATGAAGAAAGGAAAGCAGGAAGTGATCAACTCCTTTTTTCTGCAAAGCACTTATTGTTGTGAATCCTCAACACAACATTAAGAGCTACAGCCACCTACTGTATCTTCATGAGAGGGTCAGGAAAAGGCCTGGAGAGTCTCTTCAGAGGGGCCATGATGAGAGCCAGAAAGGACAGCAGTGGCTGTGGTTACCCATCCCTTTGTCCCTAGCAAGGTATTGGGTTGAATTGGTTGGAACGGGAGGTGGGAAGGGTTTGAGTTCAATGAGGCACCTGCTCCCCAGCTGAGGTCTTTACAAAAACCTAGGGTTGGCCTTGGAACATGGGTCCACCTGGATATTGAAGTTGAGTACTTCCTTCTCCCCCCACCCTTCTTTTTGTCTTATGGGGAATTTCGAACATGTACAGAAGTGGACAAGGTAGGATAATGGACTCCCCTCTATCTACTGCCCGGTTTCAACACTTATCTTGACCAGTTTTCCATTTTCTGCGTGTTGCTCACCTGTTTATGAATAAAGGAGCTCCCAACATTTCTAATAGAGATCTCTTGTCTCTTGTTTCTTAGAATTGAGATGGGCCAATGGTTTAGGCTGATCTGGAGGTCTTCTGAGCCTCGGAATCTGCATCCTGGGCAGTTGAAATGGATGGGGGGCGGGGGGTTGGGTGGTGGGGTCTGGGAAGGCAGCAGAACCTGGGTCTCTTTGGGGGTTGGATGGATTTGTGAGTAGAACTACCTTTTAATTTTTTTTGTAACTGTGTACAAGGTTACTTATCTTCAGTAAACCAGCAAGCATGGTCCAGAGCGTGTTTATCCTCAGGAATGGATGTAGGCATAGCAGTGTGCATGATGGCAGCCAAGTCCACAGCAGCTTCCCTGGCCTTGTTCTAAATCCTCTCACCTCTTCTCTGTCTTGCCTTAGAACACAAGGCTGCCCCTGTCGGGACCTTGTGGTTCTGCAGCTCAAGGGGACAGCAGGGGGAGGGGCTGAGACACCGCATCTAGGAGCAGCGTTTTCCTGTGACAGGCCTGGGGTCTGGGTGTCCTTCTGGAAGCCTCTGCCACCACATCCTGACAGAAGTTTGGAGTTTGGGTGTTTAGATGGTGGGAGGAAGGACACTCAGTCTATTAAAGCAACAGCAGTAGGCAGACGGGCTTCCCAGAAACAGGAAATGTCTTTATGCTAACTACAAGCATTATTTCTGGTTTTCTACATTTTTCCCCCTCATCACACACACCCCACCTTGCAACAGCTACAGCGAGTAGTTCAGCGGTGCATGAAGTCAGTGTTTAACAGTCTTAGTAAAAACTATGGATGTGTGTGTGTGTGTGTGTGTGTGTGTGTGTGTGTGTGAGAGAGAGAGAGAGAGAGAGAGAAGGAGGGAGATTTTTTGCTATCTCTTTTGAAGACATGGAGAAAACCAAGAAAACCAAGGCTTTTATAAGCCATGTATCTATGATAAGTGCTTGGTGTTTGCTTGATGGTGGTGGTTTGGAGGAAAGAAGGAGGGAAGTCAAAGTTGACTCCAGCCAAGATTGGAGGTCAGTCCTCTGCATGGGGGTCTTTTCACACATCGCCCAATCTCTGTGTGTTGGAGGGCCCTTGGGATCAATTCTCAGCCTTCCAGTGTCATGGCTCACTCAAACTACAGACCTACAACCCTTATCCAAAACCTTTAGGGCCAGATTTGCTTAGAAATCATTTTTTTTTTTTATTCTAGAAGGTTCATATAGTATATATTCTATGTATTACACAACACCTCCAGCAGACCATAGGGCAGCCCTTCATGATCAAACAAATTAAGATTTCTAGCACAAATGGATAAACATTCACTTTAATGGGGTAAATATGAACAATAAATAGCCTTGTGTTAGCATGGGTCAGGGTTTGTTGCCAAATGATTTTGACCCAAACTTCAGAAAAAGTCAAATTTTTAGAGCCTTTTGCATGTCAAGGTTGTGGGTCAGGGCCTGTGGATCTGTATCGTTTACCTGTAGTGACTACCAAATCCAGATCATAAGCTTGGGCCCTTCCCTGCGTGTATGCAGTTGTCTTTGGCTGTCTCAGAGGTGTCTCGAGCCCAGCCTGTGCACACCCTCTTTCTGGCGCCCCTTCTCCCGTCCACCCCGCTCCGGTCCTTCTCCTGCTCGGCTGATGGCAGCTCCATGTTTGGCTCAGGCCAAAAATCTCCGCGCTATCCTTGAGCCCACTTTTCATCTCTAACCTTGCGTCCAATCCTGTTGTTGGCTCTACCTTCAGAATATATCCAGAATCTGGCCACTGGCCATCACTACTACTACCATCCCTTCCTGGCCACCATTGTCTCCCACCTGGATGCTTAGGAGAGCCTCCTAAGCCGCCCTCCTGCTTCCTCGTTTGTGCCTCAGGTTTATTCTCCATACAGCAGCCAGAGTGACCTTTCCAAAGCGTAAGCCACAGCGTGTCACTGCTCTGCTCAGACTCTCTCCTGGCTCCCCATCTCTCTGGGAGCCAAAGCCCAAGTACTCACGGTGCTTCACTTCTCTGACCTCACCTCCAGCTGCCTCTCCCCTCCCTCTATTCCAGTCACATCTGCCTCCACTACTCCTGGCCAGGCCAAGTCCTCTCCCACTTCTACGCCTTTGCACTGGTTCTTCTCTCTGCTTCCGATGCTTCCATTCCCCTTCCAGAAACCCACAGGCCTGGATCCTTTGAGTATCAGGAAGGCCATCCTTGATGAATTAACAGATACATTAACATACAATCACCAAACCCAAACTTTGAAAAGTGCCTTTCTGCAGCCAAGGCATGAAATAATCTAAATGAAAACCAACAAAAACTCCAACACATTAGAAGAGATCTATTAATGAAAACTAAGTTCCAGTTACACATCCACTCTGAGCCATAAACAAAGCATTGACTACTGTAAGGATAGAGTTGGATGTTCTGTTTTTCTTTGATCTCTTTGAAAGGCTGAGAACTTTCCTTATGCTTGAGCAGTGATTTGTCTTCTATTTCTTTCAAGCCCTACCCAGTTAATTAAGTAATTAATGATTGTAGATAGCCCCAAGCTGTCCTCACAAAGTAGATTTGGGTTCATGAAATCTATCTCATATGGTCTATAGCACAATATATATGTGATATAACTCTTTTCTGTGGTTGTCCAAAATATATAGGGAAGTCTAACATCCAGGATAGAACACTGTGAATTAAGCAACTATTTCTGACATTTAGGGCTTGAACAGATAATTTTCAGGTCCCCTTTGCTGTGTGCTTTAGGAAGGTCTCTCCTTCTGACTCAGATGTTGGTGTGGCCTTCAGAACACATATGTCTGATTTGTGTCTCCACCTGCACTAACCTGTTCATTTTATAAGACCTGGGACTTCATTAAGGTGGAGAAAATGAGAGCAGAATGTATAAGGGGAGTTGTTCATTTTCAGAGACTAGATAGTCTGTGCATTCATATATAATTTGTACATGTAACACTTGCATATTCATTTATTTATAGAAAAAAACCCCAACTTAACTTTAACACGCACTCATTAGAGTACATGTTCAGGCAGGCCGTGTCCCAGAAAACTGGAAGTTATGCCCAACTTATTGACATCTTTTTCACCTTTTTGATACAAAATCTAGAAGCTTTTAGAATTTGATGTTTTCCTTCAAAATTCAATAGAGTCACAATATGTCCCATGATGAGTAATTATCCAATGGGTGGAAAATTTTTTACTGATTATGATATAGAAATATAGAAATAAATTCTATTTTTCTTTATAGTATATAAATTTGAGACTTATGCTTGAGTTTTGTAGAACGAGCGTTGTTAATTATTATTTTTTCAATGTCTTCTAAAATTTGAAGACAAATAGAGAATATATTCCAAAGTATTCCTGTAGAAATAAAATGGTGACGCAGCATAGCTAGCTAGGTCATAGGCACTGTATGGGCGTGTCACAACAAAAATGTTTGCTTGTTACCTGATGAATAAAGTCTATGTTGTTATGAAAGTCTATTACATGAAAGGTAGTTTATTTCTTTATTTTACTTGTTTTTAAATTTTTTAATGTTTATTTTTGAGAGACAGAGAGACAAAGCGTGAGCAAGTGAGAGGCAGAGAGAGAGGGAGACACAGAATCCGAAGCAGGCTCCAGGCTCTGAGCTGTCAGCACAGAGCCCGATGCGGGGCTCGAACCCATGAAATGCGAGATCATGGCCTGAGCTGAAGTCAGAATAAGCCACCCAGGTGCCCCCATGAAAGGTAGTTTAAAGGCAACAGTGTGTAAGGTGTAAAAATGTGGACCATATCACTCAATAGAAACAGAGGAACACAAGTAGAGAAAGAGGTTTGATCAAAGAAAAGGATTTGTAGTGTCTATTTGGTTGAGCTATGGAAGCTTTTCCTTAATATGTTCAAATTGTATCTAATTAAGAATATGCCTGGCTACTCTCAAATGGGTGATTAGGATTGAGTAGTGCTATTATTATATGACCAGAAAGCTACACTTTAAAAAATATGTAAATTTAAAATAATGTTTCTCATTTTTAACTTGCACTGTAACTCTACTGAAAATTAGAATAACTGAGTTTCTTTTTTTCTTTTTCCCCTTCCCTTCCCTTCCCCTCCCTTCCCTCCCCTTCCTTTCCCTTCTCTTCCCTTCCCTATCCTCCTTCCTGGCTATGGGTAATTTACTCAGGTGCCTAAATGGATTGTTTAATCTCATCGTGCCTCAGTTTCCTTACTTATAAATGAGGGGATTGAGCAACACAATATTCTTCAAGCAACAACAAATTTATTGATTTTTTAACCACAAAAGTTATAGTGGGACATAGAAGAAAAGTAAAATGTTTAGAAAAGTATAGAAATGCAAAAAAAAACCTTACACACTATTTCACTCCTCCTTAGATAATCTTTTTTTCCCCTTTGTGTATATACCCACCCATATACCTTTTGTGTTTGTTTTACAAAATTGTACCATAGAATATATATTCCTTTATCATCTCATTTTTCCTTCACTTAATACAGTACTTTGCATATCTCTTTATGTCATTAAATATAATTCAGCAAGATCTTTCTTTGTGATGGCATGGTATTTAATGATTTGAATATGCCACAATTTATTTAAATAGTTTGCTACTATTAAACAATTAGTTTCTAATTTTACACTCTTAAAAAAATGCTGTAATGATCATCCTTGTTGTTAAATCCTTGTGCACATGTGTGATTTGGGATAAATTCCCAGAAATGGAATTGCTAGGTCAAAGGATTTTTGTTATATAACGCCAAACCCCTCTCTACAAATTCTGTGCCAGTTTACACTTCATCAGCAGTGTGCAAGAGTGTCTGTTTCTTTTCTACTCTCACCAGCACAGGATTATATCATTTAAGATGATATGCTTTTAGATTTTCCATTCAAGATCGTCTTGAAGCAAAAATGTTTGCTCCTCTGCTTACTAAAGACCCCATCTAAATAATAGACAAAGAAAAAAAGGGGAGGGATAAAATTCTATAACAACTAAGTCAGCAGAAGGGATCTATCATCACATTATCCCAGTGACTTTCTGGGGATGAAAGTAGAGGGCAGGGTGGCAATTGATGGGACAGAATGGCAATACTGAAGAGTCACAGCCAAGAACATGTGCAGAAGATACTGGAGCCTCGTCTGCAGGACCCAGAAGGGGCTCCAAGTTTGAAGACTGTAGGAACCTCGAAGATGTGAGATGTGTAGCTGAAAACATGTGCCTATCTAAAGGTCTATATGTACAACTATGTACTCCCTACTCTCACTACAGAAGGTCCTGGAGCCAGACTCTGACTCCCAGGTAAAAAGATGGATGGTTCTTTCAAAAGCAAATGGTGCAATGCTTTGGGGAGAACTGGCAAGGCTGGTGTGGGGATCCCTTGCTAGAATGGTCAGCTCCCACTCTCTAACCCTAAGACCACTGGACTGGTATCCACAGAAATATGTTGCATCCATAAACCTAAATAAATAAGTCAAAATTTTAAAAGGGATGCTATGAGAAAGGAGAAAATAGCAAGGCATTTCTGGAAACACAGCATAATATCATCAGGAATAAAAGTACAGTGGAAGAGTTGTAAGTCAAAGCCAAGGAAATCTCCTAGAATATGGGCAAAGAAGATAAAAGTATAACACATAGTAAGAGACATAGGGATCATCCTACTGGTCCAACATCTGGATAATAGGCGTTTCATAGAGAAAATGAGGCCAATAGCAAAAAACAAAAGAGAAAAGCCTCTTCCACAAGTTGAGTTTCAGCACAATGAATCAGAAAAGGACAGCCTGAGACGTATCTTTGTGAGAGTCCACAACACTAAGATAAAAAAGATTCTAGAACTTCCAGAGAGTGAAAACAAAATGGAGTCACCTACTAAACAACAGCTGTCAAGCTGACATGAGATTCGTTGGCAATATTTATGTTAGAAAAAGAAAGTTCTGAGAGATCATGATTTTTTTTAACTTAGAATTCTGTATAGAGCCAAGTATCAATCATGTGTGAGGACAGGCACACAAGGTCTTAGCTGGATTTCAATGTACTCTTAATCAATATTTCAATCAGAACTTTATCTCAGTGAGTACTTTACTGGTAAAAACAAGGGAATAACCCAGAACAAAGAAGATGATGGATTCCAGCAACAGTGGCTGCATTCAGCAGAGCAGTGAAAAGAAGTCACAGCACTACTGCTGGGTAGCAGACCAGAGAGTGGTCCGTCCATTAGGAAGAGGAGGAGAGTGGGGGTTTCTAGAAAGGCAAACCCAAGAGATAAGGACCCAGGGAAAACTTGATGATCTCAGAAAGGCAATTGACTGAGTGGGGGAAAAAATCCATTTAGATTAGATACTAGATATAGTTTCCATTGGGTGGCACATGGGTTTTCACATTGGACCCATGGAAAAGACAATATATGTAATACCATTTACAAAGTTAGGATAAATAAACACTGTTAATTTGTTTTCAGATTTTTGAAACAGCATATACAGAAAACTCAATTACAATGAGAGAACAGAGCATCACTGTTGTCAACATTGATAGTCTAACAGTAGAGACACATAGATGGGGGTGGAGGTCGGTGGGAGAGGTGATCGCAGGACAGAGAGGGCTGGAGGCACCAATGTCCTCTAGTTGTAATGTGGAGGCCTAGGAAATATTGTCTATAGCCAACAGAACAAGAGATTGACATTTGACATTGCTTTTTTTGCAGTTGCAGAGAATAGAGAAGGAACTGAGAATTGTGATGTATATTTTGTGGAGGGGGAAAGTGGAAGGAGGTGGTGAGAGTACTAAATCCTCATTGATCACAGCAGCAAGGCAAAAGAGAGTGTCTAAAATAAAAAATCAGGAAATTGAGGTACAAGCATTTTATTTAGGGACATGGCAGTGATACCAGCAAAACCCAAATAGAAATTCTTAAAATTGGCCCCCCCCTGGGGAATAATGGGGCAGGGGACTGTTGCTTCTCATTATAAGATTCACATGTAGTTTTTTATTTTTAACAACTGAACGTATCATGAGACTTAATTTTGTTTATGTTTTAATAAACAAATAACACAAAAATACCAAAAGCAAAAGCACCTGTGGTTCATTTGATAGGGAAAAAGAACATTTAAAAAACTCTTACCCTTTAATTCCTATTTCTTTGCTTATTTAAAAAAATTTTTTTAATGTTTTAATTTATTTTTGAGAGACAGAGAGAGACAGCATGAGTGCAGGAGGAGCAGAGAGAGGGAGACATGGAATCTGAAGCAGGTTCCAGGCTCTGAGCTGTCAGCACAGAGCCTGACGCAGGGCTCGAACTCACAAACTGTGAGATCACAACCTGAGCCGAAGTCAGAGGCCTAACTGACTGAGCCACCGAGGCGCCCTATTTCTTTGCTTATTTTAACCAAGTGATTTCCAAGTGGCTTATGACTCTTAAATTTCATACTTATGTGAATTTTATAAAATGCAACCAGGAGCATTGGGTCCAGAGTTGGAGAGCCCTACTGTAATCCAGGCTTCTCATCTTCAAGCTGTGAGAATGTGGGCAGGTTATTTAAATCTATAAGCCTCAGTTTCTCATCCCTGAAAGAATAAGGACATTGCCTCCCTTACACAGATAACATGTGTAAAGTGCTCAATAAAGGGTGTTTATTGGGGTTGTGATTATTATTAGGAACCAGACACCCTCTCGAGGAGCTCAGAAGTGATGGAGAACAATTACATGTCTTGGATTTTGAATGGAGTCAAGAAATGAACATCTTTGTGAGCAGCGATTCGTGGAAGGTTCTGCTGGGTTGTCCTAGGACAGAGATAGAGAAGTTCCTGGTTTGAAGGTAATTTTTCTGGTTGCACAGTCCTGAGCTCTTCCAGCTCAGCTTGCCTAAGCTGTTCTCCATGGATCCATTCAGTTTCACTTGGAGTCTCTAGTGTTCACCTGCCTTGTGCCCAGCCCTGGAGCAAGAAGTGCAGAACACTCCCACCCCAAAGGAACGCTTGGCTCACAGTCTGGGCAGGAAGTAACAATAATGGCCCAACACCTTACATTTATAGGCTGTGAGCTGTGTGCCAGGCACAGCTCCAAGTGCTACACCATGTCATTTGAACCTCCCAACACCATGAGGCAGGCGCCACTGATGTTCTCAATTCATAGATGAGGAAATTGAAACAAGGGCCACACAGTTTGTAACAGGCAGAGCTAGGATTTGAACCCAGGTGGTCTAGCTTTAGACACTACAATGTATTGGTCTTCTGTGACAAATAGGAAATGTAGAATAAGACACACACATACAAATATGCCCATAGAGAGAGACCACTGCAAGGCAAAATGCAAAATGCAAACTGCAGATTGGTAGTGGGATAGTTTTCACTTCACAACACTGGGGGTAAGTGCCTCCATTTCCTTCTGTTTGCATGCACCATCTCCTCTTGGGATGCACAATCATGCACTGCCATTTCCCTGAAGGAAGATAGAAAATCTATACTGTTCCTGTCTGAAGCTTTGTAAACCGTTGCACACTGTTGATCCTGGGTTTGGCACCTTTGGATGTTTTCTTAGTGCAGGAAAGCATTGTGTACACATAGAGTTATTTGTTTTTAGCCACCTCTGTCATCCCACGGAGCCAGCTCTCCGGGTCTATTTCTGAGCCTGTTGAAAAGAGGAAGCAGGTGCTAACTTGAGTTGACTTCAGTTGTGGCCTTGGAAGAGCTTAGGATCTGTGACACAGACCTCCAGTCCAGCCCGGAGGACTGCCACATGGAGATGATGGCTGCTGGTGGGTTGGTTGCCATGACTTGGCTACAGAGGATGGGAAAACAATCTGTTAGCCAGTTTCTAGGGGCATTTAAGATGTGTCTGGTGGGGCACCTGGGCCACTCAGTCAGTTAAGCACCCAACTTCGGCTCAGGTCATGATCTCACGGTTCATGAGGTCGAGCCCTGCATCGGGCTCTGTGCTGACAGCTCAGAGCCTGGAGCCTGCTTCGGTTTCTGTGTCTCCCTCTCTCTCTGCACCTCCCCTGCTCGTGCTTTCTCTCTCTCTCTCTCTCTCTCTCTCTCTCTCTCTCTCTCTCTCTCTTAAAAATAAACATAAAAAAAAATTAAGATGTGTCTTGTAACTGAAGCAAACTGCTCTCTGGGGGATTGGAGGTTAGAAATAGCTAAGGCAAAAGGTATTGACTTAAATTTAAATTATGTAAAAAGTTAACCCAAGAACACGACTTAAAAAATCAAAGGGTTCAAGAGAGCTTTAGTGAAGAATAAGCCTTTTCCTGATTTCTGGTCCCCAATCCTGTAGTTTCTATCTCTTAAGGCAACCCCTGCTTCCTGTTGATTAAGACTTCTGGAAATAATCAATGTGGAACAAGTGTGAGGGCGTGTGTGAGAGTGTGTGAGGGCATACACACACATACACGCCCATTTTATTCACACAGTAGCCTAGCATAATAAACACATCGCACCTTGCTTGTCCCCCCCAACCCCTGCCCACTTAATATATCCCAGGGATCAGCACATTTCAACCTTTTCATTCTTTTTTTCGGGCTTGTCTAGCGATCTACCACATGATGTATCCTATTTTATTTAAGCAGTTCCCTATTCGTGGATATTTAGGTACTTAAGGTCATTTAAAGATCTTCTAAAGCATCTGGTGTTATTGTCTTGAAAGACAGTCACACACAGACAAATTTAAATAAGTCAGCAGGCTCTTAAACCTACATTTTGGATGTGTGTTTCTTGCTATTATTGTATTTTGATCACACAAGACAGAAGAAGGTGGCTGTGCCTGTGAGTGTGTTTTGCACACGTGGGTGGATGTGTGAATGTGTGTGCCTACACAGGTAGGTGTACATTATGTTGTGTGACAGATGTACTCTTGAAAAACTCTGAATGAACCCGTTTATTTTTAAAACTGGAATATGAAATTTTAAATGCCCTGAGGGTGGGAAGATGATTTGTTATTTAGAGGAAACTTGCAGAGGAATCCTTGTGTCAAAATGAAATGATGGCTTCTTTTTTTCCCTTTTACAAAATGGCTTCATTGAGGTCTAATTTATATACAATAAAATGCATTCATTTTAAGTGTTTGGCTTGATGGAGTTTGACAAATGTATACATTCATGTAACCACCGCCTCAATCAAGATACAGAAAACTGGGGGCACCTGGGTGGCTCAATAGGTTGAACATCTGACTTTGGCTCAGGTCATGATCTTGCGGTTGGTGAGTTCAAGCCATGTGTTGGGCTCTGTGCTGACAGCTCGGAGCCTGGAGCCTGCTTCGGATTCTGTGTCTCCCTCTCTCTCTCTGCCCCTACCCTGCTCACACACTGTCTCTCTCAAAGTAAATAAAAACATAAAAAAATATTAAAAGAAAAAGATACAGAAAAATTAACCCCATGCCCAAAAGCTCCTCTGTGCCTCTATGTTCACCTCCCACCCACCTTCACCTCCGGGAGATCACAGATATGCTTTTTATCACTATAGATTGGTTTTGCCTGTTCTAGGACATCATATGAGTGGAATCGCCCATGATATATTCTCTTAACGTTTGGCTTCATTCTCGCAGCGACACATTTTGTTGCATATATCAGTAGTCCATTCTTCATTGCCAAGCAAAATTCCATCGTATGCATGCAGCATGGTTTGCATACTCCTTTACCTGTTGTTGGCCATTTGGGTTGTTGCCAGCATTTAGCTGTTATGAATGAAGCTGCTGGGAACATTTATGTCCAGGTTGCTGGCTTCCCAAGTGACTCATCTCCATAATTCAGTTGTGCAGATTCGCTTTAAAGTCAGGCCATTCATCCATTGAGCCAACATGCACAATATGTATTAAATCCCTCCCATGTGCTGGTCAGACAGGACTCTGCCCTGCAGGCATATACACTAAAGCCCTCATAATATCTTTGCACTGCCACGGTAAGTGTTTGAGAGAGAAACAACGCTCGTCTCCCTTATTTTAGGGAAGTAAATGCTATTGGAAGCCTTAAAATATTTAATTACGTGGGCACTCTGTGCTTTCAAACAGTGCACGCTACCAGTAAGGCCTGGTAGCCACGTCCTCCCCAAATGAAATCTTTAATCAGCAGCCGGTTTCAACATTGGCGCCCAGCAGCGTGCTCATCGTTCAGGGTTTTCCAAAGTGGAAGTGAGGAGGATGCCTGCTGTCTGAAGGTCTCCTGCAATGTCTAGGGTGCCTCTTCCGTGCCAGGTGCCTCCAGAGACTGTGATATGACTGTGGTGTCACCAGGGGACAATGGCCAGCAAAAAGGGGTGTGTAGGACTTGGGAAATGGGACCCCTGTTTGGGGAAGGAACCCTGGAATTTCTCTCTTGATGGTTCCCTTTATACCTCTGCGTCCCTCACTCCGGTCCCCTCCCCTCCTCCAAGGGAAAAAGAAACAGACTCTTATCTAGGGCTTAATTGGGGCAACACAGGCAGGGCAAGCCTCCCTTCCTCCTTCTCATCCTTTCTGGATTCATCTTTTTCTTTTCTTTTTTTAATGTTTTATTTATTTTTGAGAGAGACAGAGACAGAGTGTGAGTGGGGGAGGGGCAGAGAGAGAGAGAGAGAGAGGGAAACACAGAAGCTGAAGCAGGTTCCAGGCTCTGAGCTGTCAGCACAGAACCCGACACAGGGCTCGAACCCACGAACCGTGAGGTCGTGACCTGAGCTGAAGTAAGACGCTTAACAGACTGAGCCATCCAAGTGCCCCTGGATTCGTCTTTTTCTGACCCACTCCCTACTTCTGGCTTCTTTCTAGGCCCTAGAGCCTGACAGCAGAGGGAAAAGGAAGCAAAACTCAAATTGGGCATGTGTGACCTTTGCGGATTGTTCCAAGGGAAGGTTTGTCTAGAGGTCTCTGGAGGAAGTTGAGCCTGTGGTTAGGGGGAGTCTTGACAGTGAGTTTCTTACCTCCTTTGACTTGAACTCAATCACCCCCCCACACACCCCGCAAAACACGGGCGTGCAGACACCTGTGGGTCACAGTGACATGGCAATACCGCCTAAGCAGGCCGCCCATTGCCACGGCATCGGCAGGAGTTTCTGCTGGACGGGTGAGGTGTGGGGGAGGCCTGTTGGCCGAGAGGCCAGAGTTGAGGCTTCGAGCTTGGACTCCAGGCTGTCCAGCTCTGGGGCGCTCATCCCTCCCTAGCTCCCTCCCTAGCCGTGCAGTGCTGGCCACTTGCCTTCCTTAATCTCAGCTTTCTCACGCATACAGTGGCGCTCACAGTACTTATTATCTTACAGGTTAATTGTGAGGAATACATGAAATAGTGTGCGTGAAGGATTTGTGAAGTCGGGCATCACCTGGAGAAGTGCCTGTGATACTTTTGTGCTTTTCAGAGGTGGATCTTGCATGGGTTTCTATGGTTTAGGCTCTTTCCCCATTGCCTTGTTCCTTATTCACAAGAGGGGAGCTCTTGTTTATGCCCAGAGCCTGTTGCCCCCAAGAACTCTGGGAGGCCAGAAGGGTGCCAGAGGCATTGCTCTGTCACCAGCTGCCCGGGCTGGGGAGCCCGTCAGTTGCAGGTGAGCAGGAGAGCCGGAGGCCTTGGGAAGAGAGGCCTGGCCCTGGATTGTCAGAGAAGGCTTCCCAGGCTGGTTGGGGTTTTGGGACAGGAGCTCCGGCAGAGTCTTCTCCAGACAGCCTTGGGGGCGGGGGGGGGGGGGGGGTCAGAATCCTGCCTAAAGCCCTCTGAGCTCCAGTTTTTCCATCCAAAAAGTAGGGAGTATTGCTGGCCACACGGGAGGTTAAGGGAATGAATGCAGATCAAGCACCCACATGGTGTCTGAGGCATAGAGGGAGCTCGGAAGCTCCACCGTCCCCCTCCCCTTCTCCTTCTCTCATGAGCACCTCATGACCCCTCTGGTGACCAAAGCTATAGCCTGTTTTGCCCCGGGGTTCCCCACAGGCTGGGCATGAAACTCTCACTACAGTGCTTTATTTGATAATCCCAACTCTGTAACGCCGTCAGATGTCCTGGAATAGCATGTAATAATGTCAATTTAGGGCAAGAAAATGCCTTTTTTGTTGGAGCACAGCTTGACCGAGTGGAGGGAATGTTGGACTATGCAGCACATTTGAAGACTTGGCTTTTTAATAACAAGAGCACCAGCGGTAACTGAGTATTTTGTGCCAGGCACCGTGCTGAGTGCTTTACACAGGCTATCTCATTTAACAGATGTGACAGGGTCTGTTATTAGCTCCATTTCGCGAAGAAGCCTTCTGAGGCTCAGAGAAGGTAGTCGCTTGCTTCAGGCCAGAGAGCCAGTAGGTTCACACATAACCACCCTGTACCGAGTACCTCCTGGGTGCCAAGTGCTTTATGTGTGTTTCGTGGCATTTTTACAGCAGCCCATTTCACAGATGATGAGACTGAGGCCACGACTCAGAGAACGCAAATAATTGCCTGAGCTGGGATTCAGCCCTGGTCAGACTCCAAAGGCTGTGTTTGTCTTTCCCACTGTTCTACTGCCTTGCTCCTGGCCTCAGCTGGAGGGGTAGCCAAAGGCGCTAGAGGTCCAAAGAAAACAGACATAGACATACTATCTCTGTGATGGTAGCTGGGAAGACTCATCAAGTAAAGGTAGGAGTTTCAAGGCGATTTGATAAATAGGGTTGCATCTGGGATCATTTGCAGGAACCCTGAGTGCAGGAGAAAGAGCTTAGAACCAATCCTGGGAATGGCTAGGAGGAGAGAGGAGGCCTTCTTTCATGTACTGCCAGCTGCCTGGTGGTGACGGCAATCGACAGCTTGCAGGGGTTTTGCAGGGCTGGGCACCTTCGTTGCTTCATTATCCGGGCCAGGTAATTGTGAGCAGAACTTGTGATTAAATTAATTTGACCATGAGGTTGCTGCACACTCCATCACGTTTTGTACCTGATAAGCCTCCAGTCATCTGTGTTGAAGTCCTACCTCCCTACATGGTTCTCAGCGCCTCCTCACTCGGCCGGCTGGGGCCCCGCCAGCCCTCCGTGGCCATCTGCCCAGGCTGCAAAGCTCTTTGTTGCTTTTGGCATGCTTAATAGCTTAATTTCTATTTTTCTGTTTGGAAATGCAGTTCATCGGCATTGAGGCAGCAGTGGGTGCTAAAATGGTGTCTGATTGCTATCTTGAATGTTAATATCCTAATACATTTTATCGTCAATGACCTGTCCCCCCCCTTGCCACAAGTTCTCACTCGCCCTTTGCAAAGAGAGGCAGGCTGCTTGCCTTCCAATAGGCCCTCGCAGCCCATCTCATTCCTTTTCTGTCTCCCTCCCTGCTTTTCACAGATAGCATTGTATTCTGCCAATGCAGTCCGAAGTCGTGGGAAACCTCGGAGTTGGAGGATATGAGAAATTGTTTCATTTAGCTGGCAGGGTTTAATAGAGATGATCTAATCTCTGAAAGGCATACATTATTTAAATTCCATGCTTTTGGACAAGAGGACCCCTGATATTTGTGGCAGGGACAGGATTTTGGTTTGGCTCTGTTCAGTGGAGCTGACTGGTGGTTTTCCTGTTTGTAATTTCGTGTGGGGGCTGGGTTATGCTTGTGGCAGTGTGTGTGGGGGCGGGGGGGGGTGTGTGGGGCGGGGATTCCTAGTGGTGAGGGTGCCAGAAAACATTTTCTTTAGACAGAAACCTAAAATCACAGATTCTTGGGACAGAAACTGTGGGGAGAGTCATCCCCTGGCATCACCACTCTGTTATTGGGTTTCCATCTGGATCCCAATCTCCAGATCCCAAACTCAGGTGAGCGGCCCCCGTGGGGCAACCACTGGAGACTTCTCTTGGTGGACCTGGATTTTTTCTTTTTTAATGTTTATTTATTTATTTTGAGAGAGTGCATAAGTGGGGGAGAGCAGAGAGAGAGAGAGAGAGAGAGAGAGAGAGAGAATCTTAAGCAGCTTCCATGTTGTTAGTGTAGAGCCCAAAGTGGGTCTTGAACCCATGAACTGTGAGATCATGACCTGAGCCAAAATCAAGAGTTGGATGCTGAACTGATTGAGCCACCCAGGTGCCCCAGTGGAACTGAAATTTTGAGAGAAACCTTGAACACTCAACCACTAAAGACTGAGTCTGGGGGCGGGGGGGCACCTGGGCTCAGTTGGTTAAGTGTCCAACTTCAGCTCAGGTCATGATCTCACAGTTCGTGAGTTCAAGCCCCACAGCAGGCAGGCAGGCTCTCTGCTGTCAGCACGGAACCGGCTTTGGATCTTCCGTGTCCCTCTTTCTCTGCCCCTCCCCCGCTCACTCTGGTATGCTCTCTGTCTCTCTCTCTCTTGAAAATAAACATTGAGAAAAAAAAAATTAGAAAAAAAAAAGAAAAGACTGAGTCCGCAAAGAAAGTAGGGCTCACGCGTGTCTCGGAGAACCTGTACTGTGAGGGGCGTGAGGTGCTGGGGGAGGGACCTGGAGAATATCAGTCCAAGGTGAATATTTTTCACCTCACAGGGAGTACGTAGTGATCGTGGGAAAGCCACCTCTTCTTCCCCTGCTACTTCATTTGAATGTCGCGTTAGTACAGGTCACATGCCTGCCTACCTTCCTGGAGGTGGGCCTTGCAGGGGCAAATGACCCCAGAATAGGCTCTCAGAGTTCTGAACATAAAGTCTTTCCCCCTCCCCGAAGCTTTATTGGGTGTCTCCTGACTAATGGACATTGAGGTGGGCGCTAGATATATACATGTAATTCTCATACTCTCTGCCTAGCCGAGGAGGTGGACATATGGACGATGTGTTACAGGAACTGCAGGTCAGATGTGCATGTGTCTCGTCGGGGCACAAATGAAGGGGTAATCAATTCTGACTGGGAATATCTGGAAAGGCTTCAGAGAGGAGGGGATAATTGACCTCAGCCTTGAATGAGAAGGAGGTGTTCACCAGACTGACCCTTTCTAAGTGGTGCTTGATGAATGTGTGTCTCTGCTCTTTGCTGGAGACAGTGAAACAGAAAAGGAGGGGTAGTGGTTCCTGCCCTCAAGAATTTCACAGCTTGCTGGGGAGACGGGCCTGGCATGGACGTACGAGCCAATTAAAGCTCTGTGCAGACAGATGGAATTGCGGAGGCGAGGATAGGCCACCGGGGGTACTTGGTGATCCAGGGTTTCCAGAGTTACTCCTCTCTCATGGAGGACACAGTTTCTGTAAGGACAGTTCAGACCTTGCAAAGATGTCAAGTGGAAGAGGCCCAGGCGTTCTGCCTTGACTTGTCAGCCTGGTTCTATATAGAAACAGCTAGCTGGATTTGGAGGTGGGCAGGGAGGAAGTGAGAGTGGGTGGAGAAGGCCGATGGTAAGAATGTAGCGGTATTGGCTCACTGTTTACAACCCGGGTAGAATCTGGGGTTTGCAAAACACACGTATCAACACGCAGCTTGAACACTCGGGCCCTCCAGTGTTGCATGGGCACCACGCACACTCCCAGCCTTTGCTTCTGCTGTCTCGGTTCTTCCACCTTGAATGACTCCCCTTTCTTGTCTTCATGAGGTCTTCCCAGACTGCTCTTCAACACTGATTTCCAACCTGCCAGATACTTAACCGGTTATCCTCTGTCGCTCATCACCAAGCCGGGTTCAGCATTGTTCTCCGTTTTTTAACTCCCCGATGAGAGTGTAAACACCTTCAGAGTGTGAATGGCATCTTATGCTTTTCTTTCCTCCCCTGTGAGCAGTTTGTGTAGCACAGAGAACACGGCTTTCTCTAGATGGTCTTGCCACTAAATCTCAGCCTTGCCACTTTCGCTAAAACGCTGATCTCAGCTTCCTTCTCTGTGAAATGGCGTAACCAGGGGTTTCTCAACTTTGACACTATTGGCATCTGGGACTGGATAATGCTTCGTCGTGGGTACCATCTGTCCGCTGTAGGATACTTAGCACGATCCCTTGCTCCCACCCATTAAATGCCACTGGCAGCCCTTCCTTTCCAGACATGACCATGAAAAACATCTCCAGATAATTTTTGTGTCCCAAAAAGCTTCCCTGTGTCAAGCGTCCCCTGTGCCAAGTTTCTCTTGTGCAGGAAGATCACTTCCAGTTGAGAACCACTGGGATGACATTACCTATTGGGTCGGTATCAGACCTCCTCGTGCTGCATCCGGAACACAGCTGACGTTCCACAAATGCCGATTCTCCTGCATTCCTGATTCACCCCACACTTGGCACGCTACAGGTTGATGAGTTGAACGGAGCTGTGACCCTAGGTTTTAGCAGTTCAGGGTGGAAAAGTCATGGAACTCTCCAGCTGTTTCCCACAATGCATTAACAGAGTCACTATCATTTTCTTAATTGCAGATTGATCTGGAGCCAGAAGGAAGAGTGTATGTGATCATTGATCTGTCGGGGTCGTCGGGTGAAGGTAGGAGGATGTGACCTCTCCTCATTGTTCTCTTCCATTGACCCTTTGTCTAACGTTGTCTCCCTCCCCTCTGTGGCTGGGACGTATTACAGTGACATTTAATTAATTGGCACCTTTCAAAGGAAAAGGTTATTTTGAAGATGCTTACGCCTGTGTACCAAAAGGGACCAGCCATCTGTTAGCTTTGGTGGAGCAGAGGGAAGATTTTTGACTTACCAAGTAAGGCCAACAAAGCAGGCGTCCCTGCACGCTGGTGCAAAAGGCAGGCTTCAGTAGAGCGGCAGCCTCTCCCCGGAGGCTCGCGTGGGGTGTGTGTGAGTGTGGGGGGAAGGAAGTAAAACCAGTTGGTCTAACGGTATTCTGAAATGAAACAAATAAGGTGTCAAATTTCAGAATCTTATTTTTTTCGAGCTTTTATAGAAGTGTTACTTCTTTTTACAGTTCCCCACGCAGGCAAAAGCCCTGCTTATAGAGAGAAATAATGGGGTAAGGGAATGTCTGCTCCCTACTGGATGATGAAATAGGGTGTAGATGTTCTCTGATGGTTGGATTTTTCTTCTTTCTTTCTCCATACACCCTCTTCTCTCCGTCCTGTCTTGGCCCATTTACTACCTTTAAAGGCTTGCCGGGTGGCGAGGACTGAGCAATCAGAGTAGAAGGGAAGACTGGACAGTAAAACCTTGTCCACACAGAACAGGGAGACGGTGGCAGATGTAGGCCCCAGGGAGGCTTGGGAACTAGGGCTGGAATTTATTGGGGACCATCTTTCCTCTCCTCTCTCTATGCGCAGGAGGACAGAACAGTTGGCTTTAATGTCATGGCAGAAAGATGGATGGGAAGGCCAAGGCTGGTTCCTCCTGGCGATGAGAAAAAAAAATGGAACTCAGGGACTGTGGCAGTCTTTAGGGAAAGACAGCTCCCGTAGACCTGGCTGGAAGACCGGGGTCTTTTAAAGCATCTCTCCGGAATGCTGGAGATTACAAGCACAAAGTCACAATGCCACATGGTCTCCTTGCTTTAGGGATGAGCTCTAGTTTGCAGTTCAGTAGTGGGAGGAGAGATTATGCTCGCAGACTCAGTGGAGTGGGTCAAACGATGTGCTTGACAGTTGTGCCTGATGGTTTTCATTTGGCTAATTTATCACCCAGTTTCAACAGGTGTTCAGAATAATTCAATAATTGTGTGTATATGGGGCTTATAATAGAATTCAGTCCTCTTTGAATAGATCTCAATTATTCGGCATAGGTTTAAAACTTTAAACAGCCTTCCAAAATTGGTCTCGTACATTTTCTTCTCTTTACTGCAATTACATTTTGGCGTTTCCAGCTTTCCTTCTCTACCCTCGGCTCTGAGCAGCCCAGAATAGAATCTGTTGTAGAAGATTCAGGGATTTAGCAATGTTTCGTGTGAAATATTTAAGATGTGCCAAAGGGCCTGAAGAATAATAAAATGAGCACCAGTGTACCCACCACCCAGATTAAGAAATAAAGCAATGATTAGGGTGGAAGCTGGCACTGCTTTTAACGTAGCGTGTGATCCCAAATTCAGCAGACCTAAAAGTATTACAGTGGCCTCCTGATTGTAGATCCCAGCGAAAATTTTGATGAGCAAAATCAACTCCCCCTTTCCTTGCATAATCTATATGTCATAGGAAAATTAGGAAAATTAACAAAATATACCTTTCCTGTGCCAAAATGCTGGGTAACTGATCAGAGGGCTTAGGTTATTATTATTATTTTTTTTGCTTTGAAAAGATGAAACACTTGTGAAATTATGGAAGACCCCTTTTTTTACGTTAGACAGAAAGGATAGGGAACGAATGAATGAGTAAATAAATCAGAAGCAATTGATTTTTTTCCTCCTTGCTTCTGTGACTTATTGCATGTGAATGGCCAAAGCAATTTTCATTGGGCTGAATTCGGAGTGTATTTTTTTTTTTTATCTCTTTCATCTTAAGAAAATAGAGTTTACTTCAGAAATGCTGACACATGCCAGACTCTGTAAAGTGCTAGCATGTGTTGCTCTGAAGAAAAGGAAAACTTTTTTTGCCCCCCTCCCCTTTTTTTTTCTCACTGTTCCCGGATTTGGGAGTCTTTCTCTGGATGGTGGGAAAGAGTTCCAGCAACCTCTTTGTAGGAGCTGACCTTGTTGTGCTCCGTTTGCGTTCTGTACATCTGTTCGCCCATCATACCGTTGAGACTTTGAAGATCTCCTGCTCCAGAGGTTTTGGGAAGGGGTTGGGGGTGGGGTGGGGCGAGGAGAGGAGCAAAGGTTGGGTAGCCACAACATGTGTTACCTAGACTGCATGAGAAGGGTCCAGTGCAAAACACGGTTGTCCCAGCTGGACTGTGGATGTTCACAAATTCTTATCTAACTCCCTTTCTTTAGTGAAAGCACCTCACTGTACTCTACAAAAGCATGCAAAGAGAGTTGCAATGAAGCAGGGCTGACAGGTTCACTCTGTTATTCTGCCGTCCGGCATCCCTTCAGCTCGCCTGTCTCAAATGCTCCAGTCCCATCAGTGGACAAAAATACCTATGTTCATAGCGATCACATACACTTTACAATACAGGCAAACAGCAAAGAGCCCAGGGAGAGGTGTGGGATGAGGCTGTGTGGATATGGCTCCGAACCCAGGACGCGCCAAAGGTTTCTTTTTCTTGCTAACACACTGTAGAACGCCTGGACGTTTGAGTCTGCCAGAGCTGGAGCTAATGTGATTTCTAGCTGTCTAATAAAATTCCACTGCTTGCATGTCCTGTGCAGCTCACCATAATGGGATTTGACTGGTGTGTGCTTTAGCTAAACCAGGCACCCTAACCCCAGATGTAAGGGGTCAGGCATGATGACAGTGAAGGCCATTTCCGGTCATGCAGTTTCGATCTCTGGTCTCATGTGAACAGCTATCAGAGCTCAAAGTTGAGGACTGGCTAATATCTGTAGCAGGTTGAAGGAGTTGAAGGAAATGGGCTCTATTGGATAGGCACCACACCAGGCACTTTACCTACATTATCCCCAGTAGTGAACCTTCCAGAATACTCATGTGGGATCTTCCAGTCTCGGGTGCCTCTTAGTGTTTGCTTTTATCCTAAGTAATAGCCACCTGGCTTCCTGGTAAACATAGCACTACAGGCTCACCGGATACTTAAATACTTAAATCAGAGCATAATTAGCCCAGGTGACAGACGCATGAACAGCAATGTTATTCTCAAGTGTGCAAAGTATTATCTCCTGCTGTGCACATTAGTTAGCCTTTCTACCTTTGTTGTGATGCAATTTGTCCATTACTCCGATTCTTTATAATGATATGACAATGCACCACTATGTGCAGGCTCCCAGAGGGGCCAGCAGGGTCTGACCCGGGGATTTCTAAGCTCTCCTTTCCCTGCCTTCCATCCAGATACAGTGTTCACCCCGGAGAGTCCTTCAGAGCCTACACAACAACAGAAAGAACTAAAAGTGGGTCTCACTGATATGTTTGGATTGCCAAACTGCTTCTCCAATAAAATGCAGGAGAGATTAAATATTTGAAGGATTTTTGTAACAGAGGCATCGCAAATAATGCAGTTCGATCAGGTTTTGGAGTGGAGTGATTGCGCATTGCAGAAGCAGAAGAGCAGGGAGCAGGACCCACGCCGTCCCCTTCTTCCTGCAGCCACATGCTGTGGACACCATTCAGTCTCTTCCCTGGGAGCCCCAGCAGGTGGGGTAGGAAGAGTACAGTCCCAGGAGCCCATCAGTCCTGGCCTTAAATCCTGGCTCTAGTGCTTACTGGTTTGGAGCTTCTCACTGGCGAAGGGGGATAATCCCGTGTATGGCAGGGACTATGGTCAGATCGCTATGAGAACAGTGCCCTTGAATATAGGTGATGCTCAGTAAATGTCCTAAGGCCCTGGAGCCCTGCAGGCAGGGAGGTGGGCAAAGCCCGTGAAGGAACAGCAGGAAGGGTATATAGGGAAGCAGTTTGAAGGCAGGTTTCTGACTCTGGGGCATATTAAAAAGGTATAAGAACAGATCAAGGTGACAAAGAGGCCATTTATAGACTCCTATCTATATCTGCCTGGGGCTAACAGACTGCTTTCTGCAGAGTTCAGACCTTGCCATAGTTTTGCCCCATTTTCTGTCTTTCTCTTTCTTCCTCACCCTTCCCCCCAGTGAACTATTTCCTAGAAGGACGTTCTCTATCCTGTTTGTATCTCTGGCCTTGGATGTCAGAAACTTGTCTTTGTTGGAGCCTGGGTGTGCCCTCTCTGCTCAGTGCAGACTGAGCACATGTGGGCCCCACACTCTCACTGGCCCCTGGGTAAAAGCCCTTCATGGATTTGAAGACAGTCATTAAATCTCTCCTCTTCAGGTTGATCATTCAAATCCCTTACCTTTTCTGAAGGAATCGTTGAGAACTTTAACTCATCTTCGCAGCTCTCTTCTGGACTTTTTTGCAAGTTGCAAGGGCAGATAGACACGATCAGACCTGCTTGGCTTAAATCGTAATGTGTGTAGAGGTGTGTAGGGCACGTGCCTGACAGTGTTACCTCCACGTGGGAGATAGTCCCATTGAGAGGTCAAGTGCCACGCCCAAGGCCAAGGCCAAAAGTCTGATTTTACCACCTTGTTGGGTCTAGACCCCTAGTTTGCAATCCGGTGCCCTGCTCTACATCATGGCCTCAGTAGTGAGTGTGCCAACGTGGCAAAGACCTCCCCAACACTCTGTTTTAGTTTTTTCTTCAGCTTTTTTTTTTTTTTTTTAGTGATAAGGAGCTAGAATTCTTAGCTTTGAATCCAAAGGTGACCCAGAGTCCTTTTCATATATAAGCAGATTTCTTTTCTGCTCTCTTAGAAATGAGGACTCCTTTAGTCCTAGTTCAGGAGCCATTAGCTCCTTCTCAGGCTTTCTGGAAGGTGGGTTCCTAACTAAGTCTTGGTCTGCAACTAGACGTGATTCAAATCCAAGCAGGTTAGTTGTCTTTCTTACCCTGTTTCCACGGCCAGCATTAGAGTGCTGTCCTCCGTGTTGAAATGGAAGGGGAGGGCTTCTGGAGACTGCCTCAGGCACTGGGCAGTTTCTATCTGGATAACATCTCTCAGCTCTAGTTCCTGAGAATTCTACAGCATTTAATCAAATGCCTTCAGTTACCAGATAGTTAAAAAGAACCATTAGTTCAAGCGAACGATAGTCACCGGCGCGCTTTAACAAATGTGCCCAGCATGGTGCCCTGTGCTGGGTTTGGAGAATGGGAAGCGGGGAGGTAAGCAGAAAACAAGAGGTGGCCTTCACAAGACCCAAGAAGGCCTTGCCTTCAAGGAAGTGTACAGCTCATTTAGGAATCCAGGACTCACTTGTAGGACAAAAGTACTAGAGAGAAATGCAAGGTAGTATCACATGAAATGCTTACTTGGGTTTTACCAAGAGTGCTCCAAATGGGAAATTGGGGCTGGAATAATCCAGGACAACCTCAGAGAACAAATTGGGGCTGGAATAACCCAGGACAACCTCAGAGAAGAGGCAGGGCTTAGGCTGAAAAGGAAAAGATAGATAGCCTGGGTTGACAGGGAAGAAACGGCGGGGGGGGGGGGGGGGGGGGGGACATTCTGAGCACAGGGGCATCATATCATTGCTATCAAAGACAGCTTTGTGGCTTTTATTTTTAGGTAAGGTTGGATAGACATGATAAATTAAATAGATACAAATTGTTTTCTCTAAGAGCTTCCTAACAAAGACAGTTATCAGTATTGTAGACAGAAACTCTCATACAGTGCAAACAAGAAAATGAAATACCTGAAATGATTAAGCTATGTTTGAAGGTTGGAGGCAGTTCTTTCTAGATGTGTCTTCATGGTCAAGGCCTCTCACCCACCTTGGAGCCCAAGGAGGAGGAATGTTCTAGGTCAGGTTTGGTCAAGTCTGCGATGTTGAGTAGAGCACATTTTATTATAAGCTTGGGGCTTAGGGGATTAGAAGATCAAGTCCAGGTACAGGCATTCCTTTGTATCTTTTCTGCCCCCCCTCTCTTTTCTCCCTCAGCAACCACATGGAGTCCTATGGTAAGTGCTCCACCACCTCCACCACCCTTCTCCTCGCCAGCCTATCTAGCTTGTGTCCCCCCAGCAAGCCCTGACACTCCCTCTTTCTCTTTGCAAGTTCTGCTCAGTCTCTAACGAGAAGCGTTGCTTGAGAAGCAAAGAAGGCTCTCACTTTCCCAAACATGGGATTTCAAAGTCAGTCTCCAGTTCCAAGATGCCGAGAGGTCTCCCTCCTAAGAGGTGCCTTAGGCAGTGGGATGTGGTCTGGCTCACCCCGCAGACTCCCCCGACGTGCATGGGCATGGGAGATTTTCTAGTAGCATGTGGAGCACAGAGGCAGCCTCGGGGCTTGATAAGAGTGAAAATAAAGTCCAGATGTGCAAAAACATTGATCTTGCAGTGTGTATCCCACGTCTCCATCCCCGCCCCCCACCGGCATAAGTACTTACTACTGATACCCAGGACACAGAGCCCTCAGTCTCCAGGTTTTTGGCTCTACTTTCTGATGGAATAAATGCCTGTTCCTAGAAATGACCATATGCACCAGACATTGGGGGGGGGGCAGTCAGCAGTGAACCAAGGGGAGAAAACAGAGAGCACCTTACCCCCATCAAGGGGTTCATTATGTCCCAAAGAGACGGTGCTAAAATGCTTGATGAGAAATAAACCAAGAAACCCTCATTTCCTTCCAAATAGGCTCTAGATGCAAAGCACTTCCTCTGAAATGAGTCATCCACAGTTAACAAGACCAAATGCCACCCATTAGCAGATGAAAAACAGAATTGAATCCTGAGTGTTGAAAGAGCAGAGCTCTTTCGTATCACTACCAAAGCCTCCTTCCCCCGTGCCATTATGGAGTATAGATGTGTATTTTCTATTGACTTTTGTGCCTATTTCACTAATGAAGTAATTGAAGAAGGAATAGTTATGTTGAAGAAAGCAGCTTCTAGAAAGGGCGGATTTATAATAGATCTTTAGTCAAGAAGTGAGCCCCGTGTTTCCTGGCATGGCCTCTAATTCTGTCTCTGTTGTCTTGCTATGCATCATTTCTGTGTCTTATAAAGAAGATTGTTTTGGGAAATTCATGTTTGCAGCTTAGTTCACACTGGGTCAAAGTGGCCTATAATTTAATCATTGACTGTTGTTTATGTCCTCATGATTTGGCTTAAAACAAGAGAGTATTTCCATTCATCTAACCTAATTTAGAGAGCTGTCTTTCAGGATCAACTACTTTATTCTTTTATCCAGTTGAAATTGGCCAGTGCTGACAGTTTTATTGATTTTCCTTATTACCTAGCTTTGTTGAAACATTCACATTTTCACAATCAAGTGCTTCACCATCTTTTTCAAGTTGCTAACACAGGGGCTTTTATCTTCCTCCTCTTTACAGACCTTTGGTGTGAGCTGGGGTGGGGGGGTGTGAGCTGGTGTGAGCTGGGGTGACTGGGAAGTCTGTGCATTTGTCCACACACACGTAGATGAGAATGAATGTCTCTGAATCACCTCTTCTGTCTCCCCTTCGTCCTTAGTTTCCGTCACTGATTGGAAACATCATGTATTTGTTTACTTAAGATATGGTAGGCTCTGGGAGTAGAGCTAATGAACTTGGCCCCTGCTCTCAGGTATCTATACTCCTGCAGAAGGAGGCAGGCGATAGACATGTTTTAGCTATTGTGTAGCGGCTGGCAGAACAGCATGCTGTGGGACCACCGAAGAGACTCCTTTCAACTTGAGGGCTCACCCTGGAGGAGGCAGTCAGTCAGTGATGGAACTTGTTGTAGCCTCTGGCCATGGACAAGTTGCTATGTCTCTGTATATGGCAATGGTTGTATTTCCATCTATTTTCTTTTTAAGCTTCTAAGTGATTGTTTTAAAAGCTAACACACATACATGGGAAAGAAAAACAAGGTTACAGGTCCATAGCCTCCCATCAGCTCTTCATGGCAAACCCAAAAGGCAAATTTTCCTTGGTTGAAGAAACAGAGCCACTGTCCAATCAGAAGGTAAAAGAAAGGTGGACAAAAACTTTGATCTACCTAAATTTGAACTTTGCAGGAATATATCTGATTTATACATTCATTCATTCAACTTATAGCTATTGGGCAACTGTACCAGTTACACTTGTCAGTGCTAGGGGCCCAGAAGTGAACCCTATAAACAATACAAAGCCTCATGGGCCTTACACTTTAGTGGCTATGCTTGTGTGTGTGTGTAGGCTGTCTCTGCAAGGATACCTAACACACTGGGAACGACAGCTGCCTCTGGGCAGGGGAAAGGGTAAATTTAGAAAGAGGGAAACTTTCCTGTCAATACCTGTAATCTTGTTTTTCTCTCCCATGTATGTGTATTAGCTTTTAAAACAATCACTTAGAAGCTTAAAAAAAAATAGATGGAAATACAACCATTGCCATATACAGAGACATAGCAACTTGTCCATGGCCAGAGGCTATGACAAGTTCCAGAAGACCCTGCAGAGAGGATTGACCCATCATATCCAGAGACTCTAAGGATAATGCCCTTCTTAATGCTCTGCATTACTCCACAGACACCTCTGATTTGTAATGGGATGTGCTGAAATGTAGGATATGTAGGGATCCCCCAGACTGTGCCTGTCACCGAGGACCGAGTGCCCCAGTGTGGAAAAGCAGGTGGGCCAGAGTGGGTGATGAGCTAATGATGTGGGCAGACGTTCACTCCACGGAGCACCTTGCCTCTGTGTGCTTAGCCCTGAGGCTGCTGAAAGGCCCGCCCCCCTGGATGCACAATCTCATGGTGGCATCTTCTCTAGCACCAAACAGCACTCTCCAGCATTTAGTGGCAGCTGGTACTGGTCCCAAGCTTGGTCATGTCCACAGACCAAGTGGCTTCACCAGCTGGGGTACCTCCTGTCCAGCCAGGAAGGGCCAGCTGGCTGCCAGTGGGTGAGTTACTCCCCCTCTCCAGACCCTCAAGTTTGCCTGTTTCCTGACATTGAAAATAATGGTCATGTTTATTTCAAACAGAGATGTTCTCTCCAACAGGAACCCGTGACCGCTACAGTTTGCCAGGTGTGAATTCTCCTGGAGTTGTCAGGGGAAGTTAAATTCCCTTCAAGGCATGTCTGGGTGTTATTGGGACCAGGATTCCTTAGACATCTGCATTGTAGTTCCTGCCGCACATTTAGTTAATTACTGGCTTTACCAATTGACTAAACAAACATCATCTGAGAACCTGTTGTGGGCTGTGTGCCATGCTGAGAGCTGGAGAATCAAAGGCGAGAAAGACCAGGCCCTGCCCTCCAGGTGCCCCCAGGCTAGGGCTTGTCATCCAGAAGTCACAGGCTCTCTTTAGGCCTCAGGGGCCTCCTCCATACGTGCAGGGTGATGGGGACTAAGGGCACCTTCTCCCTCCGTGGTTTGAATCAAAACCAAGAATTTACACACAGCCAGGCACCTGAAAGGGGGCAAGTGGTGGGTACAAAATTTTAGGCCAAATCTCCGTATAGAAATCATTTTATTGAAGTCTCCAGGGGTCTGTCAGGTAACTTTGATCGTATTTTACATATGAGAAGAATTAGGCTTAAAAAGTTGAAGAGTGGGGCGCCTGGGTGGCTCAGTTGGTTAAGCCTCCGACTTCGGCTCAGGTCATGATCTCACGGTCTGTGGGTTCGAGCCCCGCGTCAGGCTCTGTGCTGATAGCTCAGAGCCTGGAGCCTGTTTCAGATTCTGTGTCTCCCTCTTTCTCTGACCCTCCCCTGTTCATGCTCTGTCTCTGTCGCAAAAATAAATAAATGTTAAAAAAAAATAAAAAATAAAAAATAAAAAGTTGAAGAGTGTGAATCACCTGGGATCCTGAGGAAATGCAGATCCTGACTCAGTGGGCCTCGGGCGGGGTCTGAGATGCTGCATTTCTCAGCAGCCTCCCACCCCCACCCCAGGGCGATGAAGGCGCTGGGGATCCTCAGGACAACACTGAGAAGCAGGACACTACTAGAGCTTTGACGGTGTCCTTGCAGCATGCTGAGAAGGCATCAGTTTCTATTTCACTGGAAATTGAGAGGGAAATCTACATCCTGTCTCAAAGTCAATACCTTTCAATCCTTTTCCATCCCTCTTCTCCTTTCTTCTGGGAAAGGGGCTGAGAAGGCACTCGATATTCTTAGGGAAGGTGAGCAATTCCCCGGCCTTGGCTTTCCAGGCCCGGCTTTAGTCGTCTGCAGAAGGTCAGAGTGGAGGGCGTTGGTGTTCTTCAGCGAGGAGCACGAGGAAAACAAAAAGCAGTCAGGATATTGGAGTTTTGTTTTTGTGTTTGGTTTTCTATAAATACCTGCAAGTATTGAGTGGTGCTTGAATGTGATCCCACTGTGCTAATTTTCTCCCGGTTTCTGGGGCTTTGATAAAAACAGCTTACCCAGGGCCCTTGCTAGAACTTACCTTTATGTGTTCCTCTGATGAGGTAGGCAGGTTGCACCTTCCTTTGATGGATGCGGAAACACAGAGGGAGTTCTGGATGAGATGTTGGGTACACAGGAGGGGCATAATTTTTATTTGTTGAATAAATGAATGCGTGGCTAAATGAAATAACAGGAGAAAGTGCCACTTTAAAAGGAAACTATTGAGATAAACAAGTGTTTGGACTGACTCTGCTTTGGATAGCCGGTTATTTCATATTCCAGTGTATAGTCGCTGGGGACTTCATGGGTGAGCGAGGGCCTGCGTGTTTAAGCTTGCTGTACCTTGCACTTATTAGGGGCTCTCTGAGGCCTCCTCAGAGCCTCCACACACACCATGTCCCCAATTGTAATACCCTGTCCCCTCCCTGTTTATTCAGCTACTTCTCCATTCTCTCAAAATTTGATTTCAAGTTTGCCTCCTGCCAGAGGCCTTCCCACATCAGCCCACCCACCCCCACCTGCTGGTTCACAACACTGTATTTGCTCCCACACTCCTCGGTGTCTTTCTGTACAACCGTGTACTCATGTATTTATATTGTATCTATAACGAGAGTCCTGGTTGTGCCCTCCCGCCCCAGTAAGCCACAAGCCATCTGAGGACAGAGGTTTCTGTAAAAGGGGCCCAGAGCTAAGAGCTGGCCCAGCACCCATGAGGCTCCTGGGTGGCCTCACAATATGGCAATGCAGACCATCCTACCGTTAGGACTATACAAAGCTAGATGGGAAGCAAGGGCCATCTCTGTACTTGGGGCCTCTCCATCCAGCCAGGAACCAGACCACCCAAACCCAGGGTGGTACGGGATACCATAGAGACATTGACTCAGTCCATGGGAGCCTTGATTATTGCCGGGCCTGGCTAGTGCTGGGCACAAGGCCCCCTGATTAGTTACAGTGAATTTCAGCATTAAGCATTTAAGCAGTTTATGGTGAAGTGGCAATAGGAGTAACCCCTTTACTGACATCAGAAGCTTGGATTCGGTTCCTGGACCTGCTACTAACCAGCCAGTTAAAGGTGAACAAATCATTGAGTGTTTCCAGGCCTTGACTGGATTGCATCGACAGCATTAAGACGCTGTGATTCAGTGAATGTTCAGGATTCCAGAACGTCAGATCGGAGATTTTCTGAATACAGGTGTGGCTCCATGAGAAGGTTTCATAATCCCTCTTTACCTGCTTACTCTGCTTATCACTACTTACCACCGGGAAGTCAGACTCAGTTATCCCTGGCCAAAGCACAGGGTCCTTAGCAATGGGTGAGACATGGTGGGAGTCTGAGGAACTTAAAAGGTGGCTAAGTAAAGAGGGAGAGTTTATCTCATGACCCCTTAGGGGCAGTTCTAGGACCAGAGGGGTAGGGGTACAGGGAGGCAGCTTTAAGCTTGGTTTAGTGTATAGAAAATGCCTCTAGTAGACAGAGCTCTCCAGCATTTAAACACATTTGACCAGTAAGCAGGGAGCTCTCCGTCGCTGGAGGTATTCAGAGACTGAATGAGCATTTTAAAATATTATAGAAAAATCAATCTCCTAATGGTCTTTTGTGAGATCTGAATATTTGTAACATAATTTCCTTAAGTATATACAAATGGAGAATCATAGGGCAACTTTATTTTATTTAAAAAAAAAATCCAAGGTCCTCATTGTAAAAACAGAGAGAACAAGAGAGTATGGGATAATGGGGACACGGAATAAGTTGGGTTTCAGCATCTATTTACAGAATAGTTATATTTCTTGAAAATTTAGGCAAAAATGGAAATGTTACAATGTGGATCTTGTTTCCAGAGAACTAGGGAAGATCTCTATTTGAACGGACCCCAAACTGTGTCCACCCCTGTTGTGAATACTTTTTGTAAATGGAAAAATCTCTTGTAACACCAGTATTCGCTCCTTAGTTCTCGTTCTTGCGGGTATGCACACAGAGATCACCGAAAGAGTGGTCCATTGGTGTGCATCTGTGAAGAGATCACCCAGGGGAGAGAAGGATGGCAACCAAGGCCCCTGATGTAGGGGAAGCAGCATCAGTTCATGTGTGCTGGGGGTAAGGAGCTTCTCCTCAGACTTAAGAAGCCTAGGAGCTATAGAAGTAGGAAGAATGGAAGTTCCTTTGAGAAGACTTTACTCAGCTTCTTGCCCTGAGAAATGGTTTGATTTTGAATAGCTTCTCACTATGGGTGATGTATTGGCATAAAGATTACAATTAAGAATTTATTGCCCATATGAGGTGGGGCACCAGGAAGGCAGGTTGGCCCATCTCCCCTTCATGGTGACCTACATTTTGTTAAATGCTTGAAATTTTACCTCCAGAACTTTCATGTGTTTGCTGGTTTAAGCTCATGATGCTCATTGAATATCTAACTCTTCTTTTATTTAAAAAGAAAGAGAGAAAGAAAGAAAAAGAAAGAAAGAGAGAAAGAAAAGAAAAGAAAAGAAAAGAAAAGAAAAGAAAAGGAAGACCAATCCTTACAGAAAGATGAAATCCTAAGCATTTCTTGAATTTCCTCATGCTCAGAGGACCAACAGTTAGGTTTGTAGGTAGGTCCCTAAATTTGTACACACTTCTAAGAAGGTGTCTGAAGGTCAAAAGAGTGAAAGTTTGAATAACTGAGTTAATGTTGTAATGGGAGATTACATTCCAGAGAGCTAAAATATTTACTGTTGCACCAAAAAGAATAAAATACCTAGGAATAAACTTAACCAAGGAAATGAAAGCTCTGTATTCTGAACACTGTAAACACTGATGAGAGAAATTGAACACGACACAAACAAACGGAAAGATATTCCATGCTCATGGATTGGAAGAATTAATATGGTTAAAATGTCCACACTACCGGGGCACGTGGGTGGCTCAGTTGGTTGAGAGTCTGACTTCCACTCAGATCATGATCTTGAGGTTCGTGAGTTCGAGCCCTGTGTCGGGCTCTGTGCTGACAGCTCAGAACCTGGAGCCTGCTTCAGATTCTCTGTATCCCTCCCTCTCTGCCCCGCCCTGATTTGTCTCTGTCTCTCTCTTTCTCTCAAAAATAAAAAAAACATTAAAAAAAAAATGTCCACACTACCCAAAGTAATCTGCAGGTTGAGCGCAATCTCTATCAGATACCAACAGCATTTTTCACAGAACCAGAACAAATAATCCTAAAATTTATATGAAACCACAGCAGACCCTGAGTAGCCAAAGCAATCTAGAGAAAGAACAACAAAGCTGGAGGTATCACAATCCCAGATTTCAAGATATACTACAAAGCTGTAGTAATCAAAACAATATGGTACTGGCACAAAAACAGACACGTAAATCGATGGAACAGAATAGAGAGCCCTTACATAAACTCACATTTTTATGGCCAACCAATCTATGACAAAGGTAGCGGGGAAAAGAGTCTTTTCAATAAATGATATTGGGAAAACCGGACAGCTACATGCAGAAGAAACTCGACCACTTTCTTACACATAACATCCACAAAAATAAACTCCAAATGGATTACAGGCCTAAATGTTGAGACCTAAAGCCATAAAACTCTTAGAAAAACGCGTAGGCAGTAATTTTTTTTGACATGGGCTGTAGCAGCATTTTTCTAGATATGTCAGAGAACAAACATATGTTATAAAATGCTCTCATTGTGTCTCGGTGTTTAGATAACCATCTTTGGTCCTATTTCCAGCATCCTTCCCCACTTGGTCATTTGGGCAGCCTGCCGACCTGTTTACAGGCGGGGAGGGTCCAGCTGAGGCTAACCAGGGGCCTTTGCAGCCCCCTGAGGACACTTTGCTGATTTGCTGTATTAGAATCTATTCTCCGAAGTAGAAAAGATGTATCTTATCACAAAGGCCAATATTCTCATTTTTTTCTTACTATTATTTTTACTTAACCAAAGAAGGCAGGAAGCAATAAAATATTAAAATCATTGCAAAATCACTTTCATTAGACTCTTAAGTTCTATGGAGGCAGAGACCATGTCTGTTTTGGTCTCTGCTCTACCTTCATGGCCTCATACAGCGCCAGGGTCTGGGCATACTTAGGAAATGTTTGTTGCGTGAATTAATGAGTGGCTGCTGTCCAGGTAAATACGGCGAAGGCGTGAAGGTGGCACAGTGGCTTGGCAGACAGAGGACACCACTGTGGAACGCGATTGCCGGCTGATGGCCAGCGTCCATGTGTGTTGTCGGGACGCGAGATGTATGGAAGCCGAGAACTGCCTGTCATAGGTGGGTTTGGGGTCAGCAGGGTTGTCGGCCAAGCAGCTGGAGTCTGTAAGGCAGACTTCACCTGCCTAATTACAGATGTCCGTCTAGCCACTGGACCTCTCCCTGGCTGTAATTATGGCCTTTGTAGCCACTATTCTGCCAGGCCCGCTAGAAACACCTAGCTTGGACTGCAGAAGGACCTATTTTGTTTTTATTTTTAATTTTTTAAAACATATATCAAACCAGGGTACTTTCGACTGAGCATTTCCTTCCATGCTGCCTGAGGCCCTCACCAGGCTTTCTTGCCTTAGAAAATGAAAAATGATAATTTCTTGGTTTGACTGGAGGCAAAAATACCCTCTTGTGATCTGTTTCCCTTGAATCAATCTGTCCTTTGAGACAGATTTAAATTTAAATTAGCCTTACTCTCTGTCTCCCTTACTCTCTTCCCACTATTTTTATTCGGAAATTATATCATATTATATATCATGGGTCATACGTACCTACGATCCAGATAGAGAAAAAGAACATTTCTGGTGCCTTTGTAGCCCTCTGTGGCCCTTTGCTGATCTTGTCTTCACCCTTTATCCCCAAAGGTAACTATTGTCCTCAATTGTGTGTTGTTTCCTACGTGTGTTTTCTTAAATAATACATTGTTTTGTTTTTACCAACTTAAAAAAAATTTTTTTTAACTTTTATTTATTTTTGAGACAGAGAGACAGAGCATGAGCAGGGGAGGGGTAGAGAGAGAGGGAGACACAGAATCTGAAGCAGGCTCCAGGTTCTGAGCTATCAGCACAGAGCCTGACATGGGGCTCAAACTCATGAGCCATGAGATCATGACCCCAGCTGAAGCTGGACACTCAACTGACTGAGCCACCCAGGTGCCCCTGTTTTTACCTACTTTTTAAGGTTTCTTTAAGTGGTATCATCCTATATAAATTCTTTTGTGGTTCATGCACTGTTATGCTTTTGAAATTCATCCATATTGATGTGGGTGGCTGTAGTTCATTCATTTTTATTCTATTATAGTAATATATTAAAGTTCATTTATCTGTCCTATTCAGGATAGCCGGGTTGTTTTAAAGTTTTTGCTATCAGGGATAATACTGTGTTCTGGGGCATACTGGCTTCTATAACTTCTTTAAGTTATTTAGGTGTGGAAATGATGGCTCAATATTTTTGTGTATGTTCAACTTCACTAGGTAATGATAAATTGTTTTCCAAAGTATCATGCCCGTGCTGCTGCCACCAGACATGTTTGCAATTTCCAATCACTTTATAGCTTCATAGTTGGTATTATCAGACTTTTACATTTCTGCTAGTACGGTGGGTAATGCATCATTGGAGTTTTAATTTGAATTTCTCTGACTACTAGTGACATTGAGAATCTTTTCATGTATCTACAGGTTTTTGATCACTCATGAAAGATAGCTGTTCATTTTACATAGCTTTTTTCTAGGTCTTATAGCTTCAGAGGCAGTTATATTTGTCGCAAATATCTTCCTCTAATGTTTATACGAGGCTGATATTTACATTCTCTCCGTGGTCATCTGGTAAATAGAGATCCCAGGCGTGAAACGTGTGGATCTTGAACACGTCATTTCACACGGTTGGGCTTCTGTTTCTGCTCAATCAAGTGAGCATACTGACGGATTCCCACCCTACTCACTAACAGAGAGTGATGGCGGGAGGAGTTTTTATGCATGAAAACCCACTTTGAAAGTAAAGCACCATACACATATATCATACTGCCTTCATTTCTATACCATAACATCTTCTCTGGAAATCTTTTTTGTTGTTGAGTTGCTTTTTTTTAAATTGCAGTGGGTGCCTTTTGAAATTATTATTGACATTTTGTTCACTTATTATCTATTTGCTTTTCTAGCATATAAGCTGCAGAGGGCAAGTATTATCTTGCTGGGTTGTCATTGCATTCCTGGCAATCTGGATTGGTGCCTGGCACAGAGTAGGTACTCAAAAATGTTTGTGCAGTGAGTTTGAGCCAGTGGTATTTGTAGCAGTCAGGGTATCATAGCGGCGCGATCGTTGCTCCCTGTTCAGATAATTTTCCAACTTGTGTAGGGCATTGTTCAGTGTATTCTCCAGCCTTCTTCTTTCCAGGGAGGGTAGGTGGAGCCAAAGGAAGGGAATTGCACCCTTGGGAGCCGAGAGCTCAGTTTTTAGATTTGTAGCTCCGGCCCCTGGTGGGCTGGCACTCCTCTGAGGGCAGATTGCTAGGGTGAGACCAGAGTTTCCCAGGCTTTTTTCTCTGCCCTTCTGCATGGTTGCCGTCAAGTTCGCCGCTTTTTCAAACCCTGTTGGCTTTTGCTTTGTTGCTATAGAAACCAGAGCTGGTAGTTTGGGGGAAATGTGTGTGCATGTGAATGCTGGGGGAGGGGTGTCGTGGAAGTGGCAGAGCTCCAGAGCTGGGTGGTGGCCCAGGACACGGGGTGAGGACACCGCAGACCTCTCTATGAAGGCCCTGCCCACTTTGGAGGGCACTCTCCTCAGAGAGCTTGTGATTTCGAATGGTGCACGCTTGGGGGACAGGCATCCCTTTGTAGGTCTGCAGGGCTCTCCTGGCGCTGTTCCAGCCATTCCGTGGAACATCTGGAAAGCTTTGGCCCCTCCTGGTGCCAAAGCCGCTGAGCCCTGGAGACGGAGATCAATGACCTCTTCTTGGCTGCTCCTTAACCCGTGTCCCAGACAAGTGCTTTTCTGGGAACCAGTGAGTAACACGAATCTTTGAAGCCAAGGCTTGTGTGCTGTGGCAGTGACTTTCACTTTTGATCAAAGGGTGGGGGCAGAGAAAGGGTCTGGGTGGGGAAAGCAGTGAGAATTTGGCTTTTCAGGAAATCAGAACCCAAGTGGGAAGCACTGCTTCCTACTCCCTGGTTTTCCGGCTGGGAAATCAGCAAGCTGAGCTATTGCCTGATGTTAATGTTCCTTCGTGCTGGGGCTGGTATGAGGGGTGGGGGTGGGTTTGAGGCTAGAGACTAATTTGGTTCTTCCCTACAGGCAATCCTTGCAACCCCTGGGAGAGAATTCTAAAAAAGCGCAGGGTGATTTTTTTTTATGCACATAATTTAATCACACACTGGGTTGTGCTGAAGACAGTGAAAAGAATTTATGATGTGTACTAGATTGGGGTAAATATGCCATGTAATTACCTGTTCTGCAGTGATGTTTTTATAACTCACGTGTTAGAATGCACAGTTAATATTTATCATAAAATATATATGTGCATACAATAGAAAAAAATATAGAAAGAATAGAAATGCGCTTAACTCATCCCTCAATAAAGGGCCTCCTCCTCGTTGAGGTCAGGAGCTCAGGATCAGTTTACTTTCAGTGTCATTAAAATAAAAGCTGTTTTATTTGACCTCTTTCGTAAAACATGGTAAGTGCTCAGTAAGTGCCATTTGAGCTGGTGGTAGGAATGTACCTGGAGTTACCCCTGACCCAGAAATTCTGCTGCAGGATTATCCCACTGGCAAAGACAAATCGCAGGATTTGAAATAGCAAAATACTGGAAACAAGAAAAATCCTACAGCTGAGGGGCATTTCGTACCTCCCTATAATGGAATAAGCAACCATTACAAGTTTTTACGCTGATTTTTATATATTAACGGGGAGAGATGTTCAAAACAAATGGTTGAGTCAAGTAAGTTGAAACAGTAGATATGGTATGATCCCATTCGTGCAAAAAGAAATGCACACGCATATGCACACTAGACCTGTGTACACACACAGAATTTTACCTCTGCAGAGTTGGAATCAGAGCAAAGGACTTTTGCCTGCCCCCATGTCATTTTAGCTCATTGACATTGAGCTCATTGGCCTCGTTTCTGAAGCCCCACAGAACTCTCTGATTGCACAGCTTAGCAATCCGTTAGGCCTCTCTTAGGTTGTTCTCTGCCTTGTTTCACGGTTATCACTGCTCTTCAACCAGACTGTCCGGAGAGAAGACGACGCTGTACGAGAAGGCCTCAAGGTGCAGCCTGAAGGGCAAAGATCTCTTGCCTGGCCCTTTGGGCTGTCTGTGCTCCTGGAGCTGGACTTGAGTCATAGCCTCTGCGACCCATTCCCAAGGGCTGCTGGGCTGGGAAACGTATATTGCCTTGTTTCCCTACAGGTGATAGGAATAAGGGCTCAATACCCAGGGCTTTGCTTGCTGCTAGGACTCAGGGCAGGCAGCCAATTACTAAAAGTCAGCTCTGTTCCAACCCCCAAGGCTTGTGCTTGTGCGTGCTCGTGCACGTACACGCACACACGTGCATTCACAATCACCTGTGTGGTGTGCCCCTGGGCTCTAAGCTCTGCCGATGCTGTGTCCTCCGCAAGCTCCACAGAAGCGACATTCATGCTGGAAACGCAGGTACCCTCCCACCCCGCCCCAGGTCAGAGCGTGATGGCTGAGAACAGTTTTGCAAAGAGCAGCCTTCCTGTTCTCTGTTCCACTCCCTGGTGCCTGGAGGCACCACTGCCCCCTCCTGCAACCTGCTGGGGCTCTGCTGGAGGAGAAGGCAGAAGTTGGGGGCAGTATGTGTGGTTTGAGGAGCTGTGAGGTTGTGGGAGAGGGCAGCCGGACCTGCAGTTTGTCCCGTTAATGTGTGTTTGGGGTTCTTGAAAGGTGGGTGTGTAGAATTAGGCTCCCCATTTCCTGACATCTCGTTAGCATTCAGCCTAGACCCTATGGCTACTTTGTTTGGAAGAACTTGACTCTTCAGGAAAATGGAGGGTCTTAAGGCCACCCACTGTATATATAACACCTATACAACATGGCCCTTGGTACTTCCCACATAAAGATAGGAAAACTCACCTGCGTCCTCAGGGGCTTAAAGTTTAGTCCTGGAGATAGCCTGGTCTACAAACACAATCCCAGGGAAACTAACACTTGCAAAGGCCTGAAGGCTTCTCCATTATGAATCTTCACAGGCTGGAGTGGTTTCTGGCCTCCCTTCCTCATCTGTTGAGTGCTCACTGGCCAACTCTGGGGATGCAGAGGTGAGTCACACGACTCTACTGGCAAGGAGCTCATGCTTTTAGTTGTGGGAATAGGCATTACAACAGTCAGTGCCATAGTGTCATTGATTTAAGACTTCTTCCTGTTCAGGATTCATTGAGGCTTCAAGGACGGGCTGGCCAACCCTACCCGGCTTGGAATAGAGTCTTGGAGGCAGAGATGGGCTTTTCCTGGTCAGGAGGGTACAAATGGTCACAGATGGCAGGCTGTGGCTGTGTGGGAGATGGGCCCTAAAGGGTGGGCGGTAAAGCTGAGACTGGTGTGCCTGGCCGTCCTGGGGCTGTGAGGAAGGCAGGGTTCTTGCATCCTGGTATGTAGGAGATGGGCCAGTGGAAAGGCTGAGATTGACTCTGTCACTGGCCCACCTAGACTAGTGCCTCACTGTTCCGGATTTCCGTTTCCTTACTCGTATGTAGACGGCAGCAGTAAAACCGGCCTTCCTGCACCCACTTTTTCAGTAGAATATGAATCTCTGATTGTTTAGCTGGTGAGAGAATAAGCTAGGATTTGGCAGGGGACTGAATGGTTCTCCCCCGGAGAGAGCTGCATTCTCTTCTCTCTGCCTGGTTTCTGTACCAGAATGGGCGTCCTCAGCATCAGACCCACTGGCCTAGGGGCCTTGACTCCTCTGACACTGTGTGCAAAATTTTCTGTACATTCTGGATACGTGTTTTAAGGGCAGGTCTTTGCTCCAGTTCTCAGAAGAATTCAAGACCTCAAAAAGCTTAACAGTAACCACTCCAGAGAATGGTGCTGGGTCCTCCCATGCCACCCCGGAGGAACTTTTCTTCTTGTTTCCCTCTCCCGTCTCCCCATTTTAGGAATGAACTATGTGACACAATACACTGTCCTAAGCAATTCTTTTTCTGCTTGAAAGAAATGTAAAACATTATAATAGAACTATTTCTAAAATGTAAACTTGGGTGCCTTCTCGAGGAGAATGTATGGAACATAACCGACATGTTTAATATCTTGGATGCTTTTATGAACATCAGTTATTGGCCTGTGCTTTCCTAAGGATCCCAGGTTGCTTTGTTTTTAATTCTACTCCTTGTTTTCCTATGTCATGAGTTAAAAAGAGATATCTTAATTTATGTATAATTGTTTGCATAGGAGCCCAAGGATGGCTTCAGCTTCTCTTTTGAAGCAAAGTGTTGTTTTTATAATCAGTACTTGCTGCTTGGGCAATACAGTCACGTTCTAGACTCCAGAGCAGTGGGTCTTGAACTAAAACGTGCATCAGCATCACCAGGAGGGCTGGTGAAAGTACAAATACAGATCGCTCTGCCTGACCCCCAGCGTTTCTGGATTCTGTAGGCTTGGGATGAGGCTCCAGAACTTATACTGTTAACAAGCTTGGAGCCCAAGGGTCCTGGTCAGGGGACCACACTCTGAGAACCACTGCTTTGGAGTAGTACTCCTTAAACTTCAGTGTGTATGTCAGTCACCTGGGGAAGCTTGTTAAAATGTAAATTCTGATTCAGAAGGTCTGGGGTGGGTCCGAGATTCTGCTGTTTTTAACCAGCTTCCAGGTGAGGCTGGTCTGTGGAAGATGCTTTATATAGAAAGACTTTTAAGCAGTGCTTCTGAATTCAGACTGCACATTAGAATCACATGAGGAGCTTGTGGAAAAATGGGGACGGAGCAAGAGGAGGAGGGAAAGATAAAGTTATCTCCCCAAACCCAGATCTCTGGGAGTGGAGTCTGGGCTCCCCAGACGATTGGATAAGCACTCAAGGCTAGAATCTGGTTGTCAAGATTGTGAAGTTGCTGAAAGTCCTCAAATTAAATGGAGTGTTACAGTTTTGAGTATTTGATGGACTAGTGATTGGTCTCCAACTGTGGTTTCACAGTTGAATCATCTGGAAAGCTTTAAAAGCTATTGATACATGGGTGAAATAATATGTTTGGGATTTGCTTTAAAACAACATGGTAGTATGTTAACTAACTGGAATTTCAATAAAAACTTAAAAAAATAAATAACATGGTGGTGGGGAGAAATGGGTGAGGGTATTGATCTGGGCTATCCAATATGTAGCCACCAGCCACCTGTGACTTTTTGAATTGAAACCAACCAAACATTTTTAAAAACTGAAAAAGTGGTTCCTCCATGACACCAGCCACATTTCAAGCACTCATTAGTCACATGTGGCTAGCAGCTACCATATTGGGCAGCATAGATACGGAACATTTCCATCACGACAGAAAATACTTGGGCAGCACTGGTATGTGAAATGTGATTGGCCATGAGCTGATCATTGTTGAGGCTGAGTGATTGGGTACTTGGAGGTTCATTATTTCTTGTTTACTTTTATACATCTTTAATATTTTCTATCATGAAGTGTTTTTAAAAGATGCCCGGACATTGGGAGGGGGGCCCAATCCTCAGGGGCTTTTGGCAGCTCGCCAGGTGATCCCAAGGTTCAGCCACCGGACTAATTGAACAGGTGGGCTTAGGCATAATGAGAGCCAGCTGTGTTCCTGACCCTCATGGCCTCGGCTCCATTGCTTGGTGCCTGCCTTTCCCCCTCCTCTGGTTAATGAGGGTGGAGATAGTTGTCCTGTTTTCCTCTCAGACGTGTAGCAAATCCGGAGAAAGAAAACTGAAAAGGCTTTGAAAAATGTCAAGCCCTGAATACACCTAAGAGGTTTGTTACTTTTCCTTGTTCCCTGTGTGGCCACAGTGAGGCCTTGGAGTAGGGTCACCAGATACCGCAAGAGGAGCCCCAGGTAAATTTCAAATGTAGCTAAAGTACAAGTAACTTTCTAATTGTTTAGCGTAAATATGTTCCATGCAAAGTTTGAGATATATACATACTAGGAAGCAATTGTTTGTATTTCACGTCGCCACCCCGTTGGGCACCTCTTTCCCTGCCACAGTGGGCGGAGGGCCTGAACTTTGGGTTTGTAGCCGCACATCCGTGGGGTTACCTCTTCTTGGGGGTTTTGTCTGTTAACTACCACCACAATTTGAGATCAGGGTAACAGAGGGAGTTGGAGGGTTTGATTTTAAAGTTCAATGAAGGGATGGCCATTTATTTCGATCTTCTTTGATTTCTTTCACCAGAGGTTTATAGTTTTCCTCCTATAGCTCACGTACGTATTTTGTTAGCTTCATATCGGTTTATACCTGAGGGTTTTTGGTTTTTGGTTTTTGTTTGTTGCTAATGTGTTTTTAATTTCAAATTCCAATCGTTCATGGCTAGGATATAGGAAAGCAATTGCTTGTATTAGGCAACCTTGCTCTAATTGCTAATTAGTTCTGGGGTTTCTTGTCAATTATTTGAGATCAGCAGTTCCCAGAGGGTGGAGTTGGGGATGGGAGGGAGGAATGAGCATGTAGAGCACAGGGGATTTTTGGGGCGGTGTACTATTTTGTATACAGTAATGATGGATATGCGTCATTATATATTTGTCCAAACCCGTAGAACATGGCCCCTAAAGGAAGCTGTGGATGCATCGGTTCATCCGTTCTAACAAATTTACCACAGTAAGACAAGATGTAAATAAGAGAGGAAACTGTGTTTCTGGGGGCAGGGGGTATTTTGGAACTTTGTACTTCCTGTTTAATTTTCCCATAAAACTAAAACTACTCTAAAAGCTATTTCAAAAATGATAGAGGGCCTTGGTGAAATGAAGATTCACAGAGTCGGCATCTAAATTGGGGTCTAATCTCAGCTGAGAGGCTGACCTGCCTCATTATTTGAATGTGATGAACCTGAGTTTCTTCAGTTTCTTTCTTGGGGTTTAGGCTAAGCATGCTGTGTTGTTTTTTTTTTTCTCCCTGTCTTTGAAGACTTTAGTGGATTTACAAGTGCTAGCTTGTGTTTCTAGAATAAGAGAGAAAGAGATTCCAGTCATGGTTACAGCATTCATAAGATAAAATGCTGCATTAGGACCCATGTCACAGGAGAGTGGCTAGGAAGGGGTGGAAGGAGTGGAAGCCTCCATTTCCCCATCTGAAAATGGGGATGGTAACTCTCTCCTCAGACTAAGTGAGGTAAATTATGTCAAGTGCTGGGCACAGTGTGAGCACTCAGTGATTACAAAGGCCCAGGATCTTTGAAAGAGTAAACCCAGGGGACCAATGGCACTTAGGAAGAACAGGCTTCCCAGAAGATGGAGAGGGAATGCCCTGTCCCCAGTAGCATCTGGGCAAACAGTGGGCCTGGTTGTCTGGGACATTGTGGAAGGGACTTCTCAGAGAGTAGAGTGCCCCAAGGGCTTCCGGGTACTTCTTGTCTTGAGATCCTCTGGGGTGTCCTGCTCCTCTCAGAGGGAATGCCATTGGATGTGGAATGAGACAGCAGACATCTCGTTAACCACAGATATGGAAGAGACCCTCTCTGCCCCACCTCCTGCCCCTAAAGAGGAAGATCTCATTGTAATGGTTCTGGCTTTGAGAGTATTTCATGACCTCCCTGATGAGGTCAAATGGAAGGTCCAGCAGGTTCACACATAAGCCTGTAGCTGGGGACCGAGATCGTTGTCTGAAGGTGCATTTACATTGGTAAAGCCCTTTACCTGTTGGAGATTAAACGCTGTGAGACCCGTAGTTAGATAATCCAGCACTGAGGAAAAAATATAAATAATTGCTCTATTGCTTTGTACTTCTCTTGATGGAAATTAAAGCCTATTTTCTCAGCAGCAGGGTGATAAAAACATTTTCTGGGGAGTAGTTGGTGGTCCCCCCCCCCACCCCCAGTCCTTGAGAGCAGGTGATTTAGAGGCATCTCTATAGGAGATTAAATGGAATTCAGGTAAACAGCTGAAGGGTTTACATGGGATTAGGTTTTTAGAGCCATCCTAGGGGGTATTTTCCTTTGCAGAGATGATGGTGCACAGCAGCGGCTTTGGAAGCTGGGGCATTTGTGAGGAGCAGATGTCTGTGCAGTCCCCTCTCAAGACAGTGCCCCAGTGATGGGGACGGGCCTTTATCACCCCTTGCTGGAATTGTCTCCTTAGGCCTGAGATGTTCACTGTCTGGATCTGGTGACCAAGTGGAGACGGAGCAACCAGAGGACCTTGGACCGGCTTGACCAGTGACCCATGGAGCTCCTTCCCTTGTTCCACAGATGTGTTGAGCACCTACCTTGTGCCAGGCACTGTAGTGGATCCTGGGGCTGGACTGGGGACAAAACAAAAATCGTTGCTCTCGGGGCACTTACATTCTGGTGGGGGAGACAGACCACAAACAAGATGAAGTATTGTTACCTAAGTGTAACTGCTAAGGAGAAAACGTTAAGAAAGGGGGATATGAATTGTAGCGGGTGGCAGACCCTGAGATGTTAGGGCACCAGGGAGACCTTCAGGTACATTCCTGAAGGAAATCAGGGGATGCACTCTGCAGAAATGGAAGAACATTCTGGGCAGAGAGAACGGCAAGTGAAAGACTTTGCATGTAGGGGAGCCTGTGTGACTGGAGCAGAGAGAATAAAGAGGCAAAGGGTAAAAAGCAAGGTCAGAGGGCAGCAGGGAGCCAGCTTACGCAGGGCTCTGCTCTGAAGGAAGGGGGCGGGGGGAGCCTGGAAGGTTCTGAGCAGAGGAGAGGTGACCTGGGTTTTAACAGGATCCTTTTGGCTACTGTGCACGAGTGGACAGCAGAGGAGCAAAGGCAGAACCAGAGGCCTATTAGGAGCCACTGCCATGAGTCAGGCCAGCAGTAGAATGGTGTGGCCTGGATCAGGGTGGTGGGGATGATAAGGAGTTGCATTTGGGATACATGTGAGCATGTATGTTGGAAATTTTTTTTGTATGTTGGAAGTTGCAAGATAAAAGGAGAAATCAAGGATGATTCCAAGATTTTTGGTCTGAGCAATTGCATGGATGGAGTTGGCCATTAACTGATATGGGAGAGACCAACAGGGGTGGGGGGGATTTTGGAGCTCTGCCTCAATCATGTTTAGTTCGAGCTGTCCAGGAGATCTTGAGGGTAGGCATCAAGTAGGCCGCAGGATATATGGCTCTGGTGTTCAGGGGAGAGGTCCAGGCTGGAGATGGGAACTGAGGAGTCATGAGCAGGTAGGCAGTCTATGGAGCTGTAAGTCTGGAGAGCATGACACCTGGGAGCTGGAAGGGTCCTTGGTGGCTGCCTGGTTCAAACTTGTCATCTTTTTTTTTTTTTTTTTTTAATATTTATTTATTTTTGGGAGAGTACAGCAGGGGAGGGGCAGAGAGTGGAGAGGACAGATTATCCAAAGCGGGCTCTACACTGACAGTAGCGAGCCTGATGCAGGGCTTGAACTCCAGAACCACGAGATCATGACCTGATCCAAAGTTGGACGCTCAACCGACTGAGCCACCCAGGTGCCCCCAAACTTGTCATCTTCTGAAGGGAAACTCAGTGACACAGGCGTGTAAAAGGTTCTACCCAGGGTTATACCTGGAGTTAGTTGGAAAATCTGGACTAGAATCCGGGTCTACTAAGACCCCCCACATTGTAAGTCTTTGAGTCTTAACCCTCCCCCTGTATAAAACAGGGTGACCATCTCCTCGTCATAGCTTGTTGGGAGTGTTACGTGAAATAGTGGTGTGGGGTACCTAGGGAGAGGAGCTGGCACTCTCCCTAGTTCTGTCAAAAATCTGTCAACCAAAGTTCTGTCAAATCACACCATGTAGGGAGCTTCCTACTTAGGACTCCAGCCTTGCCCCACCTTCTGTCTTTCAAGCTCTTCCTTCTGGGTGGGACCTTCAGGGTGATTCCTTCTCTTGAGGTCTCTCCCTTCCCTGTCTTGTCTGCTCATAGGATTATGTGGTGAGCCTGGTGGATTCCAAGTTGCTGGATGGGCCACCTTGTAGGGCTTTCATGGAATGACAGGGGGCTCCATTCCAGCTGGGGTGGGGGAGGGGTGGCTTCTGTGATTGCTTTGCCCTGAACTGGTACCTGTCCTCCCACCTGCCATCTTCAAGACTGAGTGAGGGAGGAGGCTTCTCAGCCTACAGACGGCTGCCAGCTCTCAACCACGTCCTCCCCACAGTTGGACTGAGCCACGCGGAGCTCTTTTTCCAATGTGTCACTTGCCTCTGAGCCAGTTGCCAATTGCCACTCTTTCGGGGCCCCCTCTTCTTCCTTCTTACTGTCTGATAAGGGTTGTTGGAAGAGTCACATTGGGCAGAGCATGGCCATGAGATGTGTCAAATACCTAGCTAAGGTGTCTGCTTATTTCATTAAAGTGTCACGTGAGTAACCCTTGCTGTCGGGGTCTACATTCCTAGTGATGAAATGTGGCTGGTGGCTTGTTCCAACAAACTGCATTCCACAGTTTACAGAGAGAGAGGATTCCTGCTTTCTGCTCACTGCTGGCCCTGGATCTCACAGATTTCAGAATATGCCACCGAACAGATGGCAACTGGGAATATTGGGGAATTAAATGCCTCATTCTGTTGGTCTGTTTCTTATTTTAATTTGGGGGTAAAGCTTATGTCTATAAGCTTGTTTCAAGCAGGTGAGTGTATCCTGTATTATTTTGGTAGGAAGAAATATCTATATCCATATATAGATAGATATAAATATAGATATATGAATTAGTTATGAAATATATGTATGCCTATGTGTGTATGCCTACAAATATAGAAAACCCCCAACAAGTGCACCTGATCTCCATGGGCCCCCTGAGAAGCTGCAAGATTGAGCATTTGGATGGTGTGGATGTGAGGGCGGCTTCTCCAGGTAGGCCCAGGGCAGCAGTGGGACAGCAGTCTGAGAGGAAAGAACAACCACATGCAGATTTTCTAGTCCATTAATAGAGAAAGCCATACATTTGAGCTCAAGGTGCAGCCGGCAGTATTTGTGGTGAAAATCCCACAGTATGTCTGACCTTGGTCTTGGTTAAGCATTTTCATCTATAGCCTTAAATTCGCTATGATTTAAAGCTTGCTAATTCAGTGTTCACGACCATATTGAACACTTCACGTTGGGGACCGGTTCAGGGGGTGCCTGCTAAGGAGGATGTTGGCACACCCCAGCCCACTCTGGAGGGAACCAGGAGAGGGGTCACTTGAGGGAAGAGACACCTGGCATGGATCAAGGCCTCAAGGCAGTCACCTCCCAGAGAAGTGTGGTTCTATAGATGAGGGATTCATTTTGTTCTGCACAGATCAGGGAAAATAGCAGTGGGGTAAAATGCAAGCTCAAGGTAAAGATTTCCCCATGGTTAACCAGGCTGCTTTGTGGAGATGGTGAGCTCCCATCCCTCCACATGTTCGTATAGATGTCAGCTAACCTTCCGCCTACAGGGGGTTCGGGCGATGCCTGGGAGGTTGAACTTAATGAGTTGTCAAACTCCTCAAAAAGACATTTTGGAAAGTGAATGACATAATATCTCTTCCTAGTTAAAAGTGCTAGGTCTTTTGTATTTCCCACCATGTTAGCAGATACCTAGTCTTCAGAAAATGCTAAAAAAAAAAAATGTTTGCTAATTAATAGTACAGTGGGTAGATTTTATAATTTCAAAATGAAGCCACTTTCTGGAGTTTGGTAACCATGGTGGGAATAATCTACTATGGGTGCTTGAAAATCCATTTCTGCTTCCCTGATTTTGGTTCCTCTGTCTGGGGAGTGTGAGATAAGTTCACGCTTCTTGGGGTGCCTGGGTGGCTCAGTCAGTTAAGGGTCAGACTCGATTTTGGCTCAGGTCATGATCTCAAGGTTCTTGAGTTTGAGCCCCACATCGGGCTCTGCTCTGACAGTGCAGAGCCTGCTTGGGATTCTCCCTCTCTCCTCTCTCTGCCCCTTCCCTACTGTCTGTCTCTCTCTCTCTCTCTCTCAAAATAAATAAACTTAAAAAAAAATGCTCATTTCTCTGTATATCACTGAGAGGTAGTATGAAAAAATGATAGTGGCTCTGAAACCATGAGTGGTCTAATTGGTCTCCCTACTTCCAATCCCCCTCTTATTTCATCTTCCACAGTCATGCCTGAATGGTTTTAAATGCACTTTTCATCAAATTACTCTACAGCTTAAAATCCTTTGGCAGTCCCCTATCACCTGCAACATGCAAATCTACATTCCTTTATCAGAACAAGCCCTCCATCATCTGGTCCCTGCAGTTCTTCCCAGGTCACCTTCAGCTTATTCTCACCTCAGAATTCATACTCAAGCCACACCATTTCCCAAATGGACCAAGGTGCCCTTAGAAGCACTAGCTTTTTTTATCATTTCTGCTTAAGTCTATTGCATTGCAGCTTGAGACCCTAGACTGTGTGTTGTGTACTTCATCCAATACTTTTCAGCCATTTAGGATAAATTCGGTGATTCTTTTCTGGCCTGCCCCTGTGTGGAGTGGCTAAGCTTACACCTCCAGCTCAGTTTAGGCTGTGTGTCTTTTTAATCTCTACACCTTACCACATTGACCTCCTATCAGTTGAGCTTTCCTACTCCTGGGCTTTTGCATATGTTATTCTTTCTGCCTGGAAAACTATTCTTGGTCAGATCAACAGCTTCTGATTCTTTATATTATACCTTGTCTCTTGTGAATATCATACTGCAGAATTTTTAAAAATCCAGTCTGATAGTCCTTGCCTTTTAACTAGAATATCTCTATCTACTTATATTTAATGTAATTGCTGATATATTTGGATTTAAACCTAACATTTTATTCTTCCTACATGTACCCTGGTCTTTTACCCTCCTTTCTTGATTTTCTTTCTTTCTTTTCTTTTTCTCTCTTTTTTTTTTTCTTTCTTTCTTTCTTTCTTTCTTTCTTTCTTTCTTTCTTTCTTTCTTCTTTTTTTTAATCATTTTATTTTTGCCATTTATTAGTTTCGAAAATGTCTGTTTCTCTTAGTGATTACCTTGGAAATTACCACTTAAATATATTTATGCCCACTTTTCAAATTTTAAAGTTTAATCAAACTTTTACTCTCTTTTCAAATAATACAAGGCTCTTAGAATAATTACGTTTGTTTTCCCCATGCTCATCTTACATGCTGTTCATGATAAAAGGAAACTATAAAATATTATAATTGTTTTATGTAGCCAATATTTTGTTGATAGTACCACATATTTACCACTTTCTTTGCCCTTTGTTCTTTCATATACTTCAAACCTACCATTTAGGATACTTCTGCCTAAAGTATATCCTTTATAAATTCCCTTACAATTCACATTTCAGTATGCTGATGGCAAACACTCTTAGTTTTACTTAAAAATATTTCTGATGACCTTCATCCTTGGATGATTTTGTTGTTTTTGTTGGTATAGAATTCTAGTTAGGGAGTTATTTTCTTCAAGCACATTAAAGGGATCATTTCACTATCTCACATTGTTCTTACTGAGAGGACACCCATCACTCTGTCACTACTAAAGGTAATATGCTTGGCTTCATTTCAGGATCCCTTTAAGATTTTTCTCCTTATCTTTGGGGGGTGTATATTTTAATAGTATTGTGTCAGAGTTTAGCTTTTAATTTTTCCTTCTTAGAACTGAATGGGTTTTACATTTACATATTGATGTCTTTCATAAGTTCTGGAGGGGCACCTGGGTGGCTCAGTTGGTTGGGCATCTGCTTTGGCTCAGGTCATGACCTCGCGGTTTGAGCCCTGTGTTGGGCTCTGCTGACAGCTCAGAGCCTAGAGCCTGCTTTGGATTCTGGGTCTCCCTCTCTCTCTGCCCCTCCCCTGCTCGTGCTCTGTCTTTCAAAAATAAATAAAAGACTCTTAAATACAGAACAAACTGAGGGTTGATGGGAGGGATGGGGGAGAGGGAAAATGGGTGATGGGCATTGAAGAGGACACTTGTTAGGATGAGCACTGGGTGTTTATGTAAGTGATGAACCATGGGAATCTACTCCAAAATCCGAGAGCACACTTTACATGCTGTATGTTAGCCAATTTGACAATAAGTTATATTAAAAAAAAATTAATAAAACATTAAAAATTAAAAAAAAATTCTGGAAAATGATCAGCCTTTATCTCTTCACGTATTACCTCTACCCCATCCCCTTTTCTCTTTCTGAGGTCTTGATTACAGAACACTTCATTTTCTCTTTACATCCTCTATCCTCTCTTCTGTATTTTCCATCTTTTTTGTCTTTAAATGGTATACTCTGGATAATTTAGTCTGATTTTTCAAATCTCTCTCCAACTGTATCTAATTTGGTATTAAAATCTTGAGTTTTAAATTGTTGGTACTATATTAATTTCTAGATTTCTATTCGGTTCTTTTTAAAATATTTCAGGTCACTAGTTTTCCTATTCCTGGTACATATTTTCCAAGTGATCTTTTTAAAATCTTCCCACGCTGTAAGCATAGTTTATGGTCTGACTGTTCCAATACTTGAAGGTTTTGTAGTTCTGTTCTTATGGGTTTTTTTTCAACTAGTTCTTACTCATGGTGCTTCTTTCCTTGTGGACTTGGTTATCTTTGGTTGTTGTGTTGATTTGTATTTGGGACCTGTTATGAAGGTGCCTTCCTCTAGTATTTGTTCCTGCTTAATGCCTGGTATCCAGAGCTAACTTAAGCCAAGTTTAGGGCTTGGGTCTCTGTCTTATCTCATCCAGGCTGCTATTTCTGTCTTAGTCTGTTTGGGCTGCAGTAACAAAATACCATAGATTGAGTGTCTCGTAAACAATAGAAATTTTTCAGAATTGGCAAATACCCTCAGGGCAAAAGTGGCTCCTTGTGTTCCTATTTCTCTGCAATTTCCCTTGTTCTTCACCACTATCTTGTCTATACTTTGATGCTTTATTTATTTTTTGCTTCAAATGTTTGTTTATTTTGAAAGAGGGAGAGAGCTTGCTCACACAAGCAGGGTAGGAGCAGAGAGAGAGAGAGAGAGAGAGAGAGAGAGAGAGAGAGAGAGAGAGAGAGAGAGAATGAATGAATGAATGAATGAGAATGAATCCTAAGCAGGCTCCACACTGTCAGCGCAGTGCCTGACGACACAGGCTTGATCTCATGGACCATGAGATCATGACCTGAGCCAAAATCAAGATTGAATGCTTAACCAACTGAGCCACCCAGGCATCCCTATACTTTTCGATGGTTTAAAGAATAATTTTATCTGACTTTTTTTTAATCTGGTCATTATTTTTGGTGATACAGTTGGCTCAACTACCATTACCTAATCTACCATTACCAGAAACTGGAGGTCTCACTTTGAATGTCACTTCTTCAGCAGAGAATTGGCTAAGGCCAGTGTCCATTATGTCTCCTCAGTATACACTTTCATAGCCCTGTTTTTATCTTCATACGTTTATCTCAATTTATAATTTTATGTGTATTTTTATGATTAAAGCAATCGGCCTGGATGGCTACGTGAGGGCAGAGAGTGTACGTATATCAGCGTCTAGCACGGCAGCTCATTCATAGCAGGTGTGCAGTAAATATCTGGTCTCTCGGAAAAGGAACGCAGCAGAGTCTTTGTTGGGTCTGTAGGTTCTGGCTAGATGCAAAGGACTATGGTGGTTTGAATACAGTTCTATCAGGAAGCACAATTTGTCACATTCTCATGGATCAGTAAGTGAGAGCTAGATCCTAAGGGCTCAGAACAGCTCTTTAAAGATTTCGGGGACTGCAGCTGGCACCTGAATGTGCCCACCTTCTCCTGCTCTATGCAGTGTCTTCCAGAAGAGGCCGGACCACAGAATTAAGGCAATCCATATATAGGACACGCCATGTTTGAATTTTGCCCCGTACATCCTGAAAAACAAAGGGTGGGCACATCTGGCAGTCTAGGTGCACACCTTTAAAAATATCTAGGTTGGGGCGCCTGGGTGGCTTGATCGGTTGGGCGTCCGACTTCAGCTCAGGTCATGATCTCACGGTCTGTGAGTTAGAGCCCTGCGTCGGGCTCTGTGTTGACAGCTCAGAGCCTGGAGCCTGTTTCAGATTCTGTGTCTCCCTCTCTCTCTGCTCCTCCCCTGTTCATGCTCTGTCTCTCTCTGTCTCAAAAATAAATGTTAAAAAAAAAAAAAATTAAAAAAAAATAAATAAAAATATCTAGGTGTACACATTTCAAATCGACAGAATTTCCAGGCCTCACTACTATATTTTGATAATGCATAACACCAATAACCCTCAAGTACCCAAGTCAGAAATTTATGAATATAGTTATTATTGCAATGTAAAAGCTCTTGGATTCACAGTCTTCAGTAGGTCCTCAGTGCATTAAGCAATTCTAATTAATAATGGCCAGTGCTTAGGGCACCTGGGTGGCTCAGTCGGTTGAGTGTCTGACTTCACACGATCTCCTGGTTTGTGAGTTTGAACCCCACATCGGGCTCTGTGCTGACAGCTCAGAACCTGCAGCCTGTTTTGGATTCTATGTCTCCTGTTCTGTCTCTGCCCTTCCCCCACTCATGCTCTGTATCTCTCTCTCTCTCTCTCTCAAAAGTAAATAAACATCAAAAAAAATTTTTTTTTAAATAGCCAACGCTTATATCGTGCTGGCTATATCTCAAGAAGTATATTAAATATGTTTTATAAGTTCATCTAATCATTTCAATATTGTGGGGTAGATGCTCTTATCATCCCCATTTCTATAGTTGAGGAAACTGAGGCCCGGTGTGGTGAAGTAACTAGGTCACACAGTAAGAGGCAGTGTCACGATTTGAACAGAGCCCTTCCTTCTGGCTCTGATGTCCATCTTCTTGATCTCCCACTCTAGTGTTGCAGGGAACAAGATTGAATTCTAAGTGGCTTTTCTGAGGCTACCCAGGGCTGTGTGCCACTGTGCATGTTAACCAGAGACTAAAAAGCTCAGTGGTAGCTGGAGGACCTCTGGAGCTCTGTGCATCATTATGCCATAGCCTCCGCAGGGGCATTTTCCTGCCTTCCATTGGATTTTTGAGTTATTTCCAAAAGAACCTAATGTGTCAGGTCTGGCTGGCTAAGGGAAAAGGCTTTTTTTTTTTTTTTTTTGTGGAAAGAAAAAACCAAAACCCAAACATAAGTAAATGTTTTTTAACGTTTAAAGAGTAAATGGCTCTGTTACAGCGGGTTCTCCTCTTTGGTGACTTGTCTCGCCTACTTCCTTTGTATTTCATGGGGATGCAGTTACTCCTCTGTGGAGAGCAGGCTCCAGCTTTCAGGGTGGGGCTGTCCCATTGCACACGACCATGTGGAAGCTGGGAAGGGACACGTGGGAGTTAATGCGACACCCTTGCCCTGCCGGTGTCAGTCACACAGCAGTCTGAGCCTGTGGGACTCTGAGGGTTTCTTCGTTGGGCGGGTTACTCTGTGGTGCTGGGTCCTCCTATGACAGCTGGGCTCGAAGAATACAAAGATGTCTTGGGGATTTGTGTTCAGTGACTGGGGGAAAACCATGTTTGGAAAATTCTCTTTGCGGGATAAAAAGGCATCGATTGCCTTTCCCCGCATGCCTGTCCTCACCTTGATATTTGGTGGGCATTTTTCTTTTCCTGCATTCCCCCCAAACTGGCCTAATACTCAGCGACTCTCTGACCCTGGGGACCTGTCCACAAATGGACGAGAAGGACGAGGAGGAAAATGAATGGAAGGTGTCTGTCTGGTGAGTGAGAGTTCAAGATTCCACCTGCCCCTTTGGGGCCTGCACTGCACTTTTCTTCTTAGGTCTTCACGTGGCGCCTCTGAATTCGCCGGTTCCAGGGTAGCTCCGGCTTCTGTCATCGCCCCTGGCAGGGCGAACCTGTGTGGAGGAAAGCAGGCTCCATTCAGAAGGACTTGGATGTTGTTAATAAAGCTGGCCCCCACTCGGAAATCTAAAGGTTTGCCATTGGCTCATCCAGAGCTGGACAGAAACCGCACTCCACAGCAGTGTGTGGCGATGACCAGTCACCGCTAAACTATTTGGCTATCTGTGCTTTAAATCTTAGTGGGGGGAAAAACAAAACAAAACAAAACAAAACAACTCACATATACAAATGAATGTCTCAGCCCTAGTCTTAGGTATTCCCCCTCACTGCTGCAGCCAGGCACTGTGTGGTCATTGTGCGTGTTCGCTGCATTTCAGCCAGCCACGTGGGGGCTTCCCTAAAAGATGGCTCATGAACAGAGCCAAGTAGGGATTTTGATTTTGTAGAGATTAACTGAATGTTGAGTTTGCGTTGATTGGAGCTGCAGAGCAATTGCGGGGCACTTGGAACAGGACTCTGAGGGCCCTGCAGGGACGACCCCCGGCTGGCCCCAGGGTGTGGGTGAGGGCCCCAGGCCTGTTACAGGCTCCTGAGCGGTGACCAGTGGCTGATGCCCCAAGGGAGCCAGGCCACGTGTGTGGAAGGTTCCTGGGGTGAGCTCCCTGTGTGTTAGGGTTACAGATGGAGTTACTTCCCTCTGCCTTGGCCATTCTGATGGACTCCTCCTCCTGGCTCTTCTGGATGGGGTTTTGCTTTTCCTGGGCAGGAGGAGTTAAATTTATACTGTATTTTTCATGCATTGATAGCTGTTCTCATGGCGTGCGCTGAAAGTGAGCCCGTATGACTGTAATGCCGTCTCCCTCCCTGCACGGATAGTTTCTACTCCGTACCTTAGGAGGGACTTGGCCTCTCTCCCTGTCACACCTTGGGGAAGGGCAGGCTGGGCTGGCATGTCCGTTTCTGCACAACCGTAGTGGGCACTGGAGGTCGGGGCATAGCTCAGGCATGGGAGTGGGTGGGAGACCATCATTCTCCCCAGCATCTCCTGGAGAGATGTGCAGCTCTGGCTTTGGGGAAAGGTCCTGGGAATCTTTCCTTGGAAGTTGCTTCCCTAATTGTCAGTGTTCTGCAGAGCCGAAGTTTATTTTCTCCCTTCCCGCAGAGCAACTTGGAATCCGTGAGCTTGCTCGAGGCCTTCTGGGGCATGGAGCAGATTTTAGGCAAATGCCTTGAGAGTGGGTGGCTCTGTGGACGGTTTATCGGCCCTTGTCCCTGCCATGCACGTTCTAGGACACCTGCTTTTGCAAGTCAAGACTGTTTGTGAACATCTGGGGGCCTGAAACCAGCCCTGTTGTAGGTGGAAGGGACAATCGGGAGAGGTGGCTGGAATAGCAGCCAGGAAATGGAGTGAGAGGGTTTCTGGGTTCAAGTGCTGTCTGTCACTGGGCAAGTTACTTGACCTGAGTTCAGTTGTGTCTTTAGTAAAATAAGATACTGTTTACTCATTTGTTGCAAGGATGCCTATGATAATGTCTCCATTTTATTGACGGGTAGACCAAGACCCAGAAGTGACCTGTGTAAGGTTTCCAGAATAAAGACAGGATGGCGGTGATGAAGGCGGCCTGGGTTCAAGTGCAGCTTCCCTGACTGTAGCTCCTGTGGCCCCGGGAAGGACACTTAGTCTTCAGCACCTCCATTTCTTTATGGGTTAAATAGCAGTCACGGTCTCTGGAGTGTCTTGTCTTGATGCCAGTGACAGTGTTACAGGAATAAAGGGAGACAGTGTATGCCCTGGAAACTGTGCAGAGTGTTACAGCTGTAGAGCCTTTCTACCTTTATAGCTTCCTGGTGACTGAGCAGGGCTCACACTGAGCTTTCTAGGATTCCTGGCCTGTGGGCTCTTAAAGTGATTTTTAAGCATGTGTTCGTGGCTAGTTTTTCTAATTATAAAAGTAATACTTAGCATAAAAATTCAGCTAGGACAGAAGGGTGTAAACTGGACAGGGAAAGACACTCCTCCCCCAATCTGTTCTATTCTCCAGAGATGACTTCTGTTTACTTCTTCTGTAACCTTCCAGAAGAAACTGGGCACATGGACACGCACAGATATTAACTTACATAAGTTATGTAAGCGGCTAATCTCTCCTATATGGGCTATGATTTTTTTTTTTCCCACCATGAGCCCAAATGATGAAAACCCAGGTCCCTCCCTGGATTCAGTTATTAGAAGCAGTGCCATAATGAGCAGAGATCTTCTATCTTGGTACCTCTAGATTTTAAAAAATGCAGAAAGTAGTTCTTAGCAGCTCACCACTTTCGGAATTATCTCCTTTGCACTTGGCAGAAAGAATCTCTCCTCAAAAAGAATTGTGTTGTTAATACTGTGGTTTTCCACTGCTCCACCCAGTTAAATTTAATCACACCATGTGACTTCCAAATAAAATGATGTGTGTGTCTGGAGGGAAGGACCTAACAAAGCTCCCCACCCCCACCCTCCCCCCCTTTTTTTTTTTTTTTTTTTTTGGATCTGAGAGAATACAGCAAAGCTGTCTTTAGGCAGCCCTGTTTGCAGAACCCTTCTGCTTGGGACATTTATATTTGCAACTAACTCTTTAGTGTCCTTGGATAAAGCTGTTGCCATTAATTGGATTGTAGAAAGTGGCTGCATGTATTTTAAAACATGTCTCCCTATACACAAAGCAAATCTAGTCAACTTCATTTTAAAAAGCAGTTAATCTACATGGATTCATGTATCCCTTTGATTGCATCGGACCTGCTTGCTCTTTCAGCACTGCACAATCATCCCCTAGTCTGATTTCTTTGCCTGTCGTTGACAACAAACGGGGTTTAGTTCCATGGTTAGAGCAAACACTTCAAACATCCTAAAGTGAATATTTTAGGGTTAGAGCACCTCCTAGGATTTCATTTTGCAGTGTGAAATGTTTTATGGTTTAAAAAAATCCGTAGATTTATGGTTTTTTGTTTGATTTTTGTTATTTTCCCAAAATGTTATGTGTAAGACCATTTAAAAAGCTAAATCCTCTGTTAAATGCACTAAGGAACCTTAAAGGAATCCTGTTGAGTTATGTGTTTTGTTTTGTCTTACTGAAGACTTTTGGTAACATAAGCGCAAGAATCGGGTGTGGAGAGAGTGTTGGGCCCACCCCCTCTTTAGGGTCTGGATCCTTTCCACAGGACTCCCTGATCAGGGACCTCCCCAGGGGCCTTCCTTGGCCTCTTTTGATGGACCCAGCTCTTGCTGGCAGGTATAACCCTTACCTGCCGTAGCCCATGGGCTCTGGGCTCCACACTGTGGCTGACTTCTGTTCTGGGTCCTGGAATGCATGGTGAGTTGATTGCAGAACTGTCCTCAGCCCAGGGAGCTCTGGCTACATGACTCTCGGTCCCCTTCTGTCACTTGTCCCAATTCCTAACCCACTGCTCTGCTACACACTGACAGCACGGAGCTCCTTCCCCTTGGTCTGGCCACTGCCTGCTTTCCTGCCTGGTGGTCTATTTCTTCCCGAGAACCCCTTGCCTTGTGGCTCTCTGTTATCTTAGAGCAGCACTTTGAGATTGTGTCAAGAGGATTTGCTTCAAGGGGTCATGGCATTTTAAGGCTAGTGGTGAGAGAAACCTGCCATATTGATTTCCTGTTGTGTCAAAAACTGAAGAAACAGGAATGATTCTTGCTTAAAAACAAAAACAACAATAGCAACAACAAAAAACCAGAGCCACAGAGGTACAGGAAATATTCCAGCCAACTTGTGGGACAGCACAAAAGGATAACTGACCTGAAAATAGTAACCCTGTGATGGGTCTTAATAGTACCATTGAAATTAGATGATTTTTGAAAAAAAAAAAAACCTTTCCAACGCTTGGCTGTAATCTAAAGGAAGCATTGCACTTTAGTGCTCTGATTTTTTTTTTATGAGGTTCATAAAATTTTGTCTCTAAATGCCAATGTGCTGAAAAGTTATGAGTATTAAAGATTTAGCCAGTATATTTCAAAGTATGGAAAATATGCTTTTCTTGGTTATGATTTCTGGATCCTAATAATAATTAGTAGTAATAAATGCCATCCTTCAAAAATAATAATACTCGCCCCTGTCTCCCATCACCACCCTTCCCCCTTCCCTTCCACACCCCCCGCCTCGCCTACTGCCTACTGCCCAAAGATCTTTCAGGTTACTCTTCCTTCCTGTCTCCCCTTGAGGTGGATGATGTCACTGTCCCCACGGGGCAGAACAGGGGGGTCTGCAACTCACAAAGTTTAAATGGCATAGGTTGCAGTTAGAACCCAGGTATATTGCTCCTTCCGGTAAACTCCGCTGCCTGGGCTTTACGTGGTTTCCACCTCTGGTGGCATCCAACATATAGTTGCCACTCCAGGAGTTTTGGCATCATTACTTGCTTGGGAGGCAGACATCTATATTGAACTGACCCAGGACGCATACTTGGTTGCAGAAGGCCAGCTTTTCAGGTTTTCAGCATTTTTCCCCACAGTCAGCCATATAGGAGGCTTCCTTCCTGGATGGAACATAGACCATGACTATTTAGAATCCCACAGCCATCACAGCGCGACTGAGAGGTTGGGTCATCCTTGCAAGAACACAGACGGAGCTGGAGTATGGATCAAGGTTCAATTTCAGGAAGCAGAATCCACCATAGCAAACTCCAGGAGGAAGGGATTTATTGCAGGGAATTGAATGGCTTGAATTATTAAGAGTTCTGATGACACAGTTCTCCAGGTGGAGGTTTCAGGACTGAGTGTCCCAAAGCCATGCTAAAGAGCTGGACCACCAAGGAAGCTGCTGCCTCTTCCACAGTGATGGAGCAACCTCTCCAGGACCACACTGGTACTTCGATGCTTGAGAGGCTGCCTCCATCAAAACCAGGCCACACTGCTGTGATCTGCACCAGCACATGGGTGTTTTAGTCCTGCCTCCTGACACCCATGAGGCTGGCACCTGCATGCTGGAACCTTGGCTAAAACCATCATAGAAGAACCTAGTGCCTCTTGGACTTTTCTTGCTGTGGAAGGAGCGGCGACAGAGAACTATGGCCTTTGCCTCACTCTTGCTTTCCAAATTTCCTAACAGTACATCTGAATGGCCACGTTGAACTCACAGCTGGAACCTTAGCCATGAGATATCTGGGAGATGTAGTTCTGGCTTTCCATCCCCTTCAGGACAGGTGGGCATGCTGGGAGGAGGGTAGCATGTGTGCTGAAAACCAATCCTTTGTATCCTCCGTGCTTGATGGTCAGTAGAAATGGGCCTTGATTTTCAGAGTCAGCTGATGTGGACAGAAATGAGGTTATAGCCAGGGCAGGGAATCATCATGAATCTTTCTGGGGGTTGTGTGTTCATGACTCCAGATAACAGACAGCAAGGAGTTAAAAGCAGGAAAGGCCACAGGTTTGCCCTCTGGCTTCTGCTTAGCTTCTTTGGGACTATTAAGCTGTAGCTGCAATATCCCAAGGGAGAGTTCTAGAGAATTCTAATCTCACTGGATGCTATTAGGGGAAATGATACATTACAGTCCTAATTGTAGTCTTTACTATACTAATATGTGTGTGAATCTCTCTTCAGTGAGAATACAGAATGCAAGCTTCTCCCAACTTGGTCACAGGGAAAGCCCTGCTTTTAAGAGATGTAGAAGTATAGTGTTCCCCAACATATGTGAGAAACACACATTCCCGCTAATTCAAAGAGGAAGCAAGGGAGTACCTTGGAGGAGGGGTTTATTTTATTTCCAAGGAACTGAACCTTCTCTGTAGCCTCAATCAGGAACATTTACCATCGAAATGATAGGATATCCTAAAGGGAGGATGGCCCTCTTCCCTTCAAGGAGAACCGGAAAGGAGGGGACATTCACCCACCTAGGTGAAATGAGCCTGTGTGGACAGAGGAGATTCCCTTAGGCACCCAGATGGCACGTTTAGGGGCCTCTAAGGAAGTAGCCTTGTAATCGCTAGAAGTTACAACAATAATAAAGTGTTAATCAGTGATAGGCCACATCTCGTGTGTTGATCTGTTACAGAAGCAGGTGGTGGTGCAGGGAGGGAATTGCATGTAGCTCAAGGAATATAAGGTCAGCAGGAGAGGGAGCTCAGAGTCTCCAGTGAGTGTCCTGGGTAGAAGAGGGGGAGGTGGGTGAGTGTAGGGGACCTCTGTGAGTGACAGCTGCAGCTGAGGGCAGGGGAAGGCAGACCCCTGCTTAGAGGAATTTGCAGCCGGGATGATGGCAAAACGCCAGAGATGGAAATGAGGGTCGGACCAGCAGTAAATGTAGTCGGTAAGCACCTTCTAAAACTATGGTGATGCAGAAGAGGGTAAGAGGAGACCTTCCAGAGATGGACTTCTATCTTACAATTCATCTTCCACTGATTTTAATTTTCTGCCATCTGACACAGAGGTCATCTGTGGCAAAGGCGTGTCATTCTCAAGCTGGCCCTTTTTGAAGTTTCAGTCGAAGCACTGAAATAATGCACTGGGTTTTTGAAAAATCTGACTGTACACCTCTCTTTCTGAACACTAGGTGGGTTTCCATAAGAAGTCAGTCTGCCGTGCCCTAAGTAGATTTATATGCAGCTTTCCCAGGAACGGGGACATAGGATTTATAAGATTCAATCATTTTGGTGAAAGGTGGAAGTTACGTCTCTGCAGTCAAGAGCATGTTTCTGACTCCTTATATCTTTACGTGTTCTGATTCACTGCACCTGACATTATGGGATGGATGGCAGTTTCTTATGTATACAAAGGTAAATCACGGGTATCAGTCATTCTCCTCCAGGTCACCCTGAGGTGACCAGAACGGGGCAGGGAACTGTAGGCACTGCACAGTGGGTATTATCACCACCACTTCCCCCTTGTGTGCTCTTTGGGCTGAAATCCCTCCATGCTGATTCCATTACTGAAGCACTCTCCCCCACCTCTACCCCTGGAAGCTCTTTAATAAATGGAAGTTTTTGCATTATTACTAAATCCAAGCTTTTCCTAAAAACATGGAGCTCACTGCTCACTATCCATCCTGAGCAATTATTACCCGGTCACGGGAGATTTCAATCCCCTCTCTGTTCATGCTTAGACTCTCATGGACAGCCATTTAATTTTGATATCTTGAACCTTTTTAAGGTTTTTATTATAGAAAATTTCAACATCAAAACTAAAGAGAATAGGAAAATAAATCCCCATGTGCCTATTCCTAACTCGAGCTATCCGTTCATGTACGGCCAGTCTCGTTGAATCTATACTTATACCCATTTCTTTGTTCCCCTGGATTATTTTGAGGCAAAAATTATCATTAAATATATTTTGATGTTACTCTAGCAGCCCTCTTATTTCTCTACCTTATCTCTCAATATTTTTACAAAATTTTCCAAACATTGCAGCATTAAGGACTTTTAACTCCTGTGAGAGGCTTTTCAGATTTTGCCCAGAGTGAATAAATGAACTTCATATCCCTCTGTAGGTGTATCCAGAGTGCCTTTCCTACCCACAGTGCTGTGCTAGTGTGGGAGTGGGCCAGGTTTTGCTGGGTGGAGTGGAGCAAGACCACAGAAGTAAGTTTAAGAGAGGACGTGGGGGGCGCCTGGGTGGCTCAGTGGGACTCTTAATTTCGGCTCAGGTCATGATCCCGGGGTCGGAGGACCGAGCTGCATGTCGGCCTCTGCCCTGAACGTGGAGCCTGCTTAAGATTCTGCCTCCCTCTGCCCCTCCCCACCCTCAAAAAAAAAAAGATGTGGGCTCTGTCCTGGCTGCACCTGCAGTCTAGTCAGTAGAACACTGGCTAATAGAAGTGAGCACAAAGGGGTTACCTGGTGAGCGTCTGTGTTCAGAGGAGCTAGAAGGGTTCAGCAGGACAAGAGGCTGTGCCATCTGGGTGTTTGGGGACAAAGGCTTTGAGGAGGGGCCCAGAGCATGGATTGGATTTGATATTTTTATCAGTATGATTCTGACTAAAGGCATCTGTTAAGGGCCCGTTGAGTAACTGAGGAATCTCTAGGCTGCAACATGGCTGGAGAGCCATGCTCTGCCAGACCACAGGAAGCCCGGCCCAAGTTGAACCACAGAAGCTCTCTGGCTTGATCACGGCCCTGGATCCAGCCCTGATTGCTGCTGGATGCCTCCTCTGGGACTGAATCCTAAACTGTCCCTATGTCCTTGTCACCCCTTGAGTTTCGAAGTCCAGGTGGGACCATCTGGGGGAGGTCATACCTCTGAACAATGGCTGCCAAGGGGAGGGGGAGAGGACAGTCTGTCTCCTTCAACTTTTCTAGAAGATATGGGCTCTGCCTTCCATCAAGAAGCATGTGACTAGGGGGGGGGGGGGTGGGGAGGGTTTTTCCGAGACAGAAAAGGGTTTAAAGTCCAAGTCCCCCAAAACAGAAGTGTCCACTCTGAACATCACTGTCCTCGTTGACTGTTCTCTCTCTACTGCTCTCAGCACCGTCACAACATCGTTTTCCTTAAAAAAGCCATTTGCATGCGTCGATCCTGGTTTTCTGTTCCCATGGCAACGGTGAGAGCCCAGGTGCCCCTCACCGGCAGGTGTCTCAGAGCATCTGAGCAGGTTCCTTCTGGTGGCTCCCACCTGCAGGCCTCCTACTCAGTGCCGCTGTCACACCCATCCCCACGAAACAGCACTGTGGCTCGAAAATTCTTTGCTATCTTTCTGTTGCCTGGAGGATAAAGACTGACTCCTTCCATTGGCCCTGCCTTTCACAGTCGACGTCTGGTCTCCATTTGCAGCCTTGTCTGTCATTCTGGAAACTCTTCTCTCTGACTAAGCAGGTCCTCAGATATACCCTGTGCCTTGCTGGCTTCATGCTTTGTTCGCTGATAGTTCTGTTGTCCAGAAGGCCTTCGCTGCTGCTGCTGCCTGCACAGCAAAGTCTCTGTTCTACTCAGGTTCTGTGCACCTCCCCAGAGAGAGGGGATTGCCTGCGTTCAGCCCTGTGGCACGTGTGGGCATTTACTGGGCCCCTTCATGGCCCACGTCTGTCCGTGTGGACCGATGAGCTCATTGGATGGCATGCTGCTGGTCCTCGTCTTTCTCTTATGTGCCAGCACTGTGCAGAGCACGTGGGAGCTCCCCAGACATTTGAAGCTTTGTTTTTTCAAAGAAGTAGTGAAGGGGGTGGGGGATGTTAGAAACAGGGAAGGTCAAATGTAAAATGCAGAGGTGGAAAAGCAGGAGGTCGGGCAAGCTGGCGTGGAAGGTGAGTTTGGGAGGATGGGGTGGTTGCGTATCTGCTCTGTGGAGTACACTTGGGTTGTGTGCTCTGAGCGCCCACCTGGTTCAAAAAGATGCTCCGAAGGTGGCTGAGAGTCCAGCAGCAAGGCTTTCTGGAGACTTCAGCATGTTTTCGTTTAGACAGAGGCAAGAGTGGCGTGTGCTTGAGCAACATTGGCTGCTGAATGGCGCGTGGATTTACCAGCATACGCTGATGGCAGAAGGATTGTCCTCGTAGCTTGCACCAGCGGGGGACTTTGAGATAGATCATTGTGGTCTTTGCAGCAGGAGGGTTCCGAGAGCTCAGAAATGCATAGGAGTTGCTAATGCACCCTCTCACCCCGCTGGCCTGGCTTGCTGATGACAGGTGACTTCTCACAGGCAGTGTAGCCAGGCATTCAGGAAATCACCGTGACTCAGCCTGGGGCCTCCTGCCCACTTTCCCATGAGTCTCATTCATCTGTCCAGAAAAGTGTTGAAAGGGGGCCCCCAGTTTGGGCTGATAATTTACATCCCTCATGGAACCCTGAGGGCCACGCCCACAGCAAAGTTCAAGTAGGGAGGAATGAGAAGGAAGAGTTGGGGCACCAAGGGAGTGGTGGAAGGAGAGAAGTGACCTGTGCCTCCTGAGGCTTGTGGCGAGTGGGTGATGGAAGGACAGGCCCATGAGAATGACCCCGCCATCCTGTGGGGTCAATGTGCTGTGGGCTCTGAGGTGACGTTGTCCTTCAAGAGCAGCCTCTGTCTCCCTCATCACAGCTGGCTCACGTCTTTTCTGCCCAGGGCCTCCCCAGAAGCCCATCTCCTCCTGCCTCAGGGGCCCCTTCTGTTCAGACAGCCATTCATCCCTCTGCAAACACTCACTTGAATTGTGGGTCCACTTTCTGCTCAACAGCCAGGCTGAAGCTCGAAGCCTAGAACTGGCTTGTTCTGTGTATGCCCTAGGATACTTTAGCACTGTGCCAAACAGCATGAGGGTGGGGGGAGCGCCCAGGCTCTAGGGCCATAATCCTGCCTCTCTGCTTCCAGGTGAAGAAGTCTTTAACTTCAGTCTGTTCATTTGTAAAAAGAATACAAATGTATGTCTTTAAAGAGGTAACCTAGAGTGGGCATTCACACTCTGTCCAAATGAACACCCCTCCCCTCCTCTGCAGCCCATGCATGTTACCACACAGGATCTGTGCATAATAGTTGTTCTGTCGATACCTGCTGTTTGGTGATGAGAGTTTAATGGTATCTGTTTTTGAAGGTTTCTTTTAGGGCTCAGACTTCAGCCTGCCAGCATTCAGATCTAGAACCGCTGGGGGGAGCCTGGAACTTATGCCGAGGGATTAAGGACGTAGGTTTGATGATAAAGGAAGATTAAGGTAACTAATTACTTTGCTGAGCAATGAATATCTGGTTAATGCCAGGTAGAGGCCTCTTCAGAGAGAGGAAGTTAAGCATTCAGTAGAGGGAACGATAAAAATTAATAGGATAAGCCTAAGAGGAAGTATAGCTGGAATGCGTGAGAGTGCCATGTAGTAACGTGGAGGAATCCTCTGAGGTGAGGCAGCCTGGCCGGGTGACGGGGGGGGGGGGGGGGGGGGGGGGGGGGGGTGGCTTTCTCACCTTCCTCAGGGTGCCAGCTGCTTTCCTTAAGCCCGGGGTGGGGGTAATGCCAGTACTCAGAGTTGATGCGAATACAGACTCAGCCGTGTATGTGAGACACTCTCCCCATCGCCTGGCACACAGTAAGATGATGTGACCATTTTCCCCTGAAGGGGAAAAATCCTGACCATTTTCAAAGTGGGCCCAATCCCATTATCCGTGCTCCTGTCTGGGTTTGGGTAAACTCAAGAACTTAGACGGACAGAGGTGCGTGTCAACGGCATTAAGTTGTAAGGGTTTGGCCGCATGCTGAGGAGAAGGTCTGCCAAGAAATAAAATTTCTGCAGCATAAAGGGTGTGGATTGGGTGTGTTTTCACAAGGTGATTTCTGTTCTGGTTCATCTTCACTTGCGGTCACACGACAGGGTGTTGGTGTGTTCCTCCAGAACGCAGACAGCCGTGACGGTAGCTCCCCAGCGGCGGTGAGCCCCGTGCTGGGGACAAGCGCTTTGGGGAGTTTCCATGGAAACGGTGGACTTTCTCCTAAAGCTCCTACTCTGCAGTGAGAGTAGGCCTGGCTGTCTCCGGGTGCTCTGATGGCATTTGATTGACCTCAGACTGTGTGGGTAAATGGTGCCCGGGACCAAGAAAGACAGCCATGTGGTGATTTTAAGAAGAGTAACTGTAGGACACGAGGAAAGCCTAATTCATTCTTTACTTCCTCAGTTTGGTTAGGGGAAAAATGCTTCTCTGAATTTATGCAAAGTGATCATGTTTTATTCATCATTTGGTAGAAGTCACTCTCAAGGCATGCAGGGTGGATGATGTAAGCTTTTCCATCTCAGCTGAGTCAGATTTTACGGAGCCCTTCTGCTCTGTTAAGGGCTGGGAAACCCAAGCGGAGGAGGGCATGCTTCCCATCCCAGTGGGTCAGGGAACTAGGGGTTGTCTTGGCAAGATGAGCTACGGGGGTACAGAAGGACTGTGGGGCCCGGAGGATGGAGCCACTAATATGGAAAGGTGAGGGCATGGGCAAGGGTTCCAGAGGAGCTGGTGTTTGGGCCATGGCTGAGGCTCTCTGCGTGAATATGTGTCCACGAGGAAGGCCTCAGGTGTCAAAGGCACTTGACAGAGTCCCAGCACTTTAGGATGGCTGTCCTAGACATGCCTGAGCTGGGGCAGTCGGCCACAAAGGTGTGTTTGTTACCTGGGTGTTGCCCCTGCCCCGTGCCCAGCGCCGTTACCTCGTCTGAGTCATGGTAGCCTCTTTCTGATGCATGTAGCTCTTGCCGGTGGGTTAAGTGGTCGTAGTCCTCCCCATCCTGCCTACAGGTGGTCTACACAGGCTGCAAGGGAAGAAATTTGAAAGTCACGGGCTTTCCATAGCTGACAAGGGGCTCAAGCACCTTTCTGCTCCATCCCGTCTCCTGGGAGTCTCACCTTTTTATCCTGCTTCAAGGATAGTGTGAACGACCCCCTGAATGCTTTTTTTTTTTTTTTTCCCCTTCAGCTTCTTTTCTGTATTCCCCTTCCCTGGCTTTGGATATATATCGAATTTATACCTTTGAATCAAGACATTGGCTTTTTTAAACTGGCAAACAGCACAATGTGTGTATTTTCTGTATAAGAGGCAATTTTGAGTTGATACACCCTTATCAAAGGAGTAAAAGACACACATTTTTATTTGAATGGATTATGGAGAAAATATACACAGCTGGTAAATAATCCTGAGATAAATATATATGTGTTTGTAAGTGACCAGCAGTGACCCACTGTGGCCCAGAGCTTCATGTGCTGCAGGGGTATATGAGAGAAAAATGACCATTAACTGGATTGGTAGTACCATTAAATGTAATATTATGTCCTTCGAAATAGCTGAAATTATATTAAACATACACTCAAATAATCTAGCAAGTTCTTTAGTTCCATTAACTAATATAGGCATTACTATTGTTTTCATCCATCCATGCATCCATCCATCCACGTAATGTTAGCATCCCCCAGACTCTTACCTCCTACCTTTAGACCTCTTGTAGGACACTGATTTTTCCACAGAACGCTGCCTGGTAAATGCTGTTCAAGGCCGTGTGTCCATGGGTCCGGTGAATCAAGGCTCCTCCTTTTGGTCCTTTTGCTTGAGTGGGGCTGTTGGATCCACTTCCCAAACACTTTCATGGCTGTTGGCAGGATACCTCAGTTTTTTGCCATGTGACCGTGTCCGTGGAGCTGTTTGAGTGTTGTCACAATATGGCTGCTGGCTTCCCCCACCGAGAGTGAGCCGAGAGAGAGCAAGGAGGAAGCCACAGGGGCTTTTATGACTTAGTGTCTGAAATCACACATCATTTTGCTTTATTCATTAAAGGCAAGTAACTGAGTCCATCCAGCCCACACTCAAAGGGAGGGTAGTAAGCTCCCCCTTTTGAAGAGAGGAGTATGAATTTGTGGACAGATTTTAAAACAACCATGAACATGTGAGATCATTCTCAGTCATTAGTATGGTTAAGATCTCTTCACTGGGAGCCATCTTTCCTCTCAGTGGGTTATTGAAGACATTCCTAAAGAATGAGAGTTTTGATCTTGAGATTAGTATGTGCTTGGGTAGTATTTAAGGAATAGGAAGCCACTAACAAGAAAGAGGAGTGAGTGTTTGGAATCTAGAAACTTGGTTCTACCATATATTCCTCACATACCTTTGGTAAATCCAGTTTCCCTTTGGTTTTCCTGTCAGGTTATACCGTAAGTCAAATAAACTAATGCAGTTGAAGGCCCTATGTAAACCATAAAGCAATAAAGGAAGCTGGTTGTTTCTGTCATTATCGCCACAACTGTTGTTATTGTTGGAAAGAGGTACTGCTGTGGGAGACACAGGAGTGGGGCATAAAAACGGACTGGGGATTGAAAACTATTCTAACCAGATTAGTATTCCTGAGGGCTGGCTCAGGAATAGAGGCAACGCAGGAATAGAGGAGGCCTGTCTTGACCATAAACTCACGTGAGGCTGTGACAGTTACAGGGATTTCTGTGAAGGACCGTTATCTTGGGTCTTTTGGGACACTGAGGCCTAGTTCTCGAGAAAGGCAACAGTTGGGGTAGAAAGTACCAGGAAGGCAACATTCTCTCACCTTTGGAACCAGAAAGCCCCCAGTTTTCTTAGACTTGTCATCCATACATTTATTGCTTCAAGAAATATGTATTTATTCCCAGATGGGTGTCAGGGCCTCTGCCAAGGGATATGGCAATGTGTGTAGGTAGGCCACAGCCTTTTCTCTCCAGCAGGAAAGACTGATACACAGTCATTTCGAGTGGAAGACTGAGCCTTCGCAGGCAGCTTCACCCCCAAAGCCTAGATTTGAGTTGCAGGAAATAGTTTTCTCAGATGGCCATATTCTCTCAGAGGTCACATAGCTCTGAACATTTTATGTCTAGAAATTAAACTTTTTTCCTGCTGATGTTTATAGGCTCTCAGAGTGTTGGGCAAAGATAAAGCCAGGTAGTTGCGTTCAGATGGCCGTAATCTCCACTCCTTTTTCCCTCCAAGTCTTCATGGCCCATGCCACACCATTTCCAGAGGCCCCTTCATGCTTGTCCAGAAGGGACAGGCCTGAAGTTAGTGCTGAACAGACCAGCTCCTGCCTGAGGTCCCGCTTGCTGTTCATCGGGGCTGTTTGATACTAGTATGGGGAGAAAGCTACCCAGCAGGTGGTTCTCTTTACTTGGACTTGCTGACAGGTATAGTGTAAGGTGAGTCTAAGTATTCAGAAGTAGTCCTGTGCTAATTAGCTCAGGCTGAGCTGTGGAAGTTAAATTATTTTTGTTTAGCGGCTTGTGACTGCTGCCTATGTATGCATTAGGTGGTACGCCAAGTCACATGCAAAGGTTGTTCTCATTAGATCCATTAATCAACAGCAGACATAAGGAGGAACTGTTGGTGCAAGTAAAAGGCAATTGACAACCCAAAATGCGAAAAACAAAAACAGACCCGGAAAACAACAAGTGTTGATGAGGAGAAGTTGGAAGCAGGTGGAAAACAGCATGACATTTCCTCAGAAAGTTAAACCTAGAACCTGCCATAAGATTCAGCAGTTCTGCCGTCAAATGGACACCCCAGGGAATTGAAAGCAGGGGACTGAGCAGATCTCTGTACACTGCTGTTGAGAGCAGCATTATTCACAATAGCCAAAAGGTGGAAACAATTCAATTGTCCGTTGACAGATGAATGAATTGACAAGGTGTGGTATATGTCTACAATGGGATTCTCTTCAGCCTCTAAAGGAAGGAAATTCTGGTACAGACTACAGTGAGGATGAAGCTTGAGGGCATCATGCAAAGTGAAATAAGCCAGACACAAAGGGACAGATCTTGTATCATTTCACTTAAGTGAGGTACCTAGAGTGGTCACATTCATAGAGACGTAAAGTAGAATGGTGGTTGCCAGGGGGGAGGGGGGAATGGAGAATCAGTGTTTAATGGGTACAGATTCAGTCTGGGAAGATGAGAAGGTTCTGGAGATAGAGAGTGGTGATGCTTTGCACAATAAAGTGAACGTCCTTAATGCTTCTGAACTGTACACTTAAAGATGATTAAATTAATACACACTAATATACATTTTGTCACAATGAAGTTAAACATTTTTTAATGCAAGTGGTTTACAAATTGATGCTGCTAGGCCTAGGCACTGGGGACAGCATTGGACCAGGCAGAGGACTTGACTGCAAGATCTTTCAGATTATTTTCTACTGATGGGAGGTGGGCAATAAACATTTAACAGACAAGAAGGGCTGTGTGGGTACCGTAAGGACTTTGAGAGATAAAATCAGGTAGTTGATGTGGTCTAGAACCAAGTCCTGCGTGTGCATGGGCTGGGGGTGCTTTAGCTGGGGAAGCCTGGGAAGGACTCTGAAGGGTCAGCATTTGGGCAAAGTCCTGAACGATACAAAACAGTCTGATCCACCAGAACCTACCGAATATATTTGAACTTCATTTTACCTGAAATCATATTGGTATTTCTGAGATACAGAAATTGATGCAGAATCCAAAGCTTATTTTGAACTGTGCTTGCAAACAACATTCCAAGTATTCCTGATTGACACCTTGAGGATCGAGATGGGGACAAGCAAAGCATTAGTGGCTTAGAATATTAAAATATTTCTTGCTGAATTCCAAATGTTCAGACCTAGTAATGTTTTCACCCAGACAATGACATTAACTGGTTCACATATTGTTCATTTAACACTTTCAGGATTTAAATGCAGTGGAAGCCTTCTTGGGAAGACTATTATGCCTTTTAGAAAACAATTGATTTACAAAAATCAGTTATTACTGATATTTTTATCACATTATCATTCAGGAGGAGATCAGTCTATTTTTTACCCTAGAAACCAAGGCTATTTATTTAAAGCTTTGTGGAGTTTTAAGGTTTTTTTTTTAACAACTTACAATGGAAAGAAAACAGCTTCTGGGACAATGAAGTGAGCGCACAGTTGATTTGTACAAGGTATTTAGATTTCCCATTATGTATTTTAGAGACTCCCCTGTTTTTGCCCAGATTTGTCTTTTTAAGTCAGAGTCTCAGGGCAGAAGATGAGAGCCCCCTGAGGACCATGGGAATGCAGTTGAATCGTTAGAAGTTTGCACCGCACAGGCCTCGATTTGTGATGGAGCTCACAACACAATGTCTGTAAAACCCTGAAGTTCAGCCAGACACATTATAAAAGAGTACAGTGACTTCAGAGTTTGAGATCAGTCATTTTGCAAATGGTTCTTTTTTTATAAGAACACATGGCTGCCTTTGCCTTAGGATACTGCAGTGGTATTTCCCAGGAAAGAAGCACGGGGCTGTGGGTCCCATAATTGTTGGGAATTTTGACTTATGAACTTAACTGAGAAGTCACTCCAGCTTGAAGAAAATCAAGTCTTTCTCACCCCCAGGAATTTGGGTCAGAGTTGGGGCTTCTGCCAGGGGAGTAGTGACTGATGTGACCACGTGTGGCTCAGGAAACAACGCTGAGATTGATCTTTGATGGTTCATGGTACACGAGAGAAGCCAGTTCATAGCTCTTCTAAGGAAACCATCCGTTTCTCACCCCTGAAATTTGCAACAGTTAGAATATGGGTGCATGAATAGACATAATTCTGTCAACAAGCATTTGCTAAGGCCTGCTGGATGCCCAATCCATCTTGCACTAAGTGGCTGTAGTTAAGCAGGAAGACTCTTGCCCCCAAGTAGCTTCAAGTCTCTTTGGAGAGCCAAAATATATAGAAATGAAAGAATCAGGAAATAATAGCTAAAAAATCAGGATATTTGGATCAATGTCCTCAAGGCAAGCGATTTGTGCTGACAGTAGGTGCTGATTGAATAAGATCAGGTAATCAAGGAGGTGGTCACTGTGGGCTGGAGAGGTGTGAGGTCAGGGAGCCTTCTTGGAGCATGTGGAGCTTGGGGAAGGCCTCGACAAAGGGCCATGACTGAACAGGTCTGGAAGCGAGGCTAGGAAAAGACTTTGGAAGAACCCAGAAGAACCCCAGACCCAAGTAAGGAATAGAAATACTAACTCAAGGGTTAGTTGTTAGTTAACTCAAATATTCATCTGTTTCTAATATCCAACGTGTTATCTGTAGGGTTTGTAGGTATTAAATGGGGGAATTGGAGGCCAGTGGGCTCTGTGGTCACGTAAGTTTGGATAGTGCTAGAATAAGCAACTGAGAGTTTTCTTGCTGCAAGACTCCTCAGGCCTTTTATAGGCTGACATTCACAGTGACTTTCCCAGATGGGCATATATAACATGCAGTTTCCTGCTTATTTGACCACAGAACCATGTCTTTTCTCCAGGAGGTTCCTGCAGGAATAGAGCTCCAAAGAGTATAATCGAGTTGGGGAAATGCTAACCTAAATGATTTTACTTCCGTGTGTTTTTTTCAGTGCAAGTCACTAGCAATAAAGTCATGTTTTCAGTGGTCTTGAAAGCCCAAGGGGATTGATTGGAAGGAATTTAGAGGGACTTCATTTAAAGAAACCAGCAAATAAGTGGTCCTTCAAGGATGCCCAGCCTGGAGTGAAATACCATCTTAGTTCAAAAGTTATTCCCCAGGATATGAATATACACACATAACACAGGCTTTACAAAATAATTGTTTTTGTTACTGTTATGCCCTTGCTTTTGTTAAAATATGGGGAAGGATTTCGTATCCACACCATAGCCTCACTGTAGCGACAGAGCCTTGAAGGTTAGCTGGCACTGGGGACTTGCCAGATAAAATACAGGATGCCCAGCTACATGTGAATTTCAGATCAACTCTGCATAATTTTTCAGTATAACTATGTCCCAAAATACTGCATGGGACATAATTGCACACAAAAATTATTCATTGTTATCTGAAATTGAAATTTAACAAGGCATCTGGTATTTTTATTTTCTAAATCTGACCCACTTGCCCAAGATGCTCGGGGAGCCTAGCCACGCTAGGACCAGAAAGTGACTTACAGTGTAAAGGCAAGGTAACGTGGATGTATTTCAAGTTCCTGAGAGCCTAGGCCCTCCCTCTTAGGAGATGTGTGACTACAGCCTCAGGCCCCCTCCCTGCGCTCGCCCCCGTTCTCCTGGGCGTGGGAGAGTTTGTATGTGAGAGGTCATAACCTTTATTTGGCTCACACACTTTTACAAACAAATGTCAGATCCAAAATTTACCCCCAAAAGCACAGATCCGAAAATGTAAAATCCTATAATTTTGTAGGAAGAAGCCAGTTGTGTCTGAACCTAGAAGTCTTGAAACCAAAAGAACTGTAAATGAAGGTTGGCCGGGGAGGGCTATCCTCGGTTGGGATACACAGACTCTGGTGTCCCTTTCCCTGCTGGGAAGTGGAATATCTCCTTTCCGTGTTTAGTGATGGGATGGCTGTTACTAAAAGGTCAGGCCTTATCAGTGGTCTCTGCTCAGGGATATCATCAGGAGGAGAAAGAATCAAACCAATCTCTTTGTTGGAAAGGTCTTCCCAGGATCTGCCGGGTTGGCTGGACTGCCCACCACAGCTACCCTCCTCTTCCTGATGACGCCCTCCCCCCACCTGCTCTCTGCCCCAGGAGCCCACCTTTCCCCAGCCATGGATGGGACGTGCTCCTGACAGCAGGGACTTAGGAGGAGATTGGAAGCAGCTTCTGTGCAGTGGATGGGTGTTGGTGGCCCTGAGTGAGGAGTTGGGGAACACTGGGGAACTGGGCTGTGGGGGCATATATGAGGGTCAGGGCACGGAGCTTCTGCTGATCATTGTAAAGACACTGGTAGGGACTCCAAGTCGCCTCTGCGGGCATTGTGACACATGGGTGCCACCAATGTTAATCACACCACTGGTGCTTGCCGTATCCTATGGCAACGGCAGCTCCTTGTTAATTCAGTGAATCTGGGGGCAGGCAGTGGTACAGGCCACTTCACGTGGGCTTGGGGGAAACCCCTGGATTATGAGCATTCTTTATTTATGGTCAAGGCCCAGGAAACTCTTTGCTTGCTCTTCAAAATTCCTGCTGCCCCACACCACCACCCGTTTTGGAATTTGGTAGTGGAAATAGAGGGGAGCTCCAAAAAAATTTATTCCAGAGGTCAAGCTGAATCCTAAATAATGAGTCCATTAGGTTCCACAATCAATATCCAGCTTCTAAACATGATGTATATTGATGAGCTGACTTCTAGGAGACTAGTACTAAGGGAATTGGAATCCATTTTACCGGGGCCAAATTGGTTGTTGACGGGCCATAGTAGACCGTGACTTTATAATCAGCTAAAGATATCCTGCAGTCTAGTAAAACACAGCTTCCACACATCGGAGCCCTTTGTGCTTTCCTGAAAGCCTGGCAGAGCAGTGTTTGCATTGAGCCCTGTATCATGGGCCTGTGGGCTCTTCCTAAAGGACAGAGGGGCCGGCCACGGTCCCAGCTGAAGCCTCTGCAGGTACTGAGGTGAACAGGAGCCCAGCAGGAGGGTGGAAGCCGGGGGCAAAGCCCCTCAACTGTGATGTGAAGGCAGGCTGTGTACTGAAGGGCTCATGGGGACTGGCTCTTGCCTCTTGCAGTCCAGAAGCACACATCCTTCCCTTAACCGCTTCCCCAGCTCTGTTCTCAGGACCCCAAACTGGGTGAGACATGGCACCTATACTGGGAAGCCGTTTTCTTTAAGACCTTTATTCTGAGAGTCTCAGTGGGAGGAGGGCAGTATGTGCATAGCATGATGTGCGTTTGTGTGTCTGTGTGCGAGTGTGCATGGGCAGGGGAAGCTGGGAGGAGGGCTGCCTTCAGTGAAGCGATCCGGCCTTCCTCCTCCTCCCACCTCCTCCCACCTCCTCCCACCTCCTCCCACCTCCTCCCACCTCCTCCCACCTCCTCCCACCTCCTCCCACCTCCTCCCACCTCCTCCCACCTCCTCCCACCTCCTCCCACCTCCTCCCACCTCCTCCCACCTCCTCCCACCTCCTCCCACCTCCTCCCACCTCCTCCCACCTGCATGTCCCCAGGTCTGGAGCATGACGTGCTTTCTGGTCGTACGTTGGAATCTCATATGGATTTTCCTAATTAGCTGGGCCATGGGCAGTCGAAGAGTCTTGGCCCCTGGACTGTCGGGCATCTCCTGCCCACTGGGGCCGCTGCTAGGTGCGGCGATGCTGAGTCTGAGAGTCTAGCCCGGCTTGCACAGGGTACAGGCAGCTCTGCCTGGGCCGAGACCACAGGGCCAGGTCACTGCCAATGTTTACAGAACAGGTTTCTGGAGGCAGGAAGTTGAAGGTAATTAGGCTAATTAAACCCCTATAGCTTACCAGCTACAAAATTGCTCTGAGAGACTCTGAAGATTTAAAAGCGTGCGTTTACTAAAACAAAGCCCAAACTCACACAATTAAACAAGGTGAGGCCTTTCTACCTGTGGGGCTATGCACGGCTTGGTTTAACCCAGGTGGGAAGGAGGGAGGAGGGTGCAGGGTGCGTGCTTTCCCTGATTGTCTTTCACCTGGTTCTGAACACAGGCCTGGCTGGTGTGGATCTTGGGGTCATCCCTCGATCTTATCGCTGGGAAGTAGGCGGGTGGCTGTCTCTGTCTTGACAGGGTGATGTGCTCCCCGACGTGTCCCCTGATTAAGGGGCAGCAGGACCAAAGGCCATGCTGTGTTACTGCCGGTCTCCCTGGGTGTCAGTATTCCAGCAGCTTCCAAGATACCTGGCTGAGCGTGCAAGCTCTGTGGAGAGGCCCCAGGCCAGCACTGACTGAAACTCTTGTTGGAACTGTCCCACCCTTGGCTGGGGAAGGGGTTTGCAAGGTGTCTGCCTATTGTACTCCCTGCGGGCTGCACTGGATTCTGCTGGTCAGTCCAGATCCAGAGAACCTGGTGGGGGGCCCCGGTGGAGTGCAAGGGGCAGAGAGGGGGAATCTCTCATGGCCCCCCACAGACACCATGCGGGGAGGCCTCCTTGGTCAGCTCCAGAACAAGCCAGGGGAGGGGTAAGTGTGGTAAGAGATAGAGGAAAGGAGTCCAGGGGTCATCCTACGTTAAATTGCTCAAGGTTAAATGATGGACTGTAGAAGTGATTGGATCAGCAGTGGAGGAGTAAGCCCGAGAGAGAAGAAAGTCCAGGCTTACATATCACAGAGAATCAGACTGGGAGTAACAGGGTTTTCAGTGGATTGGCAGTTGGCAAAGGGAGAAGTAAATCAACCCCCTGTTGAGCAACTTTCAGGAGTCAGAGGCAAGACCAATTAGATACTGAGGAAACATTTGAATGCACCAGATTGTATTTGGGTTCAGAGGTCAAGAACGTCTTTGAGGCCATACTGTGTTTTCTGAAGAGCTTCTGGGGGTCACTCTCCTGTGCAATTAGGAAAAAACTAGACTTGACTGGATTTGTCCCTGACCAGGTGGTAGCCAAGGATGGAGCACATTTCTCTGAGGGCTTCCTGGTGGAGACGGGTGAGGCGGGTGTGGCTGACCTCTGTCACGCATCTTGTGTTTTCCCCCAGCCCAAGAGCCAGTCTAGACAACGGTTAAGGCTGTCAAGGCAGGCCTCCTCTCTGAGCCCCTGTGGGACTCCATCCTGGAGCTCCAGCTGGAATCACAGCACTTCTCTGTCACTTTCCACAGGAGTGACCATGAGCAAACTCCTTGACTCTGGGTCTCCGGGCCTTATCCTAAACCGGACCCTGTTGTGCTGATAGGGTCAGCATGCGTAAGGTGCTGAGAGCTGTGCCCGCCGCCTATATTAATGAATAAAACATGTTGTCCAGAATGATCTGTTCATCCCAGTGTTCACTTCCTGTAGTTCTGTTTCATCTTCTACAAATCTCTAAGGTGCAGAGGGACTTTCTCCCCATTTTGGAAAAGGGGAAAACACAAGGGGACTTTGGAAACCTTGACAGAGTGCCCATGGCTGGTTAGTGGATGGGCAGGGTGGAAACCAAGAAGCCGGAGCCGTTGACCATACCACTTTCAGAGGGGAAGGAATTGCATCTGAGCCCCTCCACTTTCCTTCAGTTTCCCAGTCTCATCATCCACTATAGGGGCCCGCTTCCCGGGCACGGAATGAAGACAAACTAACAGATGACTAGGTCAGTCCTCAGCGCCTGGAGAAAGTAAGTGCCGAGGAGGTGGGGGAGGGGACGGCGCTGCAGACCAGGCGCTGCACAGCCTGAAGAGGGGACTGACCCCACGGTCTGGGTTTAAAGGCCCAGAGTGCAGCCTGCTCCCAAGTGCTAAGGAAGTGTGATTGGAAGTGACCACTCCAGCCTCTCAAGTTCTTTGGACAGAGGCCTAGTGAACTGGAAAGGCGAATTTCCCACAGCACTGAAGAGGCTGAGGTCACCGGTTGTCCCCGAGTAGAGAGGAGGAGAAAGCCGATTTGGCCTATGGGCTTCTTGCTGAAAAATGGCACACCCGGATGGTGGTCCTTCTCTGTACCAAGTGATCAGGAGGCAGGGGCTGCCAGAACTCATCAGGATCAAGGCAGGTGGGCGAAGCTTACCAAACACCCCCCAAGGAGTGCTCACCCCGTCTCCTACCCCTTGGGTACAAGAGCAGTGCTTCTCAGACTTGAATTGCACCAGGGAAGCCCGGGCATCGCACTGCAGTGCAGGTTTTGAGTCAGTGGGTCCAAGTACAGCCGCAGGTTCTGCATTTCTCCCCAACTCCCAGTCTTGCCCATGCGCTGTTCACGGACCTGGCCCAGTGGTGAGGGTGTAGAGGGCGCATGGGCATGGGCCGGATGTCTTTTCCCATCGGTGTGCACCGCTTCTGTTTCCCTTGTGCATGGCTTTTGTTTTCCTCCTCAGGCTCACAGGTTTCTCAACACCAGCCGGATGGGAACAACACTCAGGCTAATGAGGTCCCACTGGGGCAAAGTGGAGGACCTCTCTGAGAGCACATTGCTCTGCTCTCCCTGAGAGGGAAGGGTTATCCTCCAGGGTGGGTGCAGCCCTAGAGAGAGGGGAGCAGGCTGGCTGTGCAGCTGGCAGATTGGTACCTCCTGCTCCTTCCTCTGAGCCCCACAGTCATCTGTTCAGGCAGCTTTCTACTTAGCGCTCTGATTTCTGTGTCCAATCGATTGGCCACATTTTGTGCCACAGAAAAATGCATGACTGAGTTTTGACCTTGAAGCCAGCCGGCCAGCCATGCAGGCTTCTGTCTTTCACTGTCTCTTTGAACTCTGAAAAAGGTTAGGCAGGAAAAGCAGTAAGCCGTTTGACTAAAATAACGTCATTAGTAATGCGACCTCTTTGCATTAAATCCTGCATTTATTAATAATACGATAATAGCGCTCTTTTCCATTTGTGGATTATATTCTGTTTTACAAAGCACTTTCATCACCATTATCTTATTTGATACTCAAACGGCCATTATGAGATAAAAGATTATCATCTTCAGGAAACTGAGGCTCAGATTGGTTTATGAGCTTGCCAGGATCACAGGGTGCTGAGAGGCAGAACTGGGATGTGGGTGCATATTCATAGGGAGTGGAATTAGTTGAACCAGTTGCTGATCCCCTGGGTCGTAATTCGCCCCAGCCCAGGCCTCGTGATGCCATATCAGAGACGACACTCATAGTGTGGCCTGCCTGCAGCTGGGTGTTAGGACTCCTCCTGAAATGACAGTGGCCACATTGTTACTTAAGTGCATAGCCGAGAATGCTCTGAAGTTTAAAAAAGTGTTTTTTAAAAAAAACAAATAAAGCGAACAACACCAGCAAAAACCAAGCCATAGAGTATATAAGCTAGAAAGCGTGTTTTAAGTTACTCAGTTGCTCTCTCACTTTCAAACTCGCGTGCGTGCACACACGCTTTGCCTGGTTTTCCTGGCTTGGTTGACATCCCTCAGGAAAGCATTTAGCAAAGCCAAGCAGGGGGTCATTTGTGTGGTGCATGTTGGACTCATTTCTGGAACAGTTCCTCCAGGTCACCACACCTTTCTTTTGCCTTCAGGCAGGCATATCAAGCCCCTGGCCGTGACAAGGTGGGATGGACACATGGCCAGCCACAACTGAATTTGCCCCAAACCTTCTTTAGGCTCCTATTTCACAGGCTGCTTCCAGTTGCCATGGAGACGGTCTACTGCCTTCTCCCTCAAATAGAGCTGGAATCACACTTGTGCGTCTGTGCAAGGTGGAAGTGACAGAGCGGCCTGTCTGTGAGCGCCCCTTCCGGTACTCTCGCCCCCCCAGCCGAGTGCCCTGGAACCTGTGAGGAGGGCCCTGAAACTCACCCTACAGAGTACTTATAGCAAAACAGGACACCTGAGAACAATCCCTTCTAAGCTCCTTTTGTAGTTAATGATTCCAGGAAAGTAACTGCTAAGTTGCTGTGTAAAAACAAAAAAAGAAAAGAAAAAAGAAAAAAAACAAGTCAAGCACAAGGAGAGCCTCACCATAAAATGGGCTCTGAAAGGGGGGTGCCTGGGTGGCGCAGTCGGTTAAGCGTCCGACTTCAGCCAGGTCACGATCTCGTGGTCCATGAGTTCGAGCCCCGCGTCAGACTCTGGGCTGATGGCTCAGAGCCTGGAGCCTGTTTCCGATTCTGTGTCTCCCTCTCTCTCTGCCCCTCCCCCGTTCGTGCTCTGTCTCTCTCTGTCCCAAAAATAAATTAAAAAAAAACGTTGAAAAAAAATTAAAAAAAAAAAAAATGGGCTCTGAAGGCCACTGCCACTGGGACCCAGTTCTGGAGTCCCTACGGCTGCACGCACCGTTTCCAGGTGGGGTAACTGGGAAATGAGAGAAGGTGATGGCGGGGAATCTAGAGAGTCCTCAAACAGGGATCCTGCCCCAAAAGGATTTGCCATCTGGAGGGAAGACAATCCTGCACCCATTATCCAGCACTGCATCAGGGTTCCAGCTGTGCTGTGGAAAGGAGACTGGGAGCGCTTCTCCCAGAGGCAGGCTGTGGAGCAGATCGTAATTCTTCCACTCATGAGCTTGGGGACTTGGGTGGCTTGTTGGTATCTGGGCGCCTTGACTTCTTAGGTGGCTACGAGCTCAAAGTGAAATGGTGCACATTGAAGAGCCTAGCATGGTGGCTTGCACATAGCAGGCCTTCCCTGAACACTCCTAGTTCCATCCTGCTTTTCCTTCCCACTTATCAGAGGAGGGTGGAGCAGTGGCGGAGGGGAAGGAAGGGTGCAAGGCGAGGGGTGGGGGCGGGGGTTGGAGCTGCAGGCGTGGACAGGGAGCAGGGACGCATACCCGATTCCACAGCACAGCAGCAGAATATGCAGCATGGAGGCCCATGGCGCGTATGTGCTTAGGGGAGCTTGTCCAGAGTCCTGGACATGTGCAAGAGGCATGGAAAATAAGGCAGGAGGTGATGCTGATCACAGAGAGGGTCACTGGTTTCCACATCAGCTGCGCCGATTGCTGTAGGCGGCCCATAGCAGTGCACTGTTGCTCAAACCTAAGCAAAGGCCTGGGTGTTCTGCCTTTACCCAAGAGATATGGACCTTTGGCGTTGTCAGCCTAAACGGGTTTTCCTTACAAATTTCTTCTGACTGGAATCCAGGGGAAACGCTTATCAACCAACATTAGGAAGAGAGATGTGTTCTTTAAAACGACAACAAAAAAGCTGTGTCTTTTTTGCTATAAGCACCTTCCCCAGCCCCACTGCTACATTTCTCAACCCCCCTCCCCAACATTTCTCAGGAAAAAAAAAAAAAAAAAAAAAAAGGAAAAACAACGAATCACTGAGGAAACAGGCCTCAGAGTAGACCGGGCCTGCAGAGGGCTAGGTGATGAGTGTGCTGCCGGCTCAGAAGTGCTGCATTATGCATGCAGAGCGTGGTGGTCCCTTGGGATAACGGGTCACCAAATCCCAAATGTGACTGGAAGCAGCTGTGACTCCATTTCCGGCAAGGCCATGCTCCTGGGCTGTATGTGGTTTCATTTCCCCTAAACCCTGGAGACCAGATGAGAAATTGATTTTAAGGAGTATTCTTTGTAAGCCCTACCCGAAGGCAGGGGATGGATTGATCAGATGACCACTCAGAGCCTCTGTGCATCTTCTGAGACTTTGGGAATCTGGTCTGCTCATGGTATCTGGCTTCAAGGACTGGAGGCAGTGTGGTGCAGCAGTCACAGGCAGGCGCATTTACAAAGAAACTAGAGAAAAATAGGGAATGTTTAGTTTGCTAGGGAGCCAGGAGAATATTGCCTAAACCTGTTGGTAACTGAATTTAAGGAAGAACCCTGAGAGTGGCTTCTCACTAGTGGGGCGTATTGGTCATAGCAATAAGGAAAACGCCAGGATGAAAGCAAGCGTTTTCCAAACGCACTCCTAATCTCACTGGATTCTTACAACACTCTGAAAGTCAGGCAGGGAAGGTGTTCTCCTGCGTGATAGATGAGATGCGGGGTACTTGTTCTGCCTGAAGCCACGAGGCTTGTCAGTGACAGATGAAGGCCCCATGGTCCATGCCTCCCCAGCTGCAGGTCAGTGGCACTGCCCTCTGAGCGTGCTTCAGGTGCAAGGAAGGTCAGAGAGGAAGGAAATCACAATCAGGGATCACCCCCACCACCCTGCGTCTGCTTTGCCTTCAGTTGAGGGAGGAAGGCACTTTGCCTTGGAACTGTAACTTCCTGTGGGGTGGGTGGGGGCTGGGTTCTGCCATACACCGCAGGGCCCTGACTGCAGAAGTTGAGACTCCAGCCTTTGTCAGAGAAGGCATCTGACAGCTCCTGGCAGGGGTGATAATTCAGGAGGCTGGAAGGAGCCTCCCTGGGGACATTTGAAAGACAGGCTTTGCAGGTGGCCTGGAGTGGCCTCAGAGACCCATCATAGAAGCATATCTTGCCAGAAAACACCACTGGAGCAGCCAGGACCCATTCCTGGCCTCTGGCTTCAGCCAGGTGGAGGCTTTTAATACAGAATAGCTTTCAAAGGAAAAGCTTTAGCAAGTCTGTGATGTGGAAGGTTTGGAAATGACAAAACACACTGACTTAGCTCAGGTGTTGGGAAAGGGCCCACCTGTACATTTGTAGTATGCTGCCTGGGAGCTTCCTGGGGGCCACCAGCTGACCCCACCAGAGCCGGAGTGAGCATCCTGATGAAGTTCAAGCCCATACCTCATGGGGCCGCTCGAGACAGAGCAATAGCCGTGATGTTGCTGCAGTGTGTGGAATTGGCACTCAGGAGCCTCTTAATGAGGGAGCTAGACAAGTATCCCATGATCCGTGTACTCTCTAGCCCACAGATTTACGGAGAAGACAGAGCCTGTGTTTGCTTTGTGTAAGGAGAGATCATGGTCGGACATGAAGAGGAACACTGGGTTCTGGGTTAGATTAGATGATCTCATCTGAGAGCTGCTTGAAGTGTGAGGCCCGGTCTAATCTCTCCAGCCCATTTTTAGGACTTGAGGTGGAAAGACCTACTTGAACATCAGTAGGCCAGTTTTTTGTCTACTCGTCCATCTACTCAGGCAACTCTAATACGTTGAGCACAGCCCTGGACTTCTGGGCTGTAACCTGCCGTCTACCTCATATATAGTCAGGGAGAGGAGCCAGGTGTATAAACAGACATGTTATTGTGCAATACAGTGAGTACTGCTCACCCGTGATACCAGGACTATACTGATAATGCTGCCAGCCAAAACGTGAGTGTTTATTCCTCAAGTCCTAGGAAAACAAGGATCCCTCACCTCCCCCCCACTTTTTTTTTTTTTTAATTCTGAGATTTTATTTGTGACCTACAAACTTAACAGAACCTAGTACTTTTCTTCCTAGGTAGAAACATTCAAAAAGCCAAGAGCTATTAGCAGATGCAGTTTTCTCTGCATGTGTAGCAAAGTGTAATTCACACGCTGGTTTCTGAAATAACTTATTGGTGACTTAAATTAGAAGTATGGGTATAGTGTAAGTGCTCTGAGGCCATTAGGGAGTCTTACTACATAACTGTTAGGGAGATAATACTTCCATATGTGAATTGAAGAAGTAATGATACAGGCCGGGTGTGGGGTAAATGCCACAGCCCCTCAAATAGCTAAGGTGGGTGGATGGCAGGTCCAGGGACTGAATATGGGTACACAAGAGGCAAGTTCTGTTCGGTCGTGTGAAGTTGGGGGTATCTCGAGGACACAGAGCTGGTGGCTCTCTGGGCCTGGAGCTTAGAGGAGTGTTCCATGTTGTTGATCTAGATTTGGGAATTGCCAACATTTGGAGAATCCCAGTGCCAGATGGTCAAGGAAGCGTGTGTAGAAGAATCTGACAAAAAGCAAGAGCCTAAGAAAGCCCCAGATACTTGGACAGGGAGAGGAAGAAGAATCTCCAAAGGAGGAGGGCTGGCCAGAGGAGCTGAAGGAAAACCGGGAGGTGGAGGTGGGGGCTGTTCCCCAAACCAAAGAGCCTTGTGGCACAAAAAGGTAGCTAGTTTCCGATGTTCACGAGGGATCCAGATGAGAGTGGGGCAGCAGCACCTGTTGGAACCTAGCGTCCCAGGTGAGAGCCATCTCAAGAGGAAGCTGAGGCCAGGTGCACTGAAGGGACCAGGAGGGGCCACCTTCAGGACTGTAAGGGGAGGAGAAAGTATGGGTGAGAGTTTTTAATATCCACGACCCACTTGAGGTGGGGTTGTTGTTTTCTGATTACAGAAGAGACCAGGCTCAGAGAGGTGAAATATTTTGTCCCTTTTCACATTACTATTATAAACAGAAACCCCCACTCTCACCACCGCCGCGCCCCCCCCCCTCCCCGTTCCCTGCCCCCAGAAAGGTTATTCAGTATTTTCCAAAGGTACCGCAAACAGAGAGTGGCCGAGTAGGGATTCAAATCCCAATATGCCTGGCTCCGAAGTCTGGGACCTTGCTACTCAAAGTGTGGTGCGGGGAGGGACCAGTAATGTGGGCATCACCTGGGACCTGATGAGAAATGCAGATTGTCAGGCCCTACCTCAGACCTACTCAGAAGCTCCTGTGGGGCGCCTGGGTGGCTCAGTTGGTAAAGCGTCCGACTTTGGCTCAGGTCATGATCTCACAGTTCATGGGTTGGAGCCCCGCATCGGGCTCTGTGCTGACAGCTCGGAGCCTGGAGCCTGCCTCGGATTCTGTGTCTCCACCTCTCTCTGCACCTCCCCCACTCATGCTCGTTCTCTCTCTCTCTCTCTCTCTCAAAAATAAACATTAAGAAAAAAATTTTTTTAAAAGATAAAAAAAAAAGAGAAGCTCCTGAACAAAGTTCAGGTGAGATACATGCACTTTAAAGTGTGAGAAGCACTGCTCTGCGCTTACCCCCGTACCACATGTTAATAACCCAGGTTTCAGGTAAGAAGGACCTAAACTACTTTGGGAGAAGAGAAATGGGGTGAAAGACATGCATTTCCCTTCCATGAGCAGCTTGAGAAGCTGCATGTGCTCAGAGGGCCTTGAAGAGCTCCCTTTACCAGGAAGGGCATGCACTGGCCACCAAGCCATGGGACAGGGGCCATGGTGGCCCCCTTGACAATAGGCTGATGGAGCACCCTGGGCTCTGGGCAAGTTTTCCTACATTTTTAATTAACAGCCATTTTCTTCAAATAATAATTCAGGTGTAAAGGAAGGAAATACCCTTTCCATTGCTAGTGTGATTGAGCTGTGTAGATTAGCCTGATCTATGCTGCCTCTTCAAGCTCTCCAAAGGGAAGATAACTCTTGTGCCAGAGGTTTGTTCAGATGTTTTGCTTCTGAAAGATTCAGTAAGTGCCTACCTATGAGGGTTTTTTAAAAATTATTTTAGCAGCCACCTCTTTGAATACTTTCTTTTTCATGTTGTATTTATTTTTGAGAGAGAGAGACAGAGTACGAGTGGGGGAGGGGCAGAGAGAGAGGGAGATCTAGAATCTGAAGCAGGCTCCAGGCTCTGAGCTGTCAGCACAGAGCCCGAAGCGGGACTCAAACCCATGAACCGCAAGATCATGACCTGAGCTGAAGTTGGATGCTTAACTGACTGAGCCACTCAAGTGCCCCTGAATATTTGTTTTTTGAATGAGCCGTTTCCTTCAGGGTTCTGCCTGGTTCCTTCTCATCTATACCTAAAGCAACCAAGCCACATGCAAACTGCCAAGAGAATCTAACATCATGGTTCCTTTTTTTCTGTGGGCACTCTCTCTCTTTCTCACCTTTACTGTTTCTTGAGTCCTTGGTGGTTATGTAGTTCACTATTTTCCAAAGTGACCCATAGCTGGTTGTGAAGTGAATTTAGTGAATCTCAATGAACTTAAAAAAAAAAAAAAAAAAATATATATATATATATATACACACACACACACACACACACACACAATTGAAAATATCAAAGTGCATCATATGCAGTAGGGGCAACAGTTCTGTGAAATTTCTCTTTCAGTTATATAATTATGTGTGTCTCGAGTTTCTGTGCCAAAAATGTTTTCCATACTCTGGGGTCATGGTCAAAAAGTATGGGAGCCACTGACCCATTTCATTGGCTCCCTATTTGTAGAATCCTTGAAATCAGAGAATTTTTTTTTTAACTACCCTATTTCCAGGCCAATTTCCACCCATTGTTTTGAGTAATTAGCATTAGAAAGTATTCCCAGACAGTTCAGCGATCAACCACGTTGAAAATCTGCTGGTCAGGTTCAATCTCGCACCCAAAAGAGGATTCCCATTTATATTATTTTTGGCCAGTGATAACCAAGATTCTGGGTGCCAGCCTTTCTCTCCCTGTTCACCACCAGGTATGTGCATGAATAGCCTCATTTGTGAGCTGCTTCCTCACAGAACAGCAGGCATTCAGTGCCTCGTGGGATGCACCTTCTTGTTAGAAACTTGTCCTGGGGGCTGATCCAAACCGGGCCTGCCTAAAGCTTTCACTCTGGCTGACTTTGGTCAATCCCCTAGAGCTCTACAGAGTGAATCTGTCATGTCCTTCACACAGATGGCCCTGCAGAGAAGAAAAAGCGGGTTTTGTTTTCTCTGAAGCTTTCCTTTTGTCGAGTTAAGCAATTCAGGGTATTATGGGAGCAAGAGTCTTCTCGAGCCTACCTTAGCATCTCTGAGCCTTTTGAACTTTTTTGAACATTTGTCAAAAAGAGAGCACACTTCACTAAATACTGTGCAAACGGAGCTCTGAGGGAGGACTTCTGCTTCTGTCAGTGCTAGTGATGTGACCTTGGGCGAGCCATCTTATGGGCCTTGGTTTCCTCATTTGTAAAGGGAGGCCGCTTGGCTGAGTGACCCACTTTACAAAGTTTCTGGTTTTGGCGTTAAGTAGGGGGAGGGGCTATATGACTCTCAACAGCAAATATTATTCTCACTTTCATGTTAAAATCAATGAGCCATAATCAGATTAGGAATTTTTTAAGAGTCCACAGAGTCTTTCATTGATGGCACATTATTCAAGTGTTGCTTTTATTGGCTTGACATACATAGAAATGACTGAATACCATGCATAGCTCTCCCGGAGCGCCCAGCCCTTGGGGATTCCACATGGAAACCCAATAGAGAACTCTTTATTGGGCTTCCTTCCTCAAATTTCTGTTTTCCTTTATTATCAGACACTGAAAAAAGTATCTTTTTTTAGGGTTTACCATACTGTATAATTTCAGACTGAAGAGATTTTTTTTTTATGTTCATTTATTTATTTTGAAAGAGAGAGAGAGAATCCCAGGCAGGCGCTGGCTGTCAGCACCGAGCCCAGCATGGGGCTCTATCTCATGACTGTGAGATCATGACCTGAGCTGAAATCAAGAGTCAGATGCTTAACCCACTGAGCCACCCAGGCACACCTTAGACTGAAGAGATTTTTGTTCCTTCCCTCCACCTGAAGTTTTGTGCAAAATAATTTAAAACAATGGAGGAGTAGGACATGCTGTTGAGAGTTTTATTTTTTTTAAGGAATAAATAGATGTTTTTTTAAAAAGTGTTTAGCCAGCCCATCCCTTGTTAGCATCTAAATACATCTTCAAGATCCATGCTATGAATTCATAAGAAGAAAGGTTTTAAATATTAATCGGATTGAGAATTGGCTGTTCTTATGAGTGTTCTAGAATTCACTAAAGCTCCAGTGAACCCTAAAGAACTCAGCCCCTCATCATTAGAGATTAGGTCCCCCAGGGGCCTTTCTAGGAGCAAGTATTTTCTACCTGAGGAGTGAACAAAAGGGCAAATGAAAGTCACCGTAGCTTCCTAGACATGGATGTAGATTTTCAAGCCTTCCCAAAGTGGTACAAAACCCACACCATCTTTTTGACGTTCGCTGGTTAGCTCAGCAGGGGATGGTGCTGGCAGGGTTGTGTCGTGGCCTTGTTCAGGTGTGACTCAGTCCTGTGTGCTCTTGGTCTCAAAGAGGAGGTCACAAGAGATGTGGTGGGCTGAACAAACCTGGGAGAACATTTTCCCTACCTGGCCTCCCCCCCGCCCCCCGCCGCCATGGAGACCTCAGCAGCATCCACATCTTCTTAGAATTGTCATCAGCAAGAAAAGGTAGGACCATGCTCTGAATTGGTCTAAAGGAGCTCACCCTTTACTGTGAAAAGAAAGTAGAACTTGGAGAGTTTGGGGTGGTTCTGGGGTTCACGTGAGGAGAGACCACTAGGTTGAGAAGGAAACATAGGCACAGAGAAGGACCCCTCTGCTCTTTGGTGGGCTTGTGCTGGTCTCTTCCATCACTACTTACTTTTCCTTGAAAGTTTTCTAGGACGTAGTGTTTTTATTGCAGGAGAGAGTCGTGGGATTCTTCTGTTTGCACTGGGGAAATTTCTTACTTGACAGAGGCATGTCTGCAGTAATAGCATTTTATGTGGTCAATTTCCACATCCTCTCACACTGAGTATTTGCTTAGTGGAATAGAGAATCTTCGATGCTCTGGTCTCTCTCGGCTATACTTTTACAAGAGCGTACTGTCCTGACACAGTAAAGCCCCATGGCGGTGTCTTGCTATTCATCAGCTCACTTAATATTGCTTATGAAACCTTGCCTGCTCTCCGTGGGAGGGGCGGTGGGCGCTTCCTCCCCCGACCTGTGAGGGAGGAGGTTTATAAGGAGGATTCTAGCTTCACCTCTCTGTGTCTGCTCTCTGAAGGCACTTCACTCGAACTTTTGTTCAAAATCACAACTCCTGTATTTTTACTGAAGCTCTGATTGTTGTACCAAACATGTTGTACCAGCAACATGCATCGAGTTTAAGCCTCTATTATTCAGCTACCATTTTGCAAGGACTGTGGAGGACAGCATGACCAGAACCAAGAAGCATCTGGACTTGTCAAGGAGCCAAGGCAGAGGTAGCTCTTGTTATGTGAAGGCCTGTGTATATAAACATGCGTACTTAGATGATGACCATAAAAGACTACATGGGATTAAGGACCAGAAAAAGGTTCGGACAATAAATGGAATTGTAGGAGGGAAAATCACCATAGAAATCATTTTTAGGTTTCTATAGTTCCCTTAAAACCAGATGACTCAAATTCAGCCCAAATCCCTGAAGCTTTCATGGTTGTGTATAGTAAACCAATCTGTCCACCAGCTGGAAAGTAAAGGCACATATAGGAATTATTTTTCATGGGCCAGGTTTATTGCCGGCTTGAGTCCTCTGTGGTGGGGCTGGCCAAGGCTGGCGGTGGGGCACACAGGAGCCTGTGGGGGGTGGGTGGGGGGGTGGGCGGTGCAAGGCCTCTGAGCCTAAGTCCCACAAGCCTGCCTGTGTTTTGCAGAAGCCCAGAGAATACTGTTGTTAGGCCAAATGTCGCAGAGGTTGGAAGGCCTCACAGCTCTTTCCAGGGCCCAACTTATGTTGCCTTCCTGTCAAACAGCCCTTGTCTTCAAGGAGCTTCCTTTTCAGATAGAAATACAAGCAGGGCAGAACTAAAAAGCTAAACAAGGCAAGATCCGTGATGTGAACACATACACAGACACCCCTGGGGGTAAATACTTCCAAACACTAACAGTTCTGTGTTTGGATGGTGGAGTTTTTGAATAGCTTTTCTTCCACACCTGTTTAATTGGCCAGATTTTCTTCAATAATCTTGTAGAGTGTTCATGATGGAAATAATAAGGTTGCTATTCAAGAGATGTCACAGGCAGATGAAAACGAATGTCAGAGGGGGTGGTAGGGACAGGCCGGCAGTGACAGGGAGGGGGAGGGGGTCACAGCCCCAGGGAAGGCATCCATGGGCTGGGTTGGAGAAGGGGGGTTGTGGCTGCTAATGGGTGCAGAGGAAGGAGAGTGTAAGCTACTTCAGGGGCCTGGAGACTCTCACTGGGAAGAGCTGGCAGGATGTGGCAGTGGCCAGGGTATCCCAGTGGGGACGGACAGCCACCCAGAGAGTGTGTCAGAACAGGCCCGAAGCCAGCTGGTTCTGGCTTGATAAGGCTTATGTAAATCAAGGTGGCTATATGGAGACAGCTGGTTTCACTTCAGTTTAATTGAAAACAGGAGCACTTCAGGGCCCGGAGAGAAGGAAGGGAGGGGGGTGGGCGGACCACGGGAAAGAGGCCTGGCCTGAGCTGGGGGCGGGGGTGATGTAGCACTGAGAGCCTGTCCTGGGAACGGGAGCGAGCGGAAGCAGAAGCAGGCCGACACTTGTCAGCACCAGTTTCCCCTGGAAGACCAGGTGTGGGCAGGCCACGCTGGACCCTCCGGCACTGGCTTGGCCTTAGAGAGCCTCTTCCTTTCCAAGGCACGTGATCTCCAAATTACTAGGCAAGGGAGGCCGCAGGGAAGTCCGTGTGTGTGTGTGTGTGTGTGTGTGTGTGTGTGTGTGTGTGTGTGTGTGTGAGAAGGTGTTTGCCTCTACCCTCCAGTCTCACTAGATCTGCTGCCTTTCCACTGAAGTGTGTGTTTATGCCACATTTTTGGCCTGAGTTTGGGGCCCCTTCCCGTACCTCTTTCGCATGGTGAGCCGGTACACTTGGTGTGCTCGGTGCTGTTTGGCTCACGCTTTAGAGAACACTGAGAAGAATGGGGGTGGGAAGGCTACCAGGAGACAAAGGCCACGGAAAAGCTGAGTAGGGCAGCCTGAGATTGTTGTCAGGAACGGCCTTGCTTTTTTTAAATCCAGGCCGTCGGGTGGGGGCTGGAAAAGAGCACAGTAAACAACTGCGGACATTTGTCACAGCACGCGTAGGGTCTGTTCTGACACACGGAAGGAAAGAAATGTAAGAACCTCTCCGAAAGAGAGGACTCCATGTGTGTGGGGTCCTTCCTGGTGGGGAGAGTGCTGGTGCCGGCGTCCGTCAGGTGTGGGAAGGCTTTGGTTGGGTGAAGGAGAGACACTGGTAAGGGGAAAAGGAAGGCACTCGGAAGCAAGACCTGGCTTGTCTCACCCCGACCCTGCCAGTCACCCAGTGACCTTGGGCTGGCCCGTGGGTCTCCTCAGGCTTTGTTTCCACATGCCTGCATGGTGGCCCAGCCACGGCAGTCCACCCCTGTCGTCTTCATCTGCTGCAGCCCCAAGACTGGTGGGGCGAGGGCCAGTAGCCCCACTGGGGGGTAAGGACACTGCTTTGCTCTGTGATACTCAGGCAGGGTCTGAACAATCTCACAGTCAAGTTTCTCTTTGACAAGAGAAAAGCTTTGTTCCTAAGGTCTCATGGAGGAAGTAAAGTGACCTTCATTTGAGGGAAAACTTTAGAAGGTGAAGGGGAGTACACTAAGGCTTCAGCTTTAGGCTTTCTAACTGGCCGCTCAATAATTAATCACATAGGGGAATGTAAATGGTGCAGCTGCTTTGGAAACAGTCTGTGAGTCCCTCCAGTGAATAAACAGAGACTTACCCTAACCCAGCAATTCCATTCCCAGGTATGTTCCCAAGAGTAATGAAAACCTATGTCCACACAAAGCTTGTAATGGTCTTCGTGGCATTATTCACAACAGCCGAAGAGCAGAGACAACGCAGATGTCCGTGAGCGTGGATAAGTAAGATATGGAATATTCATACGAGGGAGTATTAACAAGCCATAGAAAGGAATGAAGTATGGATACATGGTACAGCATGAACAAACCTTGAAAATATTGTCTAAGTAAAAGAAACCAGACACAAAAGACCATGTGTTAGAGGATTCACTCGTGTGAAATGTCCAGAGTAGGGAAATCTGTAGACAGGAAGTACATTCGTCGTTTCCTAGGCTGGGGACGGGGAATTGGAGAGTTATGGGGGTGACAATTTAAAAGAGGCTTATCTTTGAGGTGAAAAAAGTGCTTTAAGATGGACTATGGTGATGGTTGCACAAGTCTATACGCATTGAATGGTATAGTTTAAAGGGATGAAATTATGGTACGTGAAGTTGTTTTTTTTTTTAAGAGATCAACCCAATAATTGTCCCCTCCCCACCCCTTGCATGGGCCTGTGGTTAAACATTTCTAACAAGCAGCCAGGCAATCAGCCCATCGCTGCTAAACTGAGCTGCAGAAATGAGGCGCGAACTCTGTAAAACAGACGTCGGACGCAAGGAAGTCAAGATGGCCCCTGCCCTAGAACATTGACCTAAAAATATATCACAGAAGAGAAGTAAAATGATTAGGCTGAGGTCTTCAATGAACCAAAGGATACTGAAGAATATGGGTCAAATACAGCTGTGTGTGTGTTGGGAGGAGGGCGGGGAGGGGGTGGGGCGTGGGGCGGGGAACTACATCTTACATGGCAAAGCCCGTGATAGAGTCCCCAAAGTTTTTGTAAATAGAAGATGTACTATGTGTGGGGTTGGAGCTGCTAAATTCCTATGCCCTCTGAGAGAAACTGGCTGGGGATGGAAGAAAATAAAGATGAATAAGGTGCAGCTGCCTAAAAGGAGTTAATGGGATTCCCTTAAAAGATGGGGCAGATTGGTGATTGTTGGCCTTAATGGAGCATTTATGCTGTTCCAGACACCGTTTTGTAAGTCTTAGTGTATTTGTTCCTCACAACAAGCCGATGAGTTATTTGCTGTTATCATCCCCGTTTTCTAGATTAGGAAACTCAAGTTGGTCACTTGCCTAAGGTCTTGCAGCTGGCAAGTGGCAGAGCTAGGATAAATTGACAAGGTGGTCCCAGTGGCCAGAGACTGTGGCCTGCTGTCTCTGGCCATGAGCAGTTTCCTCCAGTTACATGTATGTGCTGACCAAACACTATCATTTCCCACATGTGCCATTGCATAGCAAGGGTACCCTGGTGTGACGACCCTGGGCCATAGCCCTTCTGCAAGACCTTGGAGGGCACAGCTAGTGTTGTCTTCATTTTGGTATCTCCGCCTGGTGTGATGCCTGCTGGCTTATAGAAAGGACTTGATACATAATTTGGATGTATAATAAATGAAGGTGGTTAACTGATTTCTAGATTGTTTTTTATATTTGTCAGTAGTAGGGATAGAATTATAATTATAAATAATATATATCCCTTTACACCCTTATATTGGAAAAGTGAGCCTAAGATTCAAATGAGATTACAGGTGGGCGGGTACTCTGAGATCTCAAAAACCTTTTCTGCACAGGAGATGTCTTCCTTTTAGGGACTTGATTTTCTTAAGGACACCTGGTGACATGTGTGTGGTTACTAATGAGCTGCTGTTCCTCTGGGAGGTCACACCGAAAGATCTGGGGTGGAGATGGCCTGAGTATCTCTCCACTGACAGCCGCTTGAGGCTGTCTCTGACTCCGGGGGATTGCGGTAGCCTGGATAATTAAAATCCATAGAATTGGTTCAGGACACGGACCAGTTAAGACCTACTTCAAAGGAGCTGTCCCCGAGGACCCCTCTGGATTAGTGTAAATTGCTTTTCCTATACTTTTCATTGCCCAGCTTTGAGGCAAGCAGTTAGGAAACTGGGCAATGGGAAAAAGACACTCCAGTCTCTGGATTCCCTTTTCCTACAGCTTTGCCAGCCACCTGCTTCCTAGTTCACATTGTATCATACATTGGTCTCTCTCCAGCTGAGCACCCCTCAGGACAGGTCTCTTGATCTATGATAATATTTTTAAAAATTTATTTAAGAGAGAGCGAGAACACGAGGACAAGAATGAGGGCACAAGCAGGGGAGAGGGGCAGAGGGAGAGAGAGAATCTTAAGCAGGCCCCTTGTTCAGTGCGGAATCCAACATGGGGCTCGATCCCACGACTCTACGATCATGACCTGAGCTGAAATCAAGAGTGGGGCACTCAACCACCTGAGCCACCCAGGCACCCTGCATAGTATTAATACTAGAGCTCCACAGACTTCCTCCAGACACCTATTTTCTCATTTGACCTTCACAACGACACTGGGGTGAACAAGGCAAGTATTTATTATCCCTCTTTTATAGATGAGGCTTGGAAAGTGTTTTTCCCCCCTGGTTCTAGAGCTGGTGAGTGGTAGAGCCTGATCTCCAGCCCAGGTATCCTATATTCCAAATCATAGCTTGCTTTGTGCTCCTATGTTCTTGTTTCTACCCCTCAGAGCAACTGGAAAAGCTTGAGTTCCATAGCAATTTGTTAAATAGCGGTTTCACGAATCCCTATTAGTTTTACAGTTGGGTTTAGGTGTGGTCCAATGGAAAAGAGTTGCAGTAGAGGCCAGTACAAATGCTTTGTACTGGCTGAACTACTAACCAACTCTGAGACCTTTCTGAAGCCAAGGCCCCTTGCGACCTCAAGGGGTTTAGTGTCTAGAGAGGGAAAATGGAGGAATAAGAAGTTAAGTGTAAGGTGGTGTTTCAGAACCCCTCGAGGGGGTGGGTTAAGTGCCCTCCCTGGAATTGTAGCCTGTGTCTCATTTGGAATTCCTCCCTTAACTTCTGCAAAGTCTGCCACCCACTCACTTCTCACTGACTGTCTTCACTAAACCCTTCCTCCTGGGATGCCCTCACCCCAAGCCTGTGTGGCCCCATCTCTGCCAGGCAGCGGGCTGCCAAGGGCACCTGCAGTGCAGACCTGTGCTTACCAAGAGGCGAGAACTGCTCTTTAATAGAGACACAGGAGCTGATTCTCCAGCTCGTGTTGCTAAGCAGCTGGCTTTTGGTTGCCTGGAGATTATCACGGAGTGGAGGCCACACGTGGGTATCTCATCTGGTGCCGGGATGTGCTTGAGCACCTAAAAACCACCAAACCATTCTCTCGCAGGTCTGCTTTTATGCTAAATCCCTATAACTTAAGGGTAGGTACATCCTTCATGTATTTGTCATTGGAAATAACAAGTACACAAAAGATCGTGTTCCATATCCCCAGGTTTACAGGGATCAGTGATTGTTCAGGACATTAGAGGGAAGCAAATACCACACACTTGTAAAGCAAGATAAAGGAAAGAACCAGAAATTGAGTGTTGTGTGTATAGAGGGGAGGGAAATGGTGCTTTTGAATTTTCTTCAGAGTGACTATTCATTTGTACGGGGAGGACTAAGCTTCCCAGAGTGAGAGCATTTCAGGAAGGTTCTGTTGGAGAGAGGGTGACACTAAAATTCTTTTAGAAAATGCAGAAAATATAGGTCCCTGGCCCCCTGAGCTGATATTTACTTCTTCTTGAGGTTTTGACAGCTCTCAGATATGGAGATAGGAGTGCTGGATCATTTGGGAGGATTTAACTAGTTGTTTGGCAGACAAATGTGCTTGTGTGCCCAGAAGCGTGCCCCGATGGGACATCTGTGAGCCCAACTCCCTGAGGCTCACAGAGGAGGGCCTGGGGACCGGAGGAAGAGATGTTATGCGCGGTCAGTAGGATCTGTGACTCTTACCGGCAAATTGCCATGTTGACACCATTTCAGACGCTGTGGAAGATACAGAAGTGTAAGACACTTGATTTCTATCTCTAGACTAGTTGAGAAGACACATGTAAAACAGGGCATGATGGTATATAGTTAAACACTGACTTGTGTAGCATGGGTCTCATGAGGTAGGAACCAGAGTGGGGGCTCTCCCTCAGGCTTCACGAGGTTGGGAAGCCTCCATGGGGGAGGTGGGGCTGGGGCTGGCCTTGGAGGACAGATTTCTATGAGCAGAGGGAAGGAGGGGCAGGAAGAGCCTTGTAGGCAAAGGTGGAGTGGTTGGAAGGAGCGTGAAATGTACTAGGAGTGTGTGGGAACCTCACTGACCAGAGCTGAATGTTCTTGGATGCAACGGGCAATGTGAGGAGAGGGGTTTATCAGAAGTTTTGAGAAGAGGGGCATGACTAAATCAACGTTTGTTTAAATATGAGTTTTTGTCTTAGACTCCTTGGAGCTAGAAGGAGGGAGGAGTATGAATGTGAGCTCTCCCTCCACAGGACTTCATTCCCAATAAACAAATGGATCCAATTCACTTGTCCATATTCTCTGTGGAGGGAGAATCGTCTTTCTCCTGCGACTTCAGTTTCTCAGGACTTACGTGGGAACCTTTCCTTGTGGGTGGGGAGGGGCAGTAGAATTGACTGTTCATCCCTGGCCCAGCCATATAGTTGCTAAGTAATTTGTTCCTTGATTATTTTAACAAAGGGAAACAAATATACTTTTGGGGACTGGTAAAACCAATATGTCCACTGCCAGAAGAAAGAAATCCTTATATACATTTGAGTCTTTTTTTTTTTTTACCAGACCAGTTGGTTCTGAATAGGAAGGTGAAGGACTGAAGGCAGAGGAGGCATTAAGAAAACAATGGTGGTTGGGGTCAGTTGAATTCTTCACTGCACATGGGTGCTGAATGGAGAGCAGGGAGGTTGGGAACGTAGCCTCCTGCCCAGACTGGACAGGGCTCTGCCACTTCCCAGCAATGGGACCTTGACCTAGTTATTTAACTCAGCAGGGAAAATACTAATACCCAGCCCCCTGCCTCACGGGGTTGTCATAACGTTAAAGGAGAGAACACACATAAAGTGTTTGGAAGAGGGCTTAACAAATAGTATGTGCTCAGTAAATATTAGAGATGCTGTTGTTTTATTATTGGCCTCAAACACAATGCTGAAAAGAACGAGTGTTTTAATTTGAACTGGTGGCACAAAATTGATTTATGGGGGAAGTGAGGCCAAATATAGACCTTGCAATTGAGGGCAGGTGTTCATGGCTGAAGGCACAGGCTGGTTACCAAAGCCAGGCCTGGGCTATGCAGAAGCCAGCAGAGTTTTGGATGCCTCAGGGCTCATCAGCTAGCTGGGATGTGGACAGCTCTGAGAACAGAGGACAAGGGACCAGCTTGAGGGCCCATGGCAGCCAGGACTAAGCCAGAGTTCATGGATAGGCTCAGTGAGGGGAAACTGAGGAACACCAAAGAGGATGAGGGCACGTGATGCTGGGCATGGTAGGCAGGGTATTTTAAAGGTATCCAACTCTGCCTCAAGGGTAAGCTTGCTAAAGTCTTTGTTTATTTTTATTTTAACCACCCAGTGCTCATCACAAGCGCACTCCTTGATCCCCATCACCTGTTTCACCCATCCCCCCCCACCTCCTCCCCTCTGGTAACCATCAGTTTGTTCTCTATAGCTAAGAGTCTGTTTCTTGGTTTGTCTCTCCTTTTTTCCCTTTGCTCATTTGTTTCTTAAATTCCACGTATGAATGAAATCATATGATATTTGTCTTTCTCTGATTGACTTATTTCACATAGCATTGTACTCTCTGGCTCCATCCATGTTGTTGCAAATGGCAAGGTTTCATTCCTTTTTATGGCTGAGTAATATTCCATTGCATATATATTCCACATCATCTTTATCCATTTATCAATCAGTGGACCCTTGGGCTGCTCCCATATCTTAGCTATTGTAAATAATGCTACTATAAACATAGGGGTGCATGTATCCCTTTGAATTAGTGTTTTTGTGTTCTTTGGGTAAATACCCCATTGTGCGATTGCCTCCTACAAGGAAACTCCATACTGTTTTCCACAGTGGCTGCACCAGCTAACATTCCCACCAACGGTGCAAGAGGGTTCCTTTTTCTCCCCATCCTCACCAACACTTGTTGTTTCTTATGTTGTTGATTTTAGTCATTCTCTCGTGTATGAGGTGATATGGTGATATTGTAGTTTTGATTTGCATTTCCTTGATGATGAGTAATTTTGAGCATTTTTGTGTGTATTGGCCATCTGGATGTCTTCTTTGGAGAAATATCTGTTCTTCTGCCCCTTTTTCAATTGAATTATTTGTTTTTTGGGTGTTGAGTTTTATAAGTTTTTTTTTTTTATATATATATATTTTGGGTAGTAGCCCTTCATCAGGTGTGCCATTTGTAAATATATTCTCCCGTTCCATAGGTTGCCTTTTAGTTTTATTGATGGTTTTCTTCACTGTGCAGACACTCTTTAATTTTATGTAGCCCCAATAGTTTATTTTTGCTTTTATTTCCCTTGCCTCAGGAAACCTATCTAAAAAAATGTTGCTATAGCCGATGTCAGAGAAATTAGTGCCTGTGTTTCTTGTCTAGGATTTTTGTGGTTTCAGGTCTCACATTTAGGTCTTTAATCCATTTTGAATATGCGTGGTATAAGATATAAGAATAATGCGTGGTATAAGAAATTGGCTCCTTTTCATTCTTTTGCACGTAGCTGTCCAGTTTTCCCAGCACCATTTGTTGAAGAGACCATCTTTTTCCCATTGGATATTCTTTCCTGCTTTGTCAAAGAGTGATTAACCATATAATGTGGGTTAATTTCTGGGTTTTCTATTCTGTTCCATTGATCTGCGTGTCTATTTTTATGCCAGAACCATACTGTCTTGATCACTACAGCTTTGTAATATAACTTGAAGTCTGGAATTGTGATGCCTCCAGCTTTGCTTTGCTTTTTCAAGATTTCTTGGGCTATTCGGGGTCTTTATTGGTTCCATACAAATTTTAGGATGGTTTGTTCTACTTCTGTGAAAAATGCTGTTGGTATTTTGATAGGGATTGCATTAAATGTGTAGATTGCTTTCGGTAGTATAGACATTTTAGCAATATTTATTCTTCCAACCCATGAGCAATGGAATGTCTTTCCATTTCTTTGTGTCTTCTTCAGTTTCTTTCATCAAAGTGTTATAGTTTTCAGAGTACAGGTCTTTCACCTCTTTGGTTAGGTTTATTCCTAGGTATCTTATTTTTGGTGCAATTATAGATGGGTCTGTTTTCTTTCTCTTTCTGCTGCTTCATTATTGGTGTACAGAAATGCAACAGATTTCTGTACATTTATTTTGTGTCTTTCAACTTACTGAATTCATTTATCAATTCTAGCAGGTTTTTTGGTACAGTGTTTTGGGTTTTTTATATATATAGTATCATGTCACCTGCAAATAGTGAAAGCTTTACTTCTTCCTTACTGGTTTGGATGCTTTTATTTCTTTTTGTTGTCTGATTGCGGTGGCTAGGACTCCCAGGAAAGAGAGAAATATCTGGAGCCTGGTGTCAGGCCACCAGGACTTGAGGATTATTCTTTAAAATGTCCAGTTGCTTATTTCTGAGACTTAGGCCATGTACTAAAGGGTGAGGGTTTTCCTCTTTCCTTTCTTATAGGCCTGATAAGCTTGCAAATTGTTCTGATACTTATCTCGCCTGACCTCTTAAGCATCCTGCATTTTTATCAAATCTTATCAGCAAGTATTTACATGTACAGAAGATACACCCAGCCAGCAATGAACCCAGGGGAGAATGCTGGAGCATAAGCTTCGGGAGCTCACTGGCTGGTCAAGAATCACTTTGCCAGAGCTTACTGTTAAGAACTAAGATCCATGATGTTGATGAGAGAAAGCTTGTGTGGATCATTGATCACCATAGGGTGGGAAAGCCTGGACCTACTTCTAGCAACAGGGGCAATTTGGGCAAGAACTTCAAGGTTTTCCATAAGCAGATTGCAGGGGTTCCCTGAGGGTAGGGGTCCGTGAAGAGTCAAGGCTAATGTAGGTGGGTAGAATCAGATTGGGAGAAATCAGTGGGGTAGAATATTAGAAACCTTAGTACCACCTACTTTTGGTCGGGCATTTCTAGAAGAGCGTTGTGCCAGTTTCTCTTACATCCCAGGAAACTAGGGACTTAAATTTCACAGACTTGTGCAGTATAAATAACTCAGAAATTTTGAGAATTGACAAGGTTAGCAGGCATGAATTTTCAGTCTGCTGCTCAGCAGCTGACTGAGTTTTCTGGGGCTTGCAAATGATATTCATGGAAACTTAGCTGGCTAATTTTGAATTCTCCTTTCTCCAGGGCCCTGGCCAAGGGTGTGTGTGGTAGAAGGGTTATCCACTCCTTGTTTTAGGGCGACTGCCATACATAACCACTGTCTTCAAGGAAAAGCCTGACAGAAATAAGTTTCCATTACACAGCCAGTCTGGGAGCAGCTAGTGAATTCAATGGTTTATGTGAGCGCCTACAGCCCTGATAACCCTTTGTGTGTTGTGACGATAGTGATGGTGGTAGAGGTGGAGGTGATGGTGATGATGGTGATGGTATTTATGATCGTGGTAGGGGTGATGGAGGTAATGGTAGGGGTGGTGGCGATGGTGGTGGTGGACATGGTGGAAGTGATGGTGGTAATGATGATGGTGGTGATGACGACAGCAGTGATGATTATGGAGGTGGTGGTGATAGTGGTACTAATGATGATGGAGGGGTGATGGTGATGATGGGAATAGTCATGACGATGATGGTGGTAAAGAAGAGACCTTGTACTTGTGTAATCCTGGCAGATCGCTTAGCTCTTCCATATGGGTAATCTAAGCAAAATGGTGAGGTAGATGGTGAAGGTAGTGTTATGGGGGCACCTTGGTTGGCTCAACTGGTTAAGCATCTTGGTTTTGGCTCAGGCCGTGATCTCAAGGTTCATGGGATTGAGCCCTGCATCAGACATTGCGCTGACAGCATGGAGCCTGCCTGGGATTCTGTCTTTCCCTCTGTCTCTCCCCCTCCCCTGCTCATGCTCTCTCTTGCTCTCTCAAAAGAATGAGGTGGAAAAAGGTAGTGATATTGCCAGTTGAGAAATGGAGGCTGAGATTCAGAGAATTTGTACGATAGGGCTGTTTGTGTTTTTTGTTTGTTTGTTTGTTTTTTTAAATACCACTGTTTCTGGTCGGCAAATGAGTGGCATGGAAAGCTATGGCTAGAAGTGTTCACACAGAAAGGGGCTGCTGTAGGCCAGAAGCACCAAAATGGTTTCTGGAAATGGAATTTGAGCTTAGTAGTTTGGGGTGGAAAGTAGGACACAGGACAGTCAAAGGTGTGAGAATGTGTGTATGTGTATCTGTGATTATGAGTGTTGGTGGGAGGCGTGTTTTCAGAGAAGAGGGAGATTTAAAAGTAAGGACATAATTTGTGAACTAACGAATTTAATTGTAACTTCCTTGAATCAGAATGTAGAGAAGGGAAGGAAATGAGTATTTGTTGAGTCTCTTCAACCTACCAAGCCCTATGCTTTTTATACATCCTTTTAAAGAATGTGCACTTTTGGGGTGCCTGGGTGGCTCGATTAAATGCCTGACTTCAGCTAAGGTCATGTCTCACAGTTCGTGAGTTCGAGCCCCAGTCGGGCTCTGTGCTGACAGCGGAGTACCTGGAGTCTGCTTCTGATTCTATGTCTCCCTCTCTGCCCCTCTCCTGCTCATGCTGTGTGTATGCCCCCCCCTCAAAAATAAACATTAAAAAAATTTTTTTAAATAAAAAAATGTGCATTTTTATATACATCATCCAGTTTAATCCTCACACACACCCCCCCCCATGAAGTAGGAATTATCTTCATTTTACACAGTTGGAAACTGATGCATAAAGTTAATAAATACCTCCCTCAAGGTCACCTAGGAAAGCCACGTGAATCCAGGCCCGTATGATCCAAAGGCCATCTTTCTATAGCACCCCAGTGCCTGGCCAAGACCAAGCATGCTAAGTGCCAGTCTGTGATGGCTGGTCCGCAGATATGCAGCCTGGCATAGGTTACTGGATTCTGCGCCTCAGGCGGAAGGGCATCAGAGAGAGGAACTGCAAACTGGCGGGAGGTCCCATCCGTCTCTATGCTGGTATGCTCTCTTGCAGTGGATTTGAATGCCTTCTCTTTAAACAGATAAACATATAATTGCCAACTGCTGGTGTATGCTGAGAAAAAATACACCTTTATTTCTCTTCAGTTCTAGAGAGACTTTTCTGTAGTGACTTTGAGTGGTTGGACACCTCTGAGGCTTCATTCAAATGTGTGCCTTCTGTGGTAACTGCTGCCTGGTGCATAACCTATAGCCTGGGAGGGGGCGGAGGGGGGATGTGGGCTGAAGGCGACTTACCTCCTATGAGCCCAGGACCTGGGGAAGGGTGTTTGGCTTTTGGATGTTCTTTGGGGCTCTAAGGCAGTGCCCCACCACTAAACTCCTTGACTTTTAGATTTCCTCCCCATTCCCTCTCTAGGCTTCAGTTCTAGAGGAACCGACTCCATGATGTGGTCTCTGAAAGGAAGTGGCTTAGCCCCTGTGCCCACCACAAGTTTTACTTGGGGCGTATAGTCATGGATTACAGTTCAGACTCCTAGCATTAATGCTTTACATCAGAATGTAACTTTAATACCTTCCTGGACACATCCATTGTGTCATTTTAGTCCTTCCACAACCCTGTGTCTGGAAGAGATGGTAGGTGTTTTTAACACAAGGATACCAGTCTTTTTTTTTTTTTTTTTTTTTAAATTCTTTAATGTTTATTTTTGAGAGAGAGACACACAGCATAAGCGGGGCAGGGGCAGACAGAGAGACGGAGACACAGAATCCCAAGCAGCTACAGGCTCTGAGCTGTCAGCACAGAGCCCGACATGGGGCTCAAACCCACGAGCTGTGAGATCATGACCTGAACTGAAGTCAGACGCTCAACTGACTGGGCCACCCAGGCGCCCCAACAAGGATGCTAATCTTGAGAGAGGTGAGGGGTCTGCCCTAGAGCAGTAATGGTTGGCAGCGATGGGGCCAGGGAGAGGTTTTCTGAATCCCACTGCATGCCTTTTCCTGCCTCCCACTGACAGTGCCGTGAGCATTTTGTTTTTCCTAGAAAGGTCTGCGACTAATATCTGTAGTACATGGGCAGGCAGAACTAGATGATTCTGCAGCTGCCGGAGCCCCTGGAGCATTTTGTACCCGAGGCTGGCCCGTCCGCGCCTGGCTCAGTGGAAGTCCGGGGGCCTGTCTGCGGGTGCTCGGCTCCACCTGCCTGAGTTGTGCTTCTGGTCCGCGTGTGCCTGTCGTAGGCGGAGCGGCCCTTCCTAGCGTGTTGCAGTTCCATTCGGAATCATGCGTTCTTTCTGCCTTCCCCTTTTAGAAGAGATGGATTTAGCTCTGGCATGCCAAATACAAATCCTCACTTCATCTCGAGAGCTCTCTTCCCATCCACCCCTCCTCAGGCAGGCTATTTAGAGATTTGTCATTCCAGCACGCGGGTCAATCCACCAGTGAAATGAAAGGAAGGAAAGGCCCCAAGCCAACGAATTTGGGCAGATGAGCCTTATATAACACGTGCTAAAAATATGCAGCTAATTGGAATGGAACAGCACACACACACACACACAAAAAAAAAAAAGATTGTGTTTAAGCCTTAGTCTGAGACACCAAAGAGTGATAGGGAAGCGTCTCCTCCCAGCGGAAGATGCTCATATATAAATAATTTTACTCTTGTGCGTACTCTCCATTTTGTGGCTTTTTAACCATGTTCAGTTCCCTCTCATCCCCCACGGAACTGAATTTGGGCAGCAGAAATGAAGACTGAGTAACAAGGGAACGGTGCAGAGAGCTGCGGACCGTCAAGAGCAGACGAGGCGCTGTCTAGGGAGGTGGCCAGATGTTATGATGGTAAACCGTGCTCCCACTTCAGATGTCTCCTGAAACCAGACACTCAGAAGACTCAAATTCTCAAAAGGTACTTTCTGCCTTGGAAATTAACACTAGGGAGTTTTCTGAAACCGAAGGGAATACTGTTTTCCTCCAACTTTGTCCCCATCTGCAACCCCTCACCCCCAGGTCCTCGCTGCATCAGTTGGTCTCTTTCTCCTACATCTTCCATCACCTGTCTCCTGGCATCTGTCCCTCTGCCTCCAACGTGCACAGCTCTCCCTCACCGTGCCCCGTTGTGTGATTAGTGTTTAAGCTCTGCATTTCCCCTAGAACGTGAGCACCCTGGGGGCAGGGCCCTGGTCTAAGCCAATGCCCAGCACAGTGCCTTGTCCAAGGTGAGCACCAAATACTTCCTTGTTGAATACATGAATGATTCAGTGAATCACTGAATGGTCAAACCAAAGGGGGTATGTTATGGTTTCTAAAAATCTATTATGAGAGACGAATCCTGCTCTCATTATTCAGGTCTGGGGCAGGTTCCTTTTGGCAGCCAAGTGGTACTTCCATCCAGCTCACCAGTCGCCTGACTACTGTGCCATGTGATACTCCACAGTGAGAACTTGAGGACTCTGAAGACATCTGAACAAGGTGTCATGGAGTGAGTCAGAAATTGAGGACAGTTAGTATCGTGTTTGGAAAGCTCACGGGTTGATAAGAGATTCGGAGATGCCCTGGTACTATTGGTCAGTTTTAAAATGTGGAAATGAAGGCCTGGAATGTTCATAAAATTTGCCCCAGGTGGCATGGTTAGTGAGTGGCAGTTCCAGGACAATGCCTGCGGGGTCACGTAGGATGCTCAGTAAGCCTTACAAACAAGCACAGGGCCCATCTTCAGAACCCTAGTTCAGAGCCCTCCACAGACACCACCCTGCCCCTTGCTGGAAAGAAACGGGACATCTTGGGGGCAGGGCAGCCCTCCCACCCACAGGGAGCTGCAAAGGCTCTTGCTGCCCACCTTACCATCGGAGGGCCTGTATTTGGTCTACAGAGGACAAGTCAGTTGCAGTTACCCCTGATGAACTCTGCTGCCTCGTGGTTAGGAACACACCGCCATCACTCACATGATTTATTCCACCTACAGTCCACTTCATGCATCTGTTGTTTGTTTGGCTTTGTCTGACTCAAAAATGTGTCTGTCTAGAGCTGAGTCACATTGTCAGCTCCACAACCTCCCATTGCTGGGGTGTCCTGAGCAGCCCTCCTTCCCTCTTTCTGGGGGCGCAGGGTTCAAGTATTCCTTGGAGTCTGAGATGGTCCATTGTCTTCCCAATAAATTCTCCTTCATGCTGAAGATGACTCTTTTAGTCCCTGTTGCTTGCAGATGAAAGCATCTGAATCCATCTAACAGTGGAGATGGGAGAACCGAGGTCCCAAGAGGGGAGGCCAGCAGGCCAGCATCTCACAGAGGAGGTACTGGATATTCATCCCTGGACTCCCTGCTCCAATGTCCACTGTGTCATCTCTGAGAATCACAGCGGGGCTATGAGATCCCAGCACCTGTGGCCTCCAGCAGTGAGAGGCTCTCAGTGGGTGTTCGATGGGGACAGAAGAGGGATTTGATGGGAGAGAGGCCTGGAGAAGAGGCTTGAAACAGTTAAGTGTGGCAGTGAGGGCATATTTGTACTTAGAAATTTGTAGTGCTTTTTAGGACCAACCCCTGCCCTAACTGGGGTAATCAAGTTATTCTTGAATTGTGGAACTGTGAAATTAATAAAGAAGAGGCATCTGGCTCATGAAGAGGAATGTGTGATGGCAAAAGGGATTCCTGGTAACAGATCAGAAAGCATGATGTGTGCATGATGTGTGATCCCTCCAGGAGCTGGCATCGGGAAGATGTAAGGAAATGAAGGATGGAGAAGCTTCCAGAGTTCCAGAGCTTCCTGCCTTCTCTTCTGCTTAGGGTCAGAAGTGTATACAGGCTTCAGGGGAAGACAACCACCATGCTTGTCTGTGTGCCACTGGGCACATAACTGTGCCCCTAATCTTCCATTTCCTCACTTTGCCTCCTATAATTTGTTTCATCCTCATGCCAACCCTGTGAGGTCACTGCTACCTTCACTTTGAGGCTGCAAAGACAATACCAGGGATATTCTATAACTTGCCCAAGATCTGTCATGCTTCAAAGCCAAACCTCTTTGGTTATTATAAAGTTGCCCATAGATAGATATTCTAACATGTCTAAGTCCCTGCATTAGCTGATAACACATTTAGTTTATTATGCTCTTGTCACCTAAGTCCAGTATTGTGGTATATTGTTATTAAACAAGTGGCTTTGACTCTTACAACATGCCTGGCCCTGTGCAGGGTTCTGATTGATACCAGGGAAATACCACCAGTCTTGGCTTTCAGGGAGCTTATAGGTAAGGCAAACACTCATCAGACACTTAAATAACAAAACGAGGCACTATGCAGTTAGATGTCAAGATGAATGACCTAGGTGGTAAATGCTCCAACAACACCTTCTGGTGTCCTCAGCTCATTGACCTAAATTTCCCCCACTCCTGAAGGACTCCCTGGTGGTGAATCTCATCTGGTGGAAGCTGCATGCATTATTTCCCTTCACCAATGCTCTTGTGTCCTAAATATTCCATAATTGGATACTTCCCTAGACGCAATGCTGCATGTGATTTTGTTTTATGTCAACATTTTTATTAAAGTGACACATACCCACAGGAAAATTCATAGCTCGTGAGTGTACAGCACACAGAATTTTCACCAAGTGGGTATACCATGTGATCAACATCCAGATGAAGCAACACAACATGACCAGCCTTCTCCCTGCCCTCTTACTGTCACCATCCACCTTCTTCTGCCATCCGGACTCCCAAGAGCACAGCATAGATTTACTTGGGTTTGACTTTTAAAGAAAGTCACCTTTACCAAAACTTGGTATTATCCATCTCTTTCTCACACCCAGCTGTTTGGGTGTGTGTCTCTTTGTGTGTGTGTGTGTGTGTGTGTGTGTGTGTGTGTGTGTGTGTGTGTGTGTGTGGTAAACTATGCATAACATTCAAATTTACCATTTCAACCATTTTTTCCCATTTCAACTATTTGTAAGCGTACGATTCAGTGGCATTAAGTCTATCCACGTTGTTGTGCAAATATCCCCACCTTCTATCCCCAGAACGTTTTTTATTTTTCCAGCCCATCCTACTTCATGTCTATGAATTTGACTACTCACCCTCAGACTAAGTACAGTATGTATTTTTTTGTGACTGGCTTATTTCCACTGCATAATGTTTCTGGGGCTCATCCAGAGGTAAATCAGAATGTCCTTCTTTTTTTAAAGCTGAGAATATTCCATTGTATGTACCACATTCTGTTGACCCACGCATCGGTCCATTTCATTCTGATCTTAATTTGCATTTGAGAACTTGACATTTCTCTTGAGCACCTTTTTGTGATTATTGGCTATTTGGATATCCTCTTTTAGAAGGGCCCGCTTAAGTCTTTTAAGACTTAAGCCCATTTTTCTATTGGATTGTCTGCCTTTTTCTTATAGATTTATGGAAATATTAATATATTCCAGAAATGAGTCTTTGTTGGTACATTATTTGCAACTTCTTCCAATCTGTGTCCTGCCTTTTCTTCATTCCATAAGAATATATTTGATGAATAGAAGTCCTCAATGAATGTAGTATTCTTCATCCATTTTTCTTCTTTATAGTTAGCACTCTTTTTGCCTTCTATTTAAGGAAGTGCTGCTTAAATATATACACAGGTGTATATATTCACCTATGTTCTCTTCCAGAAGCTTTATCACTTTACCTTTCATCTAATATGTCTGCCTTCTCAATTGGGAGTACTTTTTAATCCTAGGGAAAGTGGGATACTTGAAGTGGGAACCTAGGATTTGGGCAGCATGTTGGTGAAACGTGTTAACTCGAGCCACTGGTAACCAGCTCAGGTGACTGGTGGATGTATACATGGGTACAGGCACCATTTTGTTTTTCTGAAGAGTTGCATATAAATTAGGGAACTTGGCCATATTATAAATGCTGAGTCTATGACTTTTCAGATATTTCTGCCAAAGTTTAGGAAAGGTTATGTATTAACCCGCCTCTGCCCTACAGACTGGTTAAGTTAACTCTGCATTCCTTTCGCTCTGACTGACACCCAAGAACACACTTGAAACCCTCAGCTATAGCATAGTAGCTTGCTCTCTGGAGCACGTGGACTTCCGTCCTGACACGTCAATTGTATAATTATCAAAAGTCACTTATGCTTATTGTTCTTACAGTAATTGCCTAAGTTTGATACAGTCTCATTTAAACTGGCGATATGTGAGTGTGACAAGTTTGTGTGAAAATGAAATTGAAGGCATTGGAAAGATAAGTTGCTAATAAAATTGCTGTTGAACTACGTGTGTAAGAGAAGGCCATACGATCCAGGGGGAGGGGTGCAGATAATAGAGTTTTTATAAGATTCTGAATTCAGATTGCTTCATTAATATATTAGAGTTTTTGTTCCACTCTAAAGAAACAAATTCAAACTCACGGATGACCCATTATCTACGAGACACTGCTGAACACAGGGACATGCTTTAGAGAAAAGTCCTTGGCTCTAGGGTACTGGCCAGTGGGTGGACATATTTTCAGATGAATGTTTTAAGTTTGAACGTATGCTGTCAGTTAAAATATTGAAACTACATATCTTAGTTTTGCATGATTCTCTGCTTTAATGGACTCATTCAATGGAACATTGTTCTATTCATATGGAGAAGAGGGCCTAGGGGAAGGAATCCTTCCTCTTTCCTGGATGGCCTCAAGCTAGGAACTTCTTGAAGTAGTTTTGCCTTAAAAACAACAACAGCAACAATATTTATACTTCAATATTTGCATTCTAATCCATGTTTAAAAACAAAATAAATTTTGTTCCCCCAAATCTTCAAATAAAACAACATACTTCTTCTGTGAGAGGAATTCTATGAGTTAGCTGAATTCTTCCGTAATAGGAGTAGTTTGGTGATTTAAATTCCCTTCTAATTGATGTGTGGGATCAGTGCTGTGGGATCCACAGTGATCTTTACGGCAGGTCCACCTATGGCCTGCGGCCTGGAGCTCACGCCTGCCTTGCGGCTGGCGAATGTCTACTGATGCTGGGGAGCTTGGGTGCCTGGCCTGTCTCCGGGGTGTGGACTTGTAGTATGTGGTGGGGAGGAAGCTGTAGCCTGTGCGTGTGGGAGAGCCTCTGTTCCAGAAGCTCAGCACTGCCCTGTTTGGGAGCCAGCCTGCTGCCCTGCATTTCAGGCTGGATTCTTTACCCTCTGAGCAGACCTGGCAGGCACTCAGGGTGAGCATGCCATTCGTGCCAAGGACACCATGGTGACAACACAGAAGAACAGGCGATGCCTTCGCACCCCCACCCCCAGCCTGCTGTCTGTCCTCCAAGCTCTCCTTTGTGTGTGTGTGTGTGGGGGGGGGGGGTTCATTTACTCCCCAGACGGCAGTTTAGGTGGTTTTCATTTGTGCCCCACCCCCTCCCACCCCCTATAATACAGTAACCAGTGCCCAGGCCGCAGTGTTGGGAAGGTGCTCGGAAAGTGAGGGGAGACCTTCTGGGCTGGCACCCACACGGTTTTGAAACACCCAAGGCAGATTAGTCTGAGTCACTGGCCTCGTGGCAGTGGGCCAAGCAAGGAATCATCCAGAGTGATTCTCCGCTCACCATCTATCCTCCTCCTCCTCCAACGTCGTTGTCGTTCCTTTCTTACTTTACCCAGCGGAAGCCGCCCAGAGGCCCCAAGTCCAAGGCGTTGACTCGAGTGCCCCCGTGTGGCCATGGTGGATGCGTTTAGAAAACGCAGCCGGGTTTTCCTTACGCGGAGGCTGGAGGATGCAGCCGGCACCTGCAGGCCTGGCACCCTCCTGAAAAAGACATTTTACATAATCTTCGTTGATACATGTAGTCTTTAATTTTATTTTTATTGCTACTATTTCTTAACAGGTAAGCATTCTAGGGCTTTGTTCAACTCGAGGTGTGAGGAGTGGTTGTGAGGAGTTGTGAGGGCGGGGGACTGGATTTTTGGTAGGTGTGGGGTATGCCCCCTTCTAGTTCTGGGAGACTTCCTCCGACCCACAGCCTCTTACAGGTGCAGGTTTTTATTCAGAGGGGCAGGAACAAAAGCTAGAGGTCTGCCTTTCCCCCCTGACACTTGCAGGCTCTAATCAATCACAGGCGTCTGCAAACACCTGCTAGGGCTGTGCTGTTCAGACACAAGGCTTCTGGTGCTCGTACTTTGAACGCCATAGGAGTTTGGACCTTCTTCTTTGGGTCCTTTCCAGAGTGCTCCTTAGAGAGGAGATGTGGAGAGGAGAGGGAGTGAACAAGGTGATCCCCTTTGGGAAGAATAGATTCCGTTTTTATTCATGTGTTGTAAATCTCCTTTACATTTTTTTCCTTTGCGTGTAGTTTTATAATTGTAATTAAATAAAAATACCTGTTTAGGGGGTCATAGTAGATGTTGTTGATATCCCGGCCATAGCTGTATCTCTTGGCCCACCAAGTCCAGCCTTATGACTTCCCATGTCTCTCTGCCTCAGGGTGACCTAAGCCATGATGTTATGGAGTGGGGGACCAAAATATGATGGGCCCCAGCCCCCAATCTCCGTGGTATCTCTCCCTTTCCACCTCTTCTCTCCCCGACCTCCACTCATACCATTCTCAGGAGCCAGTGTGGCCCCAGAAACAAAGGACTGTGTGACCTCACACTGTTACCATCTGTTCAGGAAAAATCAGGAACTCTCCCTGCGCAGGACAGGCTGATGAAGTGGTGTTTAGCCCCTTGGAGAGCTTGTGTCGATATCGAAGCCAGTGTAGACAGCCTGACTGAAGGGGGTGCTATCTGGCGATTGAAGGCATCTTGTGGGTTTTTGAGAACTAGGGTGACTGCCTAGTTTATTCTTCAAGAAGGACACAATCGAGCATGAAAGGTGGCACTATTCACAATGAATGTGGGAAAACAGGCAAAATCTAGGACTCTCTCAGGCAAATCAGAACTTACATTCTCCCTATTCTATAAATCTCCCTGAATTTCCCACCTTGCTTCCATGACCCACCCTTTGGTGCCCTTCCAGTGTTCCCATACCTGCCCTCCTCACCCCCACCAGTCCTTGTAGGAGATATTTATTCAGCTAGCACGCTTTTTCTGGCATCCAGTGTGCTTTCTTTACTAACTTATGGATCCCTTCTCTTTTGCCTGAACATTGCCTCTTCCTGATTACTTGACCATAAACTCATTGTATCTTATTCAGCAACTTTGGGAACAAAAGGAACAACTGTACCAATTTGCTTAAACTGAGAAAGCGTCTACTTACAAAATGATGCCAGTTTTCTTTCTCACTTCCATGTCTCAAAAACATTGGCCCTATTTGTGATAGATCCTCTCGTAAACCCCCGAGGGCAGAAGTCAGTCTTCGCGCCCAGTGAGGCACAGTGGGCACCACGTTGGGATCTCACTCTGGCACTTTAGCTCTCTCCCCTCGTGGAGTTTTGTGGCTGCACCAACACTCAGGAATCCAGTGCAGTAGGCTAATTCCCCAGTGGCTCCAACCTCGTTCAACCCTGCGACCATCCCAGCGAGATCCAGCCCAGAGCACCGTGCCAGGGTGGGGGAGGTGCTGGACTGTCCCTCTCCAAGTTGTCTTTTCTCTGGAAAATGTGAAAAAACAAAAACAGACCCCTGTACGTTGTACTGTTCTGAGCCTCATTCATATGGTTGCTTCAGAGCCGTCAGTGAAATAATGGATATAAGTGCACTTTGGAAAAGCGAAATTTGATACACATGTGAAATGTGATCAAACATCTTGAGTTTATCTTGGTAGTGCCCCAATCGTGACAGACAAGAGACAGGTTTGTATAAAGCCAGCACCCCCATCTTCCTCAGGGTTCAGAATTTCAGCCCCTAATAAGCCTTACTGTCAGGTGGTCGGGTCTTGGAGGTGGCCTTTTGCTGTGTTTTTCATTATGTTATATCCTACTCTCCTTAGAATAGTATCTGGGCCCTCTCTTTGGCTGGATTACTAAGGTTTTCAAAGAGACATTTTCAACTCTGTGTCATTAAAATGAAATGCAATGGATTTTAAAAAAAAGTGTTTTACTTAAGTGATTCCAGCAGTAGTTAGCTAATGCACTTTTAGGCACGCTTGCTGTAAATTGTTTTGGGAATCTGCTGGCATTTCTGAGATGCAGGTATAACTCAGCCCCTCACCATGCTGGGCTGGCAGTGAACTGCCAGCAAGTACATTAAAACAAATTAAAAAAAAACACACACACACCAGAATAACATGACTACCACCACCCCTTTGACCCCATATAACCTCAAAGATTCTCCTTGCTTAGTTGACTTCACGTTTTAGAACTCATCTCCACATCTTCCTGGCTTCTTTCTTTTGTCTCTCACTTATTGGCTTCTAGAAATGGGCATCAACAGTGCACAGTGGAGGCTGTCCTCACGTGCAGAAGGACACAGACCCTGTTTCCAGTCTGTCGCTGGACATTTGCTTTGAGGGATCCAGGGCTAACCCTCATCAGGGTGTGTCCGTGTGTCCGTGTGTCTGTGTGACTGGCTAGGAGTGGAGTGAGAGACCGAATCAGGGGCACTTGTGGTTTGGAGGAGTGGCCTCCAAAGTGGAATTTGCACGCGGCCCAAGCTGGGCTACTGGCTATGGGAAACAAGCAACAGACCTTCCATTTGTATTTACCTTCTTCCCTCAGAAACAACACGATTTCACTTCAATGTTTCGTCAATAGATTGCCATGCTTACAGCTCGTGAGAAACGTTTAGACCAGAAGGGTTTTGCTGGTATTTGCAGTCAAAACTATGGGGAGACCTCTGGTTCAGTTGCCCCCCGTAGATCCCAGGAGTGGACGAAGCCGAGAGCATGCCAGTTGGAACAACAGCAAACGTGATTGCTTGCGTCCGGGGACTTGTCCGTACACTTGTGCACACACGGTCATGCACTCACACTACGTGCACAGCATGCATTTGGATCCTCACACGTGTGCTCACATGCTTGTACTGACAAATACCACAGACGCCACACCCACGTGCCACGTGCACACCGCACACACGCGCCTTCCCTCATACCCTCACATACTCATGGTTACGTCCATTTACAAACACTCCCCACCCCCTCCCCCACTCTCACAAACCCGCACACCCCACATTCGCAAACACAGACGGGCACTTTCAGCTTAATAACCTGTGATGATTGCAAACTTGATTGACACCCACTCCCAAATAAACAAATGACTTGTGTGTTAGTGCAAAGCAGGAACACACACTCCCAGGAGCAGAAGGGGAGGCAATAGGCCGTTTGTCTCTTGGAGGAGCACTGGTGGCCACCGGCTGGCTGATGTAACCCATTCTGATGGCCGGGGTCGACCCGGGCGGCAGGAAGTCAGCACACTGCACGTGCACACTGACCCTTAGAGGCCAAGGCATTTTCTGCATGCCCACCAGGTGTTGGTAGACACCATCGGTGTGTGGTCACCGGTAGATTAGGCGACAGGAGGGCAAGCAAGAGGAAAACACATGGTCTCCAGCCTTAAGAAATTTAATATTTGGATTGAGAGGTGATATTGACCATCAAACTAGGCACTGAAAGGTATTTATAACACGCCAGACTGTGCAGTTCAGAGGGAGGAGAGTCAGTGGGAGAACTTTGAGGAAGAAGTAGACTTCAGCTGGGATAGATAGTTGAGTTGAAAAGTAAGAGGTAAGAGAAGATTCAGCCAGCACAATTCCATTTGTTCAGTGACCAGAGACCCGCCAAACTAAACTTGCATATTTAAAAAAAATTTTTTGTGTGTGTGTCTATTTATTTTTGAGAGAGACAGACACAGAGTGTGAGCAGGGGAGGGGCAGAGAGAGAGGGAGACCCAGAATCCAAAGCAGGCTGCAGGCTCTGAGCTGGCAGCACAGAGCCCGACACAGGGCTCAAACCCACAAACAGGGAGATCATGACCTGAGCCAAAGTCGGATGCTTAACTGACTGAGCCATCCAGGCGCCCCTAAAGTTGCTTATTCTAAAGCAAGTAGTGCTCTGGTCAGTGGACTGTCCACACGGATACTGGAGAAGCCTCAGGGGGATTTCAAGTGGTGGAAAGTAAATGGCCTAGATAACTCTGCAAGTCCACCTGAGGCTTTACGATAACACAGCCTTTCCTGGCTGGTTCTGGTTAAGAGGTGATACACTCACTGATTGTGAGGTTGTTGGTTGGGGTGAAAGACCCTTGTTGCTTTAGAGGATTACCTCTCCTACACGGATGAAAACTGGAGACCCAGGCAGAAGGCTGCTACATGCTTGGAGGTTCTGAGTGGGCTCGGTCTTTCCAAACAGCTATCAAAGCAAACTCTTGGAAACCAAACCTAGCTGCCGTTCTGAGTTTGCTCCTTCTTCTTGAGGCATGATCCATCTAGCATGGTCTGTGGAACGTCAACCTTCTTGCTTAGAGAACTGTAGGACCCTGCTATTAAAAACAAATATTTTTTCACTTCTTGTGTTCATCTGAGGCAGAACAAGTTAGACATTGATTCTATTTCTACCTGTTTAATGTTGACAGAATGAATCATTGTGCTGGTTAAGTTCCAAAGACACCAATGAAAGAAACATTTCTGGTTAAAGACAGTGCTTATCTGGGTGTACCCTGAGATGCTGACAAAAAATTTGCCTGTGGGTTAGGATAAGAACATGATAACTGCATTTGGTCCATGACTTCTAAATTGTACTGGTGAGAAAAGAAAGTAACAATATAAGTAACATTGCCTTCCTAGAGTCCATTTAGGTGATGCAACGGAGCAAGCCTGTGCATTTCACATACGCATCATGTGCAGAGGACTCTGCAGCCAGTGTGATGCGCAAGGTCCTCCCAGCTCTCGGGAGGAGAGTAGCAGACACTGGCACAGGGTGTGCACTGAGAAAATCACGTTGGCCTAATAATGAGGTCCTCACAGGAAGGATTAGACTGTGAGTGGAATACGAATTTCCCTCTTCCCTGTGCTTCGTTACATAATCCTACCGTTTCCTTGCTCTGCAGTTAACTCTTGGGCAAGTCATTTAATCTCCTTGAGATTTAGTTTTTTCAACAATAAACTGAATTATAATGCATTGTATGCATTGTATATATTGTAATACACATGTAATTAAAGGAGTGTATCAATGTCGACACTCTCTGTAAACTCTAGTTTTAATTAAACATTATTTAAATAATAAAAAAACCCATATGCTTACAGGAAGACATTTAACAATACAGAAAAGTGTTTTGAGGAGTAGAGTCAAAGGTGCCTGACCTCCCTGACTCCTGATCCCCTCTCCCTAGAAGCTGGCTGCGGTCGCCGTTCCTTTCCTTCTAGAAGTCAAAAGGTGACACAAATACTTGCAGTTATTGTCCTTATTATTTCAGATACCCTTTCAACTTGTATGATGGTTTGTAGGTGACCATTTTAGCTAGAGAGATTGGGTGCATTTTGTGGGCTCAAACACAACAACGAAGATTCAGGAGGATTTAAGAACTCATTTTATGTAATTTTTTCCTTTTGAGCATCGTAGGAGGCAAATTCCTTTGTTAAAGGCCATAATTCACTGAATCCTCCATTTTAGAAAGAGACGTTGCAAAAAAAAATGAATAAATGCATAAATAAAATCAAAAAGGATGTTGCGCTTAGCATGCACAAAACCCCCAGCCTGTGAAAGATTAAAGGGACGGTAACCATCTCAGCCGGGAGATCACAGATGGACACAGGTAACTACACAGGAACTAGGCATGTATCCCGCCGGCCAGGGCCTTGGAAAGGGCTTCTTGGGGGAGAGAATGATTGAACTGGGCCTTGCTGGTTAATCAGAATTCAGACGTACCGGATGAAAACGAGTTTTCCTGCAAAGACTCAGAATCATTGAGGTTACACAGACCAGAATTTCTTCTTTCCACATCTCCTTTGTTTTTCTTAAACCTTTTCAAGTTCCACTGTCCCAAATGCCTTAGAGGAAGACACAGGAATATGAAGTTCTCACCAGATACCAGGACATGAAAATTGTGTCAGCCAAGTCCCACTATCTTGGCATAAACTGAGCCCCTGCTCCTGCTTCTTAGTGTCCTCTTTACCGAGCGTCCCAGCTTTGCAGAGTGTTCCAGACGGCCGTGGGGGAGGCTGTGTCTGAGTTAAGTAAACGGGGGAGAATCTGGGGTCACTGTGCAGTGGAACTGCCCAGTCTAGACTGTCTAAGTTGCTAGAGCCGGAAAGGACACAAATGAGTGTCCAGTGCGCTCCCGTTGTCCAGGTTTAGTGACCGAGGCACGGAGCTGTGGATATGTTTTCCTCAAAGACAGATGGCGGGGCCGTGGCCGAGTCAGATGTGGAAGGAATCTAGGTGTCACGATCAGTTCCAGGGCTCCACCACCGTGGTGTTCTCTGCAGATTCTTGCCCACATGCCCTGATCCCGAGGCCCCTGCAGATCGAACCAGTTAGCTGGTGACTCAGTTCTTACGGTCTGCCTCACTGTTCTAAGTCCCTTGATGCCATTCAAGGTTCTTGCCATCGCTTTTGTTCTGCACTCGGCAGCTTGCCTCAGGCACTGGAGCCACAGGGGAAGGTCCGTGTCCCCACAAGTGTGTGTTTCTGACTCATGAGCTCTGTGTGGAAGCCCTCGAGCCAGCACGTACGTGTAAGGCAGTTTAGCTTGGAGTGGTAGTTACACTGGTGTAGACATCTGTCAAAACCCATCAACTTATACACTTAAGATGTATACATTCCACTTTATGTACATTAATTCTCAAAAAGAATCCTTTTAAATTCTTAAACACACACACACAAAACCCTCACTTATAAATCCTTGGGCATGTAGGTTGGTGAATTCCACTCACTCCCAAAACCATTTTGCTGTGGAGGTTGCCCTCTGTGGAGTGGAGACACTTGTCTTCAGACTCCCAGTCCTCCTCCTCAGTGCCTTTTCCTCTCCAATAATGGGTCTTGTATTTCCTGCTCCTCGTCCCACCTGCCCCTTCCAGAGCCTTCAGCTGCCACAGGTTCCCCCATTAGGCAAGAAAAGAAAGTGACTGACACTAAGCACCAAAGCACTAAGGGTAGGGCACTTTCCAGGCGGGGTCTCAGTCTCAGAGGGGGTCCAGAGAAGGCCACAGCACACTGCGACCCCAGCCGCGGCTATCCTTCAGCGAGTCTGTACTATGTGCCAGGCACTGTGCTCAGTGCTTTTTACGAGGTAAATCCTGTTATCACCCTCTTCTTGTGGATCTCCTAAAAAGAGGCTGTGTAACTGTGCCCTGCTGGTAGGTGCCGGAATCCGAATCCAGGTACGTGACCCCAAAGCCAAGGCTAGTTGTCTCTATTTTCATATGGTCCCTAGAGAGGAAATAATGACTTGCTAGTGGTAGAATGTCAGGCCCTTGTGGGGAAGACTGGTACAGGGTCTCTCCACGTCCTTCGGTGAGACCACACGACGGCCGCTTTTACCTCTGTGTGAGGTCAGCCCTGGATGGCAGTGATGATAAGCCAAGAAAACTGGATTGGTCTCAGTGCTCTGCATGTACAAATTGTTTCATGTTTATTAACGATGAGGGCTGCCATTAAACCATCATCTGTGGGGCCAGGATTGGTTATGAACCTGACAGAGACCCTCCCGGGTATAGGGTGCTAGCTGAATACCAACCAAGGTGACTGGCATTGGCAGAATCACTCTGCTGAGGAGCCAGGAGGAGCCCTGCGTCTTGTAAATCCCTGCCCACCGCAGGGCTCCAGGCCCGTGGGACCCTGGGTGACTGTGAGTCATGCTTGATCAGTCTGTGACTGACCGTGCAATAAGGCCACTTGGCCTACGTGCTCCCCCATTTGTTTTCTGGCTCCCTTCACCTGAATCTATTTTCCATTTAAATCTTATGGAAATGAAATGGGTTATAAATGACCCAAGTCAGAGCCTGGGGATATGCTGGCTCAGCTCTTCCCTGGATTTGCAGGGAAAGCAGGGACCGCTAAAACATCTGTCCATTTGAGGGGAGGGAAGGTGAGAACCTGGAGAACAGAGCTGCCCAATCCCAAACACATCGGCTCTCGAGCTCCTGTTCAAAGAAGGTCAACAATGGTGAGAGGTGGGAGAATCGCCCCCGCCAGCTTAATCTTTCTGAGGTCCTCTGCGGTGCCCGGGGAGGAGGTCCTTGTCACAGTGCCATGGGTGGGGGGGGGGGGGGAGATGCATTAAAGGCCAGTGGAACCAGATTGTGATCAAGGCACCAACAGATTGACTGGGTTAATCCTCCCCCACCTGACTCCCAGGGCTTCAGTGGAAACAGAGTCCAGATAAAGAGGGGTGTGACCACATTCTTGATCAGTTCAGGATGCTGCCTGCTGCACAGCTTAGCTGTCACCACCCTCTGGCAGGCCTTGAGTCCTCTGCATGGGATGGAAAGTGGCCTCATCCCAGCTTGCAGGGGCCAGGAGCACCACAGCTGCCTGCCGGGGATCGGGCAAACTGTCACTGCCCTCCTCACAGCTGCCCATGCAGACTTTGGAGTCAGAGTTGGGTTCAGAGCTTTGTCACATCTAATGTATCATTGTTTAACCTCTTGAAGTCTTAATTTTCTTATCTGTGCAATTAGGATAAGAATGGTGCCTGCCTTATAAGCGGTGGTGAGGATTAATGAGATAATATATGTTAAACCACCTGTCACCCTGCTTGGTGCACAGCAAATAATCAGTGGGGCTGGTTATAATGATAACTGTTTCCTCTGTCCCAGTCCTTTGAGTTGCACGATGTCTGTAACCTTTACCTCCCATGAGGGCTCAGTCTACAGAACCCAGGGACAGCATCCTCTCGAGCTCTGCGCCCCCTTGGTCCTTCTCAGGCTCCCAACCCCCTGCTTGAGTAGCCTGGCTCTGCCTTGACCAGGCTTTCTCTGGTGGAGGGCCACTCTGAGCCCACAGCCAGATCTACTCCCTGCACTCATGCTCTGTGTCCCAGGGCTTTCCATGCTCTGGGCCTGCTCTTGAGCCCAGGCCTGTGCTTGGGCCCTTGCTCGTGTGGCCGGACCACCCTGGGCAGCTGGTCACCTGTAGGGTCCTCTGCCCATCTTCTGCCCTGCACTGTCCTTCACAATTCCCACCTACTACTTGGGCCAGAAAACCTCGTTTCCCTTTATCTCTGCCAGACTGCACCAATTGTCAGTTCAGCCCCTAGAGACTTCTGGTCCCCAGATCACAGCCCGTTATGTCTGGCCTGTTCTACCCACCAGCTAAGTCCCAGTTATGACTCAGTAGACTTAGACCCTATGGCTGTTTGTAGCAGCCCTGAGATCACCTTTAGCCTCCAAAAGTAACCCGTGTCAGAGTAGGCGGGATGGGGCCCTCTCTGAACCTCTGTCCATCACAGAGTGTGTCTGTTGTTATTGTAAGAACTGCACCTTGTAAGTGAAGTGTGGTATATCCATTCAATGGGACATTGTTTGGCAATAAAACGACATGAAGTATTGACACTTGCTAGAATATGGATGAACCTTGAAAACATTCTGCTCAGTGAAAGAAGCCAGACACAAAAGGCCACATGTTATAGGATTCCATTTATGTGGAATTCTGGAACAGGCAAATTCATAGAGACAGAAAGTAAATTAGAGATTGCCTGGGGCTGGAGGCAGGGATACGGAAGATGCCAGGTGAAGGGTATGGAAGTTTCTTTTCGGTGTGATGAAATGTCCTGAAATTGACTATGGGGATGGCGTCACAACTCTGCATAGACTAAAAACCATTGAGGGTACATTTCACATGGGTCAGTTGTATGGTATGTGAATTATAGCTCAAAGTGGTTAGCAAAAAAAGAAATGTATCAAAATGCTAAGGAAAAGATTAAGATAATGTTTATAATAATACAATGCTGACATAACTATTTTAACTTTACATGTCTTCTGATCTTTAACTACTAGGAGACACCTTTTTTACACAGGCATAGTCAAGCATACTGTTTTCATTTTTCTTTTTAAGCAAATCTTTTTAAATTTTGTTACATAGTCTTTATAATTGTCATTTGTATTCTATCAGTTTGATAGTTTGCTTAATTATTTTCCAGTTGATAGGCATTCAGTTTTCCAGATTTGTTGGCAGTGGTGTTTATGTAGAATTAAAAAAAAATTTTTAAGTCTATTTATTTATTTTGAGAGAGAGAGAGAGAGCGAGCATGAGTGGGGGAAGGGCAGAGAGAGAGGGAGAGAAAGAGAATCCCAAGCAGGCTCCATGCTGTCAGCACAGAGCCCAACACAGGGCTCAAACCCACGAACCGTGAGATCGTGACCTGAGCCGAAATCAAGAGTCAGACGCTTAACCAACTGAGCCACCCAGGTGCCCCCCAAAATTTCTTTAGGATTGTTTTTTTGGAGTGGGACTATCTAGTCAAATCTCTTGCCATGCAATTTATATTTCTTTTCTAGCCTATTTTACCGAACCAAATTTGGAGGTGTCAAAATGACTTAGAAGCAAGGGAAGTCAGAGAACAATGAACGTGTGAGATCAGCAGTGCTCTCTTGGAACAGTGATAAAACTCACTCTCCCACCCCGACCCTAGACTGTGCTCAGACATTGCTCACATATAAATTGTCTAAACATTAGACACTGGCTAATAACTACAGCTGTGGGGAACAATTAATCTATAAATTGCATCGGTTGTAAAGTTGTGCTGTGCAAGGCAATCACTTATGGAGTGCTCACGGGTCCTATCTCCAAATTCGGTGCACTGAAGTTGAGTCCTTGCTATATGCTAATGTGGCACATTCAAAACATAATGCTCATCAGCATGTGGACAACACAGAACCTTTAAGAATGTTGAAAATATTTCAAACAGATGAAAAAGCAATAATAATATAGTGGCAATCTAATTCCCCTAGTTAGCAAATATAAAAATTTAACGTTTGCTTCCAGTCTTTTGCATTGACTTTGTTAAAGAAATAAAACATCAGATATTGTTGCAGTAACCTTGAAGAGGGATTTCTGCTCTTCCTCTCTCCCCAGAGGTAACCACTGAGCTGATGTTGGTATTTAGCTCATTCTTATGTTTGTTATTATTTTCTTTTTACATACGTGTGTCTGTCCATCAATGTTTTGTGAATTTGATTTTATGTAAACTGATACCTTACATATTCTTTTGTAACTCGCTTTTTATTTATTTTATTTTTTTAATGCTTATTTTTTTTAAGAGAGAGCATGTGTGGGGGGGTGGGTAGAGAGAGAATCTCAAGCCGCCTCCTCACTGTCAGTGCAGACCCCGACTTGGGGCTTAAACTCACAAACTGTGAGATTATGACCTGAGCCGAAATCAAGTCAGACGCTTAACTGACTAAGCCACCCAGGCTCCCCTGTAACTTGCTTTTTAAAGAGAATGTTAATGCTTTAAAAATGTGTCTGTGGCACTAGAGTGTGTCCATTTTAACTACTAAATGATATTCATTGTAAGACAGCATCACAATTGTCATCCATTCCATTGGTGGTGGGTGTTTAAGTTGGTTTTAGTGGTTTGCTACCGCAGACTGTTTCAGTAAACGTCTTTGTGTCTCTTTGGGTATATTACAACATATAGTGTATACAGTGTGTAGAACAGCTAGGTTATAGGGTATATACATCATCAGCTTAATTATAACATAGCTATATGGCCTTCAACATAGTTATATTCATTTACACCCCTACTGGCAGTGTGTAAGAATCTGTTTCTCGATACTCTCACCAATATCTCTTAAAGCTAGATTTTAATTTTTGCCAACCAGTAAGTATAATGTGGCATGCCGTTAGAATTTTAATCCGTGTTTCTCCGAATAATTATAAATAAGATTGAGGACCCTGCTAGGGTTATTGGCTAATTGTCCCCTGAGAAGAATATATATAAACTGGACTACCAAATCCAAGTCTGTTAAATGTTATAAGTATCTTCTCACAGTGTCTGTGGCTTGTCGTTATAATTTATTTATGGTGTCTTCTCTGTAGTTTCACATTTTAAATATGATTATATTGGGTTTGTGTTTTTTTCATTCTGTTTTAATAAAGCCTTCCCTGTCTAAGTGACAGAGATGTTTTCCTATTTAGCTTCAAGTAAAAGTTTCATTGTTTTGCTTTTTACACTTGGGCCTAATTCTGTTTTTACCCCCAGTTTAACAACCTATGGACCTAAGATTGCTTTATGATCAACCCATTTTATTTTATTTTTTTAATTAAAATTTTTTTTAATGTTTTATTTTTGAGAGAGAGAGAGAGTGTGAGCAGGGGAAGGGCAGACAGAGAGGGAGACACAGAATCTGAAGCAGGCTCCAGGCTCAGAGCTGTGAGCACAGAGCCCAATGTGGGGCTCGCTCGAACCCACAAACTGTGAAATCATGACCGGAGCTGAAGTTGGACGCTTAACCGACTGAGCCACCCAGGCACCCTCAACCCATTTTCTTATCCATTATCTTATCATTGTTTTATTCTTTTGGGCTGTCTGTCCATCCCTGAACCCATACACATTGTTTTAATTGCTTTATCTGTGAAACAAATCTTAGTCTCTAATAGAGCAAGCTCTCATTCTTTACTGTGATTTGTTAACTTTTCTTTCTTTTTTTTCTTTTTACTATTTTTGGTCATTTTTCTTCTGTAAATTTTAGAATCAATTTCTCAAGTTCCATGAAAAACTGGGATTCAAACTGGAAATGCATTGATTTTTTTTTTTGAATTATTGAGTTTTTAAAAGATTATAGATCTATTCAGGCTTTTTAATTCCTGAGTTGAAAGTTTTTATGAAGTAAAACATTTGCCTAAAATAAATACTTAGAAACTATATCCCTAATTGGTATCCTGGGGAACATAACAAAGGTTATTTTCTGCAAAATGAATTTTTGACCAAGGCCTGCAGCTATCTTCAGTTTAGTTTTTTGTGGGTTTTTTTTCCTTTAATAAAATCAATATATTTATCAAACTGTAACACTGAGTTCTAATAGTAGGTATAAAAACATACCACTGCTTTATAAATCAGGTAATTTGGACATCAACCGATGTTTGGTGTTTAGATGAGTGCATTTGATTTTCATGTTTTCTTACTAAAAGCTTAATCTTGAAATTTGCTGGCAGAGTTGCAGTTACACTCCCAGAGTTCATTTTTTCTGTTTCTCACTTTCTGATTTTAAGGGTAGCTAATAAAGATGTCACAGCACATTTGCATGGGTAGCTCTGGGTATGGAGAAAGTAAATAGGCTTCAAGGTCATCAGCGGGGTTTATTCTTGACTCTATTCCAGTTTCCCCAGGGACTGCCAGATGCCTGGCTTGCTGATACCCCAGGTCAAGTGTCTAATAAGAAATGCAGTAAAGAAGATTACCACAGGCACACGGAGGGCAGAGAGAGAGACGGTGCCTTGGGGAGGCTGCCAGTTTCTGTGGTTCGCACTCCTGTTGGCGGTCGGGGAGAGGTGTCCCGGGATGAGGGGGACAGATGTGCCTTGAGTACCTCTGAGAACTTGGCTCGCCTCAGTTAATGTCCTGACCACCACGATCGTTTCTTTGGCCTGTCTCTGCCCACTGGGTGGCCTCAGACTTTCTGCCTGGGACTACGTCCACTCGGCCACCCTGACAGAAGGCCCCAGATGACCTCCTTTCATTTCCCCTGGCGTTTGTCTATTTCTGATCAGGATCACGCAGTATATTCTGACCCTTTCCATAGCTTATGCCTCACCCAGTGCCGTGTGATCGCTCTAAGCCAGCGTTCTTCAAATACTGTAGCGCTGTCTGGTGCCTGGCTGGCTGCACCAGATTTCCTGGGGAGCGGACTGAAATGACAGATATTCCAGCCTCACCCAAAAGGATCAGGGACCCACTCAGGGGTATGTGGTTGCACCAGCTTCTCAGGCGACTAAAAAGCAGCCAGGTTTGAGAACCCCTGCTCTACACAGCTTTAACCTTGGGCTCCAGGGAGGAAGCAGGTCATGTAGAGCGTTAAGTAATGTTTCCACCCACAGCCAACTCGCAGACATGCCCTTCTACCTTGCAAGACTTTGGGCTTCCATAATTCCCCCTTAACCCTGGCTTCCTCACTGAAACTAGGTGATATTTATGTGTACATGATCTCCATCCACAAACCAAGCCTCCTCTGAGCCCTGAAGGATAACTCTTGTGTCATGACGTTAACCACAGAATTTGTGCTTTGTGGTCCTTAGGTTTAAAGGTCCTGCTATCACCAGGGCCAGGCTGGACCATGAAGCATCTAACATAACAGGGACCATAACTGACCTAACACAGCCCTGCGCTGGGGGCAAATGTAGCAGAGGCTGAGTGCTGTCGTGCAGTGCACAAGCTACACGATCACACACGGAGGGCTTGGTTCGCCCACATCTCATTCTCTGAGTTTGCCTCAAGCTGGGTTGAAGCACTAATAGAGGGGTTTAGGGCTGTGAAATTTGACAACCTCAGATGATCCAGACTCTCCAAGGAACCCTAAATCTTAGGATGCTAGGCTGAAAAGGAGTTTAGGAATCACCTAGTCCAATATTCCCATCACACAGATAAACAGACTGAGGCCCAGAAAAGGGACCCCCCCCCCCCACTCAAAAGCACACAATAGGTGATGTTAGGCTGAAGAACCTAGGCCTCCCAACTCTGTGACTGTGCTCATTTCAGCACACCTTGCAGCTCCTAGGCCTTGTGAGAGTTATCCCTGTTCTGTGTGTATAAGTGGCTGAACCACAGAAACGCACTGAAGTTTAAACCAACAAAACACCCCTCATTTTGCTGAAAGTATTCTAAAGGAGCATGAACTATAGCAGAATTTATTATAATATGCCCCAGAGCCCCTTGCTACGGGTTTAAATTAAGGACACATAGAAAACCTCTATTTTACATTTAAATTGCTACATTAAAATTTAGATTTACCAAATTTGAATTAAGGTGTAATTATTAGCATTACCAAAAAATTTAGCCAGGCTTCAAAAGTACTCAGCACGGGGCTCCTTTACACAGCATTTAAGATACATTTAAAATTGGGTTTGATTGATGGGAATCCCGTTGACTTGCAGCTTCCCGGGAACACAAGTTAATTGTAGGAAAAGTAAGAACACTGAAAGTGCTGTAAGTCACGCCATATAACACCAAGGTTCTACTAGACAAGCAGTTTCTGCTTCCAGGGAGCTTATAAACTAACAAAACACAAAAACACAGCAGCCAAATAAAACTGTAGATTCCAGTATGTGAATTTGTTTTACACAGTAGGCTGGGTTCCCTCCCAAAGCCAATTTCATGGACAGGAAGTTCAAGCCAGCTACCTTTTTTTGACATTACCAAGTGTGTTGGAGATAACTTTCTCAAATAGTTGATAGCTCTGAAATAACCCTGGACCAGTTCTCAAACTTGAGCGTCTGTATTAGGTTACTTAGAAGAGACTCTGCTCTGAAGCTCCTTCCTCTTCCTTTTGCCGGGGGCCGGGTTAATGTCCGTTTAACACTCAGGCGATCTTGATGGAACATACCTGGAGAATGTCAGGATCAGGAGGGACTTGCAAATTCACAGCCATCCATGTAATTTGGGGGAAGCTGAGACCAAGGCAAGCAAAAAGGCTTATGTCAGGGTCACATCTGATCAGTGTCAGAGCCAAGACTTTATCCTCCATTAGCCGATTCCCAGTCAAGGGCACTTTACGTACACTTTGCAATTAGGATAGGACAGAATCTCCCTTTCTCTTCTTTCCCTCCCTCTCCCTCGCTGAAAACCAACTCCCATTCCTTCTTCTCTCTTATCCTTGCAATATCTCCTCTGGAATACCCAATTCTGAGTCATGCCCCCAAAACATGGAACCCAAACATTTGTTCAAGGTCACTGGCAGCTGCTGAGTCAGAAGCCACCGGCTTGATCAACGCCACTGTCCCTCCGTGCCTCTCCTGGGTTTTATTTGCACCACCACCCACCCTTTCCACCAGTGCTTCTCTATACTGGCTGCACATTAGAGTCCCCTGGTGAGCTTTAAAGAACTAGCACTCCTGTGCTTCACCCCCAGAGATGGTGATTCAGTCATCTGGGGTGGGCCTCAGGCACTGGCATATTTCAGTACTTTCCAAGTGAGTCTGATGTGCAGCCTGGGTTGAGAGCTAGTGTCACGCAATATTAGTTCTAATTATTTTTGTACCTGCTAAACCTAATTTACCAGTTGATGTGGGCGAAGCCCGGAGGGGGTTGAGCTTTCAGGGAGGGGAATGGATTCACAAAAGCTGTCTATTTTCCTAAGGCATAGAAGCTGCATTGCCCTCCTACAGTCTTATCTAGTGCCTTTGCCTATTAAAGAGAACTAAAGGAGACCTATTTAAATGCCATTTTTTATTGTTCTTTTGGATTTTGGAATAAAACAAATCTCCTGGCTGTGGAAATGCCCTCATCACCAGATGAAGGACAGGGAATGTTGGAATACAGACTTCTTTTGGGCCCAGAAGCTCAGATCTGATACACCAGTGGTTCCCAATTTTGACCCCAGGTTAAAAATCCCCTGGGGAGCTTTAAAAACTACCTCCTTCCAGGGCGCTCCCCCCAGCCATTTAAATGGCAACCCTTGGTGGGTGGATGGGGCAAGGCCTCTGTGTATTTTAAAGCTCTCCCTTTTTTTCCCAGGGAGAAAGGCTCTAGGGTCTTTTACTAGGAGAAGACTGGAAGAAACTAGTCATAAATGAGGGCTTCTCAGCTTCCAATGTGGTGACCCTACATGCCCACGGGAGAAACGAGCCTCTGCAGGGAGGGCGGGATGTCCAGCTCCCAGGCCCCCCACCAGGGCGAAGTGCCATCCTGACAGTTCAGGTCCCGGTCCCAGAGTTGGGCTCAGTACTCTGCACAGCAGGTACTCTAGTTGCCAGAGAATTCGAGTTTCTCCTGTTTAGTGGTGCTCTTCCCCCTGTCCCTCACGTAGTCACAGGCTCTCTGATCCCTGCACTGCCAGTCTCCTTCCCTAGCGCAAGTCCCCTGCTCCCTGACAGGCTCCTAGAAGCGGGTTTCTGAACGGAGATGTGAGATGCGGGGCACTGGCACGCCCATGGGCAGTGCCTTGGGGGTCTCCCTCCTTGGAGCTGTTGGGGCCGCTGTTAGGAGTGTGGTTTAGACATAAACCACATAAAGATAGAAGACATCTCTGTTGCTCTTCTTTCTTGGACTATCTCCTGTCCATCAGTGCAGAATTCCCCGCTAATTCTGGTGATCCAGGGGACCAGAGATGTCTGCGGCCGCCAGTGATACTCACAGTGCACTCACTTGTTGGTCCAGCAGCATAGCTGCAGCAGTCACCTGGGAGCTTATTAGAAATGCAGATTTTCTTTTTTGTTGATTGGTTCCTTTGCAGTTCAGAAGCTTTTTATCTTGATGAGGTCCCAGTAGTTCATTTTTGCTTTTAATTCCCTTGCCTTTGGAGATGTGTCAAGTAAGAAATTGCTGCGGCTGAGGTCAGAGAGGTTTTTTCCTGCTTTCTCCTCTAGGGTTTTGATGGTTTCCTGTCTCACATTGAGGTCTTTCTTCCATTTGGAGTTTATTTTTGTGTATGGTGTAAGAAAGTGGTCTAGCTTCATTCTTCTGCATGTTGCTGTCCAGTTCTCCCAGCACCATTTGTTAAAGAGACTATCTTTTTTCCACTGGATACTCTTTCCTGCTTTGTCAAAGATTAGTTGGCCATACATTTGTGGGTCTACTTCTGGGTTCTCAATTCTATTCCATTGGTCTATGTGTCTGTTTTTGTGCCAGTACCATACTGTATTGATGGTTACAGCTTTGTAGTAGAGGCTAAAGTCTGGGATTGTGATGCCTCCCACTTTGGTTTTCTGTTTCAATAGTACTTTGGCTAGTTGGGGTCTTTTGTGGTTCCACACAAATTTTAGGATTGTTTGTTCTAGCTTTGAGAAGAATGTTGGTGCAATTTTGATTGAGATTGCATTGAATGTATAGGTTGCTTTGGGTAGTATTGACATTTTAACAGTATTTATCCTTGCAATCCATGAGCATGGAATGTTTTTCCATTTCTTTATGTCTTCTTCGATTTCTTTCATAAGCTTTCTAGAGTTTTCAACATACAGATCTTTTATATCTTTGGTTAGGTTTATTCTTAGGTATTTTATGGTTCTTGGTGCAGTTGTAAATGGGATCAATTTCTTGATTTCTCTTTATGTTGCTTCATTATTGGTGTGTAGAAATGCAACCAATTTCCGTACATTGATTTTGTAACCTGCGACTTTGCTGAATTCATGTACCAGTTCTAGCAGTCTTTTGGTAGAGTGTTTTGGGTTTTCCCTGTAGAGTATCATGTCATCTGCTAAAAGTGAAAGTTTGACTTCTTCTTTGCCAATTTTGATGCCTTTTATTTCATTTTGTTGTCTGATTGCCGATGCTAGGACTTCCAACACTATGTTAGACAACAGTGGTGAGAGTGGACATCCCTGTCGTGTTCCTGATCTCAGGGGGAAAGCTCTCAGTTTTTCTCCATTGAGGATGATATTAGCTGTGGACTTTTCATATATGGCTTTCGTGATGTTTAAGTATGTTCCTTCTATCCCAGCTTTCTTGAGGGTTTTTATTAAGAAATGATGATGTATTTTGTCAAATGCTTTTTCTGCATCTATTGACAGGATCTTATGGTTCTTATCCTTTCTTTTATTAATGTGATGTATCACATTGATTTCCTTGCAGATCAGGAATGAATCCCACTGATCATGGTGGATAATTCTTTTTATATGCTGTTGAATTCGATTTGCTAGTATCTTGTTGACAAGTTTTGCATCCATGTTCATCGGGGATATTGGCCTGTAATTCTCCTTTATTGTGGGGTCTCTGGTTTGGGAATTAAGGTAATGCTGGCTTCATAGAATGAGTCCAGAAGTTTTCCCTCGTTTCTATTTTTTAAACAACTTGAGAAGGATAGGTGTTAACTCTGCTTTAAATGTCTGGTAGAATTTCCCTGGGAAGCCATCTGGTCTGGGACTCTACATGTTGGGAGACTTTTGATGACTGATTCAATTTCTTCACTAGTTATGGGTCTGTTCAGATTTTCTATTTCTTCCTGTTTGAGTTTTGGTAGTGTGTGGATGTCTAGGAATTTGTCCATTTCTTCCAGGTTGTCTAGTTTGTTGGCATATAATTTTCATAGTATTCTCTGATAATTGCTTGTATTTCTGAGGGATTGGTTGTAATAAATCCATTTTCATTCATGATTTTATCTATTTGGGTCCTCTCTCTTTTCTTTTTGAGAAGTCTGGCCAGGGGTTTATCAGTTTTATTTTTTCAAAAACCCAGCTCTTTGTTTCATTGATCTATTCTTCTATTTTTTTAATTCTATATTGTTTGTTTCTGCTCTGATATTTATTATTTCTTTTCTTCTGCTGGCCTTAGGGTTTCTTTGCTGTTCTGCTTCTAGTTCCTTTAGGTATGCTGTTAGATTTTGTATTGGGGATTTTTCTTTTTTCTTGAGATAGGCCTGGATTGCAATGTATTTTCCTCTTGGGACTGCCTTTGCTACATCCCAAAGGGTTTGGACTGTTGTGTTTTCATTTTCATGTTTTCACATATTTTTAGATTTCTTCTTTAATTGCCTGGCTGACCCATTCATTCTTTAGTAGGATGTTCTTTAACCTCCATGCATTTGGAGGTTTTCCAAACTTTTTTCTGTGGTTGATTTCAAGTTTCATAGCATTGTAATGTGAAAATCTGCAGGGTATGATCTCAATTCTTTTATATTTATTGAGGGCTGTTTTGTGACCCACTATGTGATCTACTTGGAGAATGTTCCGTGTACACTCAAGAAGAATGTGTATTCTGCTTTAGGATGAAAAGTTCCGAATATATCTGTCAAGTCCATCTGGTCCAGTATATCATTCAGGGTCATTGTTTATTGATTTTCTGTCTGGATGATCTGCCCATTGCTATAAGTGGAGTATCAAAGGCAACCAACAGAATGGGAAAATATATTTGCAAATGACATATCAGATAAAGGGTTAGTATCCAAAATCTGTAAAGAACTTACCAAACTCAACATCTGAAAAACAAATAATCCAATGAAGAAATGGGCAGAAGACATGAATAAACACTTTCCAGAGAAGATATGCACATGGCCAACAGACACATGAAAAGATGCTCAATGTCACTCATCATCAGGGAAATAGAAATCAAAACCACACTGAGATACCACTTCACACTGGTCAGAGTGGCTAAAATTAACAACTCAGGAAACAACAGATGCTGGCGAAGATGTGGAGAAAAGGGAGCCCTTTTGTACTGTTGGTGGGAATGCAAACTGGTACAACCACTCTGGAAAGCAGTGTTGAGGTTCCTTACAAAAAATTAAAAATAGAAATACCCTATGACCCAGCAATAGCACTACTAGGAATTTATCCAAAGGATACAGGAGTGCTGATTCATAAGGGCACATGTACCCCAATGTTTATAGCAGCGCTTTCAACAATAGCCAAATTATGGAAAGAGCCTAAATGTCCATCAACTGATGGATGGAAAAAGAAGATGTGGTTTATATATACAATGGAATACTACTGGGCAATGAGAAAGAATGAGATCCTGCCATTTGCAGCAACGTGGATGGAACTGGAGGGTATTATGCAAAGTGAAATAAGTTAGTCAGAGAAAGACGGATATCATATGTTTTCACTTATATGTGGATCTTGAGAAAACAGAAGACCATGAGGCAAGGGAAGGGGGAAAAAAGTTACAAACAGGGAGGGAGGCAAACCATAAGAGACTCTTAAATACAGAGAACAGTCTTAGGGTTGATGGGGCGTGGGGGAGAGTGGAAAGCGGGTGATGGGCATTGAGGAGGGCCCTTGTTGAGATTAGCACTGGGTGTTGTATGTAAGCGATGAATCACGAGAATCTACCCCAAAACCAAGAGCACACTGTATGCGCTGTATATTAGCCAATTTGGAAATACATTATATTTTTTTAAAATGAAGATTTTCAGCCCCATTCCCCCACCCCAGGCCTCCTGAATGGGTGGCTTGTGGCCCAGCCACCTGTGCTTTAACAAGCTTCCAGGGACTCTAAGTGGTTTTGTTTTAATCTTACTGATTCAGTAACGTTCTCCTATCTATTTTAGTTTGTCTACCTGGAGATAATACCTCAAATCACACCTGTGAGCTATACCTAGAAAGAACTGGCCAGTGACAAAATTATCAGTTTGGACAAGTCCTCTTTAACTTTCCAAGCCTTTTTAAGACTCGCCTCCACTTTGCCTCAGGGATGCACGGCCTCTTCGTGCAGCCCAGTGATTCTGGGCAGGGAAGATCACAGTTCTCAAACTCATTCACACACATCTCTATGATATAGTATTGAAGGGGGTCTGTGTATCCAAGCCAAACAGGATGGATAGTTTCCTTATCACTAAAACTTCAACAGAGTGAAGAGTTTAAATGCTGGTTAGAAAATTTCTAGCGAAATGACAGTTTCCTTGCAATCAAATAATTCCTCATCAATAGAGCACTTTTCATTTATAATTTACTGTAGAATAACCAAAGAACAAATAATGAAATGTAGCCTGAGACTCAGAATAGGATGGCAATAACCCAGCATGATGTTCTTGCATCGCTGTTCTGCTGGACTGAGAGACTAATTAAATTGGCCTGTCTAATTTAAACATAAGCATGCATGAAAATAGGAAATATCCATAGAGGGTGCTTACGAACTCAAGATGCTTAGTCAAAGACTTCTAGAGGATAAATATGTAGAATTTGTTTGATTATTGTTTGTTTTTTTAAAGGAAAACAACCCGACCCTCATCCCCATGTGCTATCATGAAAGGAATCTAATACATGGAAACAATCACGTATCAAAAGATGCATATATTTGCTGTACGATTGTGGGTCCTTTAGGGATTGTTAAATTGTTTAGAACTGGGATGGGTTTTATTTTGTGAAAAGACATTTTAATCCCCTTGTCGGTGAGGAAGAAATTCACAAGTGTTTTGAGCTATAAGCAAATGAATTGCAATGTGTTTAATACAACATTAATTCTCTTACTATTGTCAATAGTTCAGTGTTTCATTCAATTAACGATGATTGGAACTAGGCAGTGGGTGTGTTAGAGGCAAGGTAGGGGAGGACACACAGGAAATCTTAAGGGCTTCTTTTCCTAAAGCAACTAGCCCCATAGCTGAGGACACAGTACGAGCACCACATCAAGCACTCAGAAGGTGTACAAATGGGTGTTTAGTGAATGGATATCAAATTGAATAGTAAAGACTCCAAGTGCTAGGAGAAGATCCTAATGGTCTGCTCAGATACAGAAATGTTTTGTGGAAGATTTAGACCTTAAAGGATGGGAAAGCTTTAGATTGGGAGATAGGAAAAGATCCATGTCTTGGGAAGGAGGAGTGATTTACAGGAAGCTTGGAGGGAGGAAAAACATGACTTCTGTGAGGACTGTCTGGATGGACCTTTGTAGGCTGGTGAGAGCAGGAGCAGAAGAACAAAAGCTTTCAGGTTCACGGTAGAACTAGAGGGTGGAGGGGACTGGCTTTGTGCCAGGTACCCCAGCTCTCTCTGGTGTTTACCATCTCTCCAGCTCACCCAAGTTCTCAGCAGGCTTTCTTAAATGCTTTAGGTAGATGTTCATTCTAAGCTATCCTCAGGTTGGCTCTTTCTATCTCTAGTGGCTCTTGACTCAGGGCTGAGGATATAGAAGCTCCTCCCTAATTCTGTTTTTAAAAAATGTTAAGGCAATATTTATAGACAGTAGAACTCCTCTGTTTTTTAGCATACATTTCTGCCAATTTTGACAGATACATACAGTTATGTAACCACTACCATGATCAAAGTACGGAATAGCTCTATCACCCTCCAAATCCCCCCATTATCTTTCCCCTTCACAGTGCACTACCTTAAAAATGTGTGACATGTGGGGTGCGGGGGAAGGGGTAGGGGGTAACCACTGATCCCTTTTCAGTGCCTACAGTTTTGTCTTTTCCAGAATGTCATTTGGATGGCATTTGGATGCAATCATACAGTATATAGCCTTTTGAATTTAGCTTTTTTTTTTTTCATTTAGCACAGTGCGTTTGACATTCATCCGTGTTGCTGATTGTGTCAGTAATTTGTTCCTCCTCTTGCTGAGTAGAATTCCATTGTATGGGTGTTCACCAATTTGTTTATCCGTCCCCCAGCTGAGAGACTTTGGATTGTTTGCAGTGTTTGAGGATCGCCAGTAAAGTTGCTAGAGATATTTGCATATGGGTTTTTGTGTGACTATAATTTTTTATTTGAGTAAATACCTGGAAATGGGATTGCTAGAACATGTGTGGGAAGTGTGAGTTTGATTTCCTAAGAAACTGTGAACTGTGTCCCAAAGTGGTGAAACCATTTTGTTTTCCCACCAACAGGGTATGAAAATTCCAGTTACTTTCCATCATCATTAGCACTTGATATTTTCAAGTTTTATTATTATTATTTTGATGTTAGTCATTCTAACAGGTATGTACTGTTTTCAGTGTGGTTTTAATTTTTATCTTCCTAAAGTTAACATTCACCATCTTTTCAGGGGCCTAGCTGACATCTGTATGTCTTTTTTGGTGTGGTGTCTTTCAAATCTGAGGTCATTTTTTTATTGGGCTGTTTCCTTACTATCAAGTTTTGGGAGTTCTCGATATATTCTAGACCTGAGTGCTTTACCATATGTGCAATTTGCAATTATTTTTTTCAGGTTGGGGACTTGCCTTTTTATTCTCTTAACGATGTTTGTGAACAGCAGATACTACTAATTTTGGTGAAGTTCAAATTTGCAGTCTTTTATGAATTGTGCTTTTGGTGTCGTATCTAATATTTACCTAATCCCAAGGTCTCAGAGATTATTTTCCTCCAGATATGTAATAGTTGTTACATTTCTGTCTATCCTCTATCTTGAGTTTATTTTTGCATACCAGTATCCAATTGTTACAGTCCTGTTTGTTGAACAGGACTACAGTTTCTCCATCGAATTGCCTTACTACCTTTGTTGAAAGTCAGTTGAGCATGTATGTGTGGACTAATGTCTGGGCTCTATTCTGTTTCCTTGTTCTGTTTGTCTATTTTTTATCGCAGCGGTGGGAGTGATGGTCTTTCTAGCTTTCTACATTCTTAGCAGGGCCCTAACCCTTTTGGATAAGTAAGTGTAGCACTTTTCAGTGATTCAGATAAGGCGCCTAATGTGGTCTAGGCAGTCCTCAAAATGTGGTCCCAGACCAGCAGCGTTAGCATCACCTGTGTGCTGGTCAGAAATGAAATCCTCAGGGTCTCCCCACACCTGCTGAATTAGAAACCCTGGGGATGGAATCCAACAGCGTGTGTTCAGGAAGCCCTCCAAGTAATTCTGATGCATGCTGAAGTTTGAGAAACACAGTTTTGTTTTGTTTTGTTTTTTTTAAGGAGGTGAAGATCTCGGAATTTAGGTCATTTAGAAGAAAATGATGGTGGAATAATGTTTTTTTTGTTGGTTTTTTTTGGTTTTTTTTTTTAAAGGATAAGGTTTTTATTTTGTTTTTATTTTTTTTTTCAATATATGAAATTTATTGTCAAATTGGTTTCCATACAACACCCAGTGCTCATCCCAAAAGGTGCCCTCCTCAAACCCCATCACCCACCCTCCCCTCCCTCCCACCCCCCATCAACCTTCAGTTTGTTCTCAGTTTTTAAGAGTCTCTTATGCTTTGGCTCTCTCCCACTCTAACCTCTTTTTTTTTTTTTTTTTTTTCCTTCCTTCCCCTCCCCCATGGGTTTCTGTTAAGTTTCTCAGGATCCACATAAGAGTGAAAACATATGGTACTGTCTTTCTCTGTATGGCTTATTTCACTTAGCATCACACTCTCCAGTTCCATCCACGTTGCTACAAAGGGCCATATTTCGTTCTTTCTCATTGCCATGTGGTACTCCATTGTGTATATAAACCACAATTTCTTTATCCATTCATCAGTTGATGTGGTGGAATGATGTTAATGGGCTTAATCAGGTTCTTCTGTGTTCTCATTCAGATTGGACCAGAGACTGTGGCTCTTGTCTGTCTGAAAGAGATTCTTTTTTCCCTTCCTTCCTGCCCTTAAAATGTTTCTCTGAACTCCTGTGGCCATCACACTCCAACAGGAAATGAGATTCCCTTTGAGGAATGAGAGGGCATTTCTGATATCGAGAAAGGTTTTCAAGCAAGACACCAACTTCAGATAGACCCAAATCAGGGATCTAATGGGTGTGCATATCAGGTTGATAGGTTGAGAATCAACCAAAGGTTCTTCTGGTTAGTGAGTGTCAAGTGCCAGGTCCTCCCCACCCAAAAGTCAACTGGGGTTTTCTTGACTGCAAATAAGGGGGGAATATTGTGTAAGCTTTTAAAAAGCTTCAAACTTGGGGTACCTGGTTGGCTCAGTCAGTCAGGCGTCTGGCTTCGGCTCAGATCATGATCTTATGGTTCGTAAGTTCGAGCCTTGCATCGGGCTCACTGCTGTCAGCACGGAGCCAGCTTGGACCTTCTGTTCCCCTCTCTCTCTGCCCCTCTCCAACTTGCACTCTTTCTCTCTCAAAAATAAATAAACATGAAAAAGCCTCAAACTTCCTGACTGCAAGAGGAAAATTATTGCCTTGTTCTTCCCGTGTTGGGCGGCAAATGCATGAAGAGGTGGCCTTTCCACAGATGGTCTGGTGCAGGCTACAGCCAGAGAGGCCAGGGCAGCTGCAGAATACAGGAGGGATGCCATCTTCAACACTGCAAGCTTTTTCCCCTCAGGAAAATGGTTTAAAAGAGCAAAAGATATAATGTCATATTTTCATGTTAGTTCTCTACCTTAAACACACACGATATTTTAACCTCTCACTTTTAATTTTCCAGTAATAGATTCGAACTGAGCCTTTGTTGACTGCTGTGTTTGGAAAAAGAGGATGATTTTTATTAAAATGAAACAAAACAGCAGCATTAAATTTCCATGTTTGTAGCCTCAGGATTGAGGAGGGGACCGACCTGGGGAAAAGAATAGACTTTTTCTCCATGACCAGTGTTCCTGCTGGACACTAGATGACTTGGGTCAGATTTGGGGAACACTTAGAACTGGAACTTGCTTCCTTGCTTGACTTGAGTGAATACAAACCTTTTGTTCCAGAAGTTTGTTGCCTATGTGGTGATTGCATTTGTCCCTGCATCATACCTCACATCTCCTCCTGCTTTTCAAAATTCTGGATGACCTAACTGGATCAGTACAAATAGACCCAAAGTGGGGTCTCTGGTCTTTCTGTCACTCCCTTATGCTCCCTGGTGTATGTATGAAAGTGAGTTAGTTGTCTTTGTGAGTTTGCATTTTCTGTTAGTTTGCCGGCGGTCTGGTTTCCAAAACAACGTTCAGAACTTCTCATCAAAACCCATATTCACTTGAAAGAAATTGGCCTCTCCCTTTCCAATCTGCTAATAATTTTTCACGTAGTGTTTTTTTCATTTACAGCATTTAAGAGGGAAAGTTCATTAAAAAAAAAATCTATGAGCCACCTGTTAGAGAAATATGAACAGCATGCTTGAATTTTCTTGTGTTTTCCCTAGTTTCCATATGAGATGAAAGGGGAAGAGTTGGGGGAATGTCCCATTTCATATTCTTTAACATGTGAGATATGGTGGGGAAACCATGAACTTTGGAGCCAGAGAGACCTTGATGCAAAATCAGGCTGTACCACGTAATAACTACGCACCCTTGGGTGAGTCACTTAGATTTTCTTACCCCTCATTTGCAGAGTGCAGGTAATAATGGCAATCCTGAGGACCCTTTTGAGAAGTTATTATGCAGTAAATAAGTTCTATTATTTTTAAATTTATTTTTTAAATTCAAGTATAGTTAACATACAGTGTGATATTAGTTTCAGGTATACAATATAATGAATGATTCAACAATCCTATACATTACTCAGTGCTCACCATGATTCTTAGAATTAAAAAAAATATATTAATTTTTCAGAGAGAGAGAGAGAGAGAAAACAAGGTAGGGAGGGGCAGAGAGAGAGGGAGACACAGAATCTGAAGCAGGCTCCAGGCTCCAGGCTCTGAGCTGTCAGCACAGAGCCTGACATGGGGCTGGAACTCACGAGCCACAAGATCATGATCTGAATTGAAGTCAGACGCTCAATTGACTGAGCCACCCAGGCACCCTGAGTTTTAGATTTAAAAAAAATAGATTTCATATTTTGCTTTAGATGTGCCAAGCACTCACCAGCCTTGGATATGAACTTTCCAAAATGTGTCTCTTGCCACCACTCTCTCTAGGTCCTCCCCCTTTTCATGCAGCACAATTTCCTCCCTTCCCAGCTTGACCTCTCCCAATAGGATCTGAGATTCACAAACTAAACTCATGAGGGCCCTCCCAGAAGATCTAAGGGTTAGATTAACAGGGTTAAAGCCTCACACTTAAAGGATAAAGCTTATGCAGTACAGTCGAACGCCTACAGGGATCATTTTGGGTTTTAGGACAGCCTGTAATATCTCTGAATTCCCAGATTCAAGAGCTAGGTCAGCCAAACTTGCTTTCACACAGACTCTGGGATCCATGTGACAGCAATCTGATAGAGTCTGTCCTGTTAGTATTTATTCTTCTCCCCTCTCTCTCCATGGGCAGGATAGGTGTGTAACACAAAGTACACAGTGCCTAGCATCTAAGAGGCACTTAGTAAACACTGATTGAGTGAATGACCGATTCTCACAAGTAAAAAATGATTCCTTCTGATGTTGACCTTATATCTCTTCTGCTTGGCTTATCTTTTACCTCTTGAATTAGGTATCTGTTGATATGCAACAAATTACCACAAATTTAGCAGCTTAAATTTAGCAGGCAAGAATGAACATGTGTTACCTTGCACAGTTTCTGGGGGGCCAGGGATTCAGGAGCAACTTTAGGTTGGATGGTTCTGGCCCACGGTCTCTCAGGAGGTTGCAATGGGATGTTGGCCAGGGCTTTGGTCAGCTGCCAGATCCACTTCCAACATGGCTGACACACATGGTTCATGATTCAGGGTTGACTGTGTGCAGGGGGCTTTGGTTTCCTACCAAATGGATCTTGCTCTAGGGTTTCTTGAGTGTTCTGTTGACATGGCAGCCGGCTTTCCCCAGAGCGAGTGACCCAAGGGAGAACAAGGTGGAACCTGCAATGTCTTTTATGACCTAGCCTCAGAAGTCATAGTCTACAAAATCTTTTTGGTTATATAAGTCAGAAGGTTGCTTCTATTCATTGTAGGAGGGGGCTACACAAAGGTGTGAGTATCGGGAGGCAGGGATCACTAGGGGTCATCTTGGAGATTGGCTACGATACCTCTCATTCAACCCTTTCTTATTTCTGCCAGAAACTAAAATTCCTTTTTACCACTTTTCTTCTAGATGCATTTCAATTCTCTCCTCTTAGGCATCTCATGACCTAGTAAGGGATAACCAGACTCACTGGCACTTCAGAGATGTGGCAGAGATGTGCTTTGGCCAGGGGCAATGCTAATCCATCACCAGTGGTTCTTGACTCTTAAATATGTGATAGACCTTAACCTCAGCTTAACCCTTGCTGCATAGTCTCAGTTACTGCTAAGCCAAGCCCTAATGAAAATTCAGGGAGGTCGCTGCACTGTATGCTTGACCCAGATTTCCGGATTAGGAAAGTACCACCTTCCATAAGCAAAGACGTAACTTTTGGGTTGCCCAGAGGTAATAGGGTGTAGGATGGGAGTTATGTTTTTAGAACAGAGGTTGGATAATGTTGAGCCATAACCACTTCTTCCCTGGGGCTCTGGTGACCAAGAATATATACGGGCAAGAAGTTACTGAGATTCAAGGCAGAGCCTGTGGCCAAAAACATTTGCCTGTGGACAAAGATAACTCACTTACTTGGAGAATTTGATCCTCACTTAGATTTCATTAGCACCAAGGCCTAAGCTAACTGGATCACCCTTCAGCATCTGTGGCCTCAAAATACTTTCTTATGTTCATTAAACTGGAACAAAAGATCTCCCCACCCCCACCCCCAACACCTCTTTTCCTCTCGGCAGTTTTTGTTTTCTTTGTATGGGAGTTTATAGATACAGGGCCCAAACTTCAATGAATGGCTCTGTTGTTTGACAGAGTTATTAGAAAAACATTTTTTTTTCCCTCACAGTAGTGACTGTTCTTTTCCCAACATTCCCATATCACTAGGAAAGACAGCTGAGGGGGAGATAGGGGTTTCCGAGGCCCTAAGAAGCAGTAACTGGGGATTTATTAGGTTTCCTCTACTGCAGTGTCCCCTGGTTGGGAAGAATACCTGGAGCAGGGGGTGGGGGGAGGGTGGGAGAGAGACCTCTGGCACACAAGAGCACATGCACGCACCTTAAAGGGGCATGGGTTGGATTATGGGATGCTTTCAGTTCATAACAAAAGCATCATTGCTTTTGACCTGTTCATCCCTCTCTCCATGTGCAGAGTTTTGGTCACACTCTTAATGGAACATAAAATTTGAAAGCACAAGTTTAAGCAGGGTTTCAGAGCCAGGGGAAAACATCCAAGTTCCACAAGAGCTGGGGCCCTTATAGCTGTTTCAGTAGAAAGACATGGGGCTTGTTCACTTGTGTTAAGCTTCGTGCGTGATGCGCCCTGGGGCCTGGACTGGGCTGGGCTTCCAAGAGGGAGGGTGGAAGGAAGGTGAGCTCGCTTCTTGGTCGGCATGGACCAAAGGGCTGGCGAAGGTGGATCGAGTACTTAAGACAAAGCCCTCAACTTCCTGGGAAGGGGTGGCCTTCATTTAGCCCATTACCAGCCTGGATTTTGTGACTTCACAATCATCTTTACCTCTTTTTATCTTCTTGCTCCAGCTCCTTTGTCCTGCCATTCTTACATTGCCTTTTATTTTCTTCTTTCCATCTTGTAGTTCCCTGAAACACTCCTTCTCTCCTGCCAGTGTAATAAGACCTACCCACCTGGCCAGCTTCCTGGGACCCCTGCCTGGGACTCCAGATGACTCAGGGACAGAATGTGGGTTGTCTTTTGAACTTTAACTTCATTAGCAAGCACTCAAAACTACCTTAGCAAAGAAGAAGGTTGTTTTTGTTTATTGTGATGTCTTTGAAATTTGTTAGTTTATTGTGATGTCTTTGAAAATGGTACAGGCACTTTTGAGAAGCTGGGTGGAGCCCAGGATGAGGTAGCTAGGGGCCCTGGGGCACTAGAGATTATGATTGGTAGTTTACTGTGCTCAAACCTTTCTGAGCTCTGCCTACCGCTGACCGGATGATGCGGAAGGGCTGATATCAACAACACTGGATGTGTGTGAGCTTTTTATAACCCCATAACATTTTTGGTGGGGGTGACCGTGGCATTAGAAGGCTTATTATATATTTGAAGGCAGGTGGGAGCCAGCCTTCACTTGGCATTGACACCCCTTCTCTGACACTCCTCTCCACAATAACCAGTTAGCACCTGGGAGTGGACGGACGCCCTGCCGAGACAGACTTCTGCCACTATTCTCCCACAGGCCTTTTTCAATACAGTATTTTAGAAACATGAACAGTGGACAGTACGCAACCTCATGGACATAAGCTCCGTTAGGGCTCAGGTGCCCAGGAATGCGGCAGCAGCTCTATTTCCTGCGATCTGAATCACAGGACTGTCACTGGCACCCGCGGGGCCTCTCGCCCCACCCCTGGCTGGTGCCCCACTTGGCTGATTTCCCGGGCTGGGAAAGTTCTTGGAGTTTTTAGCAGGTCTGCCTGGAGGGTTTTGCTCCGTGGTTTCCTCCTGGCAAGTAGTGACTTCTCCTGGGTTCCAGAGGCATGCAGTGAAGTTCCAGTGTAACTCCAGTATGTAATTTTGAATGGATGGAGGAGGGAGAGAGGGAATGAATGAGTGAGTGAATGAATGAAGGAATGAATACAGAAGGGCAGGAGGGGAGCACATTCCATGCTTAAGTGAAATTGCTGCTGTCCAATGGTTCTCTGTGTTCATGTGTGTGCTTTGCATCGGAACATGGGTGGTGGGATTGGGGGGGGGGGGTCACCCTCCCCATTCTCCCTCAGTGATCATCATCCCACTGTCTGGCCATCAGCATGTTTTCCACCTCACTTTGAATTTTTTTTTTTATTATGTTTCTTTATTTTTTGAGAGGCAGAGAGAGACAGAGCACGATCAGAGGAGGGACAGAGAGAGAGGGAGACACAGAATCCGAAGCAGGCTCCAGGCTCTGAGCTGTCCATATAGGGCCTGACATGGGGCTCGAAGTCATGAACCGTGAGGTCATGACCTGAGCCAAAGTCGGACACCCAACCAACTGAGCCACCCAGGCGCCCCTCCACCTCACCTTATACTCTGCTCTCTCCCTAACCTATCAGCGTCTGATTCTTTCACATTTTCTCCCTACAAAGCACAAACCAGCTTAAGTTTTATTTTACTATGTGGACAGAGCTCAGACTCTGCAATAAACACAGGACAGATCATTCAGAAAGCAGAGAAAGAAGAAATAGTTTCTATTACATTTGAGATGCTAATCTTGAAATGCTCCCAGTGCTCTTCTGATTAGATTCCACACCGAATAAAACATGTAGACAACAGCAAGCCTCCGCCCTCAGACATCTCCGATTCTCCTTGTGTGACTCTCTGGGAAGATATAGATAGCATGGAGTAATCTCTCCCGGGGAGTTCATTGTTTCCTCTTTCCTGTTTTGAACAGAAATTTTCTTTATTGTGTGAGTACAGCATGTAGAACATATTCTCTGGCATCACATAAATATTTACTTAATACTTAAAACTCATGCTCATGAAGCATTAATTCCACTTGAAAATATTATAACCTATTTTCCTCATGGCAAATAAAAGAGACAAGTCACTGCTTCTTTGATTTTCAGTACTTAGTTTTGGGGGAAGGGTGGTTTTGTCTTCTTTCCATTTATCTTGTATCTTTTCACCAATAAGTCCATAAAGGCAGACCAGAGAATTATTGAGAGGGAAAATTAACCCCTCAGAGACGGAATGGGAAGGGTTCTGTCTGGCTTCTATTAGGTGCTCCCCCCAAGCCATAACCACTGTTGTCTGGAATAACCTTGTGTTTGTTGCTTTGTTAGTGGAGATCTGTGTATTAAGGACCAAATCTAGAATATCCGAGGGCAATAATTGAGAGAGTGGCCACAGGCCATCCTTTGTGGTGGGGAGTCTGTGTCCAGAACAGTGCCTGATATCCATTATCCACATAGTAAACGTTTTTAGATGAACGGTTTATTTTATTCCCTTCGAAGATTTTCAGTGTGTCTTTTCACTTATGTTGTTTGAGTATGCTTATCCTTTTCTCTTTTTCATTATATACATATAGACTATACACACATTTCTTAGTTTTCTTTTTTCTAGTTATTGTTTCTTGATGGATTCAACATATCTGCCTTTCTTAAACCACTGCATTAAATGCCATCATGTGGGTGGATCATGAACTAATCAGTCCCTTTAAGCTTCCTTTCCTACGTCTCCAGACGAGAGCAGAGGTGGATGTGTGGAGAGGGAGGTGGGCAGCAGCAGGAGGTGACTTCTGTCCACATAGTTGGGTACAAGTGGGACCCCCGGGCCATCCCTCCATCCTTGGGAGGTGTGACTGGATGGGCCAAGGTGGGAATTTCTGAACTGACGTTTACTGTTTATTAACTGTATGACCTTCAACAAATAAGTTATTTAGTCTCTTGAAGGTTTGGTTTCTTTGTCTGTAAGTCGAGAATAATACCACTCCTTGGTATTAGAGGATGTATGTAAGTTGCTTACATATCTCATGTATATGCAGTAATATCTCATGTGTATGTAATGGCACCTCATGGATATGTAACAGTACCTCATGAATATGGAACAGTACCTCATGTGTATGTAACAGCACCTCATGGATATGTAATAGTACCTCATGAATATGGAACAGCACCTCATGTGTATGTAATAGTACCTCATGGGCACGGAATAGTATTTCATGGATGTGAGGTGCTCAGAATGGTACTCAGCGCATGGCAGGGGCCCCATAAATTGTAGCTGTTATTTTTCAGCTTCCCATTTCTCAGGTTTGACAGTTACTTAGACCAAAGCTACGAGGATGGTTGAGTTTTCTTTGTATTGTGAAATTACCTGCCTTTGAGGACTGGATTCATTCTTGGCTTGGCTTCTAAGAAAAGCCTTCTGAGAAGGTCCCCAGCCTTTCCCCAAACCCGTTACATTTCTCACTGAGTCCCAGAACTGAGTCAGTGTCCCTCGCCCAGCCCAACCTTCCTGGAAGCTTGCCAAGTCTGAAGATGGAGTTGTTTTTCTAAAGCTCCTAATGGATGGGGTGGGGAGAGATAATGCTGACTCTCTCTTACTCACAGTGACAGGTGTGGAACATCTGGAGGCAGCTGGGCCCCAGCAGGGTGGGGCAATTAGGGGGTGACTGAGCAGGTTTCGCAGGGTGGGGAGTGAGGCTGTTTCACCTCCCACCCCCGCAGTAAGGAGGTATTGTGTTCGCACCAGGAAGAAAGAGAGAAGTGCATGAGCTTGGGGTTTAGGCTGAGCCATTGCATTACTCCTGCTTGATAGATAAGAAAGCAGAAGCCCAAAGACATTGAATGAATTGGTCTAGAACATAAAGCAAGTTTGGGGCAGAGGCAACATTTGTCTGGTCTCCTAATGCCTAGTTCAACCATATTGGCAGAAGAGGTCAAAAGAGAGAAGTCAGAAAAAAATAAAGACGACCCCACAGCATATTTGCTTGTGGAAAAGACCCCCATGTGCCCCTGAGCATAAGGATAGGTAACTGTCCTGTGGTGAGGAACAGCAGTGGTACCCAGAGGCTGCTGGTCATGCATATTGGTCAGTCTGGTCCAGGCTTCTGGTCAAGGGTCTTGGGCAGGGTCGATCCTTGGGTTTGGCCGTCCTTGCTACATGTGACCTGGAAGGAAGTGCTGGCATCCAGGTGTTCATGGGTCTGGGCCTGTCAGAAATTCCCTGCTCGGTATTCTTAAACTGAAAGATATCCCAGGTGTGTGGAGGTGAAGGGTGTCTGTCACCTCATGTAGGGGATGGTGTTCAGTCCTGTCAAGCCAGCTCCCTTTTTGTGTAAGAGGTGGTGAGGTGGGGTGAGGGAGGACATGGCAGAGCAGTGAGATCTTCAACGATCAGACTGGTGCCAGGAGCTGCTTTTCTCTGTGTGCAAGAGTGTCCCTGTGGTTGCAACAGGGAGGTCTCAGCCCTGGGAAAAGGGGCCAGGTGAGGAGAGACTAACAGTCGTAACTGCAACGTGTCGGCTCTTTTTGCTGCTCTGCCACCTGCCTGCAGGCTGTCCTAGATTCTTCTGAGCATGGGGGCCCTAGGATGCTCATCGTGTAAAGCTCCTAGGAGCCTGAAGTTGATAGACTAATCGAACCACGTGGGAAACCTGCCAGGAATGTTGCTGGAGGCTGAGGTTACAGAGGATCTCAGGGTTGCTCCAGAGGATTCGCTGCTTCGCTTGATGCCTCTGTGAACTCTTGTCATTATATCTGACCGACCAAATCTGCGTTTCCACAGAAAGTTTGGCAGAAGTGATCCAGCTTTTTGTTGGTCTCTCCGTGACTTACGGTCTCCCCTTCTGCTGTGTGGCAGACGCACCCATAAAACAAAGGATCTGGAAAGGGCCAGATGGGGGTTCTGGGAGGAAAGCTAGCCTGATTTTGCCTCTGGGGCTGCTGCAAACGAAGGGTCCCACCAGGTGGGCGTAGTTGGGTGCATCCAGTGACAGCAGTGAGCATCCTTCGGAGCGGGCGTCGGGAGGCAGGTCAGGGTGACTCTTCACTCAGTTTAGAAGCACCGGTGGCTGTGAAGCTGATGAAATCTGTCCTGTCCCCCTTTGCACTGCAGCCTGTCTCCTCGTTCATGCCAGGCAGCCTCCCGCTTCCGCAGCACAAAGGACCCTTAGGCACAGAGAACTGCTTTTAAAAGTCATTAAGGAACATTAGAGAACATTGTTTTCAAACACTATGTACAATACATAAACCCATAATCCTAGTAGAGCATAGGAACTCTCACTTTTGTTACCTTCAACCTGCAAATGTGTTTTCCATAGGTTTGTGCTCTTGTGAATTCTGTTTACAGTATTCTATCACATTTCCCCATGTTCCTACATAGTCTCCACTTACCGTTTTTAAATTGCTATAGATGTAATATAATTCATTAGACCATTCTCTCTCTTTTTAAAAAAATGTTTATGTATTTATTTTTGGGAGACAGAGCACAAGTAGGGGAGGGACAGAGAGAGAGCGAGAGAGAGAGAGAGAGAGAGAGAGACAGTATCCAAAGCAGGCTCCAGGCTCTGAGCTGTCAGCACAGAGCCAGATGCAAGACTCGAACCCATGAGCTGTGAGATCATGACCTGAGCTCAAGTATGACACTTAACTGACTGAGCCACCCAGGCACCCCTAGACCATTCTCTTAATGTTAGACAATCAAGTTACTTCTCTTTGTTGGCCAAATTAGATATGTGATGGGGAACATCTGTAAATTACATAGCTTTTAGTTTAATTATTGACTTAGAGTTAATAGCTAAGGAACTCAAATGAAAGGATGTGAGTCTCTTTGTGGTATTTGCTATTATTATAATATCACTTTTGGAAATGTTATGTCACATTGTGTAGGTATACTGTGGATAATACCATTTTAAAGCAAATTTGTTTCTTTATTAGGTATTATATGGTAAGTCAGCGGACTGCTCTGCTTTGCATTTTAAAAATTCCTAGGAAGAGTGAATATTTTATATCTCCCCCATAAATTTTATGCTCATGTAATTTACACAGTTGTCTCTAGGGATCTTAATGGATATATTTGGATGTGTTGATACATAGACCTCTGTGGTATTCTTGCCATTTAACTTGAAGCTAATCAGGAGGAAAGAGACAAATCCAGATTGTGGAACATTCCATAAGACAACATAAATGTGTCATAAAAAGAAAACAAAGCTGTTCTAGATTAAGAAGGCTAAAGAGACACAGCAACTAAATGCAAGGCATGAGCTCTAAGTAGCTTCTGAAAAAATTTAAAGCCCCAACAACTATAAGAGGTATTTTGGGGGAGGACAATTGGAGAGATTTGAAAATGAACTATATGTTAGATAATGTTACAGCAATGTTCAATTTCCTGACTCTAAGACTGTGGTTATGTAAGAGAATGGCTTTGTTCTCAGGAGATGAAGGCTAAAGTATTTAGGGATAAGGTGTCACTGTGTTTGCCACCTTCAAATGGTTTAGCCAAACTACATAGGTTTATATCCTATTATATATTCTATATTAATAATATTATGATTAAAACATGATCATAATATTGTAATTATAATATACGGTTATACTATGTTCATGATGTAAATAAATGTAATAATACTTTATTGGTCTGTATTATTATGTATGTCTATAAATAATAGAAATTATTCATGATATATTTAATATCTAATCTATTAACTGATTTTTATATACACATCTATATACATTTATAAATCCTGTCACACTCACACCACACACTCACATATACACGTGTGTGATGCATTACCCCACAGGAACTGCATTTTAATTGAGACCCTTGACAGCAGCAGGAAATGCTCAAGGGACCAGTTTCTGCTGGTGAATCCAGGCCCGGCAGGGAGGTTCTGTGGGGCCGAGGAACCCTGCGGCTCCCCTCATGATCCAGGCATATGGGTGACAGGCACAGAGATGCTCTGGCCGGACCCTCGGCTTCCCTGTCCAGAGGAATGTGGGAGGGAGTGTGCTGACCGACCAGGGGCCCCGTCCCCTTTCTCCTATTGCCTGTCCTACTACTACTGTGTACATGGTAGGTGGGGAGGTCCTCAAGGGAGCATGAGGTTTACCTGTGTTCTTCCCCTCCTATAGCCTTCTGTTTTCTCGCATCTTTGACACAGAATGTAACTCATGAGGCAGTGTGGATGTGCTCTGGGGGCAGGAGTGGCGGAACCTTTGGGGGAAAGTTCAGTCTGACAATCAGACTAAGGGGAATTATTCTTGGCTGTCTGTCTAACCTGTCCCCAGGACCCTCCCCTCACCCGCCACAGACATTAAACAGCTTCTCTCTAGGTGTGAGTGCATCCCTCCAAGAGATCTTTAAAAATCGGTGGGGTTAAATTAATGGGTTGCTGTGTTAACGTATCAAATCATTGGAAACAGAGTCTAGAAGTTTGATTTGGTCGCTGGTCATTTCTGTAAAAAGTTGAGAAATGAGGCCCTCAGGGATACCTGTAACCCCCGTTCCAGCAGGACTCCCTTGAGGAAACTAGATTGGACTCATCATGAGTTTCACCGAAAACACAACGCTCCAGGGTCAAAATGGCTAGTAAGCTTGAGGGATTTGCAAATCAAATTGCACCTTAAATGCAATAGGAGGCCAACTTACTATTTCAATGTGTCCCATGGGGAATCCGGTGAAGGCAGTTAAAGGTTGCCTTTTGCAGAGAATTTCCATCCTCTGGCCTCAGCTGCCCGGGCCTGGAAATTGGTGTCTGGATTTTTGTAGATGAGGTTTGTAGCAAGTAAGGGCTGCATAGATTTTTTTTTTTTTTTATTAACCATGGTTTTTTTTTTCCTGCTTATGAAAATGGTAGAATATTCTGAATGCAGTGAAAAGTAGGAAGCAGAAATGGAAGTCACCTATCATTGCACAATTGGGTGATGGTTGCCAGATTTCTTCGTGTGTGTGTGTGTGTGTGTGTGTGTGTGCATGTCTCTGTGTTAAAACAGAACTGGAAAAGTAAATTAAAAAAATAAAATAAATAAAACAGCTGGGATGTCCCCATAAGAATTTGGTCACCTGGGTCTTAGTCCCTAGGCTGTGGCAGGGTAGGAGGTGGGCTTTCCATATTCCATATCTTTCTGTGTCAGAGACTTTTTGAAATAATAAGCACCAGTTAGAAAGGGGACCCAGGCAGGCTGGGGGCCAGGAAGTGGGGGGTCTGCAGGCAGACCCCCATTGGGGTCTCAGGGTCTGTGCTGGGGATCAGCAGCTCTGCCTGTCTGCTTGGAGGCTGCTTCCCTCTAAAAGCCCACACTGGGCATGTGCTTCTGTCTTGCCTTTCCCTCCTCCAGTTTTACGTCCCTCCACCGTACCCTCTCTGCCTTGACCCCACAGCTGCCCTTGGAGTCAGCAGCTGTTTGGCTCACACAGGTGCCCTCCATTGCAAAGAACCTTATTTTCAAAGGGGTCTGGGAGGAGCCGTGTTTCTTCTCCCCGGTAATGGTACCGCCACGGTGGCATATTGAGTGTGGGGGGACTTTTGGGAGCATGGAGCTTTTTCAGTGCCATGTAGGCGACCTTCCAGGGCCTGCACTAGTACTGGGAACCAGGCAGGAGAGTAGAGCCTACCTTCCCTGCCCTCGGGGAAGCTAAAGGCAACTCAGCCCTTGTGTTATGAGAGCTTTGAGGCTTTGCTGTTGGGAAAGTGGGCTGTCCCCCAAAGCAGTGTGTGGACAGTGGAACGGTGGCTTCTCCCCGCTGTCTGGGTTAGAACCTGGGCTCTACCACTTGGTAGCTGTGTTCGCAAGAACAGGAGACGTGAACTCTCTATTCCTCAGGTGGCACACCTATGAAGGGGGGATGCTATCAGTATCCTTCAAGAAAGGGTGGTTGTAAGGATTCAGTGAGCACCTGCGACAGAGTAAGCCCTCTGTGAGCGTTAGCCGTTATTATCATTGTACTAATCTGCTGGGCTCCCATGACAAAATGCCATAGATGGGGTGGTTTCGACAGTGGAAATGTATTTCTCATAGTTTTGGAGGCTGTGAGTCTGAGATCAAGGTGCCAGCATGGTCAGGTGAGGGCCCTCTTCCCGCCTTGTAGACACCCACCTTCTTGCCGTGTCTTCATAAAATAGAGAGCTCACGTCTCTTCCTCTTCTAAGGGCACTAACCCCATCCTGGGAATCCCACCACCATGACCGCACCTCATTGGCGGGTAGAGCATCAGCATGTGAGTTGGGGAGGGGGGAGACATAAGCATTCAGTCCATAACAATCGCTATTATTGTTGTCATTTATTAGCCCCCTTGCAGGACTTACTTAGGTTTGCAGCAACCTCTCCTGTGGAAGGAAGGAAGAAATGGGGACAGTCCTTTTGTCTCCAGTGAGGTCTTAAAGTCCACGGTGGTGGGTCTTGAGCCTTCTGGAAAACCGCTCTTACAGGGTTATATTTCCCTTTCCTTTTGACCTTCGGGAAAAGGCTCCTGGTTGTCCTAGGCTGGAAGAGGGGAAGGAAGAAAAGTCAGATTTGGTGGCTGCTTCTCTGGGCCAGGCGGCTGGGTGCAGAGGGCTCACACCACCGACTCCACAGCACCCTGTGTTTTCAGCACTGTTATTCCCATTTACAGAGGGCCAGGCCTTCAGAGGCTCCAGGCAGGGAAACGCCACTGTCTAAGGTCACACTGCAAGAAGCTGCAATAAAGTGTGCACCTTGAGCCTTTGGGTTCCCACACCCTTGCAGCCGGGGGATGGAGCAGCCACAGGACCAGGGCAGGACTGGGATTGGGATGGATTTGGAGGGCGCCACTGGTGCAGGGAAAGGCACACTTTGGGCCTTCCTGCCCTGAGTGGTGCTCCCTTGCTGGGGCTGGGCAGTGAGGCTCAGACCCCAGAGCCCCTCAGCCAGTGAATGCTGCCCCCACGCCTCTCCCACTCCAGGCACCGAGAGTGGGGTGGGCGGTCTCTTGTGAGGTGTGCTAACCCAGATTGTGTTCTCTTCTCTGCTCTTGTCCTTCCCCAGCCCCTAAAGACAATGAAGAGCGAGTGTTCAGGGAGCGTATGCGGCCCAGGAAGCGGCAGGGGGCCGTCAGGCGCAGGGTCCACCAGGTCAACGGCCACAAGTTCATGGCCACCTACCTTCGGCAGCCCACCTACTGCTCCCACTGCAGAGATTTTATCTGGTAAGGCCCTCTCTCCCGGGAACCTCTAGCTATGCCTTCTCTGAGGCAAGGAGTCGGGGAAGTGGTGTAGGAGAATAGAAACTTTATTTTTAAAGTGCTGATGTGCTTTATGTCCTCTATTTGATTGGAGAAGACTTTTCTGGAAGGTTAAGTGAATGTTTAGTGCTTGGGAAGGGGGGATAAATGGAAAGAACAAACCATGGTTCCTGGTGACTTAATACTTAGAATCATATCACATATCACGTTTAAGGAGTTAAAAGTTTATAACTAGTAATGGTATATTGTGATGTATTTTTTTTTAAGAATCCTTCTCTTTTAGAGACACAAGCTTAATTATTTACAAATGATATGGTGTCTGGCATTTGTTTAAAAATGATCTGGAAGGAGAGGACAGGGGCTTGGGGTAAAGGACATAATACTGGCCACGTGTTGATCATTGTTGGAGGTGGGTGATAGGCCTGTTACATTTATCTCTTTATTTTTGTATACATCTGAGTTTTTCCATTATAAAGCTTAAAAAATACTTGAATGCCAATACCTGTAATTCCAAGCAGTTGTTAATAACTGTTCTAACAGTGGTGCTACCAGGGTGGCCAGATTTCAGAGGAGTGAGAGAACAGCATTGGCTGGAGTGCTCAGGGAAGGCTTCCTAGAGGAGGTGGCATTTCTTTTTTCATGATGACTGGGATTTGGTAGGCAGACAGATAAGTTGTAGGCCTTTTGAGGAAGTGGAGAAGGATAAGGAGCACTCGCTTGGGTATTGGAGGGTGAATTTTAAGGAATACCTACCATGTGCCAGGCTTTCTCTTAGGCACTGAAAATGTCTAATTCAATCTTCCCGGTGCCCTACGAGCTTTGTATTATCAAACCCATTTCATTAACAACAGTACCGAGGCTCAGAAATGAAAACAAGACTAGTCTGGCGTCCCCCAGGTATGAAGTGTCAGAGGCCCGACTGAAAGCTCTTTCTGACATCCCACCAGCCTTTCTGGCAACCTCTCTGAGCTCTTGAAGTTTGCCAGTACACTTGGATCCTGTGTGGCGGAGAAAGAGTGAGGCCAGTCTGCAGCATGGACCATGCCCGGGGATGTTTGAATTGGACTCTGAGGCCCCCTGGATTCCCAAGGTGTCCAGGAGTGGCTTGTCTTGTCCTTGTGGTTTTCCAGGACTAGCCACCGAGGTTGGCATGGGCATCTGAGGCGGTGCAGATCAGAGCAAACTCGACTCGATGGAAGCAGAAATAACACCCCACTCCCACCCACAGACACATTTCACCCCCAAGGCTGCTTCTGCCCTCTGACCTCCGTTTTCTGTATTTCAGTCATAAGTTGTGTATTTGGAGGGAGTAGGCTGTGAGTGCTGAGATTTATGGATTCAGCTCTCCTCTGAGCCCATGGTGAGCTCCACGGGGTTCTAGGCTTCCTGAGGCACTGCCCCCAAGTGACGTCCGGCTGCTCTTGCTGGGCTGGGAATTGCAGATTGCCCCCTGGCCATTTGGTGGTGGTTCACTGAGGACAGGGCCCAGGCCAGGTTGGTTGGATTGTTCTGTGTCCATTGGTCCAGATGGTCCATCTTGTCCATCCATGCTGACCCAAACCCTGCTCCAGGGAACCCTACACCTGCCATGGAGGGAACCTCTAACATTGGCCTTCACCACACAGTACACTGAACCCCTAGTCCTGGCCACAGACTGACCTGGAACTCTTGACTGCTTCTGGAATGCCCAGGAAATGTATCTGTAAGCTGCAGCCTGCCTACATGATTACCCACAAGGAACAGCACGTTTGACTAATCAAGGCCTGCCTTGAGCAGGCAGAGTCTTTGTGGCTTTCCAGAACACTAATGGCCCCACTGGAAGGGCTGTTTGTCTAGGGAGCCAAGACCTGATACTGACCAAACTCTATATTCATCCAAGCACTGGGTCTACCCTCTGATGCTGATATTAAAGCACCCTGCAAGTGGGAGTGAAACCACTAGCTGATCCTCCCGTGTACTCAGAGCATTGTGGGTGGTGGCCAGAATGGGGTGGCTTTGTATGGTTTTTGACCTGCTAAATTTTATTAAAAGGCTGTATTCTTCTTTTCAGGGGTGTCATAGGAAAGCAGGGATACCAGTGTCAAGGTAAGAGACATTGTATGAACTAAATCCTTGGGGGCCCGCAGGCCTATCGGGATCAGTGACACGGGAAGCATGTGCTGGGTTTGACAACATTTGAAGGCTCCATACTGTTTGCCTGCTTATGGTCCCTCTCTGAGAAGCAAGACCCTGCTTTTCTTTGTCCCCGCCTGGCCCTGGCTCCTGCATTCACATATGAGAGCAGAGTACCTGGGGGTGCCACCCATCCCCAGGTGTCCTAGGGGTCTTAGCATCTTTCCTGGTGAGACACAATAGTCGAAGGCCCTTTGGAGGCCCCACTCTACAAGGAGCCGGGCTCTGTGTCTCCTGTCTGCTCCCTCCTTCTCTCGCTCCCTGGAGAAGTTCCCTCACCTCGTTTCACTCCTATCACCCAATGGCCCTTGCTGATTCTCTTTTTTTAGTCTCTACTGTGGAATCTTTAGCTCTTAAGCATTTAAGACTCACTTGAAGTTACTGCAGATTGTTTATTTCTGGTTCTTTGGCAAAAATACTAGGTCAGGTTGTCCAGGACTGGAGGGTGGATATGCGCTTGTGGTCATGTCAGCCACTGGTTAAGTTGGGTCTCACCCCTGGGGAACTTGGATAGGTTCTTTTGGACCTTCCCATGTCCTTAGGGTATCACGTGTACAAACAGTTGCTTACCTCTTCCACCACACTGCCCCATGACACTGATGACACAGCTACAGGCCGCTATGAAATTAAACAAAAATGTTCGGCACGTAAGGGCACAGCCAGATCAAAAAGCTTAAGAACTCCTGTGCCACAAGACATCCATTCCCCTGCTGCAGTGTTTGCTATCGCACCTGCCAACATTGACGTTCCAGAGTGGACCACAAAGCTGCTGCAGTACCTTTAATAGACCTGCTTCACGGAAGGGAAACTGTTCCCTGACCTTGGCGTAAAGAAGCAGGGAAATTGATCGGTACTTCTGGAACTAGAGAAAAGTGCTGACGCCCTCTGGGTGTGAGTGGTGCATTCTTCTCCAGAGCATTTAGGAAACCCTAATGGCTCTGATGGCAAAGTGCTTTGAAATGACGAAGCACAAAGGGCTTCAGCCAGGATATTACTTTAAGACTTGGTGACAGAAGGGGCGTGGCTCCCCTCAGCCCTCTGCTCAGAGCTGAATCTTGGGTTGGGCACCTCCCTACCCCCCACTTGTCGCTCAGCCTTCCGTTTTTTGCTGTTTGCAGTTTGCACTTGCGTGGTCCACAAGCGATGCCATGAGCTCATAATTACGAAGTGTGCGGGATTAAAGAAACAGGAAACTCCCGACGAGGTAAATATTTCTAACATTGAAATTCTGGGCTTTCTTCTCTGCCACTCCCACCCTCCCCTGCCTCCTCCAGGCTCCCTAAGAAAATCCTTATCTCTCTGAGCTCTCCTTGCTTTCTTCATTGTGTTTGATCAAAATTAAAGGAGTTGTCTACAGCCTTCCAGCGTGAGGCACGCTCTGCAGAATGAGCGTGGCTCAGAGTCAGGTTCGCATCTCTGGATGTTGTGCCAAGAGCCGTGTGACCCCAGAGCTAAAGCCTGCGAGGAAAATGTGAATTGGTTTATGTCATTATCTCATTGGAATGGAAAAGTAGCTAGCTGACATGTCAGTAGCTCCACACTGTTTATAAACAGTGTGAGACCATGCACAAGCAACAACCTTTCTTTATGAGATGATGGGGGAACGGAGTAGAAGCAGCAGACCCAAGAAACACTAAGGAGGTGGAAATAGCCACAGTAATAATAAGAGCCAACGTTCACTGGGTACTTCCCATGTCCCGATTTCAGTACTTCATCGAATATTATTTAATCTCATAACAGTGTTAATGAGATCAATGCACTTACCGTCTTCATTTTACAACAAAGAGAGTAGAACAACAGAGGGGTCAAATTAATTTTCCCCAGATCATACAGCTGCTGTGTGAAAGAGCCCCATTCAAACCCAGATGGTCTGTTCTAGAAGAGTCTGAGCCCTTGACCACCGGACTTCATTGTCTCTTATCCTTACCAACTAGTATTGGATTGGTTATTAGGGAAGGTTGCTAGGGGTAAGGAAGCAAGGTGATTCAACAGTGAAGGTAGAGTCCTCCTAACTAAGCAAGTGGGAGAAGAGCATGACTGAGAGTTTGGATGTTATCTGTGTTCACAACAGTTGATTTCGAAGGCATGCTTTTAATTCTTGGTGAAATAAATACAGTTATAATCATAGGACATTAGAATTGGGGGTCAGAGAGACCCTAGGTGGCTTCATAATCAAGTGGATTTTTAATGTGTCTTCCAAAAGGAATGACTTACAGGACCTTCTACTCCTTAAAAATAATTCAACCAAATGGCATCCTTGCATCCTTGCATCTCCTATCTTTCATTTCCCTTTGCTTTCACGCGGTCTCCAGAAAGCAGCAAGGGACAAAGCTTGGGTGAAATCTTCCATGTCCCCGAGGGGCAGGCAGCCCAGGGTGGAACCTTCCGTGTCCCCAAGGGGCAGGCAGCCCAGGGCACTGAAATTGTTTGCAGGGGCTTTACTGTCATGGCAGAAACTGCAGGTCGTCCCTACCTGGGCCTCCTGGCTCCGGCACCAGGATCATAACCCAAATAGATTGTCACCCTTGTTACTTTTCTAGTAAATGAGAGATACATGGCTGGCTCGCTGTCCATCTCTGTTCCTTCCTCTGGACAGTCCACCGAGCACTGCCTGTATACCAGCTGTACATGTCCCTCAGAACCAGGAGGAACACACAACTCCTGCCCTCCAGGATCTCACAGGTTTCATCCGCTGAGAGCCCCTGGATATTTCTCCAGCTTTTTCATGTCTCCTTGGAGAGAAAAAGTCACACATGAGCCCTCCCCATGAGGGTTAGAGGGTTGAGATTTGAAATACCCACAGCAGCTTAGTCTGTGACCGAGTTCTTCTGTCTTTCCTGGCATATTGGCAGTGAATCGAAGTCACCGGTGAGGTGTGTTCCCACACTCGGCAGGTCTCCCAAGGGAGATAAGTTGTCAAGGCTTGAGGACGGGGGCTGTGGGACGCTGCTCCCAGGACCAGTCTCCCTTGGCACTGGTGTACCGTGGCATACCTGGGTGACCAACATGCCCTCTGACCAATATAGCACTGCTGGGGAGCATCCTTTGGCTCATTTTTCCCCCCATAACTGCCTGCATGTGCGTACACATGTGCACACACGTAGCTTTAAACACTAAAAGTCTAGGGTCTTCCTCTTATCAGATGCTTTGGAACTTGGACACTGTGAGCACCCAGCTGGTGTTCTCTCCCTGTTTTGCATCTGGAGGTTAGCACTCCTGACACCCCTCTCCCCGCACTTCTGAGCGTGGTGACCAAGGAAGGCTCTCCTTCGTGTTACCTTCCCTCCTTCACTTTTTAACCTTCCAGTTTTGTCTTTCTACTCTTTTCTTCCTCCCCATGAGCTCCGGGTTGGTTTCGCTCGCCCGTTTCTGGTCTTCCTTGGTAGAGTGGTGTGTGCATAGCTGGGCCTTGGTGCGTGCGCTCTTGTGCCCGTTTCGCAGCCTCTCTGATTCTGTGGCTCTTGCACGTGCCCCACCCACCTCCCACCATTCTCTGACACCTTCGGGTCCTTAGGGAGCCCAACTGAGAGTCACACAGCTCTCCCCACCCCTCCCTGAACTTCCTAGTTCCTGGATACTTCCCCATCTCTTCACCTTTGTCTATCACCCATATCCCTATGAGGCTCGTCCTGGGACCCACGACCCTGTTCTCCACGTAGGTCCACCACATCTTCAGCATTTGCAGGAAGAGGGTGGGTATGACGATGTACATCCTTCGGGGTGGGCAGGCACACATAGAGGTGAGGTGACTATATTCACTAATACATACACCTAAGCTATGCATCTAAGGAGGGGTGGGCACAATTGTTTTCAGTAAATCAGGGGATCTTGTACTGGGGCAAGACCCTAATTGATAGCCCATGCGTCTCTAGCTGGGGTCAGTAAAATTCTGGCCCACTGGAAGAATCAGACTTTCTGTGCCTTGCTGTGAAGGCGAGTGACCCTGAGTGCGTGTGCATGTGCACAGGCACACCTCCACGTTTGTGCTCAAGTCTGCATCCACACCTTTGTCATATCTGTGTCTGGCTTTCCCCCGTTTGATGCTCCCCCCCCCCCATGGGGACCTTTCATTCACCAGTCCGCAGCGAGCCAAGGACAGCTTCTTTCCGGCCTGCTTTGTACCCCCTGATTCCCAGTGTAACAAGAGTGACTTTCTCCCCAGTCCATGAGGTCTCAGGTGTTGGTCCCTGCCCATTTTGAGGGGGACCTGGTTCGTGTGGCTGCTCCGCTAGGGACATAGGTGGAGAGTGGCTCCACGGAGGGGCATAGGAGACCCAAAATGGTGGACCATGCTGATGACCCCTCATTTCTGTGTGTCTCGTCCACCCCACAGCCCTGTGACATTAGGTGGGATAGGGGGTGCTGTCCTTATTTGCCCAGGTAAGGAATCTGCAGCTCCGTGAAGTCACGGAACTTGTCCAAGACCTCACGGCTGGTTGGTGGCAGACCTAGGCCTGCAGATCAGGTTCCCTGACTCATCCTCCAGTCCTTCCCCATCCATCTTGCCACCTTGTCTTTACTCCTTTTCAGTAATGGGTGAGTGGCAACAGAGTAGTTAAAAGGCCTGGGCTCTGAATTCACACTTGTGGGCATCAAATCCTGGCTCTGCCACTCCTCAGCTTCCAGGCATGCTTCTTAATCTCACGGTGCCTTAACTTCCCCGTCTGTAAACTCAGGCTAATGATGGCATCTAGCCCGTAGGTGCTGGTGAGGCTTCACTGTGATGGTAGTGCCTGGCCTGTGGCCAGCACTGGTAGCTTAGTGCCCATAGTGGTCACCACTCTGCACTAGCATTCCATACCGCAGTGATTGTCCCAATGGATGGCCGACAGTCTCCACAGCTGTGCTGGGTTTTCAGGGTGTTTATGGAATCCGCCCACCATCAAGCTGCTGAAAGACTGCCCAGGTGCAGCTTCCATGCCCAAAGCGGCATTGAAAAGCACACAGCGACATCTCCTCAACAGCCAAAACATGAGGTACGAAGTGGGTGCTGTGCACCGTGAGAGTTTGAAGCCTGCGGTCCTGGAGGGACCACATAGGGGAGCAGGCCTGGCCTCACAAGGTCAAACCGAGAGGTGGAGAATGAGTTACAGGCATCAGGAGCAGAGGTCCAGGGAGGTTCTCTTCACCTCGTTTGTCAGGGAAGCTTCCAGAGCCCCACTCGGACCTGGCCCCCTTCAGCGGTCATGCCTTCTGGGAGCTCCAGCACTAAGCATGCCGGGCTGTGAATGAGCTTGGCAGTGACCCTGTGTTTTGCCGTCCCTGCAGGTGGGCTCCCAGCGGTTCAGCGTCAACATGCCCCACAAGTTTGGTATCCACAACTACAAGGTCCCCACCTTCTGCGACCACTGTGGGTCCTTGCTCTGGGGCCTCTTACGGCAGGGTTTGCAGTGCAAAGGTAAGGCGCCCCATGCCCTGCCCTCACCCTTCCGTACTCGTATGTCCCCTTGGTCTCCTTTTTGAAAAATCTTTGTTCCCCAGTAAGTTCCAGGTCTGGCCAGAGGACTGAGCCCAAGCCCTTATTTGGCTCTCGTTAGTTACTTGTGAATTTGTTAAACAATCGCCGTGCAGATGGCGGCCAAAGAAACTCCACAGAGCGGATGTGGAGGGGGGAGGTGTGCTTCTTCCATCAAGACCATGAACAAGGCAGAGCAACACGATGAGTCCATAAAAGTGTAGAAATAATTTAAGGAAAAGGTAGGTTGGAGCAGAGGAGAAGAAATATTTCTGGAGAGAGGACCCAAAAGAAGTAATAGATACCCTGTCACGATCCATGGTTCCGAGCTTACTCTTGGGAGGAGCCATGTTAGGACCCTATCACCTAAGACGTCTTATTGATCCTTCATAGGTCTGTTCCATAGGTGATATTATTCCTATGACCCTGAGGCTCAGCGACTAAGTAACTTGCTCGTGCCACACCGCTTATTAGTAAAAATAAGGTTTGAACCTTGACTCTTGAGCCTCGACTTCCTTCCTCTGTTTCCTGTTGTCCTGCTCATGAATTGTCTTCTGTTCGGATGAGATGGGTAACAATACATAATAATGTGGGGAGGAGGGAACATGCTCTGGGGATCTGAATGGAGTGCTTAGTTTCATGGGCTGGTCCAGTTGGCATGCAGCATTGGACATTCATGAACTGTTGGGATTTGTACTGAATATATTATTAATAAATTCCCATTACGGAAAAATTAAAGGTAAAGGATAAAAAGGAAACTGGAGGCCATGAACAGGCCGGTCATTGAAGGATCCCAATGAGAAATTATGAGGATTGGAAACAAAGTTTATAGGTGTAGAGGGAATAAAGAGAAGGAGAGTAACTTAAGAGATACTGAGGAGTGATTTATTGGATGTGTGACCAGATCCAACTGGGAGGACAGTGACACCATTCGCTGAGAGGAAATAGGAGAGGAGATCAGGCTAGAGGCAAAGATGGTGGAGTTGAGTTGAGGACATATGACCTTTGAGGTGCCTGTGTGAAATCTACCAGAGCTAACTTTTGGGCGTTCTCATTGAAATTTGGGGCGAAGGCTATGGTGAGCATCCAGACTTGGGATTTGTCAATGTAGTAGTTAAAGGTATAGTAGGTAGTACTTAAAGCTATAAAGTTCATCCCCGGAAGAATCTGAGTGTCGAGAGAGAGGGTCACACCCTGAGGTTTGGGGGAAGAAGGTTACCAGCATTCAAGGATGAGCCTGCAGAGGCTATGGAGGGACTTCAAAGGTAGGAGGAAAGGTCTTGAGGAAAGGCATCGCGGAAGACAAAGAGGTAGAGAGTATTTAAAAATGTTCAAAGGAAGTGATAAGTGGCGCCAGATGTTTCCAAGAGGTCATTCAAGGTAAGAAGTAGAACATGGAGTTAGATTTAACTCTCAGGAGGCCTCTAGTGACCTCCTGACAGGAGGTGTCTTGGTGGGATTGAAGGCCAAGTGTGGAGGCTGTAGATGAAGTATTTTCAGAATGTTTTAGGTAATGAGGGAAAAGACCGTGAGAATAGGAGAGATTAGTGAGCTGGGAGGGAGAGGAGTGGGCCTTGGAGAGAAAGATGGACACCCCTCCTGCCAGGTGGATAGGAAGCCTCGAGGCCAGGCACAGGTGCGGATGTGTTTCCTGTGTCAGGGGTAGGAGGTGAGGACACAAGGTGACCCTTTAAGTTCTGACTCTGTTGAGGGCATTGTGTGAGAGTCCCCTTGTCTTCTGAACCAGGAGATCCCTTTCGAAGTCGAGGTAAGGAGTGGGTGGAGGGTGTGAGAGGTGGTGCAGGTTGGAAGCGGCTATGCTGGAGACTGAGGGCACCCTGATTAGAGGCAGGAGGAAGTTCTGGCTGTCGACACATCTGTCCTGGGTGAGCTCTCCAGACTTTCAGACCAGCATTCCCGCACACGACCCTGAGACAAAGAAGCAGGGCCTGCCCGAAATCCTTCTTGACACTAAGTGACATCAAAACAGTGGAAGAGGAGGGAGTAAGTGGAGCAGGACTCTGGAGTGTTGTTGGCAGAGGAGTGACGCTTTTAGGGACTGTTGAGTGGGGTTGCCGGGAAGCACAGAGCTGCTTTGGATGCCACTCTGGTAAGGCCATGTCTGGGTTTCAGTAAATATATTACTGACTGATCAATGTGGGGAATCTAAATGAAAATACCATCATCTCATAAATATTGACATTTTAAGAAAGCCTCCCAGGCACCCAGATGTCACTGCCAGGGCTGTAGGGTCCCTGGATGACCCTAGAAGAAGGCAGGACTCAGGGGCGTGTATTCAGCTGTTTTGGCAGGAAACGCTCTCATGCCAGCTCAAGCAGAGGAAGGGGACAATGAGGCTACCTACAGCAAGGATACCTGTTCCCAGGAGCCCAGAGCAGCGGATGGGGGGCAGGCCACACAGACTTCAAGGCCAAGGCTGTCAGAATATAGGGTCCCCAGCACACGTTCACAGGTCTCCCCTCTCCTGTTCCCCTGTTACCGTGGTGTGGTCACTCCCTCTTACTCCTTCTCTACCCTGGCTACCTCTCCCCCACCCTTAATTAACAGACTATTTTTAGAGCAACTTTAAGTCTATAGCAGAAGTGAGAGAAATGTACAGAGACTTCCCATATACCCCCTGCACCCACATACACACAGCCTCCCCACCATCAATGTGCCCCCCCACCAGTGGTATGTTCATTACAATGGCTGAGCCTCCATTGCCACAGTAGGACCCTGGGGACCCAGTGTCCCTAGCTTTCATTAGGATTCACTCTTAGAGTTGGACATTCTTTGGGTCTTGACAAATGTACAGTGACCTGAGTCCACCCCCATGGTATCTACAGAATGCTTTCCTTGCTCCAGATCTCCTGTGTTTACTTCTCCCTTTTGATCCTTTCTCAACCTCATGTGTTTTTGCTCCTGCGGACCCCTTACCCTGTAGGGAGGGTGATGGTCTGAGGAGGCCAGCAGGATTCAGAGCAGGGGCCCCTCTTGCCTGGGTCTGAGTCTGGTTCTGCTGCTATGATTGCTAAAAAAAAAAAAAAAAAAAAAAAAAAAAAAAAAAAGAAACCAGGAATTAGAGACCTGCTCAGGGGCCTAGAGCACGTTCCTGTGGGGCCAGAGCTTACCCCACCTGCCTCCGATCTCTGCTCCATGCCCTCTCCTGCTCTGGAAGCCTCCATCAGGTTCCCACCTTCGCTGGATCATGCTGGCTTGGTCCTCTAGGCTGGGGCCCTGGTCCCCTGGCCCATGCCTTCAGCTTTGTTGTCCCCCTCCTGTGAATAGGGTCACATATTTTCAGTGAAACCGTTTTCTTGAGAGCTTGGGTCTACAAGGAAGGACCCACGGGGCTCTCTTGGTTAATCTCCCTTCAGCCTAAAATTGCCTGAGCCCTGTGGGTTCATGGGTTGTGTGTGTATTCCCCTAAAGACCGTCCCTCTGTCGGCCAGGTAGAGGGAACATAACCACCCTGTTTTACTGGTGGGGGATGGAGAACTGGAGTGCACAAGGAGGATACAGGCAGGGACCCACAGGGACCCACCTCTGTCCTCTGGGCTGCCCCCTCCCCGCCCACGGCCCGGAGGCACTGGACCCTAAGGAGGACACTCACCAACACTTGTTGGGTAACCGAGCTCCTTAGTAAAGGGTAGAAAAATACCAGCACTAAGTATGCAGACAAAACATTTCATCCCTTTTTTCTTAGGACTCAAGTGCCCGTAGAGTCCGCGTCTCTCTCCGGATTCATTCATGGGTCTGCCTGAGCACCCCAACCACTGTTAGACCAGAAACTGGCTTCAGACATTCAGAGGCCAGCATCACTGAGCCCCTGAGGCATGTGAATCCTTGTTGTTCTTCACTTTATTTTTAAATGTTTATCAATTTTTGTGAGACAGAGAGAGACAGAGCATGAGTGGGGGAGGGGCAGAGAGAGAGGGAGCCCGGAGGATTCTTTGGGAATCTCCCAGCCAGACTTTCCCCCAGGGTACCGTCACCCCTGCCTGGGGACAGAGCTGCAATCAGAGTGGACATGCAGGCACAGGGCAGGCTCCAGAATCCGAGGCAGGCTCCAGTCTCTGGGCTGTCAGCGCAGAGCCCAACGCGGGGCTCAAACTCAAAGACTGTGAGATCGTGACCTGAGCTGAAGTTGGACACTCAACTGACTGAACCACCCAGGTGCCCCAATTCTTCACTTTATTTTAACTGCTCGGCTTCCCCAATGTGACCTCACCTGCACCATGAACCTCTCCAGCCCCTTTTGCACCTGTGTTTTATTTTTTATTTGACACTTGGAGTCAGTCCCCCTGGAGGGAAAGACACCTAATACCTTATGATTTTTCTTTTCGTCTCTAAAGAAGATACACATTCTCACCTTCCTCGTAGCCTGCCTTCCATTTCTCTTCTGCCCACGATCCCCCCACACTCACATCTTCCAGCACAGCTGCCCTGAAGTCATCGGGCACTGAGGAGCAAGGCAGCAGAAAGCCAGATCCTTCTACACTGCTCACAGTGTGCCCTGCAGGGACCTGCAGAAGCACTGGCGTTTTGTCATCCCCATGTGAGGTGGGCCCCCTGTGCCTGCATGTCCACTCTGATTGCAGCTCTGTCCCCAGGCAGGGGTGACGGTACCCTGGGGGAAAGTCTGGCTGGGAGATTCCCAAAGAATCCTCCGGGCTCCCTGCCTTTCTCTGAGATCCCATCTTAATAACCGTCCTGCTCTGAGGCTGCTTTCATGGGCTAAGGAGCCAGAGTATCGCTTACTCTCCAAGAAGTGATGAAGAATGGGTCAATTTGGGGACAAATGACCTAGGGGAGTTGTGGCCCATCAAGATCACAGGGTTCGAGTCTTGGAGGCTGTTTCGGTCCTGGTTCTATTATCTCCTGGCTGAGCAGTTGCAGGAGTCACTCTGGCTTGGTGACCCTGGGCTTGCTTCTCATCTCAGCTGCCTTCTGGGAACTGCAATGAAAATGGTGAACTGAGCCACCTTCATGGCGTACTTTGGGGAGTGGCTGTGGGGAGCCAGAAAGACCAGAGAAAGGAAGAATCTTCCCTCCCTTCCCTCCTTCCTCCTTTCTTTTCTTTTCTTTTCTTTTCTTTTCTTTTCTTTTCTTTTCTTTTCTTTTGTTTTCTTTTCTCTTCTCTTCTCTTTCCTTTCCTTTTCTTTTTAAGTGTTTTGGCCATTTGTAAAACACTAAACACACACAACAGTGATTTTATTCTCATCATTTCTGAAAATGTCGATCCTTTATTATTTTTGTAGCAACTCAGCTCCTTGTCATAACTTCAAATTTTGTTTGTATTTTTAGAAGGAAACAAACAAACAAGAACAAGTCATATGTAAGTCATTCTCACTCTAAAAGATTCCAACAAGACTTAAAACTTCTATAAAAGATATTAAAGACCTTTTATGGTCTCTTTCTACTTCCATCCCAAGACTTAACTGCTATGGGTCCTTCCAGGGATGTTTTTGTGTATGTTTGCTGCATGGATACCTAAATTCGCTCGCTCACTCTGTGTTAGGTATCTATTGCTGCATAGCAAGTTATTCTGGAACCTAGAGGCTTAAAACAACCAATATTATCTCAGAGTCTCTTTCCAGTTGCAGCTTGGCTAAGTGCTTCTTGCTTAGAGTCTCTCATGAGCTTGTAGGCAAGCTGGGGCTCTGGTCTCATAGGAAGGCTTGACTGGAAGAAGATCTCTTCCAAGCTCGCTCATGTGGCTGTTGGAACCCCAGGTCCTTGCTGGATGTTGGCTGGAGACATCAGTTCTTTGCCACGTGGGTGTCTCCTTAGGGCAGCTCACACTACGGAAGCCGGCTTCCTTCAGAGCAAACAAGCAAGAATGTGAACAAGGATGCCCAAAACAGAAGTCACAGCCTTTTGTAACCTCATCTCAAAAATGACATCCCATCACTTTGACATTCTGTGTTCATGAGAACAGATTCCTACATTCAGCACACACTCAATGGGAAGGAATGACATGAGGGCATAGGTACCAGGAGGACCATTAGGAACCATCTTAGAAGCTGCCCACACCCCCCCCACTCCATATGCCCATGCTCTCCTACACACATGTGTGATCACCTCCTCTGTGAGGGCTACTCTGACTGCCCTTTTAAAAACTGAAGCTCTCACCTCTTACCTTCCATCCCCTTCCTTTGCTTGCTTTTTCTTTATGGCACTTATCACCTTCTAATATTCTAATTATTCTAATATTCTAATTATATATAATGTTTATTTCTCTCCAAGGGTCCATAAAGGCAAAAGGTTTTTTCCATCTGTTTTTCTATTTCCCCAGCATCTACAACAGTGTCTGATACCTTGGCACTCAATAAATATTTAATTAAATTGTCTATGCCTTGTTATGTAATTTGCTTTTTTGCCAGTACATCTTAGAGTATTTCCAAGTCAGTGTATATATAAGTTACTTCATTCTTTTTAATGGCTGCTTAATAATCCACATTATGACCATTCCATCCGTCATTTCAACGTTGCCCTCTTGAGGGACACTTACTTGTTTCTGCGGCCTCGCTATTTCAAGCTGCTGCAAACATCCTCGTATGTGTATCTTCACACATATGTATAAATAGTTATGGGACAAAGGCCCCTAGAAGTCCTGCAATAGCTTTAAGTCCTGGTCTTTGTGTGGTTGAATTGCATGAGGAGGTAATTACATCAGGGGACTTTCGTTTGTTGTTTGTCTTTAAATAACTGCTTTTCCTTCTTTTGCCTTGACGTTGGGTTTTGCATGAGTGGAAAATGCTTGTGTAGGGAGTTTAGGATCTCAGTCACTGTCACGTACTGGGGTCTGGTCTTTGAGTTGCCCTTATGCTGCCAACGTTCTGCTACTCTCTCGAGAGTTAGAATTCATTTAAGAGCGTGGCACCCTGCCTTGTGCAAGGCATCATGGAGAACATGGAGACAGAGCATTACTTTAGCTTTCTAGCAACTTCCACCTTACTTGGGTGGTGAACGTTAACAAGTTAAATAATAGTAAATCAAGCAGTGAGTCAGAAATAAGTGTGAGCAAGTCATGGGCAAGAGAGGCCCTCGGGACTCAGGCGGTCAGGACAGGCTTTTGAGGGTAGATGGGGCTTGAGCTATACCGTGAGGAGAAGGACCTGAACAGGAAGGAGGGCAAGAGGGAAGGGTAAGCAACCAGTTGTAAGTGGAGGGCACGGAAGGAAGAAGCAGTTTTGTGCTCAGCACCAGAATGCCACGGGAGTCTGGTTGATTTGGATTCCTTTGCAGTGGCACCTGGCGATGTTGGGGGCCATGCTCGCACGTTCGGTGGAGTGTTCCATCAGCATTATCATCTGAAGAGTGCTGGGCAGCAGATAGTTGGTCAGTCAGTCCCTGGGAAGCTTTGACTGGTGGTTCCAGTGTGATCAGGGCTCCCAAATCTCTATCCAGTGACATTTGGTGCCCGGTGCGACCCGCCAGGCAGCTTCCCCTCTACCCTCCTTTGTCATCTTCTGCCTGGGACTCCACAGTCTGTCATTCCTGCCCCCTGCCAACCTGCATTACATAGTTACACCGTTACCTATTGACAACTGTTTATCTTCTGCCTCCGAGCACGGCACGACCCTCTAACCTGCTATGGAATCAAACCAGCGCCCTGCCTCGTGCTCAAGGGCCAGATCACACTAACATAAAGAGGATTCTGCAGGACACATGGGCCTGCCTCTCTCTTCAGGCGTGGCTCCGTCATTGTTCTCAGAAGGCTGGCTGCTTGCTTTGGAAACATTCCCAACAGCCTGACCCACCTCGGTACCACCCTTAATCTTCGCTAAGAAAAGGCTGCAAACATGGAAAGAAAATCTCTCCAAAGGACGGTAGAATGGATGATAGAAAACGTAGGTGAGTGCGTGGCGGCACTGCCCAGGACGCAGTAGGAGCTCAACAATTATGAGTAACTGGGAAGTAGCAGAATAATGATTGTCCTTTTAGAAGAGCCCCAGCAGGCCCGCTCTGTTTCTTCCCGGCATGAATTGTGCAGGTGAAACCACTGAAAATGGACATTCAAGGCAGTCTGGACGGGGAAACCTTAAAGGGCTGAGACTGGCAGCCCAGGGCTGATGGCCCTTGACCTTGGTGTTCACCAGTAGTGGTGGGGTGTGGAGGTGAGGAAGGACAGTGTGGGTGGTTTGTTTGGTCCCCATTAATGTGAGTGAACCTCAGGTTTCTTTTGGATCCAGCCAGCAGGGCCACATACTTTTATTGGTCTGTAGCCTCTGGGTATCACCCCCTGGCCTCCAGGGGACCCATGTGGCTGCCTGAATTACCTCAAGTTCCCCTTCCTCAGCCAGCTGTGCTGTCATGTTTCCAGACTTTTCGAAGCACTTTCAACGTCACTGTCTCGTGCCATCCGTTTGAACTGACACATCATTGGGATTTGTTTTTTCTTACGTATTAAGAAAACTACATGGCTCTCCCGGGGAAGTAACAGAGTCTTTAAAAATAAAAAGCAAAATCTTTGAGGAAGAAAACAGAATTTTTAAAAGTAAAAAATGAAGTCCCTGAAGACTATTTCTGTTCTCCTATCTGCCAACTCACCCTAATTGTGGTTTCATTACGACAGGGTCAGCATTTTAACAGCAGAGGGCGCCAGAGGCTAAGTTATGTAGATCAGTTGCCCTTGCTAAGAAATCCCTTTAATTTGGTTGCTTTGTTCTTGTCCTTTCTGTCACCTCAAGAAGAGGCAGGAGAAAACATTCACAGGGTTGGTGGGCAGGAGTAGTAAGGTGAGCTGAGTGTCAGAGGGTAGCATCTGCTACAGGGAGCGGGATAGGGAATTTAGAACAGAGGGCTGGGAGTACATGATGGGCCTGAGGATTTCCAGACCTCACTAGCAGTCATTCAGTGAATGCAATCAGCACCTTGGCTGGGCTGCAGGGGAGCTTCCTTATATGTTTATATTGTCTGAGAAAGGCCCCTCCCACCAGCACCCCTACTTTGCACCCTCAGCTTTGGTTCTGTGGACATCTTGAGCTCCAAAGCTCAGTTGAACCCTCCAAGCCTGAGTTGGGGTCGGGGGTGTGATTTGTGCGGTCCCTCCTCCAGACCAGTGATCAGGCTATGCAGGGCCAGGAGGAGGCCCAGCCACCCTGCTTGGTTTCATTCAGAAAGATTTGTCTGTGTTTTGGTTTTTTTTTAATAGACTTTAGTTTTTAGAGAAGTTTTAGGTTTACAGCAAAATTGAGAAGGTACAGAGATTTCCCATATGTGCCATACCCTCACACACAATCGGTATCCCCCACTATCAGCATCCCCCACCAGCGCGGTACATTTGTTACAATCAGCGGACTTAGACTGACCCATTGTTATCACTCGGTTTACATTAGGCCTCGCTCTTGGTATTGTCCATTCCATGATTTTGGACAGGTATAATGCCCTGTATTCACCAATATGGTCTCATACCGAGTAATTTCCTTGCCCTAAAAATCCTCTGTGCTCTCTGCCTGTTTATCCCTGCTTCCCCCCAACCACTGGCAACTACTGACCCTTTTACTGTCTCCATAGTTGTTTTTTTTTTTTCCGGGGTGTCATGTGGTTGGAATCCTGCAACACAGAGCCTTTTCAGATTGGCCTCCTTCACTTAGCAATATGCATATAAGGCTCATCCATGTCTTTTCATAGTTTAATAGATCATTTCTTTTTAGTGCTGAATAAAATTCCATTGTCTGGGCATGCCACAGTTTATTTATCTCTTCACCTGCTGATGGACAACCTGGCCGTTTCCAACTTTTGGTAATTATGAATAAAACTGCTGTGAACATCCTTGTGCAGGTTTTCACGTGGGCATAAGTTTTCAGCTCATTTGGGTAAATACCAGGAATGTGATAGCTAGATTGTATGGTCGAGTATATTTAATTTTGAAAGAAACTACCAAACTGTCTTCCAAAGTGGCTGTACCATTTTGCACTCCCATTAGCAATGAATGAGAATTCCTGTTGCTTCATACATATCCTCACCAGCATTTGGTGTCATTGTTTTGGATTTTGGCCATTTTTATAGGCATGGTAGTGGTATTTTCATTGTCATTTTAATTTGCAATTCCTTAATGACATATGATATCGAGCATCTTCAACGGATGCCATCTGTATATCTTTGGTGAGGTTTCTGCTCAGGTCTTTTGCCCATTTTTAAATTGGGTCATTCATTTTCTTATTGAGTTTTAAGAATTCTTTGCTTATTTTGGATAATAAGCCTTTATCAGATTGTCTTTTGCAAATATTTTCTCCCAGTCTGTGGCTTGTCTTCTCATTCTCTTGACAATGTCCTTTGCAGAGCAGAAGTCTTTAATTTTAATGAAGTTCAGCTTATCAATTTTTTCTTTCATTGATCATGCCTTTGGGGTTGTATTTAAAAAGTCATCACTGTACCTGAGGTCACCTAGGTTTTCTTCTACCTTCTAGGAGTCTCATAGTTTTGAGTTTTATCTTTGGGTCTGTGCTCCATTAATTTATGTGAAGGGTGTGAGGTCTGTGTCTAGATTCATTTGTGTGTGAGTATGTCTTGGGGTTCCAGCACTGTTTGTTGAAAAAAACCTATCTTTTGCTCCATTGTACCTTTGCTCCTCTATCAAGGATTGATAGTTGTATAATTATGGGGATCTCTTTCTGCACTCTCTGTTTCTGTTCCATTGATTGGTTTGTCTACTCTTTCACCAATACACACTGTCTTAATATACCTTTTAGAGTAAGTCTTGAACTCAGGTAGTCTCAGTCCTCCAACTTTGCTCTTCTCAATATTGCATTGGCTATTCTGGGTCTTTGCCTCTCCATATAAACTTTAGACTCCCTTTGTCAATATCCACAAAATGTGGGATTTTGATTGAAAATGCCTTAAGAAAAATTGACATGCTAACAACACTAAGATTTCCTACCCATGAACATGGAATGTCTCTCCCTTTATTTAGTTCTTTTTTTGTTTCTTTCATCAGAGTTTTGTAGTTTTACTCATATAGACTTTGGACATATTTTGTTAGATTTATACCTAAGTATTTTTTAGGTGCTGAGGTCAGTATCATGTTTTTAATTTCAGATTCCACTTGATCATTGGTGGCATATAAGAAGATGATTGGCTTTTGTATATTAGCCTTGTATCCTACATCCTTGTTTATTAATTCCAGAAGATTTTTTTCAGCTCTTTGGGATTTTCTACATAGACAATGTCATCTGTGAATAAAGGCAGTTTTATTTCCTCCTTTTCAATCTGTATACCTTTTATCTCTTTTTCTTGTCTTATTGTATTATCTAGTACTTCTGATACAATACTGAAAAGGGATAGTAGGGATAGTAGGGATAGTAGGATCCTTGCCTTGTACTTAACGTTAGAAAACTTCTAGTTTCTCATCCATAAGTATGATATTAGCTGTAGGGTTTTTTTGTGGATGTTCTTAATCAAGTTCAGGAAATTCTGTATTTCTTGGTTTCTAAGAGATTTGATTGTGATGGTGTTGGATTTTGCCAAATGCTTTTTCTGCATCTATCAATAGGATTGTGTGATTTTCCTTCTTTAGCCTATTGATGTGAAGGATTACATTAACTGATTTTCAAATGTTGAACTAGTCTTGTGTACCTGAAATAAGTCCTACTTGCTTATGGTTTATATTTCTTATGCACTGCTGGATTCCATTTGCTGGTATTTTAGTGAGGAGTTTTACATCTGTATTCATGAGAGATGTTGGGCTGTAGTTGTCTTTTCTTGTAATATTCCTTCTGCTTTCATCTTCCCGAAGATACTATAGAGAATTGGTATAATTTCTAACTTAAAGGTTTGGTAACATTCACCAGTCAACCTATCTGGGCCTGATGCTGTTTTGGAAAATTATTAATTACTGACTTGATTGCTTTAATAGAACTTGACCTTTTACATTGTCTATTTCTTTTGTGAGGTTTGGTAGAGTTTGTGTCTTCTAGGAATGGTTTTGCTGTATCCTGCCAATTATGAGAAGTTGGGTTTTCATTTTCAGTCCGTTCAAAATGTTTTTAGATTCCTCTTGAGATTTCCTCTTGACCTATGTGTTATTTAGCAGTGTGTTATTTAATTTCCAAGCATTTGAGGATTTTCCAAACATATTTCTGTTATTGATTTCTAATTTAATTCCACTATAGTCTGAAAGCAGGCATTGTATGATTTTTTTGTTATTGTTGTTCTTTTAAATCCGTTAGGGTGTGTTTTATGGCTCAGAATGTGGTCTGTCTTGGTAAATGTTCCATGTGAGCTCGAAAGTAGGTGTATTCTGCTGTTGTTGGATGGAGTAATTGCTAGATATAGTAGTCAATTACATTCAGTCGGTTGGTGGTGCTGTTGACTTTAACCATGTCCTTACTGATTTTCTGCCTTCTCGATCTATCCATTTCTGATAGCAGAGTATTGACGTCTCCAACTGTGTAACAGTGGATTCATCTATTTCTCCTTGCGGTTCTGTTTTTGCCTCACATATTTCGATACTCTGCTTCTAGGTGCATGCACATTAAAGATTTAATGTCTTCTTTGAGAATTGATCCCTTTATCATTATGTAATGCCTTTTGCTATCCCTGTCAACTTACCTTGCTCTGAAGTCTGCTCTGTCTGAAATTAATATAGCCACTTCTGCCTTCTTTTTGTCACTGTTAGCACAGTATATCTTTCTCCATGCCTTTAATTTTAACCTAAGTATGTCTTACATTTAAAGTATATTTCTTGTGGATTATTTACCTCAAAACCACAATGAGATACCACCTCACACCTGTCAGAGTGACTAACATTAACAACTCAGGCAACAACAGATGTTGGCGAGGATGTGGAGAAAAAGGATCCCTTTTGCACTGCTGGTGGGAATGCAAACTGGTGCAGCCGCTCTGGAAAACAGTATGGAGGTTCCTCAAAAAATTAAAAATAGAACTACCCTACGACCCAGTAACTGCACTACTAGGTGTTTATCCGAATGATACAGGCTTGCTGTTTCGAAGGGGCACATGACCCCAATGTTTATAGCAGCACTATCACAATAGCCAAAGTATGGAAAGAGCCTAAATGTCCATCGACAGATGAATAGATAAAGAAGATGTGGTGTACACACACACACACACACACACACACACACACACACACACACACACACTGGAGTATTACTCGGCAATCAAAAAGAATGAAATCTTGCCATTTGCAACTATGTGGATCGAACTAGAGGGTATTATCCTAAATGAAATTAGTCAGAGAAAGACAAATATCATATGGCTTCACTCATATGAGGAATTTAAGATACAAAACAGATGAACACAAGGGAAGGGAGGCAAAAATAATATAAAAACAGGGAGGGGGACAAAAACATAAGAGACTTAAATATAGAAAACAGGGTTACTGGAGGGGTTGTGGGAGGGGGGATGGGCTAAATTGGTAAGGGGCATTAAGGAATCTACTCCTGAAATCATTGTTCCAACATATGCTAACTAACTTGGATGTAAATTAAAAAATAATATATAAAATTAAAAAAAATTAACCTCAAAAAGAACAAAAAAATAAAGTATATTTCTTGTAGATTAAATATAATTGGGTCCTGTTTTTTGATCCACTCTAAAAATCTCAATTGGCATACAGTTGACCATTGAACAGCACAGGTTTAAACTGTGTGGGTCCACTTATATGTGGAATTTTTACAGTACTGTAAATGTATTTTCCTTATTATTTTCTTACTAGCATTTTTTTCCTCAAGCTTTGTTGAAAGAATATAGTATATAATACAAAATATGAGTTCATCGACTGTTTGTTTCCACAAGGCTTCCAGTCAACAGTAGGCTATTAGATGTTAAGTTTTGAGGGAGTCAAAAGTTATACTTGGCTTTTTTACTATGCAGGGGGGTCAATACCCCTAACTCCTGTGTTGTTCAAGGGTCAAGTATATTTAGACCACTGACATTTAAACTGATTATTGACATAATTGGATTAATAGCTACCATTTTTGCTGCTGTTTTCCATTTGATGCCCTTGTTCTTCCTATTTTTATTCTCTTTTTTTCCTGCTTTCTGTAATTAATTGAATATTTCATATGATTCCATTTTCTCTCTTTGTTGTTAACATATCAATTATTTTTCCTTTTTTAATTATCTTTGTGGTTGCCTAGAGTTTGCAATATACATTTACAACTAATCCAAAGCCACTTTCAAATAATACTCTTAATGCTCCAGAGGTAATGCATGTACATTATAATAACAAAATAATCATAATTTCTCCCACTCCATGTATCATTGCTATGGTTCATTTCCCTTACGTGTAAGCACACATATTTATATACATACGATGTACATCAGCATATGTAATTGGTTATATTGTTGCCATTATTTTGAGGAAATGTTATTTCTTAGATCAATGAAGACTGAGGGAAATACAAGTTTTTATTTTACCATCACTTGTTCCTTCTCCGATGGTCTTTCTTTACACAGATCTGAGTTTCTGACCGATGTTGTTTTCCTTCTTCCTGAAGAACTTCTTTTAACATTCCTTGCAAGACCAGTCTGCTGACAATGAATTCCCTCAGTTTTTATTTGTCTGAAAGAAGTCTTTCTTTCTCCTTCACTTTTGAAGAATAACTTCACAGATACGGAATTCTATGTTGGTGGTTTTTTTTTTTTTTTCTCAGTACTTTAAATATTTCACTGTGTTCTCTTGCTTGCATGGTTTCTGGGGATGAGTCAGATGTAGTTCTTATCTTTGCTGCTCTGTAGGTCAGGTGTTATTTCCTTCTGGCTTCTTTCAAGAATAGTTTTTCTTTATCTTTGATTTTCTGAAGTTTGTGTATGACATGCCTAGGTATAGTTTGTTTTTTTTTTTTTCTTTCATATATCCTGCTTGGTATTCTCTGAGCTTCCCAAATCTGTGGTTTGGTGTCTGACATTAATTTGAGGACATTCTCAGTCATTTTTGCTTCAAATATTTCTTCTGTTTATCTCTGTCTTCTTCATCTGGTGTTTCCATCATACACATTATACCTTTTATAGTCCCACAGTTCTTAGACAGTCTCTCTTTTCCTTAGTCTTTTTTTTTTTCTCTTTGCTTCTCTGTTTTGGAAGTTTCTATTGACATATTCTCAAGCTCAGAGATTATTTCCTCACCTGTGTCCATTCTACCAATGGTCCCAGCAATGGTATTCTTCATTTTAAAAAAAAATTTTAATGTTTATTTTTGAGAGCAAGAGAGAGAGACAGAGCATGAGTGGGGGAGGGGCAGAGAGAGAGGGAAACACAGAACCCAAAGCAGGCTCCAGGCTCTGAGCTGTCAGCACAGAGCTCCAAGTGGGGCTCGAACTCACAAATCGTGAGATCATGACCTGAGCCACCCAGGCTCATTGCATTCTTCATTTCTGTTAAGTGTTTGTGATCTCTAGAATAACCTTTTGATTCTTTCTTAGAATTTCCATCTCTCTGCTTATATTGCCTATTTGTTCTCACATGCTGTCTACTTTATTGATCAGAGCCCTTAGCAAATTAATCATAGCTGTTTTCAATTCCCAGTCTGATAATTCCAGCATTCCTGCCATGTCTGGGTCTAGTTCTGACTGCTTGCTCTGTCTCTTCAAACTGTGTGTTTTGCCGTTTTAGAATGCCTTTTAACTTTTTCTTGATAGCTGGACATGATGTACTAGGTGAAAGAACTGTAGTAAATAGACCTTTAATAAGGTGGTGGCGAGGGTGTGGAGGAGGGGAAGCATTCTATAGTCCTGTAATTAGATCTCAGTCTTTGCCTGAGCCTGTTCCTCTGAACTATGAGCTTTGTGACTATTACTCAGGGTTTTTTGTTTTCTTCTTTTCCCTCCCATCTTAGGTAGGACAGTATGGCTGGAGTGGGCTGGAGTTGGGTATCTTTCTTCTTCCACATGGAAAGCTACAGCAGGCTAGACTTAGGGTATCCGCCCCCCCCCACCCCCACCCTGAGCCAGGGTCAGGTAGCATCTGATAAAACTACAATAGTTGAGGATCTTGTAAAATAGTTTCTCCTAAAAGCAGGCCTTGTTAAGAACAAAGTATTCTGGTTTGTTTCAAAATGGTTTCCCCCCTGTCCTGCACCGCCCACCCCCGCCCTGCAGCCAGAAGCATAAGGGAATTTTTCTCCAGGGTTTACTCTGAGAACCTGGTCAAACTCCTAGAAGCAAAACTGACAAAGATATGGGGGGTCCCTATGACTGGCTGGGTCTGCCCAGAGATTGGACTTAGCCTTGTCTGCCCGGAGACTCCAACACTTTGTCAGTTTCGCTTCTAGTTCCCCTGCCCTGGCCCCCACAGAGGTTGCTGCTGGGGAGTTTCTGCCTGGTGAGTTGTGGTTCACTGTAGCTCCCCATCTGTCTCGTTCATTTTGGCGGTAGCGTTTGCCCTGTGACCTTCCTTCTCTGGTAAATCTGAGAAGAATGAGTTTTTCGGTTCGTGCAAGCTTTGTGCTTGTTAGGACCCAGTGATGTCCTCCAAGTGCTGTACATGCTAAGCTGGAAACGAGAATACTAAGCTGGAAACCAGCTGGTTGATGTTTTCACTTGCGATGCTCTATACCAAGGACAACTAAGTGATATGGGCAAAACAAGACTTTCAGGCACGGCTCTTGTTCCTTTGAAATTGGATTTTAGATTTGAAAGGAGCCTTGGGGGTCTCCTTACTCAGTGTCCTCATGTTCAGATGAGTGTCTCAGGCTCTACTATGGGCACTTCTCTCTGGGTAATATTCGCACATTTTAGCAAAGTAGTATAATGCACTGTATATATGCAACCCATCTGTGCTCAGGATCCAAATGAACTTTCTCTAAATAAACCAGTTTTGTTCTTTCATAGTCAGTGTTCTGCTCCCTGAAAGGAAATGTAATGTGATATTTATCCACAAACAGTGGTGACCACTGTATGGTGTTTGGATGGATGCTGTTAGTTCTGTGTGATTTTATTTTTCTCTTTTTGTCTTTCTGCGTTTTCTAAATTCTGTCAAATGAACATGTATTACATTTACAATCAGGAAAAAAATAAGGTAATGTTTTCGGTCATGAATGTTGGAAGTCTCCTCTCCCTGTCTCCTTACAGTCTGCAAGATGAATGTTCACCGACGCTGTGAGACCAACGTAGCTCCCAACTGTGGAGTGGACGCCAGAGGAATTGCCAAAGTCCTGGCGGACCTAGGCGTCACTCCAGACAAAATCACCAACAGCGGCCAGAGGAGGAAAAAGGTAACTGGCCATTTGGTGGTGTTTCTGGAGCTCTCTGTGGGCCCACTTTCTCTGTGCTGGCTTCCTGAGAGTCCCATGGAGTGAGGTTCTAAGATCACTGGGTTTGAGACACTGCACACAAAATAGCATGTGCTTAAAGGGAAGGAAAAAAAAAAAAAGAAATTAGGCAAGTGACATTAAAGTCTCCTTCAGTTCCAGAAGTGGGGGGAAAACAAAGCAAGTCTCAAGTGTTACATTCCTTGGGGAAACATAACCTTTGAGATGAGGACTTTGGAATTCTCTCTAGAAAAAGCACCGTTCTAGACAAGGCAATAGGCTTATCTGCCTCCAGAACTGGCATGAAAGCAATGTCACTGTTTTGAACTTTGCCCCCTGGTATTGCTATAATGAGGATAAGTGGACGAAGAGCTGGAGCCACATTCTTTTCTAGGGAACAAGCCAAGAAGGTCTGTGCTAGTGCCCGCACTCAGCTGCCCAAGGGACATTGTTAATGCCCCGTGACATGAAACATCTGGGTCTTTCTTGGGAGACCTAAGCCCCTGTCTCTACCCGGGTGACCTTTGGAATGTCAGTGGGAAGAGATCCATTTGCTAAAATGTTATTTTGGTAAGTCAGGGCCCACAGATGTAAACAGAGCTAAAGGCATCCATAGCATTTTGTTTGAAGGCCCTTCTTAGCCTTGGCTCCCAGCCTAGAAAATGTAAGAGTTTTTGAAAAAGTAAGTTATGAGAAAATCAGAACCACGTTTAACTGGGCAAGAAGTTCTGGTGGAGGTGAGAAGCAGGCAGTGATCCTCATCGCCCAGTACCAGGCATTCTCAAGCACTTTCTAGAAAAGTAATTCGCACACCAGGTGCTCTACAGTTTGGACTCCCAATGTTCTCCCTAAGTCCTGCCCTAAAATTCCTTCCGAAGGGCTCTGTGTTTCCCTTCTTTTAGAGGCTGCCCCCCCCCCCCTTTTCCCGGGTGCATCTCAGAAGAGCCCTTTCCCTTGAATGGGGAGGTTTGGATCGTTTTAATCTTCTTAAACTCCTCCTTCTTTACCTTCCCAATAAGCCAAGGTTGGAGGAGAAGAACTCTCTTCTCCCTGGTTGGTTAGCTATGGGATTTTGTGCTTCTGGTGACTCTTAGCTCTGTAAATCCCACCAGTGGAAGTAGGACTTTAGTTATTGACCCAAGGCATTGCAATTGCAAGCAGAATGTCTGCACCCAGGAATGCTAGACCCCCACCGAAGGAGTGGGTTAAGTAAACACCTTGTGATGACAGAGTTGGACAGATACATTTATGAGCTCTAGAGAGAGCCCTCTTCAGGAGATATGGCTTTTCTCCTTGCTAGAAGGAAATGGAGACAGAACCTTCATTAGTCATCATGAAGCATTTTAAAAGAAAACTCAATACACTCCTGCCCTCCCTGCCCCCCACCCCCAGTTTACACAGGCCATAATGCCAATAACCAGCCATCGTCTGTCTGAGGTTTGGGGGCACCTGGTGATATGAAGCCAACATGGAGGAATTCAAGAGAAGACAGAGTTAAAGACTAAAGGATTCTGATATTTTTATTGCTGGGTTGCTTCTGATGCAAAAGCTGGAAAAAAGCCACATGATCCAAGTCGTGGCTTGGATCCCTTGGTCCCTTAGCGTGTGAGTAAGGGAGAGAAGTCTCTTGCTCAGAAGCTAAGCGGGCTTTTTGCAGGAGCGTCAGGCTTGCTGGAGTGTTGTCTGTCTTCAAGTTGCCCTTTGCGAGTAGTCCTTCACCCAGCAAGGATGTGTGCACACGGCTCTGGAGCAAGAGTAAAATAGAGTATGTGTGACTGCTTAGTCCAAACCTCTGACTTTGGTGGGAACTCCACATGGGTGCACTGACACCTGTGCTGGGAAATAGACTTCACTGGAGGGTGTCCTGTTAAAATTTGCCAACCGGTATCAATGCACCTAAAAATATTTATTGAGCTTCGACTAAAGGTATCATTTGGTACAAGGCGCCAGAGGCAATACAAATGCTAGATAGAGTCTTACCTTCAAAGAGCCTATAGTCTACGTGAGGAGAGTGCCCCACACAGTATCCATAAGCAGAAGCCATTAACTAAACACAGCTGAACAAGAGGACGGATAAACGTGATAACTCGAGCTGCTTGCATTGGCGAGCGGGTTTTCACGGAAGGGGTGCAGTTGTGCTTTGCTTAGACAGGTCAATTGCCTTTGCATAGGATGAAAACTGAACAAACCACAGTCTCTTCCTAAGTTTTTAATTCCTGTTGGCTGCCCCATAGTGTAATGTTGGATTCTGGTGTGCAACCTAGTAATTCAGCACTCGTGTGCATCACCACGTGCAGTCTCATCTTCCCTTTAACTGTCAGGAGGAACCTGAGTCTGGGCTTTCAGAAGGTCAGTTCAGCAAGTGCTGCTGTGCCCCCGGGGCTCCTACAGCCCTCGCTGGGGTCCAGCATCTGGGCGGTTCTGACTTGGGGGTTGCTCCCCACCCTCCCTTCTCATGTCTCTGCCCCCGCCCTCTCTCTCCCTCTCTCTCCCTCTCTCTCCCTCTCTCTAGCTCATTGCTGGCGCCGAGTCTCCGCAGCCTGCTTCCGGAAGCTCACCGTCTGAGGAAGATCGATCCAAGTCAGCACCCACCTCCCCTTGTGACCAGGGTGAGACCCTCAGATTTGCTTTGTGACCTCTGAGTAATATCATCTGAAGGACTGAGGGCTTCAGACACCCTCTCCCTGCTGACTCATTAGCTACTCTTTTCTCTCTACAAGTATTTCTTCAGGGAGAGACACTAAATGGCTCTGCTCATGTTAAACCTTGTCCATGCCAGGGTAAGAGAGAAAAAGCAGGGGATGTTGTGGTTCTTTCTTTACTCCTGCCTCTTTCCCGGGTTCCAAGTGTAGGAAAGCACCCTGGGCCTGCTCCCAGACCTTCCATGTGTCTGTGCCACTCAGCTGAGAGCAAATTCTTTCCTGACTCTGGTCATCACACCCAAAAACCTGAAAGCAGGGCATGAGTGGGGGCCTGTGGCTGAGCAGGGACAGGAGTGCCAAGCAGAGAACAGATGAGAGAAGGGAGGAAGCCAGCTCTAGGCCTGACCCCTTCCTAAAGTTCAGCTTAGGATGTTTCCTTCTTCCCCGTAAGAATATGCCTCGTGTAGTCGAAGTTTCTGAGTTCTGCAGGCATCCAAGAATGCTGAGGGGAGACTAACACATTTAAAACCTTGCCCTCTGGTGATCAGACCCAGGCGTCTCTGGGAAAGGGATGTCTGCTCCTGCAGAGCAGGAATAATCATCATTGCATGGCAATAGTGCCTTGATTTTCCATAGCCCCAGTTGTGTTCCTTATCTTAATCTTATCTGCACACTAACTCTGTGTTGGTGTGCCCCATCCCTGGCCCCATGCTACAGGGTGGGAAGCGGAAGATCAGAGAGTCAAAAAGTTCTGTCCAAAGGCCTGGAACTAAGTCAGCAGTAAGAGCAATGCCATACCCCTCCTGGTTTTGGGACACCCCCCCCCCCGCCCCCGGCTGCCACCCCACCTCAGAATCTGTGCTGTCATACTCTCCCTGGGGGTGTGACCCACTTCAGTTTATCCAGCAGTAGACGAAACAGCTGCAGGGCAATATGCCGATCCTGAGGCCTCAAAGTACTCAGCCTGCATCCCTCCTCTTGCTGCTCTGATTAGCTTCCTGTGTCTTTATTCCTGTGTCTGCTTAATTCCAAAAAAGAATTTGGTCCATTTGTATGTACTTCCAGTGGCACTCAGGGGGACTCCAAACTAGTAGGTATTATCCTAGAACCCGTGCAGGTGTTTTCATGTGCCCCATGTTAGTGCTGAGACCTCCTTTGGGAGCTTCAAGGAGCCGGGGTTCTATGGTAGAGACCCCCAGTAAGAGTGAGCTGGCTGGAGTTTCTAGGCCTGGCTCCTGCCAGCGTGCTGCCCAGACCCGGCAGGACGCAGTGCCTGTGTTTTTCTCTGGTCAGTGCAGGCACGAGCAGGCACGAGCATTACATAATGTGCAGTGGTGTGGGCACAAATGGATGCAAAGACCCTTACTTAGCAAGACACAGCATTGCTACACAACAGGGATGCCACATAGTTTCTCTTCCTTCCAGGAAGGAACACCCACAGTGACATTTTCTTTAAGCTCTAAAGCCTCTAAACACCCAAGTCCTGTTTTCCAAAATCCATTTAATAGTTTGCCTTGAAAACGGAGACTTTGAGCCATTTGCTGAGACTAGAAGTTATACTCAGTAGAGGCATAAAAGAGAGGAAATGGGTGAATTGGCAAAGGGGAGAGCTTTAGACTCAGGAACCACCCTCACCCTTCCCTCCCCTCCACCCTAGCACATCTTAGAGGAACTGGACTCCAGGTCTAAGAAAGATCCAGATTCTTTGAGCAGGCTTCATGGGCCTCAGTCCTGCAAAGAAGCTGAAGATCTCTTTATGTCAGGCAGCAAATGCTTATCATGCCTAACCTGGATTCCTCAGGGTTAATGGTCTGTGTTCTCCTTCGACCATCCCAGTTATTCATGAGCATCTCTTAAAACCGGAGTATGCTTTCGGTGCCCACTTCTACAATGAGGAGTGTGTGTGTGTCCTGGTGAATGAATAGCTAACAATAAAGCTTCCCCAAACAGCAAAGGTCAGGGGGTCATCCAGTGTTATCACCGCCAGGTAGTTTAGGTCACATGCTCTGCCGGGGCACAGGACTGTCCCATGGCCGTGAAATGGAACTGAGGAATCCCTGCCCTGGCTCCGATAAATTTGTAGCATGCCAGTCTCGGGAAAGATTTCTTCACTTAATGATAAGCCCATTGCTCATTTGGTTTAATATCCTCTTGGGAGATGGGTATTAGAATAAACGCAACAACAAGGCCGAGTAAAGTGCTTTACAAGTTAAAGGCTTCCTGGTCCTTGCTTTTGATATAGTCATATCACCAGTGATTACTGTGATGACTGTTCTCAGTCATTGTTCTAAGTTTCAAAGGGACTTGACAGGTACCTGTTGCCTTTGAGACTGCAGGATTCCAGACAAGGCTAGGATTCCTGCACTACACCTAAGATAACAACAGGCTGCTAGCCAAGGGGGCTTTCAGAGAGAGGGCCTGGTTTTTGTGTAATCTGAAGGTGTTGGCTGGTGGGGACCGTGTCCTCTTGTTTGCGTACCTAGATGCCAATGAAAGCATGTACGTTACATGTACCTTAGGTGCCAATGAAAGCGTGTACGTTACACATACATTCGGTGCCAATGAAAGCGTGTACGTTACGTGTATGTTCGGTGCCAATGAAAGCGTGTATGTTACAGGTACATTCGGTGCCAATGAAAGCGTGTACGTTACATGTACATTCGGTGCCAATGAAGGTGTGTAGAGCAAATGAATGTGGGAAGAGATGCCGCACTGGATTGGCTGCTGTGAAGAACCAGATGGAGGGTGGAGGCCTCACGCTTGGGGGCAGGGGACGTTCTGAGTGCTGGGTCCTGATGGGAAGGTATCATGAGGTATGCACTAATGTGGTATCTTGTCACCCTTGGCCCTAGAAATAAAAGAACTTGAAAACAACATTCGGAAGGCCTTGTCATTTGACAACCGAGGGGAGGAGCACAGGGCGGCGGCCTGCAGCGATGGCCACCTGGCGAGCCCCGGCGAGAACGGCGAAGTGCGGCAGGGCCAGGCCAAGCGCTTGGGTCTGGATGAGTTCACCTTCATCAAGGTGCTGGGCAAAGGCAGCTTTGGCAAGGTCTGTGGCGTGCGTGGGTACAACTGCTGACTTTCTCTGCCCTGTGGCGTTGCCTCATCTATCTGCTCTAAATCTGATTAAGCTATGAACATTTCAGCCCAGTCTTGTTGCGTCTTCCTTCCTTGTTCAGTGGAAACGGCCTGCGGCTGAGCAGGTGGGAGTCCAGGTTCTGCTGCTAAGTAGCTATGAGACTTCAATGTAGTCACTTAACTTCTTTGGGATTCAGTTTTTCTCATTTGTCAGATGGTGATACAGGCATCCAGTGAGATCACGGGTAGAAGAGCACCTTGAAAAGCTTAAATTGCTTTACATGAGCTTGGCTTCCTGTTAGCAGTAATACTAGCTACTACTTCCCTTCCTCAGAGCTCCATGCGGAATTTTGGCTTTCATTCGTTGCAAAGACTTTAAAAAATGAACTCTAGAATCGCTGCACTCAGTGAGCTTGGGGCTCAAAGCAAATCTGAGTGTGGGTTATTTTGAAAGGTAAATGCTATTGAACCGACTTTTCTGGCACTTACTACATGTTGGGTTTATCCTCCACATTGGCGAGAGAATGAGGATAATCATCTCATGTCTTGGGTCTTGCTTTGCCCTCAGTGCCAGGCTCCCTGTCCTGCCCCACACTGAGGTGAGCAGAACCATGCAGGGTAGGGGTGCCAAGCGTGTCCCGTGAAGCTTTCGTGGCGATCAGGCACGATTCTGATGGCTGGCAAAGTGGGGTGCGTAAATACTGTTCGTTTTAGAAAGAAGGTGTAAGGGCGGAAAGCCTGGGATGTCGGCTAACATTTCAGCCAAGACCCCCGATGATTCCCTCGCTCTTCTCAAAGGCAGGAGTCCACGGGAGGTGTCTCCCCAGGCCCTGTTCTGGGGCCCAGGCACCACCCCCCCCCCCCCGCAGCTCCCCAGGGTCACGTGCCCTCCCGTGTCCTGGTCTCTTGAAAGCCCCAGCTGGCGGGTCAGCCAGCTTGCGGAGCTGCTGACCCACTCTACTGCTCTTGAAGGGAACGGCTCAGGAAGCCTCCAGGGTATGGGCCTGCCCCCCTGGCCCCTCACCTGCCCCATCTCCTCCTGAGATTACTGTAGCAGGAAGGTAACAAGAGGGGGCTTAAATGGCAAATGCTGAAGCAATCACATTCCTCAGAGACCGGGTAAGTAAGAAGCAGGCCCCAGTCCCTTGGTCCAGGCCTAACTCCAGGATGTGAGCCACTTTAATTTTGAACAAGATTCAAGGTAAACAAGCAGGCTCAGAGTTTCCAGGTCTCCATACTGTGTAGGCAGGATGGGAACTTGGAAGACTCTGGAGTATTTAGGTTGTTTCTTAGGGAAAATTGCAGCCAACGTTGGAGCTAGTTTTAAAGAGTGCATTACGTGTGGGTGACAAAAGGTCCTTAGGTAGCCCCCTGAATTCCCTCTTGAGGCTTCTGAGTTCCCACTCTTGAGAACTGGCAGCTCACCTTGGAATACTGTGCTTAGGAGCTGTTTAAAAGGAGAAAGACTTGTCATGCTGTGCAGAAATGAGTGCAAAAATATCAAATGATAGGAGAGCTTTAATAAACTGGTAATTTGCCCTCTGGAAAAGGAATCACATTCCCAGTGTTAGAAGAAACCACAAAGGCAAACATGACTGATGTAGCTACATGAGGACAAGTGATCCTGTCTGATAGAAGATAGAACAGAAAATCCTAAAACAGGCTTAGACAAACCTTTGCAGAAAGCAAAGTGTTAGCATCTTTATATACAAAACTCCTACAAACTCATAAGAAAATAATATAAAGTAGTAGATAACTAGACAAAGTTACCTTGACAAATATAAATTGACAGTTCACACAATTAGAGGAAAAATTTTTTCAAGTTTCTCTTAAATACAGAGAACAAACTGAGGGTTGTTGGAGGGGAGGTAAGTGGGGGTTGGGCTAAATGGGTGATGGGCATTAAGGAGGGCATTTACTGGCATGAGTAAGTGATAAATCACAAAATTCTACTCCTGAAACCATTATTACACTATATGTTAACTAATGGGGATTTAAACAAAATTGAAAAATTAAAAACAAGTTTCACTGCAAGTTAAAACAGCCTGGAGGTTATATATCACACCTGTTACATGAGCAAAAATGCTTTTTAAGTGAAAACACCCAATGTGGGTACATTGCCATAAAACTAAGGCACCTCTCCACTCCTCATGGCAAATTCTGTTGTACATCCTTTTTGAAATTCAAGAAATGTGCAAAATATTTTACCCTGTAGTCAACTTCTAAGACTTTCTAGCTTAAGGATATGGTTGAAAAAAAAGTACATGTACAAAAACACCCAATCCAATAAATATATATTTATTTATTGAAATCAAGAATCAGATGCTTAACAGACTGAGTCACCTAGGCGCTCCAGTAATATGTTTACTTGAGTTAAATATAAGCATCCCTGATAATGTTGGTGACGATGTAGATGATGAAACCTTATGGAATCATGTTCGTTTAAATAAAATCATATGTGCAATACTATGATCATAAGCAGGACAAATCTATATGAACATATGAACAATTATTTAACAGATATGTATTGCTTCTTTTTTTTTCTATGCTAGAGATTGACTTGTGTTTCTTCTTTGGATTCCATGCATGGATAGATTGCTATGAGTGGTTTTGGTTCATTGCAGGTCATGTTGGCTGAGCTGAAAGGCAAAGATGAAGTATATGCTGTGAAAGTTTTAAAGAAGGATGTCATCCTCCAGGATGATGATGTGGACTGCACGATGACAGAGAAGAGGATTTTGGCTCTGGCGCGGAAACACCCGTACCTAACCCAACTCTATTGCTGCTTTCAGACCAAGGTATGTCTAGGAAGAAGCCACCATCTTGAGGTAGTGCTGTATGATGTGATGGTATCTTGATGTCTGATTAAAAACATCAATTATAGACCCTCTCCATTATTTTCTAACAGGCCTTGTGAAGTGGCATGGATTTTACCCTTGAAAAGATCAGGGTATATCTGAACGGCATCCTCTTTTTTAAGGGTGCGGAATTTTCCATTCAGGGTTGTGCTCGTGAAGGGATGAAAAGGCAATAGAACTTTGCAAATGCAGCTGGACAAAGCCAAATGGCTAAACCCAGTGTTTGCTCCCTGGAAAAAACAACGGGCGTGATTAGTCCTTGCTCTTCTCCTAACTTTCTATCATTAGGCAGATTAAGTTCTCTGTTGCCTTCAGATCAAATGAAAAGGAGTAAAGCCCGCCCTGACCACTTCTGACTTGTATAATGTCATATGAGGCAGAGGATGTGGACAAGTGCTTACAATGCTCATTTTCAGCTGGCTGTGTGGGAGCCTGGGAACCAGAAGGTGGCAGTAAAGAAATGAAAATAATTTGTAGCTGCATTATGGAGTCTGACCAATGACTATCGTAACTGATTTTTTAACTTACTGTTTGTTAGTAAAGAAGAGAAATGCCAACATTCTTTATGAAGCTCCTGTTTTATTACCCCTTTTGTTGCGGGGAGTGAAGGTCTTTTATGGTGGCTTATGGGCTTGTCGTCCTTAGCTTCTTGAGAAGGCAAAGGCAACCTCACCTGAAACTCCCCCCGTGCCCATCTGGAGCCCAGACAGTACAGGGCACCATCGTGGAGAGACGATCTCTTGCCCCTTGGCATACTCTCACCTCTATGTCACTGCCATGATGTTCTTCCACTTTGAATTCAACTATTATTGGTCATTTGGCAAATTTTTATTTTATGATATTTTATTGACTTCTTCCCATGTGCCAGGTACTGGAGATACAACGGTATCTCCAGTCTCTCACCTGAGGGAATTTACAGTCTCTTTGGTACACTGTTTTTCAAAGGGTATTTCTCTGAACCCTCATCACTTGAGAAATTCTAAGAATAAAGGATCCTTTGGCCCATAGTTTGGGAAATTGAAATTTTGACTTCTTCTAGACTGCTTCAACATGTACTTGCTTGTTTAAGTCCCTAAGGAGAAATGCAATGGGGGGGAAAAAAAGATTGCCTGTGTTTAATCTACTATTTCCCAATTATTTGATCTCAAGCTCCACTTATACAATCACCTATTCCACACTGAGAAACAGTGATCTAGTGGATTTTTCCTATCCCTCTGATCTCTCAGGAAGATAAGAAACACCTTCTGAAAATCTGGAAATCCCTTTTCTGAACAGGTGCAGGAGTCATTAGCTATCCTTGTTTTTGAAATGTGTTATGTAATTCCTAATATTTGTGGGTCTATGCATGTATGTGTACATATGCGGAGCCCAACATGATAAAAGAGGATCAGTCATATGGTTAACTTTTTCTTTTCTCCACTCGAGTATAATTCTAGATTAATGAAAAAATGTGTCCTGTAAGTCTTTATCTTCCATGGCACCTATCACAGGGCCTCACATTTGGTGGGTATTCACTATCAGAATTGGAGGGTTGGAAGATTTTATAAAAATTATCTCTTCTACTCTACTTTTTGCACCAGTGAGAAAATCAGATGTCAATGAAGTAGAAGTCTTTTGCCTATAGACACTCTGTTTTGGCCACAGTGGACTTAGCATCTGGTCTCTGGGACTCCTAGTCCAGTGGAACCTTGCTCTGATATCACACTGATATTCTCTCTTGCCTGACCCAGTACCGTGCCCCCCTGTGTGGGGGGAGCTTTCCCCCCTTCCCCTACCCCTAGCAGGTAGCCATCTCTTTCCCTGTCTGAGGTGGTTTCATGGGTAGAGATCCACACTGGTGTTTTTTCTTTGGACATATTGCCAAGAGGTTCAACATTCTTGGGAAGCACAGTGAAGGGTCAGCTTTCCTACACCTCTTGTTGAATAAGTGAGATATGGGAATGGATGTCTTTCATGTCAGCAGTGTTCTCCTCTGTGCGTTGTAGAATATCAAGGCTAAGGTTCCTCACTGTATGGCAGCTTTTGGAACACAAAGCAGTATTTAATAAACACCATGAATTTCCTTTATGGGAGAACAATACCCAAACTGACACATGGAGATTGGGGTCTGTCTGGATGGCTGAAGCATGGGGTTGGGGAGAGAAGAGACTTTAGTAGTTCAGATATTTACTAACTCTTTTTCTCAGGCCGATGTCAGGTAGCCATAGTTACAGGAGCAACTTTGCCCCACCTCTTCCCTGCCACCGTTATTCCATAGAGAAATAGCACACCCCACTTTACACACCAGACATATGTTCATCTCAGTTTTTGAAAGTGAATCATATTTTAACTTCACTGAAGGACCTTAGCTTATTAAAGCAATCTTACGAAGAATCATTTTATGAACTCCCAACTTCTAGAAAAGGTGACTTTTCCCATGACAACCAGTAGTCATGTTTTTTTTTAACATTTATTTATTTTTGAGAGGCAGAGACAGACCATGAGTGGGGGAGGAGCAGAGAGAGAAGGAGACACAGAATCCAGAGCAGGCCTAGGCTCTGAGCTGTCAGCACAGAGCCCAATGCGGGGCTCGAACCCAGGAACCATGAGATCATGACCTGAGCCGAAGCCAGCCGCTTAACCGACTGAGCCACCCAGGTGCCCCCAGTAGTCATGGTTTTAAAGAGTAGCTATTATTCACTCACCTGACTATGAGGTAGGCGCTGGCTCTAGGTTTATCAGCAAAATGTGGAGGGGTTTACTCCATAAGCAATGGGGAGTTTATACTCTTTCTGTAAACAAATGGCAACAAAGAGTATTGGGTGGGTGTTCAAACCAGGAGGACTCAGAGAAGAGGTGCTCTTGGGGTTTGGAGTGGGGAGGCAGCTCAAGCCAGGCTTTGAGGGGGAGGATTGGGCCAGGGTCTGGGTGGGAACAGGAGCCGGGCTCAGTAGCCATAGCTCAGTCTTGCTTTTATTTCACTTTTCCTGAAAAGAAAGGACCCTGAACCTGGTTTCAACTAAGACTCTAATACATGATAAAGGAATGTGAGATCTGATTGCAATCCTATTAAGATTTCTTTCATTCTTACTTAATTATGACACACAAAGCAGCAATAATGTTAAGTCGGGTTTAATTACTTTTAGGTGAGCCTTTGTTTTTCAGTGTGTAGGGGAAAAGGCCCCCATAGAAACACACCTTTAGAACTTCTTGATAGTTCGCACATAGCTTCAGGCCACACACTCTACAGATTGCCCGATGGGACTTAAATGTGTGTGAGGTGTGGGTGCCATGTCTGGTGTGGTGACCAATGGTGATGAGTATATAAACCTACTGGCACCAGTCATGATGTCAAGTCGTGAATTCGATATGGTCCTCACAGCCCACTGAAGGTACGATTCAAGGCCAATTTGGCCTTTTCTGTGCCATGCCTACCTGCCATTGGTTCATATACTCTGATCCTTCTCCTGGAGATCTGGAAGGAAGAAAAGCAAAGGAAACAGCTCCATTGTTCCAGTGCTAGTAAGAAAAGGCAGACAGGCCAGTAAATTAAGCCAGTAACTTCAATTTCAGTCAAATTTAAACCAGTATATTTGACTTCAGTTCCTGCTATGCTGTGTGCTCTTGGGGCTGGTGGAGTAGCCTGAACTAGGGAAAGCTACAAAACTGTATTTAATTAACTATAAAATATATAGTATGAAAGGTGGATCAGGGACTTCCAACTCCAGCTGAGATAGAGAACCCTCATTTCTATCAGATCCTCTCTCTCACAACTAAAGAACCCTCGATGTAATTCTTATTTCATAAAGGCATTATGCTCATCAAGATCAAGCCATCCAGAATTACAGTATCATCTATTGATGCAGATGAGAAACTAAAATTTCCATATTTAAAACTGCCAGATGACTTTTATATGGATGATGTTAAACTGCTATCAATGGTATTTACTATTTTCACACACAATAACTGTTTCTTGGTTAAAAAAGTAGTGTCCATAATGATTTCAATGAATATACAAGTATTATTTGAGCATCTATTATAGGCTAGACACTGCTAGATTCTGGGGCTACAAAGCTCCAAACATACCAACTCCGAACTCAGGGAGATGACTGTCTACTGGGGAGACAGATGTGCGGAGTGATGGACAGCTCTTCTAGTGGGGCCACGGAGATGAGACATTTGAAGCCCTGCAAAGGGTAGTTGGAAAGGCTTCCTAGAGGAGGTGAAACAAAACCAGGACCTCAAAGCATGGGTGGCATTTGAAAGAGGATAAGGGCAGAGAGATGACTGAGGAAACCTAGAACTTATCGACCAATCTCCTCTTCGACACTGTTTTCCCAACGCTGGAACTCTCACCTCTTTCTGTGCCCTACTTCCGCAAGCAAATGAAAATGGCTGAACAACAGCAGTGAAGGAGAGGAAGAGTGGAGGATGTTCAGAAAATTCCTGCACCTGCGAGATCAGATGATTGGTAGAGAGGGGGCGGAAGTACAGTTGGCCTTTGGACAACACGCCCTTGAACTGGCGCACTTATGTGCGGCTTATTTTCGAGACAGTACAGGACTACAAACGTGTCTTCTCTTCCTCAAGGTTTTCTTAATAACATTTTCTTTTCTCTAGCTTACTTCATTGTAAGAATACAGTGTGTAATACATATTACATACAAAATATGCGCTCATCGACTGTGTTCTCAGCAAGGCTTCTGTGCAATAGTAGACTATTGGTAAAGTTTTGGGGGGAGTCAAGTTCTATGCAGATTTTTGACTGTGCAGGGGCTGCGCACCCCAACTGCTATGTTGTTCCAGACCCACTGTACTATGAGCCAACCTCACTGGGCGAGGCACCCAGTGCAGCTCTACAAGTTACAGGTTTGGTCAAAGTCAGGGCTTAGGGCAAGGAGTGACTTCAGGAACTGCCTCTTCAGGCCTCTCACTCATGCACAGAAAGCTTAGGGATGAGAGAGCCACTGAGTGATGGGTTTGTTTTTGCTTTTGTTTTTGTTTTTGTAGTTACAGGAAATAAAATTCTCAGGCATTTTTAGATTCTATGTATGAACCCCGTTGTGAAATCATTGCTTCCGACTGGATCCCATAAAACTTGTCTCGAGTAATTTCACCCACGATTTTTCCTCTTTAAAAATATTAATCTCTACCTCATCGCACCCATCCCCCTCCCTTTGGCATTTCCCGCCAGGCCTGGGAAGCTAGCTCCTGGAGGGCTGTGCCTCTCTCAGCTGCTGTGAAGGAAACAGAGGGTGAACTCCTAGAGAATCTCCCTTGGCCAGGTTCCCTCGCTGCCCTGGGGGAAATGCAGAATGGAAAAATCCTTAAAAAGCAACTGGAGACATTTTTCAAATGAGTTTTAGTAATCCGTGTGAGCGTAGGGTGAGAACTACAGAGCAGGGGTGTTGACAGCGTAGGGAAAAAAATGACAGTTGCAAGGAACCCTGATGTTTGTTTTGATCATTGTTTCTGTAGGATGGCAAACACAAAAGCAAAAAGCAAAGTTAAAAATTAGGCCGTTGGGAGATATTTTGAAAAACAGATGACTGTGTCAGATTAAGTCTAAGAGCCAAGAAACAGTTGAACAAAGTATGCCTCCTACTAGAGTGTGCTTGTATGAGGCAGCCAGACGTGGAAGGGGCTGGAGGAGTTTTGATTGGAACTGGTGCCTCACAAGAGTAGACTGACATGTTCAACACCATGAGTTGGCGTGTGGGTCAGAAAGCCACCTGGTAATCAAGATGCTCGCAAATCAAACTAGTATGGGGGACAGATTCAATTCTCTTGAGGAGGGGTGGTCTGAGGCCATGGAGGGCTGGTGGGGATTGAGAGGAGAGAGAGAGAGAGAGAGAGGAAGTGTGGGTGGGGAGAGAGAGGGAGAGAGAGAGAAAGTGTGTGTGTGTGTGTGTGTGTGTGTGTGTGTGTGTGTGTGTGTGTGTGTTTGGTAGGATGTGTCTATGTGCGGACAGGCCAGGCATGCCCAAGCCAGTCAGAGGAGATAAGAGTTTTCATAATCAGGCAAGGCTTCACAGAGGAGAAGGATCTGACTCAGGTCTTGAAACATACCAGGATACATTCTACCTGATGAAACAAAGGTTATAGAGTTAATTAATGTTCATGTGCCCTGGGGGCAGAGAGGTATGCATGTTGGCTCTTAATCTACGATGCTCCTGCCTCTTTGCCTCTAAGGAAACCTTGCATTTGCCTTTAAAAATGCTTTTAAAAATGCTTTTTAAAGTTGCTTTTAAAAATGCTTTCGCTTATATCAGCCATTGAACATGCCCTAAATGTGTCTTTGGGAGGCGAGTATGGTTACTCTCTCTTTCAGATGGGAAACTGAGGCCCAGCAAGGCCTTACAACTTGTCTGTAATAGAATCCAGATTGGAATGGAGATTTCCTGATGGCCCTTGTTCACACATTATTCTGTGGAGCTCCTTCCTACTGTTTAAATTCTGTACTTCAGATAGCCTCACCTCCAAACTCCTTTCCCCTGTCTCCATTTGCTATCACACATAGGAAAAAGGGTCTAAGGATGATAGTTCTATCTGACTTGGACCCAGTGAGATTGAAATTTAAAAAAATGCTGGCAGATATAGTAGGATCTATCAGACCGTTTCTGGAAATGTGTCTGTTTTCTGGGAGTGCAAGAGAAGGGAAGAGAAAGGGACCTAGGCACAGGAATTAGAGCTCTTTCTCTACATGAGGGGGTAATGTCTTGACACACCCATCATAAGTTGAAAATATGCTCAGAATACTTACATCAGCCTACAGTTGGGCAAAATCATCTAACACCAAGCCTATTTTACAACAAACTGTTGCATATCTCATGTGATTGGTTGAATACTGTCCTGAAGTGAAAAACAGAATGGTTGTATGGATACAGATTGGTTGTAAGCATGTGGGCTGTTGACCCTGGTGATCATGTCACTGACCAGGAACTGGGGCTCATGCCATTGCCCAGCCTCAAAAGGGAGTACCGCAATCACTGGCCTGTGTAAAGGTCAAAATTTGAAGTACAGTTTCCACTGAAAGCATATTGCTTTCACTACATCGTAAATCACAAACATCATAAATTGAGCCATCGGAAATCAGGGACTGTCCATATATCCAAAATGGGCAGGAATAGGATGAGGTCCTCACACCTGACCACTCAGCCATCACTTACTGAGCAACCACTATGTACCACGCCATGGGTGTCATAGCACCATGCTACCTGCTGAGGGAGTTAGTGGTGAACCAGATAGTTATGTTTCCTGGCCTTATGGAACTCAAAGCTTCACTGGAACATGTTTGTTGCACCACAGTGTGAGAAGTGCTGGCATGCACCTACTGCCCAGAACTCGTTGCTTTGTTTTCTTTCTGAAACTGTTGTCCTTGGCTTTTAAAAAATAATATTTAATTTTGGAGCACCTGGGTGGCTCAGTTGGTTGAGCGTCTGGCTCTTGGTTTCAGCTCAGGTCATGATCTCATGTTAAATGAGTTAAAAGAGCCCCATGTCAGGCTCTGTGCTGACAGTACAGAGCCTGCTTGGGATTCATTCTCCCTCTCCCTCTTCCTCTCCCTCTCTCCCTCCCTCCCTCCCTCTCTTCCCCTCCCCCACTCATGCATGCGCACGTGCTCTCTCTCGTGCTCTCAAATAAAAACTTTAAAAAAATAAATTAAAAAAATATTTAAATTTTATCACAGAGCATTTTTGTTCATTGTAGAAAATTTGGAAAATTCAGAAAAGCTCAAGAAAATAAGAGTGATTCTAATGACTAGTATTTGATGTATTTTCAATTTAAAAGTAGTTATCTGTTTATTTCTAAAGTTGATATTCTATGTAATAAACTGTTTCACCAGGTGACAGCGTATAACCATCCCCATTGTCACTATTCTTCCATCAAATGATTTCCAAGGTCTCTACAATATGTGAGGGCCTCTTGTAGAGAAATGCTGTATTTGGGGGCTGCAGGCCATCAATCCATGCTTGGCTTCCTGTGGAGCTTGCATCAGCAGGAAGTGAACCAGAAGGTGCTGCCCAGAAATGGCTTTTGCCTCTCTGCAACAGAACTGCCTCTTTCTATTGCCATTTCTCTCTCTCTAGAACATAAACTCGAGTGCAAATTGTAAATAATCTATTTGACATTGACATATGGCAGAGCAAGATTTAAACGCTCTTTCCACCTCTAAGGAATATACTTACCCATCTTCCTAAACTATCTGCATATTCTTCTAAGCTGTAATTTTTGCATGAGGTTTTGTGGAGGTGCGGTGTGTGCCTGCATGTGTGTGCACACGCATGAGGACACACAGACCCTGGATATGCCGTGGCAAGGGAACCCGCGCTCGCCTCCTTTTCCCAAAGGAGCACTTCTAACCTCTTCACACATTAGGATTCCAAGTAATCTATCATTTGAAGAGGGGATTTCACTTCAAAACAAAACAACAGTTTAAAACCACTGTAACTTCTGAGAGTCTGGAATAAATCTTGATGATTTTTACCTACCCATATGTAAGCTGATGTTTATATGGAGCAGCGGTTCCTGAAGACTGTCATTACAAAGGTCCTTCCATTACTAAAACAGGCACATTCCTGAGATTTAGGTAGAGATGGAATTTGGGGAAGCAGATTTAAAACCTAGATTTCTCGTATTCTCTGTGAGTGCCATCTCTGAATGGGTTGGATGGTTAATACAAGCATTTGCAGAAAACAGTACCTAGAAGCAAGTGTATAAACCACTTTGGCTCACTGAGGAAGGTTTTCTACCAGAGAGAGAGAGAGAGAAGGAAGTAGATGGAACGTGGCTAGGATATGCCACTCTGATGACGAGAAAGTTGGTCATGAAGATCTGCTCTGTGCCAGCACCCTATCAGGTGCCATTGGAAGATTGCAGGGACTGTAACTCTTCTGTTCAAGGGGAGTAGATAAAATATACATCAATCAGTAACTGAGAATATAGTATGTGATGAGGGGCACAGAGAGGCTTCTACTTAATGAGCACCTATTATGTGGTGAGTCTTGCATAGCACTGATGTAATCTCACACAAACTTTCATGGGGTGTGATGCTTCTGCCATCTCTTTGGGCAGATGAGGAAACTGAGGTTGGGGTGCTCAACAGCTTGGCCAGGCTCACACAGATCTGGGGCTCAGAGCACAGGGAGCCACAGGGAAGAAGGGCTTGGCAGGAACAGACCTGCCAGTGAAAGGAGAGCAATGGCTGTGCTGAAACAGGAGGCCCACAGTGGGAGGGCATGAGAAAGACACCTTCCTGAGGAGGTTCTGACCAAGCTGGGGAGATCTTACAATGCCCGGCAAGGAGTCTGGACTTACTCTGGAGATAAAAGGTTCCTTGAGGGTCACATGGGAAGTGAGGACTTAGTGCAGCATGATGCCTCCGTGTGCCATGGACGAAAGGGAGAAAGGAAAAGCAGACATACTGGGAAAGAGGCTGTTTCAATAACCCACATGTGTCCAGAGGCAGTAAGAGAGAGCTTCTGAAGGAAGAATTGCCACAGGCCATTTGACCTTCCCTCTGCATCTAGAAAGGCTGGTGAAGAAAGTAGAGTGTTCCTTTGGATAGTCTAGAAAATATTGGTGGTGTAATCCCAGACAGATTAGAAATGTGAATTTAGATAGCTGCCAGTTGGGTTCGGTGACCTACGCACTTCTAAGGTGTCCTTTGCTCACAGTTCATGGGTACACAGGATCAGATTTAAATACAAAGTTTCAACTTGAAATCTAAAACCAGAGGGCCAAGTCATCGAACCCATTCACCAAACAAAGCCAGTTTCCTCATTGGTTGACATCAGACCTCCCACCTCCCCCCAACACCATCTGCTGGGTTTCGGGATTTACTCTGTGTGTGTGTGTGTGTGTGTGTGTGTGTGTGTGTGTGTGTGTGTGTGTGTGTGTGTCTGTGTCCATTTTTAGATTCATGTTGAATTTTGATAGTAGACTGATGTTTTACACACGGGGCAATTTGGAGAAGTCAGTCTATTGAGATTGCTCAACTTAGGCAACAGGCTTTCCTCACATAACCTGAACTTTTTGTGACAATGGTCTCAGGTACTTCAGATGGCCCTGCTGGCCATTAATGCTTTGACTTTGAGATCTTGCCTGACAGTGGGTATGTCCCATTCAGCTACTTGTGTGTGTTTGTGCCTTGTTGATTTGTAGGGAAAATGGGATATAGGAAAGAAGGCACTGTGAATCAAGGAATTCTGGTTCTTGTTCTGGTTCTGACACTGATGGTTCTTAGATATTTCTCTGGGCATTGATTTCCTCACTCATCATAAAATCTGGGGGAGGACACACAGAAAGAATTAGACAGCATGATCTATAGGATTTTAAAGATCTTTGAAAATGCAACTCACTGGGAACCATACACAGGACCCTTCCAGACTTGCTTGCTGCTAATGTGAGAGAAAAACAAGGATGAAATCAATGAACAGTGCTTCTATTTAGTGTTCCCTTTTCAGAGCTCAATTCAGTAAAGGCTTCTACTTGATCAAAGCCTTTACGTTCACAGGGCTTTCCTTCTTCATCCGGGTTCCAAATTCAGACATACTTTCAATGACTAATGGTGCCACATCGGAAGAGCTCCTAGGAGGTATTATTGTGCTCTCATTAAAGCATAGCACAGTTTCTAGCACACAGAAGGCACAATAAATGTTAGCTTCTGTCTTACCTAGTTAACAATTTCAATATCCTTTACAAAGATAGGCCCCAAACTGGATAGAGAGCTTTGTCCTGCTTTGTTTGCCTATAATGATGGCCTCTTCTGACCAGTGGGCCAGTTGTTCATGAAACAGACCTGAGCCCCCATTGTTGGTAGATTTGGCCCCCAGGCATACTAGCTAAACAAAGAGAAAATATATATTACCTGTCCCCTAACCTGAGCCCAGATTGTCCTTGACTATAGCTGTGGCCCATTCTCTGAATTCGTCTGTTCCTCTCATAAGTACATCAGGAGGGGCCATCCTTTTTGAAGAAGTGTCTGCTCAACTAGAAAATGAATGCTCTGTTACATCCTTTTTCTTAATTATAAAATCTTTTCTTAATGATGAAATCAATTACACTTAGAAGTGTAACTAGTTAAGGTGTGAGGAACACGCCTGTGATTATATGTCCCTAGGAGTTAAGTAATTCATCCTTCTGACTCCCCAACCCATAACTTGAACTAGGGCCAACACAAGGTCGCCATGACAGTGGTTTCTGCATATCCCCTCTAAATGCTTTGTTTCATCCACAAGATTCTAGTGAATTCTTGCTAGACACTTTGTCTCCTTCCTATGACTGAGGTGGTGGATGGAGGGGGTCACATATTGGGGCCAGGTCCCCAATGTGAGAGGAAGAGGTTACTGGTTCCAGTAAAGAATATGTTGGGCAAAACTGCCCTTGTGGTGGTCTGAGAAAGGGGGACAGAGGTCATCTAGGTGGGCTAGTCCTCACCTTCCATTTCAGGGTCGTCCTTGGCTCAATAATGACAATACTATAGCAACAATTTTTATAGGACTCATTATACTCCACGTTCAATTTCAAACATTTTATATATATTAACTCATTTAATTTTCAAGTCAAGCCTCTGAGGTAGGCCTATTATTCCAAAGAGAGGTCACACAGCTGGAAGTGGCAGAGCCTGGATTCACACTCCATTGGCTTCTAGAAACTTCATTTTGTCTGAATATCCAGTGCAGATTAGGCCCCTGAGACTGATGAACACAAACCAAACTCCTAAGAGACCAGGTGTAAATAAAATGGCGGTTGGTTGATTTACGATGGGGTGACTACTTATGTCTGTTGCTCAGGGCATTCTGGCATAACTCCTTGGGGAGTAGTATTTTAGGCAATCTGAATTGTATTGGGAAAGCAATGGAAGGAAAAACAGACCCTCTTATTCCTGTTATGAGACCTTTATTTTGCAGGGGCGATAAGAAGTCGAAACATCTACTCTTGACCCCATTGGGGCATTTTATTTTACCATGATGTTCCAGGGATAATATAAACAGAGAATAAAGAATTCTCTCAGCCCCCCATGGCATGGCAGAAGGTACAAATTAACTCCTTTGTTGGGTCAATATGATATTTACTTGGGATTCGTCAGCAGTATGTAATCCATTTTATCAGGAATACTTATGTACAGGTTGCTAGGGAACTAAGCTCATTACCTGGCCCTGGCTCTTAGAGCTGAGCTGCTCAGCTCTAAGGCTCAATTTGGGCCTGGCTAACTGATAATTACAGGAGTGGTGATGAGGTTTGAGGCCTTCCCTGGTCCTCCAGAAAGAGCATGGAGAATGCAGTATGGTAAGAGTCTGAGGAAGGAGTGGTTGGGGAAAATGATGGCTTTGTTCTTAGCGTTTCTTCATTATTTATCCAGCTGACACCCATTTTGTTTTGTTTTGGCTTTCAAGTCATAGATTGATAACCTCCTTTATCAAGTCCTGACTTATGAAGGCTTCCTAGATGCACCAGTGTTAACACTAGAAACACTCAAACACAACCAAATGACATGCACTGCTGTTAATGTGGCAATAATCCCATAGTCTAATTCACTCAGACTTTTTTTTCCTATGGGGGAATTTATTAGAAATATGGGAAGCATTTCTTATTGTACGTAAATTAGAAGTGAACTTCAAAGAAGTAGAAGCGACAAGAAAACTTGAAAATAAAATCTGACCCTTAAAAAAAAAAATATATATATATATACACACACACACACACACATACATACATACATACTTAGGTGTGATTGCTCACCTTACAAAAGCCAACTCCTTTTGTAAAACGTTTAGCAGAGAATTCACTAGAAAACACCTTGGGTTGACGAGGTCCACTTGGATTTGCCAGATGGAACGGCTGACATGTAGAGGTATTTAACCTACAGCATTAAAACCTGTGGCAGTGGAAGAGTGGTCCCAAGGAAGGGAAGACACACAGAATACGCGCCATCAGCCAGAGAGGAAGTGTCCTGCTTTGATATATGGTAGACACCCAGGATTTCTTCAATACCTGGTATGTCTTCAGCTTAGTGGCAGGTATGCCAGGGATAGGAAAAGACACAGTCCTTGTCCAAAGAACTTCTAGTCTGTCCAGGAAGGTAAGACCAGCACAGGTGAACCAGAAAATGAAATCTGTACAAAAGTGAGTGATGCAGAAATTTTCTTAGGAAGTCAGAGAAAGAGGCATGAGTGGGCTGGGGCGGAAGGCACACTCCTGCACAAGGGAGGGGCACTACTGTCACATATGAGGGGCTTTGTCATGGGAGGAAGAGCCTGGGTCCATCTCTGTCAGGAGCACAGTGCTGAGAGCCCGGCTGAGTCCATGGGACTGGCTCTGTGTGGTCCTGTCATTCTGTGACAAGGAATAAACTTCGTGTGAGACTAGTCTGGATGTTTTTGTAATTCAGGTCCTCCCATCCAGCTGTTACCCCCCTCCCCTGCCCCTCAGTGTTGATCTCCCGGTGTTAAAGCAGGTTAATGGCAGGGAAATCAGCCCCCCATCCTGGGAACTGGGGAGAGCCTGATGCGCTGTCATCGGGTGAGCACAGGAAGGCAATATGTTGTGTATGGCACAGGCAGGAACAAACTGGGTCCTCCCCTAATCTGAAAAATGATAGATGCTTCTAGTGCAAAAACTATGTGATTCCTATGCATCTGTATCCCAGGGATGATGGATTCCGTTCAGCTCTTTGAGCTCCACGGTAAGTCCTGAATCCTGAAGACACTAAGTTTAGGATAAAACGCAGACAGTCTGATGCTCCTTCCTGCTCTATAGAAAATGGTGCTAACAGTTTGCAGAATTATGAGAGTAAAAAGCCCATTTGATCCAAATAGGCACTTTTGTGGGAGGAGAAAAATACAGTCAGAGGGCTTTGTGAACACCTATAGAAATTGGTCAAAGGTTACGGTACAGATGTGAGACTTAAAATCCTAATTCCATAAAAAGGGATGTTTAGACTTCATCGGTAAGGAAGGGCAAGAATAGGAAGAGTGTGAGCAGTTGGACAAAACTGAAAAGAAACACAAAATGTGCAAAAATATTAAGAATGTGGTACTGGGGGCGGGGAACTCCCCTTTTGGAAGAGATTATCATCTGGAAGGTTTGAATGCATTTCTTTTATCTTTAAATCTACCCAAAATACGTCATTTTGATTTAAGGAAAGTACATTTGAATTATAAAGGTGAGGAAGTGGCCACAGCTTGAGTAAATGTGGCAGCCGGTTAGCAAGCAAGGGGATGGAATGAATCCATTCAGTGGCTGTGTCATGATATTTTATGGAGGATGTTTGAGGGATGTTTTATAAAGGTGCTTTTAAAAGACAAAGAGGGAGGGGCATCTGGGTGGCTCAGTTGATTGAGCATCAGACTTCAGCTCAGGTCATGATCTCGAAGGTCATGAGTTCAAGCCTCACATCGGGCTTTGTGCTGACGGCTCAGAGCCTGGAGCCTATTTTGGATTCTGTGTCTCCCTGTCTCTCTGCCCCTCCCCCACTCATGCTCTCTCAAAACTAAACAGACATTTAAAAAATTTTTTAAAAGACAAAGAGGGAGCCCCTCCCCCACTCAGAATGGAGACCCGAGCTGTAAGAGCTGGTGATTTAAAGAGGGCACAGAGACAAAAGACGCAAGTTCTGGAAAGACATGTGTAGCATGCTGCATTTATAGAAAGGGCCCAAACAGAAAAAAACCAAGCAACGTATTATTTGGAGACAAGCACAGGGGTGATAAAACTATAAAGAAAAACAAGATGGTGGTTACCCTTACCCCTGGATGGGAAGTAGGGGGGAGGGATGCTGCCAGAGAGGTTTAAAGGGGCTTCTGAGCCCAGCAAGCAACCATTTTCTGTTTGTCAAGATGTGTCATGGCTAAAAGGGGTTTGTTTTATTTGCTTATTCTTTAAAATAAATGCATTTTGTATATCCTTCTGTAGGTGTATTTTATAATTAAAGGGGGGGATAGAACAAGATCGTGAAAGTATCTAAACTACCAGACATGTTAGCATTTTAAGTTATAATATCCAGCCCCTCCCCTCAAAAAAAACCTCACTGTAGTAAGAACTGAGCTTGAGGACAATGTCTGCATGTCAGTATTTTGCCACCAAAGTCTTGATTTTCCTGTTGTCTTTGGCAGGGAGGTCTGTCTCAAGGACAGGAAGTGTGGCAGCTGGTCACGTGGTCTGGTTAGCTGGAAGGATAAAGCACAGTCCCTGTCTCCTTCCCAAGACCAAGGCCAAGATGAGGCTGGGACCTCAGGGCTATCCCAGGTGGAATGCTGGCCTGCTGTTAGCCCAGCCTATGGCCTCACGGGTGGAGAATTCTCAAGGAGTAACCTAGGCGAGCCCTACTCTTTTGGCACGTGGCTCTGACGAGGGGAGAAATCTCTCCTGGTTTCCACAACTTTGGCATTTCTCAGCATTTTTTGAACCACATTTTACAGCTAAGAAGATGTAGTCAAAGATTTCATTTGGCACTTTATATCATGAAAACCACAGACATCTTTCCATTTCCCATCTATAAAATTACGTTGTGAGTTAACTCTGCTTCTAAGCTGTGCATGTGCGTGTTCTTTCTGGATTCTGACACATCCTCTATGGAGAACATGACCCTTCCTGTGTCACCCTCCCCTGTCCTGCCACTGGTTTTCAAATAGCTGTCCTTGCTGTCCTCAGCAGCAGCAAACATTTATACAATTCTTCTATAAGCCAAAAATAACAGGAGCTGGCATTTTGACAACACTTACCATGTACCCGTTGTTTTTAAAACTCTTTGCATATATTGACTGGTAATGCTTGCAAGGGACCTATGAGGTAGGTCTCCTGAGCTACAGAAAGATCTTCCCCTAATATCACACAGCCAATAAGTGGTAGAACTGGGATTTGAACCCAGATCGTCCCCACTCCTTCATTTGTGTGCCCACCATTCCACTGTGCGGACCAGGTAACATGCTAACACCTTTATAGGTGTGATTTATTCTAACCGTGCCTCCGAAAGCTTTCTTATTTCCCCATTTTACAGATAAGCATACTGAGGTTTGTAATTTCACTTCACGCAGGGTTGAACAGCAGAGGAAGCCACAAAAGTGGCTTGGAGATGGGACCATTGAGGACATCATTTGTTATTACCCCCCACTCCTTCACCCTCCTACTCACTCCCCTCTCCAACCCATTCCCTGGGGAAATGAGTGTCCTCCCTGTCCCCCCTACCCCAGCCAATCCTGGGGTGAGTGGCTTCTATGACAGGAGGAAGGACAGATCCTGGAGCGAGGGCATGAGCAAGCCTGTTCATGTGTTGCTAATTGCTCGAACATCATGGAAAGGAGTTTGTCTCGTTATATGTGTGTTTTTTGTTGTTGGTTTTCTTTTTTGGTTTTTTTTGGTTTTGTTTTTTGTTTTTTGTTTTTTTGTGGGAAAGCTTTTCATACAATGCTGGCTGACTCCTGAGCCTTAAAGTAAACAACTACATCATCCTGTACAGAGAGCGTCAGGAAAAAGGAAACTGCTAGAAAATATCAGACTCCTCCAGCTCACTCTCTCTCTCTCTCTCTCTCTCTCTCTCTCTCTCTCTCTCTCTCTTTTTTTTAAATGTAAGTGGAGGAAATTATATTTAGGGGCATTTGCTGGGACCTTTGTAACAGAAGGCTTCATGAATAATGACCCCCTTCCCAGGCTGCACATTTGGGTAAATATTTCCCACATTGCGCGTTCTTCTGAATGCCCTCGCTGTGATGTCGGGAGGAAAGTCCACCCACAAAACATGGCTAGAAGATAGTGAACACCAGTCAGGAAGTTAAGCTACTTCCCATCAGGGACTGGTGAAAAGTCCTCACTTGCAAAACCTTTCGGAGGTCCCATGGGGTGACCACGCTGACAGCTCCTTGTGGCCCTCCTGTCCTGCAGGTGGACTATGTTCACTTCTGTCTTCTGTGTATGAACATAGACAGTATTCTAGGCATCCCCCATGTACTTGGAGAGGGTAAGGATATACTGAGAAACACAGCTGACATACCAAAAAAAAACTAGTTCATTTTCTCACCAGTACCCCAGCCATCAACCTCCTGTGGATGGGGAATGTCCACATCCTTTACACCCACGCTAGGATTCTCCAGAGGGCCTTCCTGGTTGCCTCGTCAGACTTCAGCTCTTCCTGTATCCCAGGGCCCCTGAAGGACAGTGGTGCTGGGCAGTGGGGCTTGCGGGGGAGGGGATTAGGTGGTCAGAAGATGCAATTGCCAAAATGACCCATGGGCTCTTCCAGCCATGCAACAAACCTGAATATTTCTTTAAAAAAAAAAACAACTTTTTTTTAATGTTTATTCATTTTTTGGCAGAGACCGTGCATGAGCGAGGGAGGGGTAGAGAGAGAGGGAGACACAGAATCCGAAGCAGGGTCCAGGCTCTGAGCTGTCAGCACTGAGCCCAACACGGGGCCTGAACTCACAAACCATGAGATCATGACCCGAGCTGAAGTCAGCCACTTAACCGACTGAGCCACCCAGATTCCCCTTAAACCTGGAGATTTGTAAGCACTGTCTGTTCTCTCCCACTGGTGTTCCTTCTGAAAAGCAATGGCATCTTTCAGAGGTGATTGGGGGATGTGATAAGATGTAAAGTCGCTGCTGCCTTTAGAATCATTGAAATCAATGTCTCCTAAGGTTGCTGCTGAGTGACACTTTTTTTTTTAATGTTTATTTTGAGAGAGAGGGTGAGCTCAGGTTGGGGAAGGGCAGAGAGAGAGGATCTGAAGCGGGCTCTGCACTGACAACACAGAGCCTGATGCGAGGCTCAGACTCACTAACTGTGAGATCACGATCTGAGCCAAAATCAAGAGTCAGATGCTTAACGGACTGAGCCACCCAGGCACCCCTGAGTGACCCTTTTCTGTAGCAAACTGTAACTACGCCCCAGTAAAAGGAATTAACCACTGAAATGACCATGCTGCTTTCTCCTGTTCCTGCGTGACAGGAGACCGGCCCTGTCTTCCTGCCCCACAAACTCCAGGCTCCTTGCCATCTTTTCATCCATAGAATAAGTTTCTTCTCCCTGAAAACAGTTTTCGTTTTGTGTTTGCTTTCATGGTAGAAGGGAACCTCTCTGGGGGATGCATCTTGCACTCATTCCATATCCATCATTCCTTACCCGTCGGGCATCCTACTTTTGAGCTGCCTCCTTGTGGATGACGTAGCACACTCCCTATGAGTAGGGATGAATATTGAAATGGACTTACCTAAATGTGATGTCGGGTGGTGACAGGAGCAACAGATTATGGTGGGATTAGCCATTTTGATTTTAATTTGAAATGAATCAGGGAAGGAGTTTTACAAACCGACCAAAGGAGCTTGCCCCTTTTGCCACACTGTTCTGCCCATGGCCTACAAAATAAAACATCCTCCAGCGGATCACAGCCTGCCCTTGTCCATCTCACTGCCCAAGTTCTGGGCACCACCATGCCAATTCCTGCCTCTCTGCCCGTTCCCTTTGCCTAAGAGACACAGCCCACCTCTTATCCATATCTGCCTCCTCTGTGAACCCTTCGATTCATCGGAACTTCACTAGTGTTTATTAATTACTCACTACTCTCCACCCAGCATATACAGCATGACTAGCTGTTAGATTCGTGTGCGCAAATGTCTTACGTCCCCAAACCAGCTGTATGTGTCCAAAGGCTGACACATTTTTTTTTACCCCTTCCTACTTTTCGTGTGTGTGTGTGTGTGTGTGTGTGTGTGTGTGTGTGTGTTTAGGAAAAGTCTGCTTACCCAAAGTAAGTGCTCAGTAAGTGCTTCCTGGGGTTGTCATGGCAGTGATGGTAATGTGACTGCACCCAGCAGGAATCATTTCGGGAATTGAAATCAGCTGACTGAACCACCACTGTCGTGCGACGAACCCGCCCTCCTCCTCCATTGGGCACGCTGCTGCAGACTCCTGAACACGTTGCACTGGCCCTGCCAGCCCCTACTGACTGACCACAGGTAGCATGGGAGAGAATCCCAACTTCTCCTTTGCCTCCCCTCCCCTTAGATATGCCCAGCGCCCAGCCCCTTAGGCACAGGAGCCCTTATTTTGCACAGACATTTAGTTTTCAGAGACCTATTCTTCTTCTTTTTTTTTTTTTAAACTTCCAGAAAAGGTCTTTGTGTCCTCCTCTGCAAAGTGGAAGTAAGGATGTTCCCCTCAAAGGGCTGCCACGAGAATTCAGTGTGGGCCTGTCTGGCCTTTAGCACAGTGCCCAGCAGGTGCACACGGGCAGCCCTTCAGCCACCTACAGAGTCCTTTGTTGGCTCTCACTGCAGTTTATCTTCACAGAGCTTCTGAGATAGGCAGGACAGTAGCATATTTTCCTTTGAGAGATGAGGGAACAGTCACAAATCAGTGAGGGGTCTTCTCAAGGACCCATGGTTCACGAAGGGCTGGGCCAGACCTAAGACCTTGCCATGCCTGGTCTTCCTCCTGGCAACATTCGCCTTGTGGGCAGTGGGGAGAGGGGGCAGCCTGTGCCTACAGACTGAGCCCCAGCACCTGACTTCTGCCTACCACTCTCCTCTTAGAATGGACATGAGTTTCTGGCAAGATTTGTCCTCATTATGGTCAAGCCACCTCCTTATTCCCAGCCCTCTGGAACCTTCCCCCCCTGCTTACCTCCAGCAGTAGGATTTGTTCAAGGTTACCATGTATTTTTCTTGCATCCCAGTTATTCTAGAAAGTTCCAAGGTGTCTTGGGAGCTTTCATTGGCTAGGCTGGAAAACACCCAGGCAGTGATGGTGTGTTGATGCTGGAGTCAGATGGGCTACATGGGTGGTGATTTATGAAAAGCCCTGTAACCTTAGAAGCCCCTAATGGGAAGGCAAGAGAAAGGGATGAAGTGTCTTAATCCTCTCTGTAATTTCCTTATTAAGAGCGACTCTAATTAGTCTTGGGTAAAGTTACTCTTCCAAGGTGTGTGCTTTGGGGGATGTTAATGAAATTTCATGCTTCCCGGCTGAAACTTCCAAATCTGCAACCTGCCAATGTTTTCAGCTGTGAGAAAGGAACTCTGCCGGGAATTCATCATGAACTGGAAACAGGAAAGTATGGAGAATGAAGTATCTATCCTCAGCACTGCTTCTAAAGGTCGAGGTTTCATTTACAGACCTGGAGCCATTCAGCTGGAGGAGAAAAGGCCCACTTTGCTCTGTGATCAGTGTGAACGGTATGGAAGCATGGACTGGATGGCCCCCACTCACGAAGCAACAGCATGAAATCAGCATGTAGCATTTACA